>NC_090937.1:1241700398-1242329287 GCF_040938575.1 Ambystoma mexicanum | reverse complement strand
TTCATGCACAAACAACACAAAGGCCTTGTCATAATTTGGAGTACCCAGAACCGGTGCCGAACATAGCGCGGTTTTGAGAAGCTCAAATGATCGTTGATGTTCCGATTCCCATGGCAGTGGCAGAGAAATGCCCTTCTTCGTCAAAGCCAACATCGGTTTTACCACTATTGTGAAATTCAGGATCAACAACCTACAGTAGGAAGCCATACCTATCAGGGCTCTGACTTCCTTCTGTGTATTTGGAACAGACATGCCAGAAATGTGTTTTATTCTTTCAGGTGTCAATCTTCTCCCCTCCTTTGACAGGAGGTAGCCTAGATAGGCAACCTCCTGACAACAATATTGAAATTTGTTAAGCGAAGCTTTGTGACCGTTTTTTGCTAGGTGAACAAGCAACAATATAGTGCCTGCTTTACTGGCATTCTCAGAATCTGCAGTTAGAAGCAAATCGTCAACATATTGAAGCAGCATGCAAGTAGGTGGCAATTCAAGGGTATCGAGCTGCTCTTTCAAGGCTCTACTATAAATACTAGGACTTTCAGTATACCCTTGAGGTGCCCTTGTAAATGTAAATGAGCGTCCCCCCAAAGTGAACGCAAACAGATATCTGCTTTCTTTATGTATAGGGATACTAAAGAAAGCGTTCTTTAAATCCACAACGCTGAAGTGCGTAGCCGTAGCAGGGATCATTGTTAATATCGTCATCACATCAGGCACAATTGGAAATTGTGGGGCGACCACTCGGTTAATAGCACAAAGATCAATTATAAACCGGTATGGAATTGCATTGTCGCCTTTCTTATATACGGGTAAGATCGGACTGTTACACAAACTACCTGTAATCTCTTCGATCACCCCACGATGTACAAAATCGGAGACAATGCATTGTAAAGCACGTTCGCCTTCGACTGATATTTTATACTGTAGGATGCGTGGCAGTTTCACCCCATGTTTCAGGACTATTTTAACGGGCTCAATCTGTAACACTCCGACATCATTGTCGTCCACCGCCCACAAACATTCCGGGACAATGCTAAACTCGAGAGGTAAAGGTCGAATCAAGAACTGAGAGTCAGGAAGTTGCTGTGGCGAAACCGTTAGCCGTACTCCATCCGAAGAACAATGAATTACTGTATTCAATTTCTTTAACAAATTCAACCCCAGCAAATTCTCTCCACAGTTCGAAGTGAGAAGAAAGGGGCAATGGTCCGTAAAGGGACCCAAAGAAACGGATACCGGCGCAGAAACCGGACAGGCAGTTGGTAAACCAGAAAACCCTACGGAAACATGTGTTTGCCCTGACAGTGGGATGTTTGGAACCCAAGAATTATCAATGCAGCACCTCTGTGCTCCAGTGTCAATCAAAAACTGGTGTTTCCTATTCCCCACTAATAATTCAACGTAGGGGCCTTTTTGATTAACGGGAATAGGCAAAGGTTCCAAACCCTGCTTCGGGCAATCCTAATAAAATGGAGCCTCGTCAGAAGGAAGCTCTTCAGAAAGGTAGGCAGCAGAAGGGTGATCAAATATGTTTCTTTAGTCCATACTCGAGGTCTGATTTTCCCGTGAAAAAGGTTGCTGAGAATCTTGTAAAAGCTGACCTCTGTCAGGGCCCCCTGCTCCAGGGCGGCCCCTAGGTCATCTACCCATACCCCCAAATGCATTGTTTGACTTCTGGCGAAGGACAGGGCACTGTGCTCACCAATGACCTTCCTGGCAGCAATAAGCACATTGATTAATATTCACAGTACTCGGAGGAGCATATCCTTTTGGAACGTACTGACCTCTAGTCTGTGTCGTACCTCCTCTGGGGTTTCTAACAATTTGCTGCAATAAAACTTTGGTTTTCAAATCTCCCTTTCTCTTTTCAATTTTCTCCTTTTCATTATTAACACGGTTCTCATAATACTGAGCCATGTGCAAAACCTCAGATTGAGGTTTTGCCTGCCACGTGCTCTCAGAGGCCATAATATGTGACTGGATGTCAGGTAACAATCCACGTACAAATTTGTCCACGAACAACCTCTTCCCCGACTCTGTACCTAAATCCTGTCCACTGAAGTCAGAAAATACCTGCTCGAATCTATTAAAAAATTCGGTGGCGCCTTCAGTTTTCCCTTGGACACAGGCCGTAAGCTTGTTCCAAATAATCCTCTTCTCTGGAATTATAGTTTTTAGTTTAGCGACAATCCTATCAGGTAAAGTAAGTATTACTTGTGGCGGTTTCTCACCAGCTGGTCTTTCTCCATCAATCCTAATCATATTTGCCCATGTATCTCCCAGCCCCGGCACATCGTCTATTGTCCGAACCTGTTTCCATACATCTACAGGTAGGAGTACAGGGAATAACAAGTCAATGTCACTCAAGGTGAACACAGAGGACTGTAAAACGGACTCTATTTCTTTGTAAAACCCCGTCGGGTTTTTCCTAATATCGGGAAGTGATTGTCTAATTGTGTTCACTTCCTGTCGTGAAAACAGGACGTGAAGAAATTGCGATACATAATGTGCAGGGATATCCACAGCGGGGCACCAGTCCCAGCATTGGCGAGGATCTCAACTTTTGGGACAAAGGTCGGAGGAACCTCTCTCATAGGCAACTGAGATATAGGTACCTCCGGCCGCTTACTAAGCAATAGAGCCAGGTCAAGCGCTAAGGCAGCTGTAGAAGTGTCGGGCGAAAAAGCCCTTTTACAAATCCCCAATAATTCTATGGGGCAACTAACCCCCTTCCTTACACATTCCTCTTGCAGGTGCTGTACCATCACCTGAATTACCTTTCTTTGCATTTCTACTGTATACTGACTATACGTGTCATACACTTCGTCTGGCAGTATCGATGAATCCGAGATCCATCGAACCGCATCTTTGGTACAAATTCGTACTTCCTCAGGTGTCGCTCTTCGGCACGGAAGGAACCGTTTCTGTACATATATTCTATCGTCCTCATCATCCTCATCTCGTGATTTTTCAAAGTCTTTCCTAAACTCAAACAATCTTTCAACATGCCCATATACTTTCTGCTCTATGTCCCTCGAAAGTGCCAAAGCATTCAGATCTCTCACCCCTTGTGGAAGATCCGAATTTTGTAATCTACCCCACATCACACACCAATGAGTCACCAAACCTTCGATAAAAACATTTTTCTCGGGAAAACTATTCAAATTAGATAATGTAGAAAAACCATTAGCTTGATCACCTTTCTCCATGCAATGCTTAGCCCATGCAAACAATTCCTGTTTCTTATCTGCAGAAACAGTACTACGAGTCACGATCTTTGACCCTGCACCTGAATCGACTTCAGTCAATACGGGGCCACTCGGGAACGGAGATATAGGTAAATTTAACAAAGGTGCAACTATCGGTGCAGGGGGAAGGGGCGGTGCGATAGGCGGAGGAACAACAACCAAAGGACTAGGAACAATAGGCTGTACAGGGGGAACAGGAATAACAACAGGAACAACAGCAGGAATGGGCAGAGCGCCCAAAACAGGAGCATACGGAGGTGGCGCTGAGGCATCGGGCCTGCGTTCATTTAATAACTTTTCGATAAACTCCTCAGAAACATGGAAATCTTTAGAGGGGTACATTTTTGGGACTCAGAGTGAAAAGGCTCTATCCATATTTTTAACTAATTCTGACCGCTTTTCTTTATCATATAATAATGCTTTTTCAGTGTTTGTTTTATGACGACGTGCATGTTTATCCCTACTTTTAAGCTGCTGTAATGCTTCTTTCTTCCAATTTTGTAACACATCAAAAGGCTGCTGGTCTAGCCTTTTTCTTTAACAAGATCGATTCTAAGTATTCAATACGGGGAATCTCAAAGCTACCGTTGATTGGCCACTGAAATTCGGAGGCATGTCTGGTCTGTCTGTGCCAAATATCATTAAATACGATACTTCCAATGCCATACTTACAGTACATAGTACACGCCGGCGACCCCTCCTGTGGTGCCGGGCAGCTAAATTCCAAAGATTGTCGATCGCTGCGGAACAGAGCCCTAAAACAGCTAGACAATTTCCCAGGCATTTCACAAAAAATTGGTATTACCTGGTTCAATAATTGTGTCTGCAGATACAATATGCCAAATTCAAATTGTCAGGGTTAAATTAAGAGCCGGGTCATGACAGCACCTGACCAAACCTAAGGAGGACCGTACAGTTTACCAAGAACTTACCTAACGAATTTTACCTTGTGTTTGGTGGTTTCGGCAAATCTGCCCGCCTCAAAATTGGACCCTCGTCAAGATGCCATGTCAGACCACACGACTATCGTCCAAGGATCGGATCGTGCAGCGCTGCCGAGGTATCGCGTCTCGATCGGTCGGGCCCGCAGAATCACACCATCCGATCCCGGTTCGATAGTCTGCGTCAACCTTCAATGATCCGGCATCAATTTTGAGGGTCCCTATTCGGGCGCCAACTGTGGAAACAGAAAAATTGATATGAGGCCGGGAAGCCCAAAGGAAACACACCAACACAGGTTACAAAGGACATACAAAGCGCTTTATTCAAAGATACAACAATTACCAAAAGTCAATTGACATACGGATAGCTATTCGGCCCTCAGAGTAACAGAACGAACCATCAAAGGTAGTTTGCCGTGTTAGTGTGAGAGACCGTACATTGGGATACTCAGGTTTTTATACTTTTTTATCCAACTCTGGCCAAACCCCCTCGCGGGTTAACCATTCTCAGAACCAGGCCTAGAGTTCGTTGCCAGGTCGATCCCATAATGTATGCATTTGATCAGTTCCGCTGATACAGTTGTTCATTTACACATAGGTCAGGGATAGGACAAGGTCTCAGTTCGCGACCCCGACAAGTGGCCTGCAGGCATATTACTTATTCATGTGTGCGGAGGTCACAACGGCCAGAACCCCACTCGAAATGTCGTTCGGCCTCCATTTTGTTGTTCAGGGTGACTTCCACACTACAAGAGAACCTAAAATGGCGGCTAAATCCAAGATGGCGATTTACACAATACATTAAGGTCAAGACCTTGCCGCGGAATCTATGTACACAATGTTTTTAGACAACTTGGCGTAGGCCAACATACATTCAAACAATGCGATAGGAGGTATTTTATTATTTCGATTTCCACAGCTTTGTCTATTGGGCTTATGGGAAAAAGTGGCAGTAACAGAATTATTGCTGCCTTTTACCATTGCACCAAACTACCGGTTCCAGAAACCTTGGGTAATTTCACTGTTGGTAATTCTGCCAACAAAATTAGTGTTAGTGGAATTTGCACCAATAAACCAGCAATAATTCTTCCAGTGCTATTTTCATCCATGGAATTAGAAATACCACCTAAATACTGCCAAAAACACAATAATTCCTCCAAAATCACAGTGCTGTTACCTCCACATAACAGGTGGAGGTAAAAGCATTAAGGGGATAAAAATGAATCCACTGATGCCAACTATTGCTGCCAAATGAGTATATAAGGCCCAAACCTTTCTCAAAAACACTTCCAGGCAACATTCACCCTTAAGCAGGCATCAACTATGGCATCTACAACTTGCTACTGTACATTGAGCTACAGTATCATGCAAGGTTGCAGCAGGAAGGAAACAGACATACCCTGGTCTGTCCTTCTGCCTGGTTACTGGCACACTGCATTATCTGAACCACCACACCATAGCAATCCTGATGACCCTGAGGCAGACCTCAGGGTCTTTTGCTCAGTGTGGTGGTGTGCGATCCCTTCTGCAACAATGGAAAAAAGGGTTTTCAATGATTCAATACTAATGATATGGGACAGCACACAGGGGTACTTTGGGCTGTTTACACTAGAAGGCAGATAGGGCTTCAAAACAGACTAACATACACATAAGAAATTCGATTTATAATACAGACAACACATGAAAAATAAATCAAGAAAAATAAAGGGAATGCCATTCAGAATCCATGATCAGGGTATTGTAGGGGAAGAGATATACACTAGGGACAATACATTTTCCAAGGTAAAAAGAAATTTTTAGAAAAATGAAAAGACAAATCACACTAATTTTGTTGGGGCTGTGAAGTGACAGGCAAGTTCAAGCAATTGAAAATGAACGAAATGCAACTCGAAATCCATACTCAGAACTGGAATGAGGAAGGGGAATACTCTAGGAAAATGCTTTTTAAAGGATTAAAAGAAGAAAAATGAAAATGGAAATCACCTTCATTTTTCTGGGGCTTGAAAATGGCACACACACTTTCAACAATGAAAAAGCCACATAGCAAAATTGGTTTTTAGTTAAAATAACAGGGGCAACTAATAGGTATGCTTTGGGCAAAGGGATTACTCACAATGGGAACAATGGTTTGGGTTTAATAGGACAGATGAAAATAGGAATGACACTGGTAAATGAAAATTCGCTTAGCAGGGCATAATTTAGACACAGGGACACATTTGTATTTCAGCTCACAAGGGGATTAATTCTCTTGGCAACACTTTACTGACCATAACAATTAAATAAAAACAATAGAGAAGGATGGTTGGTTTTGAATGTCAACAATCCCGATCCGTGAAATTCAATGGGGAATTAATTGATTTACTTACAAAAATACTATGGATTTACACAGTCAATTGAGAGTTTTTTCAAAGGAGATATGCTAACGTACACAGGAAAACAAGAGATTCTTTTTTGGGGTGATGGCTGAACCACACTGGCAATTTGGGGTTTTCAATAAGGAAATATTAGATGCACTGCTACAAAATTTAAGGGCTTATGCAATTTAGGGCTGGGGTTATTCCTTCTTACATAGCAAGTCTTTGTTTAAGATTCAGGAAAGCCAGCTGCATCTGAGGTCACTCTGGAAAGAAAAGGCAGGGGTCTGGTCACTGCACTCTCAAAGATGGTAAGGTTCAGCAGCCTTCTCTCTGTCCTCCTTTTTCTGTCTTCCCCGGTTGTTGTGTGTCTCTGTCCTAGCACAGTCCCCCTTATATAGCAGAAATGACAACACTAATTTTACAATCTAGGAGAAGTAGCTTCAATAATCCCTGCTGCCAGGATTGGCCTTTTTCTCTCTTTCTCTCCCCCCAGTCAGTATTGACTTTGGGATTTTGGAGCACCTTCTGTCTTTTCCCCTATATTATCATCCTTTGTTCTCATTTCAACTTTTTGGCAAAAACTAGTTATGTATTATAACTTCAGAATTGTACTAGGCAATGACATATGAAACATATATTCAGTTTTAGCTGACCATGGGGAATTAGATAAATTGACCAGCAACTCTGTACGATGTAGCATGGCCATGTGTCACATTAGTTTTCTTAAAATGTGTAACAGTTATGAATATGTAAGTCATCAAGCATATTCCCAATTTCGTTTTCCATCTTGTCACCCACTTTTACAATTGTCACATGTTTAGATCAACCAGAAACCTAGTTTAACTGGCCATTACAGTTCCCACAGTCCCAGGTAAATGCAAATTATATCCCCAAAACCGCCTGGAATTTACGCGAACAATGGCATAAAATTGAGATCAATCCTCGGTCTGATGGCTGTGCAAAATGCCTAAACCGAAAACAGTCTTTTAATATCAATTGGGAGTATCTGTTCAACATGTGTGTGGGCCGCTTCATCCCCCACAGCCATCTGTCTCCCTGGGCTCAGCCTGTGACCAGAGTTTTTTTTTTATGAGTCTCTTTGAAGTTAGTGTGGGTTCTTTTAAAGTGGGTGCAACAAGGGCTCACACCTTGTTGTCATGCTTCAGCGCGGGGTGATTTTTCCTTGAAGTCCCATGCTTTAACTGCATTCAGTGCCAGCCAGTCTGGGGAACAGTGGGCTTTAGATAGGAGGTGTAATATCCAGCTGAAAGTGGGGCATTTCATTGTGAAGTTTAAAAACTCAGCTAGAACAGTTTTTTCCTGAAGTAAGTGTTTCTTCACATGTGTACAGGAATGGGTGAAACATACTATACATTGACTTTTTGGTCACCCCCCAACCCCCCACATCAGGTTTGCCTTTCCTGACATTTTCCTGTGGACAGTGATATCTTTTTCCATTGTGACTTTTTAAAGCCGTTTTTATTTGCAAATGCATGTGCAGGCAGTTTTTGCTTTTAATGTTTTAAAATCCTGTTTTTCATGCGACAGGATTCTTTGATTCCTCCTTTTTGGGTGAATTTCATTGTTGTTGGACCATTGATAATGACAGGTAGGCCCCTTTCCCCATGGTTCTTTAATTTTACATGAAACAAAAAGAAAAAGAAAGCTGTTTTGTTGCTGTCTTTAAATTCTTGCCACTCATGTGAAATAAAAGGAAAAGCCAGGCCGTTTTTGGTTGCAGTGTTTAAATGGCTGCTGTTTGTGTAAAGGGGACTTCTGTTTGGGGCCTTTGAATGCACCCCACTGTAGGAAGTTTTGTCTATACAGGGTCACTGTATTGATTTGGTGACAGATCAGTCACCACACTATCATCTAAATTGGGAGCTGGAGATCTTCTTGGAATGCCCTGCTCAGCTTGATGCATCTTCATACTGTCAATGCTCTTCAACCAAGAGCTATCTGTGCTCTCCTCAAGGAGTGAAATGTCGGGAGAGCAAGCAACAGTGGAGGGATCATCAAACATGCTAACACGGGAAGAACAAGCCTCAATATCAGGATTGAAAGAACATTCAGCATTATCCAGGAAAGTTGAAGCATTGCTTAGGTCAGCATCCTGTGAAACCATCACAGCAATGTCTGCATGTGAACAAAAGGCTTCAGTGGCCACTACAAACGAAGGAGATACTATTCCATGTCAGCCAAGGAAGGAGGAGCTCTAGACAAAGTGTCAGCATGTGGAGATATCAGACCAATGTCAGCATATGTAGATGTTGATGCACTGTCTGCACCTGAAGAAGCAGCTGTGCTGCCAGCAAGAGTTGATGTGCTGGCAGATGGTTGAACAACATGTACAGCTGTACTTGAACTGCCACTCAAGGTTTCGTCAAAAGACAACCTTTTTTCGCTTGCTTGAATCAGAGCCTGTAGTAGGGCCAGCTCCTCTTGGTTTTGCAGGAAAAATATCAAGTATTGACCTTTATTTTGGATCCTTGGGTTTTCTTGTCGGTATAGACATGTTTGTTCTTTTAGTCCTGCTAAATCAGAAGCTATTATTCAAGAAAATGATGGATTCCTGGGTGTCCTCCTGACTTGTTTACTTCTTCACTCTTCTTTGGGGGAACGCTTCTGCTGCATACCAAAGAGGAGACACATCTGAAATGTATTGCTTTGGCTTAAAACAATTTCATTGTACTCCCCGAAAATAAGATAATCCTCCCCGAAAATAAAAATAGAGATTACAAATACTCCCAACAAAAAATAGGAAACACAGTGCACCTTGAGCCCCTGCATTCCCACACACAGCTTCATGGATGTTTGGAGAGGAGGTAGTGCACGTAGTACTACAGGAAGAAAGTACTATTGTTACTGCCCGATCGGTAAACATGCACATGTATCTTTTAATGTGTATGAGTAACTAGGTGCAATATAATAATTAGAAAAACATTTCAGTTTTTCAGTTAAAGCATTTTTACTTGCTTACAAAATACTCACATGGGGATTTGGATTTACATGTTTACTCCCTAAAAATAATTTAACTTCCAAGTTTACAAAATAGGGCGTAAAATAGTCCCAGTTCAGAAGCTTATCTGGAGCACTGAGTATATACCTAAGCAGTGATTTCAAGTATTTATTTTTGCAGCTTACTTTTAGGCCAGTGCTATCTGTCAGGGTGGTGTCCAGTGAAATGGTCGACAGACAAATGGTCAACACAATTTGGTCGACAGGTCAAATGGTCGATTTTTTTTATTTATATATATATTTTAGGTTTTCGTTTAGGGAAAAAAGGGGTTTTTAGCACAAAAAAAGGGGATTAGGGGGGACCCCCCCAAAAAAAAAAATGTGAAAGAACAAAAAAAAAAATGATTCGACCATTTGACCTGTCGACCTTTTGGTGTCAACCATTTGTCCTGTCAACCATTTATTTTCAACCAAATGACCTAGAACCTGTCAGGGTTATAGGTTAGATTTGAGAGATTAACAGTTGCAACCTGTTCAAACCTGTCAAACTCTGCCCCTAAAAAGAAGGAGACCCCTAGGTCCTGAAAAAGAACTGAAGAGAAGCATGTGTTCAGTGTCATACAGTTTGAAGTTAATTGTGTGGCATTCTCTGATTCAATGGAAGAGACAGCAATCCTTAGTGTTGGAACAACTAGGACAAGGCCGCACATGCATAAATAGATTAGGACTAACAGATCATTAATATATGCTATTTATTTTCAATATGTTGCTTCATGTTCATTTCCTCCCATAGTGGTCACAGATAAGGCTGGATGTCAGCTGCTCAATGGTGGTACTGTTTACTGAAGTTGAGAACACAGAAAGGAAGGAACTCCCACGAGAAGATGCAGGTCTGGATGAAACAGGTCTGAAAATAAAAACAAAATATCAGAATTGAAGAATCATTTGTGCAACATCACACCATATTCATTTTTAATAGAATGTTAGAGTTCTCGGGTGTACAAGAGAGGCATGGGTCTTGTCTCCATTAAAAATATGGCAATCAAACAGCAAAATGGCAATGGCGGTCAGTTTTACCAGAGGCACAGTGGTGCGATTAAACATGTTTGTAGAACTAGCATGCCCTCCATTTTTAAAACGTACCTGAAAAACAAAATGTGTTAATTTTTGCAATGTCTAGAAATAAGCTTTTCAGTTGACCGCTGTCATTTGACAATTTGTTTAATTAGTTCAGCATTTCGCCAATTTAGCCTTCCTTACTTGACTAAAAAGTCTGGTTTGCCCACATTGATGTGCGGCCAAGTGCGCATGTGCCCCTAAAGTCGATAGAATTAAAAAAAAACATGTTCCAGTGCCAGGGATGTGGGGGTAGGAGGCACATTTTAGCTCAGTACAGGCTCGGACTATCGTAATGGGCAATAGGGCAATGCCCGAACCAAAAATGCAAAATGCTATTGTGGACCTGTTTTTCTGGTGAAAGTAGGCCATTTGTTTGGCCTATGTGGGCCAGTTTGATGAGTTACTTCGCTATGCGGCTAGTAGTTTTGGCCATTGTTACTGGGTATTATTCAAACGCTCTGTCACAAAAGGAATGAATTGCAATTTTCAACTGTGGGCCACTTTTTCATTCTTGCCAGAGACAGTTTTATGAGCCAGTCTGACCCTGGCTCACTGTCCCTTTCACAGAGGAGTAATACCCATTTGCATATCAGTCTGGTCCCACCCACTTGGGCAGTCCAGCCCTGGAATGGTACGCAATTCTCTGAACAAAAGTGCCAACAACACATATTTTGGCCTAGTCGGGCATCATCTGTGAGGTGGAGCTGTGTCTCTCTAAGCACAGTGTACAAGGAGTCCACGTCTGGATTACCCTGAGTATCTTAGGGTGAAACCCCAAGTCCCTAAACATTTATGAAAAATGTCTGGAAGCACCTCTGCCGAGAACAAACACTGACATCCTGTTCTCTGGGTGGGTTCCCACTCGTGAGGGTCTACAACCAAGTTTTAACTCACTGTACCTTTCACAGAGGAGAAATATGCATTTGCACATTAGTATGGTCTCACCCACTTTGGCAGTTCCACCCCAAAATGTTAGGCTATTCTCCACTGAACAAAAGTACCAACAGCAACCACAGATGCATGTTTTGGCCTAATTGGGGCTCGTCAATGAGGGGAAGCTGTGTCTCTCTAAGCATAGTGAGAATGGGGTTCATGTCTGCATTACCTTGGGTAACTTATTGTGAAACCCCTCCTGAGTGGGAGAAATTCCATAGAACAGGGTATTTGACCAATCTTTGTTCTCAGAAGAGGGCCTCCCACACCCTTGTTTAATACACCATGATACCCTGCAAATGTGTATTTTGGATCATTTAGCATTGTCTCAGATGATGTATTTGGCATCCATTATGCATCGAAAATTGTATTCCTTGAGGTTCGATGATATGATCGTTTTATAAATGACGAAGAAGTGAGTAAAAGTGTCAGCAGTGCAATCTGAAGTCTGCTGTAGGCTGAGGTTTGAAGTGGAGATTGCGAACAATTAACGCTGTTGAACGATCTGTGGAAATTTGCCTATCCTTACAGTGCAGTGAGAACTCTTGAAAGCAACTAAGCTAGATCATGTAATGTATGATATGCACAGCAATAGAATAATGCATTCTGCAACGCAAAAGAAGGAGGTCGAATGGTTTGAAAAATCCTAAGCACGTGCTTTGCCCTATTTGATGGTCCTTCTGTAGGCATTGGGTCCTGTGAGATCCCTTATAACTTGGAAGGCAGAGTAATTGACAATGCGATCCCCTCAATAAGTGGCCTAACCAGGGGTCAAGTCCCAAAAATTAAAGTGGGGTGACTCATCAACAAATGCAATGTTGCCAGAAATTAGCATATTGAGGTGAAATATGCACATTTCATTATGTTGGCACCCCCTTTCTCAAGATTATGTCCCCATTGGAAACTGCAGTGGTCCTGTTTTTCTGTAGTAGGTCATCATAGCTGGCAGGCAGGAATGCACAATCTCGCACAGACGAAATGCTGCATTTTACAACTGAAGATAGTGTTTGTTTGCGGGCCCACTACCCCTCGAGGTAAGGTTCCGAACACACCTGAATGTGACCGTCCATCCTACCAAACTCTCTGACCCTGATACCACTGCGAGTCCTGGTGCTAATAATGGGTTTCAGCACAGTTAAGATAAGCAAGCAGAGGCCATATATATCAATAAACAATACGTGGGGACCAGCTTTTTTTTGCGGTTCCACCCACTGCCTGCGCCCACCTACTCCATCCCCAGCCGAGGTCACAGTCCCAATGCTTTTTTTGGTGCACAAGTACCACTGGTCACACAGTCATTATTAATGAAGCAAGCCAATGTCTGAGAATTCACAGTGTGAATTAAAAATACAACCTGTGACTAAGAAGCTGGCTGATTCAAAAACAAAGTTCCTCCCCTAAACAAGAAGCTCTTGAGTTGTAGTTTTCCTGACACGTTAATAGCTAATCAACATCTTTATATCTTTTGGGCTTCTTTTGCTAGGGGGTTTCACAGCCATACCTGACTGCGCTGGTCATGTGACGTTTTAACTCTGGAATGGGAAAAGCCGCAAAATAGAAATGCTATAGCTAGGACTGCTAACTAAGGATTTCCGACTGCACAAAAGAAGCAAAGGCCTGTACACGTACAATTTCAGGGAAAGCCTGTAACGAAAGGTAGAGAAAGTGACACTAAAGAGGCCCTTAACGGAGGGTCTAGCAGTAAGTGAAATCGCATGATGTCTCTATTCTACAATTAGAAATTAATAGTCTGCGGGGAATACAACTCAGGAAACTGCAAGCCAAATCATCCTGTTTAACAGAAAGTGAGTGTGTGACATTGTGGGCAGGTCCCATAAGTAGTTATGAATGATTACTACTTGTGTTCGTTCATCAGCCTTTTTAAGTGGGCATTGGTGTCCTTTAGATAAAGAAGATGTTGGTGCACACCTAGTTTAATACATGTATCTTTAGTTGATTTTTAAAGATGTATAAACCCATATAGGGTCTTCAGGTGTGGGGGAGGAACTATGGTTTTGGCACAGAACCATTACAAAACAATGAAAAACAAAAAGAAGATTCAAAACTTGAACCCTCCCGTCCCTGCACACTAATATTCACTGAACAAAATCAGTTAGATTGCCTTTAGACATATACTTATGTAAAAATGTATGTGCTTAAATGAACACAAAAGTGATTTCTTGTAAGAACAACAAGTAACAAGATTATTTTTTTGGAAAGATGTATATTATTTTTACACATACAGTTTTAGTGATAAGGAGCAAAGCAAGCAAGTAAGTAAATACAACAATATGGATGTGATTGTTCAAGTCCAGTCTATTTTGGCCGACGCGTTTCGACGATAATGTTCCTCTTCTTCAAAAGCCTTGATGGACTGCAGGGAAATGTTATTAAAAAGGAAAACATGAAAATCCATCTTAATATTCAAATAGATCAAAGTACGAACACACATTAATGATCTCATTCAGTAAAAACAAGCTACATAGAGGTTATATATTGTCCAAATCTTCTACCTTCCCCATTTGACAAATTATGAATTAAACTGGTCACCAAATGACCTGGTGAGTTGCTCAATCATTTTCACATCCTGACAATAAGTTTGTGAGGTGTTCAACAAAGAGACCCTGCTGACATGCCCTTGATCTTGGTTGACTTTAATGGCAGACCCATCCCCGGGGTTCTAGCTATGTTCCAGTTTATTTTTCAAGATATTTAAAGCATTATGAAGATAGAGAGTAGTGTACTCTCCCAATCATGATTCATACTGAGTCACTCTAGAAAGACTATGCAAAAAGGTTGGGAAGACAATGGGCCTCATTACAAGTACATTGGTCCGGACTTAACGCCGCCGGTATAACCATACCGGCACCGTTTCCACGTCTGCCCAATCATGACCTGCAGACCCGGAAATAGCACCACCTCCAACCGCCAACGCGGAGATTAGGCTCCCGTAAACTCTGCCTGCACGGAAACCCCTCTGTTACCGGCTATACTAAACACAGCAAGCATCACAACTAGCGCAGACATGGAAACACTGCCTGAAAAGTGACGTTAAACAGTGCCTGCTGACCTGAATAAGGGCACAGGTGCACCAAATCAGCCCAGCTGGACACAGGAGGCCACTGGGAGCCTACAAAAGGGCCACACCGAGCCCAATACAAAACAGAACCATGCAGGCAGCAGCTCTAGTAGCATTGGGGCTGGGACTACCCAACCAACAGGCAGCACTGCACATGATGGCAGTAATGGTGCAGAGGAGGAGGAGGAGGCGGAGGCATAGGAGGCACAGGCGGCAACCAGCTAACCCTGTACCTATGGCAAACCCCATTGTCCAGCCGGCACCACCCCGCAGGCAGCTTGCAATACCACGCATCAGGGCCTCACCCTGGAACCTTACCCCAGGACAAATCCACACACTATACCGGCTGGACCGTCCAACAATCCTGTACATCACCGCCATGATAGAGGACGAGATCAGCTGCCACATAGACACCAACACCGCCACCCCCCCCCCTCCTGAAGGTTGTGTCTGTTCTGCATTTCCTTGGCACCGGCACCTATCAACACACAGTTGGTGAGCTGCACGGCCTATCACAACCCTGTTTCTCCAAAATCCTGGTTCAGGTACTGGATGCCCTGTTGCGCCATGTGACGGAACAGATAGCCCTACCCCGTACCCTCCCCAAGGTCATTGCCACCAAGATGGCCTTCCATGCCATAGCCGGCATGCCAAATTGCATAGGTGCAGTCGACTGCACCCACATTGAGCTGACAGTACCACATCCAATTGAGATGGTGTTCCGCAATAGGAAACAGTACCACTCACTGAATGTACAGATGGTATGTGATGCCACGCAACTGATAACACATTGCTGCGCACGTTTCCCAGGCTCAACCCATGACTCAATGGTACCGTGGAATTCCACATTGCTATGGTACATGGAAGGCTATGCCGGACAAAGCACATGGCTATTGGGTGAGTACAGCTGCCAATGCACCGACCCTGTGGAAGTGGTGTGTGTGTGTCCAGGGCAATGAGCAATGTGAGTGTGCTGCTGTGACTGCACATGCATCACTCCCCCGGCCATCAACTGAATAGACAGCGGAACCTAAACATCACAAAGCAACACATGACAGGTTACCACAGTGTACCCGTACACACCCTGCCACATGACACACACAGCAGATACTATCAATGTCCCATATGCCTGGTGCCACTGCAAACACCCACCCACAATATGCAACACTGCCCTCCCAATGCACATGATGCCTGTACATGAGACGTCCTGCATCGACTACTTCATCACGGTGGAGTTACTCTGCAATGTGTGCACACCACTGCAGAATGCCATACTCACAAACCAATGTCACCAGCAGAGCAGAGTACACATGCACACCAATGCGTTGGTCAATGTCCAGTTGCCAATGTCCTCTACGATGGCCAAAGAACATAACCACCCACCGATCCAACCACTGCATGCCACATATGCATGAATGAACAGTGACACAAGATTGCACTGCATCTCATGAAGACATGATACCACAAAAACTGACATGTCCTCCCATCTACATCCCATGTAGGTGATGCTGGATATGCACTCACGCCATGGATGATGACGCCTGTACGGAGGCCAAGGAACAGGAATGAAGAGACATACAACAGGGCACATGTCCGCACACGTGGCATGATTGAGAGTACATTCAGATTGCTGAAGGCCCGGTTCCGCTGTTTAAGCAGATCTGGCGGATCACTGCTGTACGGCACAGTGAAGACGGGTAAAACCACGCTCGTTTGTGCCATGCTGCACAATCTGTGCCTGCGCAGGAGCATTCCAGTGCCCCCAGATGCAGATGATGAAGATGGGGATGGAGATGGGGATGGGATGGCACAACCTCCTCCTGGGGGTCCACTAGATGGACAACGAACACAGGATGAGCTGATTCGCATTTACTTTTGAGAGACAGCACATTCACAGCATTGCATGGATATGGTGATGCCAATAAATGAATTGTTGTACTGCAAATGAAATGATGGATGTCCACTCATGTATTTTTTTTTAAATGATGATATATTGATGAATTAATAACAGGGAAGGAGGTGCAATGGTTAGGGAAGCTGTACACCTGTGCCCACCCACCACCCAAACGTACCCACCCCCAACCAGGACCCAATATTCAAACACCCTAATTGACCTCCCCCACTACCCAAATGTACCCACCCCCAACCATGCCCCAATATTCAAACCCCCTAATTGACCTCCCCCACCACCCAAACGTACCCACCCCTCACACCCTTCAAGTCCACATGTGTCCTGCAGTGCCCGACACACATGCCATCACTTCCGTGTGCGCTTCTGTGCTTGTGCATCCTTGCCCGAGAGCCCTGTTAGCCGACTCGAGCGCCTCCGTGGACTGGCAGTGGTGGAGCTGGATGGGGTGGTGGTATTGGATGGCACAGAATCAGCAATAGGTGGCATATGTGCAAGATTTGCCTGTTGGCCAATCAACATGGACTCAATGAGCCTGGAGGTGTTGACATTGCCCTTCCGCACATGGGGTGCCAGGGTGACTATAGTGCTGGCAAAGCGTCCAATGGACCTTGAGAGACGACGTACTGATGTGCTTTAGCACTCCCTCTGCAGCCTAGATTCCTCGAGCTGCCTCTCCACCAGCTGGGTGAGGGTAGCCTGCTGCTCCTCCATCCACTGCATGCAGGAATTGGGCTCTGCCATTGATGGGGTAGGTGACCTCATGGGAGTTCAGAGTGATGTGGGGCTGAACTCCAGCTGATGGGAGGATTCCAAGTCATCCAATGTGGGCATCTCCCCCTGTGGCCCTGTATCAGACAGCACTGCCGGGGCACTGTTGTCACTACATGCTGCCTCCTCTGCAGTGCAGCTGCTTTCTGTGGTGGGTTGGGTGGGCATGATGGGTGCCCGTGGCACCTGTGTTGCATCAGGCAGCGTGAAGACGGTGGGGATGTTGGTGATGGTGGCCGGCACATGTGTTGCAGTTGCTACTGGGGGCAGAGATGCCGAACTGCTGGCAGCATCCTCTTGTGCAGGGGCGGTGGCTTGGACCCGTGCCGGAGCTGATTGCCTGGGCTGTTGTGCAGTATCACTGTCACTTGATATGGCTGTGGGGACACAGAGGGCATGAAATTAGTTATGTGGTGGTGCCTGATGGGAGCATCACATGCATCATACAGGTTGATCATTTAATAGTGGCATTTACATGCATCTGCTTGTTGGCGGAAATGCATTGTAGTGATATTGGTCACCATATGGCTCATGATGGGTTCTTTGGCCCAGTCATGCACTGCCTGTGGGTGGGTTGTTCATGGGTCCTTTGGCCCAGTCATGCACTGCCTGGGGGAGGGGGGGGGGTTGTTAATGGGTCCTTTGGCCCAGTCATGCACTGCCTGGGGGACGGGTCGTTAATGGGTCCTTTGGCCCAGTCATGCACTGCCTGGGGGGGTTGTTAATGGGTCCTTTGGCCCAGTCATGCACTGCCTGGGGGGGGGTTGTTAATGGGTCCTTTGGCCCAGTTATGCACTGCCGGGGGGGGTTGTTAATGGGTCCTTTGGCCCAGTCATGCACTGCCTGGGGGGGTTGTTAATGGGTCCTTTGGCCCAGTCATGCACTGCCTGGGGGGGGATTGTTAATGGGTCCTTTGGCCCAGTCATGCCCTCAACATATACTCATATGGCATTCATGTTTGCACACTTACCAACATCTGCAGGTGGGCTCACTCCTGCCTCAGCCTCCCCGATCCCATGGATGCCCTCAAGGTGGAGGACACTGCTGCAACGCTTCTCCCATGCTTGCAGCCTCAGTGGGAAAGGGGGTCCTCCACCTGTCCCATTGCTACATTGGTGGTGTGTGGAGATCAGGTTCCACACCCTCAGCCTGAGGGCGTCCCACCGCTTGTGGCAGTCCTTAACAATCCTCACAGTCACGCCCACAGCGGTGCACTTGCGTGCTGCTTCCGCCCACACTTCCTTCCTCCGCTGCTGTGTGGCACGCCGTTGATCACCACTGAACAGCATCTCAGCATGCTCCACTATGTGATCGACCAGAACAGTTAGCTCCGCCTCACCAAAGCGCTGTTTGCGCTGCCTCTGAGCTGGATTCCTGGCAGACATGCTGGTGGTCCCTTTTGGCTTCTCACGGTGTGGATTCTGCTTGTGCTGACTCGGGATGGCAATGGATTGTGCTTTATATGATGGCCGCCTCTCTGTTTCCGGTTTTGGCGATCATGGTAATTACGGTTCCGTGTCCGTGGCGGACACAGGTTTTGCACAACTTGTGGCGCCGCTATGTCCATTTCTGTGGGTAATTTGTGACGGTGGTTACAACGTTTCCACGACAGCACGTAATCGGACAGTCTTTCCGCAACATTGCGGACCCGGAAACTTTGTTACCGCCGCCGCGGAATCACGGCGGTCGGACCAGACAAGTTGTATTGAGACCCAATACCTTCATAGTGGAATTTATTCAAAGTGAGTGGATGTGTCGTAATTTCATTGGTCCTGAACATTGGGTTCTGCATGGGATACCAGTCTTTTAGACGTTCAATGGTTGATATTGTGCCTACCGTTCTAGGTAGGAAAATTGGCTCATTAATGCCAATAAATACAAAATGAAGGTAAAAAAGTGGGATTTACTGTCCTAAGAGAACCATACCATTTGTCAATAATCTCGTAAGTGGGAGTACTAAAATAAAGAAACAGAATGTAAATACACTCCAATGTGCATTAATAAAGCATAATGGAATTGAGAAATGTCTAGGTAAAGCAGTGAATAAGTGAATAGTAACTCACATCTCGGTTCAGATCGCGGTCCCAAGTAACAGAAACCCACGTTGTGAAATGTGCAGGTAATGAAACGGCTGATGTGTGATACCCACACACATCAGATATAGCAAAAAGTTCTATGGGTCGGATCAAAAGCGATCGCGAACAAAGTCACGGTTTCAATACAAGATTGGATATGGATGTCAGTCCAGATCGTACTTATGGAGTAAAAGAATAGCAAATAACGAAAATTTAGTAAAGTAAAAAATAGCGCATACCGAAAACAATGCATCTGGATAACAAAGTTGTTACGTAAATGAAGGTGTATAATAAACAAACAGTAAAGACTACTTCTGTGCCGAGGTCTTTCAAGAAAGCCCTGTGTGGGTATAGATTTTACTGTCACTCAGTTTGTGGTCTTAGGGCTCGATCTGTAGGAAAATGTATACGCCGAGTGGCACAACACGATAAGCGGTGTAACAATTCTAAAAGAAAACAGGACTCTCGTTCGAAGTCCTATCTCAAATGTGAATCTACACTCGAGATTACATAGGGTCACGCAAATGTCAGTGTAAAGAAACAGCGCGTTTACCTGTCGAAGCAAGTAGCTGAATGAACCAGTGGTCATTGGTGTCTCAGCGCACACATCTGTCACCACGGGAACAAGAGACGCCATGTAAGAAGTGCATTTAAATAACAGAGCCTCAATTTGGAATGGCGTCTATATGCTAGTAAGTTAATGTAACCTGACCAAATGTTAAAACAGTGGAGGGCTGAATACTAGTCAACTTCAATAGAGTGAAACGCACAGTTCGTTTAAACAAAAATAATCTAGCAGAATCGTCAGTATCGTCAGAGCGGGACACCGGAACAGTCACAAGCCGAATAGTGGCCATATTTAATTGGAGTTTGGCATATTGTGTGCAGAACGAGAATGAATCTGCCAGTCAAAGCACACAATGACTTTGCATAATCATTGGTCCTAAACCTGTATGGAGCGCCAAAATAAACAAAAACAAAAATAGTGGCAACAAGAACCATAGGTGCATCAACACTATTAGCAAAGACAATAATCGTCAGTTAGGAAAAAAGGTGGCACAATGCAGCCGGTTGGGGGAATTGATAGAAATAGTTGGGCAGGTTAAAAAAGGATCCTCTACCTAGGTAGACTACATGTGGAATGGGGCAAGCAGACCCATGGGGTATCAATGTTGAGGAATATATCCACATGAATCAGGATTGCTGTCCTTTAACCGTATTTTAGATAGCTGTAATTTAAGATTGATCCTGGGTAATTTCAGGTAACTGGCTGCAAAGACTCAGATTAAATATATGGTGCTAGACTTTATTAAAACCTCTTACCACACCACAGCCTTTAAATGCGACAATCCCTTGAGTCCAGAGTTTCGGCCATGCCCGGCGCCGCAGCCCTGTAGGCTGCAGGGAGTCGCAGTGGCTCGTGACCAGCAGCACACCACACGAGTCAACGAGGAGAGGAGGACCCTCCACACCCCACCCAGCAGAGCACACTACCGACTCTCCTCTGGTCTGCTCTCTCACTTACATTATTTGCTTCTTTTGGAGCTAGCAGTCTACCTTGCAGCACTCATCAGCATGAGAGAGAACCAGCAGTGAAGCACACGACACGTGCTGTTGCTGTGCGAGGCGAACCAAAATGGAGGAACTCACATGTGGCACCGTGCTTGCTGTGGTGGCCATGCCCCCTCAGATGGCCACACCCCCTCAGAGTTCGCAAGAGATTGGCAGAGGCCGCCAGCCAATTGGCAGAGGTTGCTCTTGTGACTTCTGGCGATCCCTGAATGATGTCCATGACGTTATTACAAGTTTCCATCTACATCCTGTCCAGCAAGCCTCGTTGAGGCGTTCTCAGAAACATAGTTTGCTACATAGACACACTGGTAAGCTCACTGGACGCTTTGGTTTTCTTTATTGTTACATTCACATCATTTAGGGCTCAGCAAGCAGTCTTGAGCTGTATTGAATTGTGGATTTTCGCCAGGTGAAACCAACTTGATGTTGATAGATCTACTTCCTGGTTACTTATATTCAGGTACTTTGTGTTGCTTTCCTTGCTCTAAAGGTGTGGTGTGGTGGTGGATTTCTTTTCATGAACATCTTCTGAATTTTGTTTTTTATTGTTTTTATTGTTTTTTAGGACACCCTGGGTAGTGCTTGGATTACTTATGGTTTTCCACTTGTATTATAGTGTGTTTTCTGTTCTAGGAACACACCTCAAAGCTTGGGCATTCTTCCATTTTAGTTTTTGTGATAATTGGCCCTACTGATTGGAGATAGATCCTAATATTTCATTATTTTTCTTGTTATCCTCAGCGCAATAGTCTGTTGTTCCCTGATGATGGGACATTTGGGCACCGAAAGGCATAGGATTATAGACAGTATTTGCCACATTGGTTGTTAATTTTAGTCTGTACTGACTGTTCTTTAATAGAACCATTTTATATATGCACGATAGATTACAGTGCATTGATGATAATAATCTTATTTTGTTAATATGTAACAACCATTACCCCAGGGTCATAGTCCCAAAAGGGTATTTCTTATGTCTTATTGTTGTTTTTCAAAATCTCTGCTTTTTTCTATATTGTAAGAATTAGATGTTTGCATATTCTGTTATCGAACTGTCTATAATCACCTTATTTAATCCCTTGGAACCTTCTGATCCACCACCTGGATGAGTGCATTTGCATTCTGTGCAGATTCTGCCCAAACATCTTTTTGCATTTGGTTACCAAGGCTCCGGAAGCAAATCCTTCCTTGCAAACTGAACCCCCTTTAATCATTTTCAGTTTTGAAGAGAAAAAACGTTCTGCATGCCAATAACATTTCTCTAACCTTGAGTGCAGTCCCGTTTTCTGTTATCAATTTTAGGACAAAGCTATGGAGCATTTTTAATTCTTGTGCCCACTTCATGTAAGGTCTAGAAAACGTTAGACAAAGGCACTTTGACTTTGCATAGGATAACTAATATAAATAATGCTTTGTTTTTTGTAAGGTTTCAAACTAAATTAAACACGTTGAAGCAATACTTAGTAACAGCTTGGCAAATTAGATCATGTCACATGAAGGCATTCTGTAAATATAAGACTCATCTGCTGTGATAACTTTACATACTTATGGTCAATATGGTGTGTGAGAGCCTGCATTGTGGATAATGTGTATTTAAATTCCCATTTTAACATTATGTACTTTTTATGTCATTATTTTTTATCTTTGTGCATAATTGGAGGCAGTGTATTTATTTTTCATAAGGAAAATGTCTGGCCTATCTGTTATGTATAATAATACAAATATTGAAGGTTTTATGATTATAAATCGAATAAAGCATATTATGATGATGACATGTACTGCAACTTACCCTGTGCATATGGTGAGGTCATTAGTCCATGTCTGTAAACATTACTCTGGAACACCCTCCCCTCCAACACCCCCTCCCTCCTGTGCCTGGGAGGAAGAAGACCTATGGGGCAACACGTTTGTCTTGGAAGCAAGACAACGCAGCAACAACGGTTTGAATCCTGATCATGGACTTAGAAATCACTCGCATTAAGCGCACTATAAAATAACATTTATAATAATAATAATTATGCCGGATACCAGAAAAGGGAGATGCACTGAAAGCAATGTAGAGCCCTGGCCCTGACCACTGTTCGTTTTTTCCAACAACATGAAGTCCTCACTTAACTTTAAATGCCCAGGAAGCTTGGATTTATATCTGCCACAAAGAACATCGTGCAGAGGCTACGATTGCTATGCAAGAGGTGATCTAAATCGCCTCCAATTTCAGTTATGTGCTGTTCTCTCCATTGGCTTTCAGTGAGCGACAGAATTGATTTTCCGATTCTGTGTCTGGTTAATAAATGCCTGAATAATTTGGCCCCTGCCTATCTTGGAAAACAATTGACGCAATTTCAACCAACCTGATAGCTGTTCTGTGCCAAAAAATTGCTACTGGTTGATCCCTTTTCCTGCTCTGTCGCCAGGGGAGATAGAGGCTTTGTAGTGTACGGCTCCAAACTATGGAACAACCTCCCTTGAGAGCTTAGGAACAAGAAAACGCGTATACATTTCCGTAAGTCACCCAAGATCCACCTTTTTAAATAATATATATTATGATTTTAACTGGCTGGATTGTTGGTTCTTGATCTTTAAATTGTAGTTTATCTGAATCATCTGCACCTAGATATATTCACACCTGTCCAGTTCTGTGCAATACAAATAAGTCGAATCAAATCACAATCCCATCTCCCTCCACTGTCCACTAAACAACCACCTCCAACCACTCACCTGCACAGCAGTCCCCCATCCTTTACATCCTTTTGCTACTGCAACACAAGAATGCACTTGAAACTCCCTAAAACTTAGCCACAGTACCCACATTTAAGTAAACATGGAAGGAGATTTCACCCCCACTGTGTCCCCTTTTCATTACCTGACATCTGTTTTTAAACCTTACAGCCGAACATACTTTATTTGTTGGAGTTCCCCCATTGTGCCTTCAGCTGGACTTGCTTAGTATTCCATTTGACCCTGGATTGCATTGTACCCAACCCAGAATGAATTTTGGATTTCTTTGCAACCACCATGGGCTTTGGGTTCCTTTGCACTCAACCGGCACAGTGTTTATTTTCATTTGGCCCTGACCACTATTGGAACTACACCATTCCCCTCTTCACAATTATAACAATAGTTATTTTACTTCAGATGTACTGATGTCATTTTAGTCAATGTGAATTGTTGACCACCTCTTCATAAAGCATCAATCCATCAGCAATGTTGCATGGCTGACCTGGGCCTGGTGCCCACGCAATCTGTTTGCAGATCCACATGTGGACATCTTTGTGGCACTGCTGCCTGGGTGGTGTAATAAGATCATTAGTCGAGGGTGCATTGGGTGTCCAGAGCCACACCTGGAAGGGTGAGGGGCGAGGGCGGTGTAATTGCTAATGTTGCTATTTCCTACAATTTGGCAAGGACATTTATTTCAGTGGTTGTAGATATGCAGCGTGAATGTTCACACACTTGTCTGCAGTATGTAGAAGACATATGAGACTGATTTATTTGCCATTACTCATCAACCCACAGAAAAATTCATACTGCTTTCCTTAGACACTATAAAGGCTAGTGAGGTGTCTTATGTGTCTCAGTTGCATTCTCAGATTACATGATTGAACGTGTAAACAGTCTTGCACAACTCACAACTTTCCCTATGCCATGTTGGGTAGGATAAGTCTTGTTTTTCTCTCTGTTTTCTGTGATAAATCAGAGTTGATCATCACAAATACCCTGACTGGGGACCCTTCTCAAATGGCCAGGGAAACATAGATCCTTCCTGATCCTGACCGTGGGGATGGTGTTCTGTGGGAGGATCACATGGGAGGGGACTCCGGTCAGGAGAATTGGGAGAATCCTCTAAGCAACTTCCCAAGTGGCCCTACAGTCTTAATGGCATATTGCAAAATCGAAATATGTGGTAAAAAGAAGAATAAGTATGTTCGGGACTACAAGTGCCATAATACCATAGGTGCAAGGAAGAGGAGAGAGGCACAGAATTACAGTATGCAGTCTAGAATTCCTGATAACCTACACCTGAGCAGGAATTTTGACTATTTAAATCCCCTTCAAGTGCAGATCAAGAGGAGTGGCAGTAGTAATAGTAGGGGACATTACCAGTGGCCGTGTATGCAGCAGGGGCAGAGAGCCAAGGATCCTGGTACCATAGCCATGTTTGTGGTGGGTGAAGCACAAGTTGCAGAGGTTGCACAGTGGGAAGCGCTGCTGTTTCAGGTTACCCTGTGGATGGAGGTGCTCTCCACACTTTGGTTCGGTCTCTGGTGGCTGGCAAGCACCGAAAGGCAAGAGAATCAATCAGGACTCCTGCCCGGGAAGGTGCAAGCCACGGGACCGCAATCTGAGCTGTCAGAAGCTCCTAAACTGAAGAGCAGAGCAGCAGTGGCAGCGGAAGGGGGATACATTCACACGTAGGGAAAGACCAGTGAGTTGGCCTTTGAAAGGTGACCTTGGGGCGGTCCATTGTAAACCGCTATCTGCTTGTAAATCTTTTGTGTACCAAACTAATGAAAGGAAGTGTTTTTGGCCCAAAGTATATCTGTAGAGGAAACAACAGGAGAAAGCGTGTAACTATCGCTACTGTGAGAAACATGAAAGGGTCTTACTTACTAGTCCACAGGGATCTGTCATCCAGGTGGCCAGGACACAGCCATTTCTATTGGATCAAGTTCCTGGGGATGGACCAATATGGGAGGACCACCTGGATGGGAGTTCCACGGGGGGTGGAACTGGGACACCAATGGGCCAGACGTGATACCCACTTCCCTATAACACCTTTTGCTCATTCTACCCTGTAGGATATTCAGAAGTACTACCCCCCGCCCTTTTCCAACATGAACACTATCCTACATTGTGACAGACAACAGACTAACACCAGAACCTTTTACCTGACATGTCCCAATACAAGGGTCAGGTAGAGTCAGGCAACTGATTTGATGAAATATGTTTTTCACCGAAAGATGGCCACCACCGTATGCAGTCAGCTTCTTCAGAGCACCACCTACTAGCTGCCGTCTGATTAGTTATCCGCCTCCCTAAACCAATCGTGGGGCACTGGCAGGCTTATACCGTGGGGCACCGGCACCTTATAATCACTGTTAACTAAGAATCTCACCTTTGCTATCACCATACTAGACAGCGCCCCCCATGTACCAGACCACCTTTGGCAGCCATGCACCGCCCTCCAACTCGACCAGCAAACAAAGATGCTGGAAAATGCATACCAGAGGGCCCAATTCACCCTGGCTAGCAATATCTATCCTGTTAGTCTCACTCTCACTCTTGCCTCTCCCTCAACACCCTTTCTCACACACTAGGACCAGATCCAAAGTCAACGTCAATGATGAATCACCAAAAGGATCGTAGCTCCATTTATGCCACAACATGCACCAATGGCGCCTTCATCCACTTAGGTGTATGCCTAGCACGCGTTTGCTATCCTAGACACCACCCCACACCTTGGCCCACTCCATTTCTCCCCAACATAGCAGCCTTCCCTCCCACTCCACACAAAAACCATAGCCCACAAAACTTCATGCCCAAACCAGGTACTTCACAATACTGACACCTCTTCCTAAGGACACACACCCCAACCACACTCCCATACCTATACTAGGTTTCACAAGGAGAGCAAGACACTCCTCCCGCTCCTTAGTCACCCCCCAACATACACGCCTCTCCCCGAGGGCACATACTTTGACCACACTCACAAATCCCATACAAGGCTATACAAGGGACTTTCCTCCCGCAATCACCAACTCCTCACAGATTCCAAACACCTTAACACTCCCTCACCCATCAGTATGACACTCTCACACCAGCCACCATGCACCCTCAAGACCCCCTCCACCAACACCCAAGCTCCGCCACAACTTACCCCACCTAATTCACACGATACAACACAACATGACACCATAGCTCGCCCATTGTTTACTCCCACCCAAATCCCCTCCTCTAAAAGCACCATTAAAACTGATCAAACCCAACATCAACTTCAACCTGGGATTTAACGATGCATCAGATCACAAAGCCACTGCCTTCCATAATGGATTTCTAGAAATGCAATTCACTCAAATTGTCAATGCCCCAACTCACTCAAAAGGCAGAATCCTAGATTGGATCCTAACACTGAACACCGCAGTTACGCTAGAAGATATACTATACTAAAACTAAATATATCTTGGACTGATCACCTCTTAATTAAATTCAACATAACCATGCCCACCGATCCAGTCCCTATCACCACTGCTTCTATCCCTGTACTAATGAGAAACACACGTAAACTCACCCCTGAAAACTTGGTGCCCATATTGAACAAATTACTTAACGCATGACCTTCAGATGCCGCCAACCTAGACAGTATCTCACTGCACTATCACAGTTGCCTGAAAACAGCTATAGATTAAGTAGCCCCTCTCAGAAGTAAACTTCCTAAGCCCAAACGCAGCAATAACTGGTTTAACGATGACCTCATCGAACTCAGAAGGAAAAAAGAGCGGCAGAACATCTTTCCAGAAAAGAACCCACTAGTGAAGACAAAAAAGAACTCCTTGCTATCTCCAAAACCTACAAACTCGCAGTACTCACCCATAAAGCCAACTCCCTCAACCAACGTATCACTAATGCTGCCTCTGATTGCAAAGAACTATTTTCAATCATTAGAGAATTAGAAATACCCATCCCACCTGCCAGCTCTGCCATCGATAGCAAAGCATGGTGCACTACTATTCAGGACACATTAGCCTCTAAAGTAAACATGCTTCAAAATAAAATTACCCTACAAAGAAAACTTCTAACACACACAGTGGAGCTTACCACCACGAAATTGGAAGATATCTTAGCCAGTATACTGCAATTTCATTACACGACAGTGACCAATACCAAAGTGCTAAAAATCATAGCCTCCCTCAAACCCTCCAATTGTAAAGGCAATAGCTTCCCTGCAAAACTAGTCAAGGACTGTGCCCCTGCACTAGCACCCACCATCACTAACTTAATCAATGCCTCGTTCAGCGGCAATCACATACCCGCCAACATCAAAGAAGCCTGGGTAACACCCCTGCTTAAGAAACCCACTTTAGACCCCACCATCCTCACACATTACCGTCCAATCACCACAGTTTGTTTTATCCTTAAAGTCATTGATAAAATAGTTTATACTCAAATTCAATCCCACCTCGAAAATAACCACATGTTAGGAGACAATCAGGCTTCCACCCTAGGCATATTACGGAGACAGCCCTACTGGATTTAAAAAAACAGATGGATGCCATCAGAGACGCAGGTAACCTATGCATCCTTCTATTACTTGACCTTTCTGCGGCATTTGACTTAGTGGACCACATCAAACTATGCCTAACCTTAGCCAACAAATTCCCCTTCTCCAAGGAAGCAACCTCCTACATTAATTCCTTCTTGTCTGACCGCACATCCAGGGTAGCCATTGAAAATGAAGAGGCTGATCCTATAACAGTACCACTGGGTGTCCAACAGGGATCATGCCTCTACCATATGCTCTATAGTGCTTTCACCAAGCTACTGTTCGCTGCACTTGATGCCATAGGAGTAATTTACACCAACTTTGCGGATGATACGCAGATACTCATCCACATCATATAATATAATATAATTAATATAGAACAAGACATCATCTGTGTCAACAAAATCTACTCTCTGATCCAGAACTGCATAGCGACTAATAGTTTATGTCTAAATGTCGACCAAACAGAGATTCTCATAGTAGGCACCCCTGCCCATCTCAGCAAACTACCCCTGGATTACACAGCCATAGTCATAGATGGCAGCCCTATCAGCATCTCACACCAAGTCAAAACCCTAGGGGTTTACCTCGACTCCAGTTTCACCATGGGCAAACACGTTAATTCACTTGCATCATCCACCTCATATACGCCAAAACTCATTACATTAAGTTGACCTTTCCTCACACCCCAAAACTGCATCACATTCACAAGGGCCCTCATCCTGGCCATGATTGATTACGTAACAAACTCTTAATGGGGACCTCAAAGAAAAACCTAAATTAAATGCAATTACTACAGAACAAGGCCTTGAGAGCAGCACTATGTATCAACAAGAGGGACCACATATCACAGTATAGAAGAGAGGCCCACTGGATACCCATACAAGCAAGACTACTACATAAAACACTCCCAATCACACACAAATGTATCACCTCACATGCACCTACATATCTCAACCACTGCCTCCCACGTAAAACAACCACCAGAACACTCAGATCTAATGCCAACACATCCCCCTGTTCAATAACACTGAACAGGTAACTCCAGTTTCCTTGTAGCAGCTCCTAGAATCTGGAACTCCCTCCCACCCAACATCATAAATGAGCCCTCCTTCCCACAGTTTAAGAAACTGCTAAAGACCTGGCTCTCTAACAAATTCTAATTACATGACAGATACTCCTTACCATCCATTGCCTCACCCTCAGCCCAGATCCCCTGACTTGTAGCCTATACCCCTACATATAATCACCAAATGGAAACATATAAATGCTTGTATGCTAATATTTGTTGTCTAACATGCAAATTGCAACTGGTGCGTTACTCATTCTGCAACTGCCTAATATTAGTTATTCATGTAAACAAGAAGCCTTCAAGCTATCATGTAGCCAAGAAACCTTTAACCTAATATATAAGTATTCTTGTAATTTGTAAGCATGTTAGTATCCTTTTAATCTACACCATGATACTGCAGGGCGTGGGCTTATAACTAAATACAGTAAATAAAATAAATAAACTGACAATAACTATGCACACCTGATGGCCTTTTCCCTTCCCCACAGGGATAAAAGGTGGAGCAAGAGAGCACACATTGAGCAAGGCCGCAAGCCCGAGGAACCGGCTACACCCAACCGGCAGTTCAAATGGAGGAGAAAGGCAGCAAGACCTGGAGGAACGACGAGGCGGGAACTGCCCTTGCCCTTTCCAACTCAGACCTGCGAACCCTCCGAAAGGGAAATCATAAGACCGGGAAGTCCAGCTGGTGTAAACAGCACACGGGGCCCTCCGGTGCTGATAGCCAAAGCAGGGAGAAGCGCTAGCCACTGTGGTGCTGTCCTTGACTCCCGAGACAAGAAACTACAACAGTTCAGCAAAGCCAGTGAGTTTGAGAACACAGATATCAAAACCGAACTGTGCTGGACCCAAGGTTACAGGGGGCAACCTTGTTGAACAAAGAACTGGTGTAATTGAACTTTAAAGAAACCCTAGTAAAAGGTTCAGAAGCAGAGTGGTCAGGTATCGCAGGGTGCTCATTCAAAAGAATCTGACTGAAACCTTTTTTTGAGTTTTGTTGTTTTGTTAAAACTACGAGAACCACGAGGCCTTATGAGAGGCCAGTGAGAAGTGTCAAAGTGGTCCCACGAAGGTCGAGCAAAACCCCTTGTACACTCAAAAGTCTCTGACACATTGGAGAAAACTGATTGAACCATGAAACTGGCAAATGTGAACCCAACAGAGAGATTCCTGTGAATTGAGGGGAAACAGTGATGTAACCGTGAACATTGTGACACGTGTAAACCCGGCTTAGGAATGTCCACAATGGAAAGTTGTGTAAAAAGACATTGAGGCTGTTGAATAATACGTTTTTGAGTGAAAGGCCGTAGGGAACCCGATTGAGGGAGTATAACATTGCAAGAAGGATCAAAGCCCGGTTGAGAGGGTCCCAAAGGGGTGAAGAGAAATCGCCCAACATGAAAGATTACCAAAGGAACTTTTGTTTGTTTATTGTTTATGGTACAGCAGACCTTCTAAGGCAAGTGACTTTGCAGGAAAGAGACTTGGCCCCAGAAGGTCCTGGCATCGTTGAAAGGAACTGTAACCTTGTGCTGGCAAGGCCCAGGAGTGTGTTGTGGTCAAAGGTCCTGTCTTGTCCCATGCTAAAAACGTGGTGAAGGGAGACCCCAGCCATACCATCCTGACCTATTATTTGGTGATCACTTCTTTTTTTTCTTGAGAAAATTATCACACACTATTTTGTAACTTAGTTGTAAGGATTGGCAATAGTTTTCTTTCGTATAGGCCCTTTTGATTCAACAGCAAGCCATTAGGACTGCTTTAATATGATTTGGTGGTCGTAGCTTGCTCCCATCCTAGATTTAGGTCTATTTTAGGCATTGTCCTCACCCATTATGCAGTTTAATAAACTCCCTTGAACTGGGATCACCTCTGTCTGTCTTTACTGTTGCCACCATGAGTTCTTTACACTACTCAAATAAAAGAACAACAATATTTAAGAAAGGATGTGATTACCATTGACAATGAAAGAGGGGGCAGCATTGAACCCACAACATAACCATCATTTGCCAAAATAAAGCAGGGGCAATATTAAACCAGAACAATAACCAGCATTGCCAAAGTAAAGAATGCGCAATATATGTGTCAGATAACAGCCAGCATTGCCTAAGCGAAAGGAGAGTAATTGGAAGAAAAAGGGAAAACAGCTTTCTTGAAGAGAGAAACTTGACTAAAAGACATTACCAGCAGTTACCAGGAGTGATAGTGAAAACCCAAAAGTGGTAGGCAAGTGACCCTCCTTGTGAAAAGTGGCAATGGGAGAGGACTATAACTTGCAGCATATGTGGTCAATTCAACAGTGAAACAAACAGCACCAATGGGTGTTGCATCCTTATGGAAGAAGTTGTAAATTGTATTGTTAGTGAAAGTCAAATGCTTTACTGATGTTTTGAAGTAAACCACACCACAGTGTACTTGCAGTCGTGTTAGGAGATTCATCCTGGCCGGTGAGTACACAAGGAAAGGGATTTTTAATGGTAGTCCTGGCAAGTTAGTGAACAAGGGTGAAGACATTGAAATACTGCCTTGTGGTAAAAGTGTGTGGTAGAAAGAAAGTGGCAAAAATGTTGGATGAAGTGTGGTTGTTGTGTATAAAGAACAAGTGTTAAGTAGTGGTCTTACTCAAGAGAAAAGAAAGTCATACTGAAATATTCATTGGAGGAGTTGAGACACAGACTTTTTGTTTGACAAACAAAAGCCTGTCTGAACTGTTTGTTGTACTTTGTTGGATTATAATAAAATCACAATGCCAATTGAAACCCTCCAGGTTTGAAGGAACTTTGTGTTGGAAACCTTTGTGTGTTACATTATCATTGGAGTTGCAGTTGCTTCGCATTGTGGGATCATTGATCCTTAGCCAAACAAATACTCTTTGTTCTTGCACAATTTTGTATTTCAGTGCCTGTCAACTCTGATGCCTTGGTCTCTCTCCTTTGGAATTTTAGCTTACTATTATACGAAAACTGACATCCATCTTCTCATCATGGCTGCTTTACCCATGTTATATTTTCTACTGTAGCAAACTTCTATATTGCTCATTTGCCTTGTGCTTCTGCGTATATATATATCTACTGCATTTCCTCTTAGTTATTTTCTCAGTATATATGATATCTTCGTATATACACGTTCATTTACTTTGTTACTTTCGGGTACATCTTTATTCCTTGAGTATTTGTATATCGTTTCAGTGTGTCCTCGTCTCTTCTCTTCATGACATTACTCTACACCTGTCAGACTTCACTTATAGTTCTTCCATGTCCGATGTTGTCTGCAGACTTCCTTCTACCACTTCAGTTCGAGGGTACATTTGATGCAGTTGTCTGAGCACATAATGTATTTCCTATCTTCTATGCAGGATTGGAATGATACCAGGAGTTATGCACAGTGCTTTCTTGCTACTCTTCCAATATGACGGAGGTGATGGGGCAGGTTCCATGAGTGACGTGTACATCTCCTTCTCTACACTGTGTCGCTGCTAATGGAACGGGATTTGGGGCTGCTACACCCTGCTCTCCCTGCTAAACATCAGACTCCCATTTACCTTCATCTTCTTCTCCTGTTATCACTTCCCCTGATACTTCTACAGCACGGATGCATACTCAGCATACACCAATTATGCTGACGACACGCAAGTTCTGCTCCCTCTCACAGGGGTCTATGAACAAGACGCAGCAGCACTAACCAAGATCTATACTGCCATCCAAACCTGGATCGCAGCCAAAGGCCTCTGCCTAAACGGGGACAAAACAGAGATCTTACTAGTTGGCACCAAAGAAATACTAAATAAACTCCCACCGCCGTACAAATCCTTCAACATAGATAACTCCACCATCACAGTCTCCACTGCAGGAAAAAACGCTAGGAGTATACCTTGACTCCACTCTCTCCATGACATGGCAAGTCAATGCCATAGCTTCATCTGCCGCACTCACCACTAAGATATTCAACACCGTTAAACCCTTCCTTTCCACTAAAAACTGCCTGGCCTTAGCAAGAGCCACTGTAGGTACCAAATTGGACTATTGCAATGCCCTCTTCCTGTGCACATCTGTACAAAACTTTAAAAAAATGCAAGTCACACAAAACAATGCCCTAAGAGCAGCCTTAAGCATCCCCAAAAGGGAGCACATCTCCCAAGCCAGAAAAGAAGCCCACTGGTTACCAATAAAAGAACGGATACTATTCAAATCTATGGCCATCACCCACAGATGCCTCTCCGCAAAGGCTCCACCCTATCTTTCCGAAAGAATCACCCTTAACACATCCACTAGACCCACTAGGTCACAGATGACCAATCAGACCTACATACCCACATTTAAAAGAAGCAAAGCCGGGGGGTCGAGCTTTCAACACCTAGCACCCAAAAATTGGAACGCGCTTAGGAACGAAAAATCATACCATATCTTCCACAGACTTCTCAGAACCACGTTGTTTAACTAACTCCACCCCACCTTACCTATCCTACTGTATTTTCACAAATGTATGTATATAAGCACAACTGTATGTATATATGCTAACATGTTCTGCATTGTTTTTCTATAAATATACCATGTATGCCTGTAACAAGTTAAGATTGCCTCAGCGCCACGATGCCCCTGGGCAGATGTGCGCTACACAAATCCAAATAAATAAATAAAAATAAAAATAAAGTAGGATTCCAACTCCTGTTCTCCCTGCTCAAATCCTGTATCCATAGCAATACTTTGATCCTTTGGTTCCACATCGACCTCTTTGATAACTGATTTATCCAACCTAACAAGAATGTGTCCATGTCTCCACCTTCCTTCCTCTATGTCCTAACCTTAACCTTTGAAGGAATTATACTTCCACTTTCCTCAGTATCTCATTTTCTAGGAATCATAGCTGATGGAGGGGTTACCTGTGTCTGTCTCACAACCACTGGAGTTGCCACTGGAGAAAATTGAGGTTTGAACTCAGGGTCTGTATAACCTTCAGCGGTGATAAAGGATAGCACCATGCACCATATGGGTAGGTGTGGAAGGAATTCCTGCACATTCCTTTTTTGGCCCTTCCTCTGAGACTTTAACATTATGGGCCTTCCCGCCTTTCTCATACATCTTCCATAGCTCTAGGATGTTTAACCGTTTCTCTAACTTTGAACCCTTGTGCCTTGTAGTTTAAAAAGTATGCATGTTAGCCAATATCCCCTTATCATAGGTCCCCTCAGTAGACCAAGAATTGAGCCTTTGTACCTTAGTTTCCCGCAGCCATTACCGATGGTACTTTACAATCTTCACCTTATAGCCAGAACATACCTGACACAGATGTTTCATTGGAGTCTTCATATTCCACCAAAATTTAAACAAAACAATTTGAGAAACAATAAGACTGAAGCTGAACCTGTGACACAAAATGTCCACCCAAGGTACCCCTTTTTTTCCCCTTACCAGATTTTTTGTATTTCCCCACAATCACTCACCTTGTTCGCTTTCAATGAAATCACCTCACTTTGCTATTTATTTTAATTATACTTGTCACTCTTACACAAAAGACAGCCTCTTTATCAAAAAAACACACGCCAGCCAATATCTCTGAGATATCTCCTTCACTCAAGCATAAAAGGAGCACAATGTTTTTCACTATAACACCACTGCTCTCATTCTCTTCATTGCTAATATGGTATGTTCTACTACACCGCTGTCTTTTCCTGACTACAGGAAGATTCCCTTCATGGCTAAACAAGAAAAGCAAGGTGATGGCTCCATCCGCACAGTCAATACAAAATGAAGGGTGCCACGGATATACTTTTGGAAGGTTTCTATGGGTGCATTTACCATAGGATGCCACATCACCACTAGGTGAGGGCTCCAGCCAACCAGACAAACAAACTGAAGGGTATCAGGACAAGCCTCACAATGGACATTCTGGTGGGGATACCACCTCACACCTCTAAAATAACAAACTAGGTAACAGTTCAGTCACTCCTTCAAAGCATTCACTCTTTCAATCTCTGTAACCTCATCTAACTCCACGCAAGCACTCTGATTCTACCCTTTCCAAACCTCTTAAATCAAAGACACAATCCTAGTTTGCCCCTTTTTCCCCCTTGCTTTACCCGCAAAATGTGCACTCATGTGAACCCAAAGCTCTCCAAAGTGGCGCTCCTTCAATTCACCCTGCGCAGTAGGACCAGAGTACCACACTTCCGGGGAACAGACAGGCCACTTAACTAATATGGTGCCTGTGGACCTCTCATGTTTTCATGCACGAAAGACTGGTGCCTGCAGAGAAGCGCTGCAGCTGAGTTGTGCAGACAGGAATCCTCCAACGTCTTGGAAAGCCTGGGGCCAACCTAGGGACGCCAAATGTGCAGATGGGCCTCTAATCACCTTAACCCAAAGCAGGCCGACCACTTAAGAAGTGAGTACACGTTTGTATGTAAAGCAAGTTTATTGTACAATCAGCTGGGAGGGGCTAGATGATTCTAGAGTCAAATGAACCTGAGTCTCCCTGAACCACACAAGAAGTTGACACATTATATATGTTTTCACAACAGTTAAACCACAACCATATATTTTATTACAAACCACCCCCACACATGATTGGTCAAAACATATACAAAAGAAATTCAATCTTTCTTAAATTCCCCGTTCTCATTTGTCACCATTATCTTAACTACCATCTTCAGCTCATGTGGACAGGACACCCCCTTTTAGGATTTGTCAGTGGCAGGTCATGACATTATCACACAGTTACACATTCGCATACAAACATAACTGATTCCAAGTCCCAGCTGGACTGAGACCTCCCAACCACAGACGTAATTGTACATGGTTTGTAAGAGTACTTCAACAATATGGGAATGGGAAAAATAAACAGGTTCCCTTTGAACTGGCAATAACCTTCTCAGACACCCCAACTTGCTGGCGTCCTCAGAACACTCTAATCTAAATGACTACCAATTTAATATACATGGTATCTGGTCGCATTCAGAGAAAACAGTTGAAACCCATGATATTGGTCAGCTCTGGCTTCAGGCGTCCCTTCACCCCACTTTTTATTGCTGGTCTAAAGCAAATAGCCAGCTCCCCCTGAACAATGAATAACAAGCTTTCATGCACCTAAAAGATTGCATCTCCTTTCAGCAATACTGCCAAGGCATAAAAACACTGGGCCAGAATGTTGGCTGACCATCTGCTTAATGTCGCTGTTATTCATCATCTTTCCTTCGGCCAGCAAACCCTGCAAAAACAGTTTTTTCCAGTCACTCAGAATTCACCTTGTAAATCCTGACTGCAGAGTTTAACGAATTTATGAAAAGAGTACACTGCATATGGATTTGTAAATTCTCCATGTATGTATATCAGTGCATGTATTTTTAATAACTACAGTGTCTTCTTCACAGGGGGTTCTTTGTGGCAAACTCCTTCCATGCATGCCCATTATGAAGCTCCTTGTTGCCCAGCTTCCAGGAGCTTCGTGGCACACCGTACCCAGATTTTATTTATATTTCATTGACAATTTTGACATTTATCTTGCTGCGCATGGGCAAGTCTTAAATGTATCAATTTAAATACAAAGTAACACTTAAAGTAACAAATATCCCATTCTCATTAACTACGCTGGATACATATGAAATTACAAAATTGTGTCAACTTTTCTGCGCACGAGTTACAAACATGGTGTGTGCAACGCGACCACATCTTTCTCATTGGGAAATTTCCTGACCACCCCAATAGACCACTTATGTTCCACTCCTGCCTATGGTTGAATCGCTCTCTGACCATAGGCCTTCGGAGCTCTACGATCAAAATGATGTGAAGGAGGGATTTACCCACCAGATTTACCTTTTACACTTTTCAGATTGTTCAGCTAAAAAGTCATAATGTGTTACGCTCACCTTGTTTCCGCGGGGGTACTGGTCCATCAGAGGGCTACTTCTGCGGAGGCATCTGGGATTCCCTGCTGCTGATGGTTCCCCTAGCAGAGAAAGGTATACCTTCTTTATAGTATTGGTGAGCTCTCCATCCTGCTTAACTCAGCAGAGGTGCTGTATGTCCAGTTACTTCACTGGATCTTCGTGCAGTGTAAGGTTCCCAGACCTGCTGTGACTCCTCTCAGGTATTTGTTTTGTTCTTATAAGTCTTTCTTGTATTTTCTTCCTCTTGCTCTTTGAACACTTCCACGTTCCTTTCACATGTTGTGATTTATGAGTCTTTTCTCTGCCAGTCTTTATCTTACTAATGTCTTTCTCCTTTTCCTTTGACAGTTATTGCAGTACCAACACGTGTGAGAACTGTTACTGTGATACAAACACGTGTGAAACACTTGATAGGATCGAGGCTTCAATATGTGGTAAGTATGGCTTTTTGTTGCGAGCATTAGCAAGTAATTTTCATGTCCACTAACCTTGTTCTTTTGTCTTTCAGGCGCCAGATGCGGTGTCATGCTCCAGATCGGACCGCAGGTATGGTAATATGCGGTGTGCGCCTTCCAAGTGGGAACTGGCTCAAGTAAGTGTGTGCAAAGATGGAACGGTCGCTGCAGCAGGCGTTGCTGACTAAGGTAAGATGGTCTGGGTAGCAAACATGTTGCGGTCATTGCAGCGGGCGTTGCTGACAAAGGTAAGCTGATCCGGGTAAGTGAAGAGATAAAGGTTGTTGCACCAGACGTAACAGGTAAGCGTGACAGGAATAACTGGTTCGGAGCACATGCGCCTTGGATGCTGAGCGTCGGTGAGCATGTGGTGCTGCTTGGAAGCAGAACAATGTGAAGCGTGGGCATGGCTTATATAGATGGCCCCGCCCAAGGATACAGCCACACCCTGAACACTGGACTGCATGTAGGTGTTTCATTCTGATCTCTACCTGCCATGTTGAATCACCAAGAGTGTTGTACTGAAGCACCTGAGCATTTCTTATGAGCATGGCGGGTCCAGGTGGGCCCTTTCCCAGTTTTGAAGGAGCTTATACCCTGGCCATATTCATCATATCGTGTCATGACTCCTAGTGTTGTCTTGGGGCAACACTGAGTCGTGACAGCACTCCCCCCCAAGGCCCCTCTCAAGGGTGACCTCCTCTCGGTCCCGGGCGTAGATGGGTTATTGTGGTGATAGCGCCTGATTAACCGTGGCGCATGGCTATGGTCGCTGGGTTCCCAGGACCTGTCCTGGGGTCTGTATCTTTTCCAATCGACGAGATAAAATACCTTGTTCCTGACGATTTCTGAGTCCAGAATGTCCTTAACCTTGTATTCGTGCTCGCCATCCACAATCACAGGAGCGGGGGTTTTTTGGATTTTGAGTTCCAGGTTGTACTGGCTTCAAGAGGGAAACATGGAAGACCGAGTGAATCCGCATATTAGGGGGTAAGGCCAGCTTGATTCCGACTGGATTTATTATTGCCTTGATGGTATACACTCCCAGGTATCTGGGACGGAAGGTTTGGGGCCCTTTTAGAGCAATATATTTGGATGCCAACCAGACTGCGTCCCCAACGTGATACACAGGTGCTTCCTTTCGGTGTTGATCTGAACATTTCTTATGTCTTTCTTTAGCTTGGATCAACTGTGTTGTAGCTTCCTTCAAAACTCGAGCAATTGTGGTGTGTAGAGTTTTCACTGCCGGCATATCTAGGACCTCGGTGGATCAAAAGTGGAAGTGCGTGGATGATGTCCATAAATTACATAGAATGGGCTCTGTTCTGTGTTAGTATGGACTCCGCTATCCATAATATGTCCTTGCAGGTGTTTTCTGCTTGGTGTAGCATGCATCGCAAGTATTGCTCTAGCGTCTGGTTCGTTCTTTCCGTCTGACCAACAGTCTGTGGGTGATGAATACTTGATAGCCAGATGTCGATATGAGCCAGCTCACAGCTTTTTTTTCCAAAATTTTGAGATGAATTGGCTGCCCTGATCAGAGATCAAGATTGACGGGAATCCGTGTAACCGGACAATTTGTTCAAGAAAGACCTTGGCCAGCGTGAGAGCAGTGGGCAATCCTTTCAATGGCATGAAATAGGCCATTTTAGAGAATAAATCCATGACGAGAATGGTTTTGTAGCCATTACAGGTAGGAAGAGGAAGAGCCGTGATGAAATCAAGAGACAACGTGTGCCAGGGTGCTGGGGGCACCATTAACGGATGTAACAATCCTGTTGGTTTTTGTTTCCGGGATTTATTCTGGGCACAGATCCCACACGTTAGTACATGTTGGATTACGTCCTTTTGCCAAGTAGGCTACCAGTAGTATCTTTTTAACCTTAGCCAAGGTTTTGGCATTTCCTGGATGACCTTCTACAAGGGCGTCGTGGTAACTAGTAATGACTTGGTTCTGAAGTTCCTTGCTTGGGAGATAGAGGCGCCCTTGGAAATGTGGAAGCCTATTGGAGATTGTATGATAACTGCTCTTAGTCGTCCATGTTTGACGTGTTTTCTCGTTGAAACATTGTCGCACTGGGGTTTGTAAGTTTTCCAAAGCCGACGTTTGATCGAGGACCCCTTGGTTTTTTTCTTCCAGGAAAATTGAAAGTGGGTCGGGAGTTGCATATGCCTCTTCCCCTTCTCCCATATGCGAGAGAGTGTCTGCCTTTCCGTTACGTTCCCCTGGTTGCTATTTGAACACTTCCACGTTCCTTTCACGGGTTGTGATTTATGAGTCTTTTCTCTGCCAGTCTTTATCTTACTAATGTCTTTCTCCTTTTCCTTTGCGGTACCAACTGTTGCTGCGGTACCAACACGTGTGAAGCACTTGATAGGATCGAGGCTTCAATATGTGGTAAGTATGGCTTTTTGTTACGAGCGTTAGCGAGTAATTTTCATGTCCACTAACCTTGTTCTTTTGTCTTTCAGGCGCCATATACAGAGTCACATTCCGGACAGCAGGTGTGGGTGGATGCGGTGTGCGTTCCAAGTGTGAACTGGCACAGGTAAGCGTGTGCAAAGATGGAGCGGTCGCTGCAGCTGGCATTGCTGACTAAGATAAGCTAGTCCGGGTAGTGAAGATGTTGCGGTTGTTGCAGCGGGTGTTGCTGACAAAGGTAAGCTGATCTGGGTAAGTGAAGAGGTAGCGGCTGTTGCAGCGGACGTAACAGGTAAGCGTGACAGGAATAACTGGTCCGGAGCAGATGGGCCTTGGATGCTGAGTGTCGGTGAGCGCGTGCTGCTGCTTGGAAGCAGAACAACGCGAAGCATGGATTGCTGGAAGGGCATGGCTTATAAAGACGGCCCCGCCCATGGATACATCCACACCCTGAACACTGAACCGCATGTGGTTGTTTCATTCTGAACTCTACCTGCCATGAGGAATAACCAAGAGAGTTGTACTAAAGCACCTGAGCATTTTTGTATGAGCCTGGTGCCAAAGGAGCCAGGACTGGGTCACGGTGGGCCCTTTCCCATTGTTGAAGGAGCTTATACCCTGGCCATACTCCTCATATTGTGTCATGACTCCTAGTGTTGTCTTGGGGCAACACTGAGTCGTGACACAATATGACAAAAGATTGCAATTTACAAATAAACATTATAGTGTGTATATAGATATATATATATATTCACTAGAAAAAACTTTGTTAGAGGGACGTTATGGTTAAGTTGCACTACTAAAAACCTGTGAAATTCACTAAAAAAACTTTACAAACGTGACATTATAGTTCAAAGTACAATCAAAAACCCCCTGAAATTCGACAGTTATGGTAGGCTAAGCAATAATAACTGCCCGCACCACTGTGCACTGCTAACACTATAACACCCAGGACATCAAAGATGACATCACAAATGTCATTGATGACATCACTGATGACATCACATGTGCATTTACTTTTCAGACAAGGGGTTGTGAATGTAATTTTAGCATATCAGGGAATATCGGGACATGTGTAATAAAGTACATACTTCATCACGCAATGTAGTGTTGTAAAGAAAATTCCATTGCAGTGTGGTTTCTAGTACAGGAACCTACTCATACAGAAATGTAGGTATTGGCTGCAGCATACACCACAGAGGTGCTAGGTTTGTACTTTACAAAGTTGTATAATAAAAAGGTGAATGTTTCCGTATCACACTTTTCTGGTCTGTAAAAATTGTTCTAAGTTGCTAATAATGCATCACTTACTACATATATCTAGTACTGCACACAAAACATAAATAGACTACAATGCATACAAAGATGGAGAGTAAAGTAAGCATACAAGAGGCAGTATCATTAGCAACTGTGTATAATGTACATGATTGAATTTACGCACAAAAATCATTGCTGTGTTTCAGACCTGCTTCTTCCACTGTACATGTACATCAAACGCAGCGATTAAATTCTAAAGAAAGTAGTGTAAGAGCATGTGAGAATAGCAACATTAATAAATGTAATACCTTTTGAAAGTGAAGTTTCTGACTGTCAGTCTATATATGGTTGCTTAGCTTACCATAACTAGCAAATTTCAGGGGTTTTTCGGTTTTATTTTGAACCACAACGTCCCTTTAACAAAGTTTTTTTTTACTGAATTTCATTGATTTTAAGTAGCACAACTTAACCATAATGTCCCTTTAACAAGGTTTTTTTAACTGAATTTCATAGGTTTTTAGTAGCGCAACTTAACCATAACGTCCCTTTAACAAAATGTTTTGTACTACCCCTACCTTAGAAATAACACACGCACAACATTTCCCCTTTTTCCATCTGCCCCTCCATATTAGTGTTTGGTGCCTCTTCCCTCATTTTCGTCCCCACATTTCATTCTTAGCTGTCCTGCCAAAAAAAAAGCCATCCAAAAACAAAATAAATGGTCCTTTAGGAACCACCTTTCACAGTTAAAAAATAGAAGTAAAAATAAACGCACAGACTCCATCCACTTTGTATTTCTCAGTAAAATACATAGACGCAGTAAGATTTTCCAACATTTCCATTTGCATTTTTTGTTATAGTAATGTGAATATTGTAGCGTTCATATGCCGTTCCAGGGACTGGAACAGTGGATAACGGCCCAGGAGCCCTAGTAATCAGCCCAAACGAAGCGAGGGTGGATAACGAGGTCTCTGGAGCATTGCCCCCCATTTCAGCCCCTAAAATGGGGGATGAACGCCATTACCAGCCTAGGTTTCCAAAGCGGTAACCTGTGCTACTAAAAAATAGGATTTCTTGTCCTAAATCGGGATGCAGTGTCCCGGTTTAGAAATAAAATCCTTTTCCAAGATGGCCACCATGGAAAGGGAAAGCGCCAGTTCCATACAGGGCCCATCTTCCCTTTCAATGGCAGCCTCCAAAAGGCAAAAAAAATCCTCTAACTATATTAACATAAGCACATTTTTCTTCCCTTTCAAATCTATCCTAATTGCGAATAACTTTACGACAAAGCCAGTCCCAGGTGGACATGACCACTTTAATACTATGTTTTGTCCCTCTGGTCATGGCCAGTAGCCACATTGTCCGGATCATGACCTCATACCATGACCCCGACATTCGGTCCACTGCCCATGACTACAGCCTACCCCTCAGGCACTAAAAAAAACATGCTTCTCGCTCCTTGCCAATGAGCCTTATGCAAATTTGCTGTAAATCCACCCACGTTTTATTTTTTTCAAAACTGTCAAAATAATACACAAATCATTCGTCACATAAGCTGTGTACAAAATTCCAGCAAACTTCGAAATTACATCTGAAATATTCCAACCATTATCATCACCCCTCACCTCCCCAAACATTATTGCATAAGTTTCACAAGTGCAATGCTCACAAAATATTATTGTCACAAGGGTTTGACAATGTATTTTTGTACATACGTTGATTTATCGCAAACATTTCCACATCAGTTTACCGCATTTCTCCTCTTTGAGAAACGTACGAAATCTGACAACAGGGCGCGTCCATCTTGTGCTATTGTTAACCATTGCTGCATTGGCCTAAGGTAAACTGGCCAGACGAAACTAAATCATATTCCCCGCCCCTGACCCTCACATAACCAACCTTAGTTATAATGAACACCTTTTTTGGTGACGTTCCTCTTCAGCGTAGCCAAATGCACCCATCACTACCTACGTGACGTGACGCAGAACCCAAAAATCAACACACAGCGACCAACAACATACCATGTCACAATTCAAATTACTAAACCGCTTTTTAAAAGAAAACAATAACATTATACAATTTGTAATTTGTAAAGTACTTTTATTTCACAATAAAAAACTCTCTGAGAACAACCGACTGTTGTATTCAATCAAATTGCAAATTTGTTTCTTCGCTCGTGATTGAGACACACGTTCTTCTTTTTCCATACACAAAGTGTTTGTTTTTGATGAAGGAACCGCTTGGGTCCCACAGTGAATTCCAGGGCGTCTGAATCAACTTACGCCTAGACCTCCATAAAAGATGTTATGTTACTCCTAATCGCTAGTGCAGCGTACGGACACATGGGCCCTGGCCGATCGTCCCAAAAAACAGTCACAGTAATCCACCCGTTCACGACTACATGCACCTGACGAATGAAGAACCCATCAGTTGGCATCTGGAATGCATGGCAATCGCAGTAAGGCAGCATAAAGCTATTTGGAAAACATAACAGAAAATATATATCAATACCCAACCTTTATTACACTTTATTGCAATATATGTATTATTTTCTTAATTTGGCATAGAGTTTAAACTAACGATTAGCACACACATCAAACAATCTCAAAAAAGACAAAAAGAACCTAGAAACTGATACACAATTCCATATATTGCAATTCCATACATGACATTTTAAAGACATATTAGCGCTGAACCTGGGTGAATCTAGTTATAGTGGACATACAACTAACTTTTGCACTTCCCATAACCACATAAAAAAGACAACCACACAGAAAAATAGTACTTGAGTTACATTGCCAAAATTAATCTTCAGATAATAATAGGCTAAACCTCATACATAGGCAAATTTAGATAATATTCACCGTCTCCATTGTATTTGCGAAAATCCGCTTGCATCAAAGAATCTTCATGAACTCAATTCACATGTTCCGTACACACTTTTGGAATGCATAACCTTATCAAATGTTCATTATTACAAACCTCTTCTCACTGACTCTTTACGAAAAAATCCCTTTCTCTCAAGGTCAAAAAACAATTGACCCTTCTGCTCTCTGTCCCATGCATGGGCTCCCTTAGCTTGCAACCAAAAAATCAAAGTTGCTGACCTTCACTCAGAATCTAAATACATTCTCACTTTGCAACAACACGACTCAACGCACCCATGAGAACTCGTATTGTCATACACGTGCACGGCCGCTGTTTCCATCAAACACTGCAGGTGGCTGCCTCAGATGCCAAAGTCTAGGGGGCACCAATCTGGCTCCAATATTATTTTACATACATTGTAACACAGACCCATTACTCATTCACCGGTATTTTACGCACAATATATTGAGGAATACCTCCAAATAGGGTGGCCAACTTTGTCACATACCTTTGCGGGACAAAAGGTGTTGATGACGTCACGGCGTCATTCACCTAGCAGAATCAATGCATTGCACCCGAAGCTACTGACATGACCAGCCTGCAAGCCTGTCATGTCAGTAGCTGCGGTTGCATTGCAATACAATAGGACTCTTATTTACAGATTAGCTGCCACTTACCAGCCACTGTTATTCCCATTCGCGGAAAATGTATGTATATGACCCCCTCCCCGCTCGGCCCCAACCCCCAGCATGACTTATTGTGACTCCTAACTTACTCTGTTAGATCACAAATTGTGCTCGAACAGAGCAAGTCGGGACAACCCACATCCCGCAAAGCCACTCGGCAAACTGCGCAATACAGGCGCCAATTGCATGACCATCCCGCAAATTATGGGACAGTTGCCCACCCTACCTCCAAATATACCGTATGACTTTTGTGACAAAAAACACCACTTTTTTGCTTCTTGCTGCCACATCCTGTCCCATCCTCATCAACCCTCACCTCCCCAGACAGTATTTGATAAGTGTAACAAGTGCAATGCTGTGTTTTTTTTATATGTTTTTGCAGCGATGTCCACAGATACCAAAACACGGATCAAAGATGGCGGACGCATCGGAACAATCTGACGCACTTGACGTCCTTTGCCATCCAATGAGCGAATGCGTCACATGTCCGCGGACATGACGCACCCAATTACCCAATTGGTGTCCTACCCGCGGAGTGAACAGGCAAGTGTGTCCGCGGAGCAGACATAGATATCACTAATTCTTTTAGACCTACTTTTTGATCATTTAAAAATAAACTACTGGATGGATTTTCAACAAATTTACAAAAGCACGCTTTCGGGGACCAAACCGCTGCTCCTGCCGCAAATTTGGTGAAAATCCGTCCAACAGTTTGATCAGTAGCCATGCACAAAGTTTTCCCCCATTCAGTCTATGGGAAAAATGAAGTTTTGGGACCCCCTATAGCTTTACCCCCCCTTGACCAAACCTCACCAAAAATATTCAGAGTGGGCCATATACTTTTTTTGCAAAGTTTGGTGAGGATTCGTCCAGGGGGAGCAGAGTTATAAGCCGCCCAAAAAGTGCTCTTCCTATGGAAACAGCAGCTTAACCATAACTACACGGCCACTAGAGTGGCCGTGTAATATATATATATATATATATATATATATATATATATATATATATATATATATATATATATATATATATATATATATAGACACATAAAGGATGGATGTTTCCACTACGCATTATAACAGTGCTGGACAATAATAAAAAGGCCTAATTTCAGTGTTTCACAGTTAAAAAAGCATATTCAATTACAAAATGAATATCAGCAGAAAGAGTTGGATGAGCCAAAGAAGCCAGGGTCTTATCAAACTGGAGTGAACTGACATTGGATACAAATCGTGTCAAACAAAAGAAACTCCTGTTCAAAAGATATGATCAAAATAAAAGACGTCAGAGGACTATTAGAAAATAGTATTTTAATGTACTAAAAGTTCAATTCCATGGTCTTCAATCAGGTGGAAAAATTAAGTTGGACGAACGAGGTGTTCACACCTATAACTCTCGACCCTCTACAACCTAACAACTACAGACCAATAACCATTCCAGGTGCCATTCCTCCTGAAATTACTGGACAAAGCCGCTCATAGCCAAATCCAACACTTTCTGGAAACCCACTCCATCCTAGGGACCAGGCAATCTGGTTTCCGGAAAGGACACGGCACAGAGACAGCCCTAGTGGATCTAAAGAATGAGATCAGCCAAATCATGGACAAAGGCAAGCCAGTCTTGCTGCTTCTCTTAGATCTCTCAGCCACATTCGATCTGGTTGACCACAAGACTCTCACATCACACCTCACACATTCAGCTAACTTCTCCAAAGAAGCAGCTCTCTGAGTCACCTCCTTTCTCGAAGGAAGAACCATGAAAGTCTTCTCGGATATAGCAAATGCTACAACCACCACAATCCACTGTGGAGTCCCTCAGGGATCCTGCACAGCACCCACATTATACAACATGTTCACAAAGCCCCTCTTCGACAAGCTTGACTCACTTGGTATCGCATATGCGAATTACGCTGACGATACACAAGTACTTCTACCTCTTTCAGGATCGTACTATAAAGACACCAAGGCACTCCATACGATCTACTCAACCATCCAGGCCTGGATGTCGGTAAATGGCCTCTGCCTCAATGCGGACAAGACAGAAGTCATGATACCAGGCCAAAAGAACACCCTAGCCAAACTTGACAAATTGTACGCCAACTTTACCATTGACAATTACATTATCCCCGTATCTACAGCCATCAAGACGCTGGGAGTATACCTAGACTTCTCACTAACCATGACCAGACAGGTTAGCGCTATCATGTTCTCCTCTGTGCATACTGTGATGCTGGAAATGCATCAGGGGGACAGGGCCTCTGAATCCTTGTCCTTTACTGCCTTTTATCGTGTGTTCTGTCATGTTTTCTGCCCATGAGTCCATTTGGGACTCCTGGCAGTGCAGCTCTCTCTTTTGGTTTGGTGAACAGACCCATGGGATACCCTTATGGCACCCATGGGTAGGGGTACAACCCTGTGCCCCTAGTGTATGTTTTTGGGCACCTGTGGGTGGCCCACAGAGCAGGGTATGGGCTGGTGGCAGCTCCATGCTGAAATTGACAGGTGCTCTGGGTGTCCTCCATTTTGGGATACCCAGGCCCTGCCATTGGAATCAGTTGATTCCTGATGGAAAACAAGATGGCCCCTGTGGCCTCTTGCTTTCTATTGCCTCTTACCTTGTTTTCCCAAAGTCCTGGGAAGCCCTGACTCTGTCCCTTCCCCCTGACTGGCTGTTGGGTGGAAGTTCCATATATGGTGTTGTTGTGAAGGCCCAGCTAGACTGACTGGAGCCTTCCCATTCCCTGTATGTTGTGGGTACCTCCTGTGGGTGGGACCTGGGTGAATGGAGTGTGTGACCAATATGCACTCCTTGTTGTGGTTGTCTGGTTTCTGGCATGTGAGACAAAGACTGAGACAGCCCTGCCCGAAACTGGCCTGAATGCAGTGTGTAGTGTTGAATGGCTGGGTACTTGTCCCAATCCACATTCCTTGTTGTGAGTGTCTGAAAGGGAGGAGTGTGGCCTGAATGCACTGCGTGCCTGATTGGCTGACTGACTGCATGAATGCCCTTCTGTGTGATTGGCTGCTGTGTGTGTGCCAGCAGTGTGGATGAGAGACAGAATAGTATATCTGGGGACCTCTCACCACTGGAAATTGTTCAGAAGCGTTCAGAAGCTGAGTCTCCACTCAAGAGTAACTGGAACTGCTGATCCTCGACGTCCAGCTGGAAGAAGAAGACTTGCTGCTGCATTTGCTTCGACAGATCTGAAGGTTGCCGAATTCGTCGAGGACTGATCCGAGAGAGGACCTGGTAAGGCGCCCTCTTCCCGTGCTCCGAGGGATCATCGAGCACCGCTACATCTTCACCGAAGCGCCCTGGAAGTCAGACCCTCGAAAGGCTGCCGACCCGAGACGGGACCGCCGAGGAGATCGAAGTGAAGCACCCGGACATCGACGCCGTCGAAGTCCATTGCCGTCGACCAGGGTTCGCAGGTTTGTGTAACCGCTGGAGGCCCGTCGAAGTTGTGTTGCCCAGCCGTGGGAACCACTCGACGCCGTGCCGCCGACGACCGGAGCCGTCCGCTCCCTTGCCTAAGAACATTCAATCGAAGGACTCCCTCGACCGCATCGTCGACCGCTTATCCTGCCGGAGAGAGTCGAGGTCGACCAACGCGCCGAGGAGAAACCTGCCGGTGGGTTTCCCGCCACCCAACGACCTCAAAGACTCGGACGACCCGACGCCCTTGCTGGGCTCCCGTCTCTACAATCTTTGCGGTCCAGAACTATTGTCATCGAGGTGCCCCGCACACCTCCGCCTTGCAGGACGCCGACGCCTCGACGCCGACGAGCACCGCTCGGACGAAGCTGCCGCCTCTTCGACATCGTTCTACCTCGTTTGTCGACGGACGTTCGACGCCCCGTGCCTCCCGCTTGAAAGGGAAGGCATTCAAGAAGGGCCGTCGATTCCCCGTCGCCGAACCCCGAGGTCTTCGACGTTTCTCGACGCCTCTCGACGATCTGTGACTCCCGCTTGAAAGGGGGTCGCTCAAGAAGGATCTGTCGACGCCTATTCGAAGAACTCGACTCCACCAGGTACATTGGGGGGGTAAAAACATTGTAGGAGAGAATAAGACTATTGAACAATATATGGACTGGGCTTGTGTTATATCTCTTTATTTTACAGGTTGCCCAGGTGGGGGGATCTCCACACAGAACTGTGTCTAGTGGTAGGGGCCAGTATTTTGCCTATTGTTCAACCACCTTATTTCCTCTCTTCTCTCTATTGCTGGTTTCACCTATTGATCTGTGTGACATTTTGATGGATGCCCTTTAATGAGGTCTAGTATTAGTGGTACCACTTTAGAATTGTAGATATTTACCATTATTGATTTTCCTGAGCACAAGGTGCGTTATTGTGATAAGTGTACATAACCTTTGAATATTAAGTATATAAAGACTGTGTTTTCAGTAATACAGTGTGTGGACATTCCTTTGTGGGGGCTTGGGGATACACTGTACTTAAGAACCAGCCTGCATCACCTCCTGAGAAGCTAGGCCTTGATTGCTCGTCCATTGCTACCGTAATCTAGAATCTTGGCTGGGGTCTTCTGTGCCTCTCCTCTACCATATAGAGAGCGGAAGTACAGACCCCCCCACCGGTCTTGACAAGCTGGTGGCAGCGGTGGGACGCTTATGGTTTTAAGACTCAGTGTATAACCGTGCCACTTACAAAATATCCGCACTTTATTAGATTAAGGTTTGGGTGTGTTCCAAATAACTGCATTACAAGCAATGGAGCCCATTGCGAATGGTAAATTGACTAGGATGAGCTTAGAGGCTCTCCAGAGTGCTTGTGAAGCCAGGGAGTTAGACTTTGTGGATAAGTCTAGGGCTGAGCTAATAGCTGCCCTGGTGGACTACCAGACTGATGGGGAAACACTTGATGAAGGGGGAGATGCAACCAGTGAGGACTCTGCCCCTGGGGTTGTCGCTGAATCTGTTTCTGGGAATGCCACCATTCCTGCTGCCTCTGTTCCAAACCCCAGCAATTCCATGGAACTTGAGTTATCAAGGATGAAATTGGCCTTTGAATATCGCAAGTTGGAAATAGAAGCTGAGCTTAAGAAAGAGGAGCTGGCACAGCAAGTGGAACTCAAGAATAGGGATCTTGCGCTCAAAGACAAGGACACTGAATGTCAGAGAATCCAGCTAGAGAAAGCTAGAGTGGAGACTTCAGCTAAAACCAGTGAGAGTGTCAGGTCCCCAGCCACCAAGTTTATGAAAGACTTGGTTGGTGTGTTTTTGGAGGGTTCAGATATCCTCCAATGGATTGAAGCGTTTGAAATGGCTTGTGCAATTCATGATGTGGATAAGAGAGATTGGGCTAAGTGTTTGTTAAGCAGAGTGCCTCAAACTGGATATGACTGTATTCTGAAGCTGAGTGTGGAAGAAAGGGGTCAGTATGAGTGTATGAAGTCTGCTTTAATTGCCAAGTTTGGCAAGACACCTACCCAATATCTTAAAAGGTTCAGGGATTTTAAGAAAAGAGAGAATATGTCTTGGGTTGACTGGGTGAGTGCTGCGCACATGACCATGATGGGGTGGATTGATGGTTACAAGGTGAAAACTTTTGCTGAATTATCCCACCTGTTGTTTTTTGAGCATTTTTCTGAAGCCTGTTCACCAGAGCTGCGTCAGTATGTGGCTGACCAGAACATTTTGGACCCCTTTAAGCTGGCTAGGTTGGCTGACAAGTGGGTCTCCCACCGGGTGTCCCCTAAGGACTCCAGTGGGAAGGACAAGGACAAAGAAAAGGGGACCTCTCAGAAAGCTGAGGAGTCCCAAAAGCAATCACAGTCGGGTAAACCAAAACCTTCCTCTCCTAAGACCCAAAAATCTAGTGGGGATAAGTCATCTGGGGGTGGGAATAAGAGTAGTGGTCCACCTGCTGCAAAGCAGGCTCCCAGTGGTTCCAGTACCGTACCCCGCACTCCTGGCACTTGTTGGGACTGTGGGGCCCTGGATCACAAAAGGGGTGACTCCAGGTGTAAAGGTAAGGCACTTGGAGTACAGGCTGTCAGCCTGACCTACCCTTACCCCGTGTCTGAGGTGGAGGCCACTGTCCTCCCCTCCTCTACCGGGATCACATTTGGTGCTCCGGTAGAGATTTCCCTAGTGTCCCTTGGGGCCTGGGACCAGTACGCAGAAGTACTGGCGACTATCCCGCAGAACACCCGTAGGTTTTTGAGAAGTGTCCTCTTGAATGGCCAGCCTTCTACTGGCTTGAGAGACACTGGGGCCAGCATGACAGTGGTGGACAGGACCCTGCTCAAGCCAGAGGACTATGTAGGTGCTCCTCTGCGAACCACCAGGTTAGCTGGTGGGCCTCCCAAATTATCACCTGTAGCCTTAGTCACACTCATGATTGGAGACAAGACAGCGAAGCTTCCTGTCCTGGTTCAGGACAATGTCCCTGCTAACATTTTGTTAGGGAATGATCTAGTAGAGTTGGGGTTGATCTCGGATGGTCTTCCCATGACTGCGGCTGCGGTCACTAGGTCACAGGTGACACCGGGTCTGGCTGTGAGTCAGGTACCCGAGCCAAAGGCGAGGCCTAAGGCAAGAAGGCGGAAGACCAAGAAGGCCACCTCTGTGGAGGGAGCACCTTCTCTTCCTGCTGCACCCATTGGGATCCATGCTCCGGACGGGCTGGGTCCAGTGGAAAACCCAAACTCAACTCCTTTGGGAGAAGAGGCAGAAGACTCTCCTGTGGGAGAGGTTCTCAACCCGGAGGATCATCCCGACCTTCAATGCTTGTTAGCTGAAGGGGGACCCTCCCGGGCAGACTTCTGTAAGGGACAGAGAGAGTGCCACTCTCTCGAGGGTCTGAGGAAACAGGCCCTGTCCCAGGCACAAGGTGAAGTGCCTAGGACCTTCAAGATTTATTGGGAGGGTGAGCTCCTTGTTAGCGAGCCCACTAAGCCTGAACCTGGTGCCCGCAAGAGGTTGGTGGTACCCCAGGTTTACAGGCCCTTCCTTCTGCAGTTGGCGCATGAGGTGCCCTTGGCTGGTCATCTTGGGACCAAGAAGACTAAGCAGAGGCTCTCTGCCCATTTCTACTGGCCACGGATGGGAGTAGAGGTGGAGTCCCACTGCAGGACCTGCCCCACTTGTCAGTTGTCTGGCAAGACTGGAGGCAGGGTCATTGCCCCACTGCAGCCATTACCAGTGGTTGGCACACCATTTGAGAGGGTGGGCATCGACATCGTCGGTCCCCTTGACCCTCCCACTTCAGGTGGACATCGGTTCATCCTGGTCTTGGTAGATCATGCCACCAGGTACCCTGAGGCAATACCCCTTCGGACTGTTACTGCCAAGGTGGTTGCCAGGGCTCTCCTAGGCATTTTCACCCGTGTTGGATTCCCCAAGGAGGTTGTCTCTGACCGAGGATCCAACTTCATGTCTAGTTACATGAAAACCATGTGGAAAGAGTGCGGGGTAACCTACAAGTTCTCCACCTCTTACCACCCCCAGACCAATGGTCTGGTTGAGAGATTTAATAAAACTCTCAAGGGCATGCTAGGGGCCTTGGAAGAACCCCTAAGGAGGAAATGGGATCTCCTCCTGCCATGCCTGCTGTTTGCTTACAGAGAGGTACCTCAAGAGGGTGTTGGTTTCAGCCCCTTTGAGTTACTCTTTGGACATCCCGTGAGGGGGCCCCTCGCCTTGATCCGAGAAGGCTTGGAAGCCACCCCTCCCGGTCCCGCCAAGCAAGTGGGGGACTATGTGTTAGGCCTCAGGCGGAGGATGACACAAATGATGGGTCAGGCAACAGCAAATCTCAAGGCCAGCCAGGAATTGAATAAGTACTGGCATGACCTTAAAGCGTCGCAAGTGGATTGGACTCCGGGACAGGAAATCCTTGTGATGGAGCCTACCAAGCCTAGAGCTTTGGCAGACAAGTGGACTGGACCCTTCAGGATCATCTCCAAGATGGGCGAAGTCAATTATCTGGTTGACATGGGAGCCTCTGGGGTAGCCCCCCAGGTATTCCATGTCAACAGGCTCAAGCCTTTCCACAGGCGAGCAGAGGTCTCATGTCTCTTGCTAGCTTCAGGGCAAGAAGAGGATGAGAGTGAGCCCCTTCCTGATTTGCTGCATAGCAACCCTCAGGATGGCTCAGTGGAGGGAGTACATCTCTCTCCAGAGTTGACAACAGAGCAGCAGAGGGCCTGCAGGGCTTTGCTCCAGCAGTATGCCTCTCTGTTTTCACTGACACCGGGCCTTACACCGTGGTGTAAGCACGAAATTGACACTGGTGACAGTGTACCTGTCAAAAGCAGGTGCTACCGTATGTCAGATACCGTCAAGAACCACATCCAGGCTGAGGTCGCCAAGATGTTGGATCTGGGTGTTATTGAACCCTCAACCAGTCCCTGGTCCAGTCCAGTGGTCCTTGTCCCCAAGGCAAGTTCCCAGGCGGGTACCAAGGATTGGAGGTTCTGTGTGGACTACCGAGGCGTCAATGCCGTCACCAAAACTGACGCGCACCCATTGCCCAGGGCTGATGAGCTCGTGGACACCATAGGTGCTGCCAAGTTTGTGAGCACCTTTGACCTTACCTCAGGCTATTGGCAAATAGCTCTGACGGACCATGCCAAGGAAAAGACGGCTTTCTCAACACCTGAGGGACTCTACCAGTTTAGGGTCATGCCTTTTGGGTTGAAGAATGCCCCTGCCACCTTCCAGAGATTGGTCAACCATGCGCTCAGTGGGCTGGAAGCCTTTTGTGTGGCTTACTTAGACGACATTGCCGTCTACAGTTCCACCTGGGAAGAGCATTTGACACATCTGGATAAGGTGTTGCAGGCCTTGAAAAGGGCTAACCTCACTATCAAGGCCACCAAGTGCCAGATAGCTCAGGGGAAAGTTACCTATCTTGGTCATGAGGTAGGAGGGGGTCAAATCCAACCTCTCTCCAGTAAGGTACAGGACGTACAGAACTGGGAGACTCCCACTACTCAAACCCAGGTGAGAGCCTTTTTGGGCCTCACTGGGTACTATCGCAATTTCATGGCAGACTATGGAACCATAGCTGCACCCCTGACAGCTCTAACTTCACCCAAACAGCCTAGGAAGGTTAATTGGACCGAAGACTGTCAGAGGGCCTTTGATGGCTTGAAAGAAAGTCTGTGTAGGGCACCTGTGTTGTGTGCGCCTGACTACAGCCGACCCTTTATCGTCCAGACGGATGCCTGCGACACCGGAATTGGAGCTGTCTTGTCCCAGTTAGATGACAAAGGGAGAGAACATCCTATCATATTCATCAGTAGACAACTCAAGGGTAGAGAACTTAGGTGGGCTACTGTTGAAAAGGAGTGTTTTAGCATAGTTTGGAGCCTTAGGCGTTTTAGGCCCTACCTTACGGGGTCTACCTTCAAGGTCCAAACAGATCATAAGCCCCTGAAGTGGCTTATGCAGATGAAGGGTGAGAATCCGAAATTGCTCAGGTGGTCCATTAGCCTGCAAGGGCTAGACTTCACCATAGAGCACAGACCAGGGAAGAGTCACGATAATGCAGATGGCCTTTCCAGAAGGTATGTTGACCGTCTGGATGAGGGTGTCTATCCCGTGGGAGATTAGACACCCTCCACCTCAGTCTGGGGGGGGCGACTGTGATGCTGGAAATGCATCAGGGGGACAGGGCCTCTGAATCCTTGTCCTTTACTGCCTTTTATCGTGTGTTCTGTCATGTTTTCTGCCCATGAGTCCATTTGGGACTCCTGGCAGTGCAGCTCTCTCTTTTGGTTTGGTGAACAGACCCATGGGATACCCTTATGGCACCCATGGGTAGGGGTACAACCCTGTGCCCCTAGTGTATGTTTTTGGGCACCTGTGGGTGGCCCACAGAGCAGGGTATGGGCTGGTGGCAGCTCCGTGCTGAAATTGACAGGTGCTCTGGGTGTCCTCCATTTTGGGATACCCAGGCCCTGCCATTGGAATCAGTTGATTCCTGATGGAAAACAAGATGGCCCCTGTGGCCTCTTGCTTTCTATTGCCTCTTACCTTGTTTTCCCAAAGTCCTGGGAAGCCCTGACTCTGTCCCTTCCCCCTGACTGGCTTTTGGGTGGAAGTTCCATATATGGTGTTGTTGTGAAGGCCCAGCTAGACTGACTGGAGCCTTCCCATTCCCTGTATGTTGTGGGTACCTCCTGTGGGTGGGACCTGGGTGAATGGAGTGTGTGACCATATGCACTCCTTGTTGTGGTTGTCTGGTTTCTGGCATGTGAGACAAAGACTGAGACAGCCCTGCCCGAAACTGGCCTGAATGCAGTGTGTAGTGTTGAATGGCTGGGTACTTGTCCCAATCCACATTCCTTGTTGTGAGTGTCTGAAAGGGAGGAGTGTGGCCTGAATGCACTGCGTGCCTGATTGGCTGACTGACTGCATGAATGCCCTTCTGTGTGATTGGCTGCTGTGTGTGTGCCAGCAGTGTGGATGAGAGACAGAATAGTATATCTGGGGACCTCTCACCACTGGAAATTGTTCAGAAGCGTTCAGAAGCTGAGTCTCCACTCAAGAGTAACTGGAACTGCTGATCCTCGACGTCCAGCTGGAAGAAGAAGACTTGCTGCTGCATTTGCTTCGACAGATCTGAAGGTTGCCGAATTCGTCGAGGACTGATCCGAGAGAGGACCTGGTAAGGCGCCCTCTTCCCGTGCTCCGAGGGATCATCGAGCACCGCTACATCTTCACCGAAGCGCCCTGGAAGTCAGACCCTCGAAAGGCTGCCGACCCGAGACGGGACCGCCGAGGAGATCGAAGTGAAGCACCCGGACATCGACGCCGTCGAAGTCCATTGCCGTCGACCAGGGTTCGCAGGTTTGTGTAACCGCTGGAGGCCCGTCGAAGTTGTGTTGCCCAGCCGTGGGAACCACTCGACGCCGTGCCGCCGACGACCGGAGCCGTCCGCTCCCTTGCCTAAGAACATTCAATCGAAGGACTCCCTCGACCGCATCGTCGACCGCTTATCCTGCCGGAGAGTGTCGAGGTCGACCAACGCGCCGAGGAGAAACCTGCCGGTGGGTTTCCCGCCACCCAACGACCTCAAAGACTCGGACGACCCGACGCCCTTGCTGGGCTCCCGTCTCTACAATCTTTGCGGTCCAGAACTATTGTCATCGAGGTGCCCCGCACACCTCCGCCTTGCAGGACGCCGACGCCTCGACGCCGACGAGCACCGCTCGGACGAAGCTGCCGCCTCTTCGACATCGTTCTACCTCGTTTGTCGACGGACGTTCGACGCCCCGTGCCTCCCGCTTGAAAGGGAAGGCATTCAAGAAGGGCCGTCGATTCCCCGTCGCCGAACCCCGAGGTCTTCGACGTTTCTCGACGCCTCTCGACGATCTGTGACTCCCGCTTGAAAGGGGGTCGCTCAAGAAGGATCTGTCGACGCCTATTCGAAGAACTCGACTCCACCAGGTACATTGGGGGGGTAAAAACATTGTAGGAGAGAATAAGACTATTGAACAATATATGGACTGGGCTTGTGTTATATCTCTTTATTTTACAGGTTGCCCAGGTGGGGGGATCTCCACACAGAACTGTGTCTAGTGGTAGGGGCCAGTATTTTGCCTATTGTTCAACCACCTTATTTCCTCTCTTCTCTCTATTGCTGGTTTCACCTATTGATCTGTGTGACATTTTGATGGATGCCCTTTAATGAGGTCTAGTATTAGTGGTACCACTTTAGAATTGTAGATATTTACCATTATTGATTTTCCTGAGCACAAGGTGCGTTATTGTGATAAGTGTACATAACCTTTGAATATTAAGTATATAAAGACTGTGTTTTCAGTAATACAGTGTGTGGACATTCCTTTGTGGGGGCTTGGGGATACACTGTACTTAAGAACCAGCCTGCATCACCTCCTGAGAAGCTAGGCCTTGATTGCTCGTCCATTGCTACCGTAATCGAGAATCTTGGCTGGGGTCTTCTGTGCCTCTCCTCTACCATATAGAGAGCGGAAGTACAGACCCCCCCACCGGTCTTGACACATACCACCAAACTAATAAACGCCATAAAACCATAACTATCCAAACCCAACTGCCTATCAATATCTAGAGCAACCATTGGAGCAAAACTAGACAATTGCAATGCCCTTCTGGCAGGCACATCCGCAAAAAACCTAAACAGGTTTCAAGTCACGCAGAACAATGCTCGCTGTGCCGCCCTAAGCATCCCAAGAAGGGAGCATATCTCCCAGGCTAGACAATCGGCTCCTTGGCTCCCAGTCAAAGAGCGCATCACATTCAAAATCCTCACCCTCACACAGAAATGCCTCACTCTCTCTGCACCTACATACCTATCTGAGACTATCTCCAAATCCTCCTCTAGACGTCCCACCAGGACACAATACACTAACCAACTCCACATCCCACATATCAATAGAGCCAAAGCCGGTGGTACATATATTGCTGCCAAATCCTGGAACGCACTACCTACAGACATCAGGGCAGAAAAAACACTCCCCGCATTTCGTAGGAAACTCAAGACTTCGCTCCTTGTGCAGTAAAATGAAACTATCTTTATCTTTAAACCATCTCTGTTAATATGTACAATATCCCATTGCCTGTAACCTTATGTATGATCATGTATATGTAACTAAGCTATGTATGTAACAAGCGCCACAATGCCCTCGGCTGCTGCGCGCTTTACAAATCTGAATAAACAAATGTACGAGGGCAGAGTGTGCCCACATTCCTTAAAAATTCTCAGAGCACAGTGCAAACTCAAGGCTGAGCTTCAAAGCACTAATTGACATTATACCACTGAGGTGATGAAGAATTGATATACTAATTGGTCGGAAGCTAGTGTTAAGATGAGCTCCCCAGCACCTGGATGTTCAGCCTGCCTTCTGCTAGACATAGGTAGAAAGGTAGTGATCGGGGTTAGAAGCCAACCAATTGTAGAAAGCGGCGTAATTAAGGGTCCTAAAGTTTGAGTAGCCAATGGGACGTCGTGTATTTAGTGATGCTCATAGTGGCCAATGTATGGGAGGCAAGGTCTTTTGAGACCCCCCTCCCTTCCATTCTGAACCCACATGCGGATTATGATTTGTCCACCAGCCACCCATGCGCCTTTGGCCAGGGATGCAGGATGGCTGCGAGATGACGCATATGTAGGCACACATTGACCAAAAAAGCTGATACCAGACTCCATTTTGTGCCGCAACTCGGCTCCATTTTGTACATGATACCACAGGCCTCATAGACAGAGGGTGCCTGCAGAGGCGCAGCTCCGCCCTCGAGATCACGCACAGCGAGCCTGTCATCTCCCGCTCCCTCCTCCCTTCTGCGTCCCTGCAGCAGGCCTGTTCCCATGGGAGACTAGGCGCAAACAAGCTACATGAAAAACACTGTATCTTTCACCTTCCGCAGTCCATCACTGACCTGTGGATGGCCGGACAAAGGCTTGGGTTTAAAGAAAACAATTAATCTCCACAAACATGCCCTGTTCCCTTGTAGACCCCACATTTATGAAATACACTGTGGATAACCCCCCAACCTTGTTCTCCTTTTGAAGTAACAGATATGGATTCTACGCCTGTGTGCCACCCTGGTTCACCCATACTGCTAATCCCTCTGTGAGGTTATAAATCCTCTCATGTACATGTGTAATAAAGGGCTAAATCCAGAAAACGAAACAAGAAGATCCTCACCTATGTTTAATGCGGATGAAGCTATTGGGCATATGTCTAAGCCCTACACTGTTGAACGAATCTTGTCTTTTTGCATGATATGTTGATTTACTCGTTTATATAATACAAGGCACACACTCCAAATGTTCACTGGCTTTTCAAATATACGTGTGTTCCCAAATATGATCAACTTGCATACGGGTCCAAATGTATATAATGCAAGACGGAAAAGTTACAAGACTGTTGTTGATAGAATTTACTTTGTAACATGGTATTCATGATAAATGTAAAGATGTAACCTATACAATGTTCATAAACTTGCATATTGTTTGATGTACCTGTAACTAGAGTGGCTTAATAATACCTTGCATTCTAAATGATGTGCATATAACCCTGTAAAGTAGACGAGCTAGAATCAACAGGGTCCTCTCTCCCTTCTCCTGCAGCGCCACACATGCAGCCCCCACCTTCTTCCCGCCTCAGGTCAGGCTGACAACTAACGGCCCTTATTTCATTGACAATGTGATGCTGTAACTGTAACCTCTCACCCCTCCACTAAGCCTGCACCAGATATCCGCCCTCCTCTAAACCCCTAGACCCACAATAACAACATGAAACTTGTTTCACACCCTGGGACCTTGGTTAAAAGAAATATAGGCAACACGCCTCTCATCCCACTGCCTTTTTGATGTACCAGCTATGTGCCCTCTGACCAGATAGTATCCAAGCTAACCCCAACCCCGAATAACCATGGTGGCAGTATATTTGCTCTTGTACTAACATACTGTAAAGATATCCCCCACTAGATCTAACAAAGTAGAATGATAGAGGCATCCCTGAAATGTGCCCCCTGTTAGGGTACCTGAACTCATGAAGCAGCCCCTTTATTGTATAGTGATTTTATGATGATGAGATAAGAGCACCCAGAGTTATGTGCTATTTCTCTTGTGATGTTAGATTAACAATATGTAGGATTTACAGGGCATTATGAATTATAATGAACAGTGAATGAGTATGTATGGCCACAAGGGCAAATGTCAGTGCAGCCAAGATGTATCAATTCAAACATCTCCTCAACCGACACTCCAACCGGATGAGCCCAGCTGACCTCCAAGCATCACTGTGACAACACGTGGAGCCTCACCAATCCTGGAGCGTCAACCATATGGAGTATATACTGTTTTTCCCCGTTGCCCAATCTCATCGATTCATGTAATCCCTAGCTCCCACATCATAGGTGACGTGGTTTTGTAACAAAATGTAGATGCTTTCTGATGCTTGGCAGAGTACTCTCAGAGTTTGCAGAGTTCTCTGTTTGCCCAATTCTGGTTTTTGGATAAACTTACTTTTTACTTTCACCCGCACTTGGTCTTGGTCTCATTCCATCCAGGGGTGTGTCCATTATTGATTCTCATTGGGGAGTAAAGAGAGCTGCCCGCCTACGGCAACCGCTATTCTTAGACGTGCGCACGCAGTATGGCGATAGGGTGCGGGTCCCACTTGGCAAAACCAATCGTACCGCTCGCCGAAGCTGGGGGCGGCCATTGAGTGTGAGGCAGTGCTTGGACAGACCGGGTCCGGAGGGTCTCAGATCAAGACGGACACATGAGTATCAAGTGCGAGTGACGTTAAAGGGAGATAGAGGAGGGATATAGGGGTAGTATACGGAGTCAGATGAAGGGAAGGGGAGCTAAAAGAGAGTAAAGGGAAAAATAGTTAAAGGAGGTCTTGTGGGTCTAATATATTCTTTCTATTTCTTTCTGCATATGGCCATTAGGACAAGTTGAGGAGATTTCGAGGTGAAAAAGGAATACGGGAACCTAGCTCCACAAGGGGGTGGAAGGTGGCACTGCATAGTGCTATCTTGACTAGTACTGGGAGTAAAAAGAGAAAACAAGTGTAATCAGTAGGAGTCTCATATAAAAGGAGGCTCGGAGTAGTACAATTTAGAAACACTTCTTCTTCTTTCTTTCTTGAGTGGAATGGGAAATATAAAGGGGGCAGAAACAGGAGAAAACCTAGAGTAACAAGGGGTGAATAGCAGGGAGCAGAGGGGATAGGTAGGAAGATCTGTGTTAAATGTTATGTGTAATATGTCTTTTGGTTAATGTTATGTGAATGTCTTATTGTGGTCGTTGCAACTAGTGGCCACGGACAAGCCATGGCAGAGTAGGAGTTGTATTTTTGGTTTATTCATTTTATGTAGAGTAAATGTGACAACTTGAAAATTAACTGAATATTATGATGCAGAATTGATATACAAAGACACAAAAACACTGGACTATTGTGAAAATTGCATTACTCTAATATACGTAGTACCAGGTGAAGGTAAGAGTGTGGGAAAGAGAATGGGTGCAGAAACCCAACTGGATCACATTTGCAGGGTTTGCCAGGTTATGCCGACAAGATTGTAAAATATCATGATCAGTGGATCACAGAATTAAAAGGGGAAGTGCTACCTCAGGTATGGCCCAAGGGAGGATCATTGGCCAAGAATGTCCGGGATATGGTAGCAACATGTCTGTTCGTAAAGTACAAAGGCAAACAGTTAGAAAATAGGAGAGAAATATTAGCTCTATGGGGGTTATTTGAAGAGGTGCCTCCAATCAAAAGAAAAGAACAAATAAAAGAACAGGTTCCATCTCCCCTGGTAATAGAGAATAGCAGTAACAGCTGAAGGGTACAGTGACCCAGTATATGTGTCAAAACCCATGCCCCCAACACCACCTAAACCCACAGCACCTCCCCCATACGAGTGCCCAGGATCGAGTGGACAGGTGAGTACCCCGGCAATAGATATTGAGAAATTCACACAAAACTTAGACTTAAGGTTGACAATGGCCCTGAGTGAATTATCCCGACTGAGAGATATACGCGAGCAAGGGGGATCAAGCACCCCCAGAGTAGAACAGACACAAATGTCCCAGTCACTTGACAAGTCAACGGAAGATGGATGGAAGAAGGGGGAGATACTGTTCCGTATAAATGACACACCTACAAGAATAATCGAGGTAGGTCAGGAAGTAAATGAAGGGGAGGGAGAAGGAGGGGGTATGACATCAGATAGAGAGGAAGAATTTTGGTGCGACATAGAAGAGCAAGAACAAGAGGAGAGGAGACTGGGAATCACAGCAGGTGGGACATCAGTGGGGATATTAAAGACACCCTTGGGAAGGGCAATGGAAGAAGAGCGGAATGGGAGATTGAGAAATAGAATGGGCTGAATGGCAATATTGGGTAAAAAGGGAACAAAGGTAAGTACTGGGAAAACAAGAAAAGGTAAGCTACAATTGCCACTGAAACACAGGGGGGAGAGGAAGACCTAATTATATTCCCGGGGCCCAAATGGACAAGGCAAATTTACTGAAATGATTGCCCCACTTTCAGGAGGGGCAAGTAAATGGATCTATGCATTTGAGAAAACTACTGTGGGGGTTCCCCTGGCAATAGGTGACATCAAATGTTTACTGGTGTCCGTGGTAGGTGATCAGGCAGACAGGGTGTGGGCGAAAGCAGGTTTCCCCAGAATAACATTAGATTGTGACCATCATGATGGGGCATCCTTCAACACGGTAAGAGAAAGAATATGGGACGCATTGAGAGAGACGTTTCCCGACACACCAGATTTAAATTCTGTAACGCAATGCACAATGGGTGAGGAGGAAGATGCAGTGGCCGTCATTCTCCAGGTGCAGGAGATGTGGAGAGCGGAGACGGGAACAACATGGGACCAATCCACTTCCCTAATTTTTTCATAATTAAACAAGTCCTCCCCAAAGAAGTTCAGAAGGCACTTGATAAAATAGCTGTGATCGAAGCCAAAGGTTGGCCAGAAATACAGAGCATAATAGTACACCATTGCAAACGAATCAAAGAGAGAGGAAGAGAAATCGTACAGAAGACACTGGCGGATGAGGCTAAATTTATTCAGATGAAACTAGTGAAGGTCATAGCAGCAGTATCCCTCCCCACAGATAGAGAATGAGAGGAGGAGGAAGGTCAATAGCAATACAAGCCAGAATGGCAGCAAACTAGGCAGGAAATGGACAGGAGCAGTGGAATGGTGAAGGGCAATATGGAGGGTCACAATGGCAGGCAAGGAGCACCCGTGGAGGAAGAGGTGGGTACAGAGGATCTAGAGGAGGTGGATATGGATACGGAGGGTATGGGAGATAGGGACCTAGAGGGGGACCCTTGAATTGCTGTAACTGTGGGAGGTGTGGACATTTTTCGAGGGAGTGTCGCAACCGACCAATGAACAACTATCAAAATAAACATCAGTATGGTCACCCCCACCTAGGAAGCCCACATGGGCTGCCAATGGCCGATGGGAGAAGGGAAGAGCAACAGGATTAGAGGTACAGAGATGATCACCAAGCACCCCCACAGAATGTACGACAACACCCACAGTCACGAAAACATATGGCCCCTGTCCGAGGTAACCCCTTTGCCACTACGGCAAATGGTGCACCAACACCCTTTGGAAGAGTGGCGATAGTGGCAGGAAATGTTTTTGATAACAACGGAAACACAAGATATTCAGCATAGGACAGCCCAGAGAGAGCACTTGCGTGTCCCGTACTATCAACGACCCTCAATGCAGCAGAGGAACCACTGGTGGGGGCGTAAATAGGAAATAAACAGTTCATTTTCTTGGTAGATTCAGGAGAAGAAAAATCCTGCCTACGAGAAGGTAGGTTTCCGCTATCTAATCTCAAACTCGAGACGCAAGGATTCTCTGGGGCTGTGGTCGAAGATCCATATACAGAAGAATTAGAGGTAACAGTGGGAGGCAAAACAGTGAAAACACCTCTATTGTATTATGAAGAATTGCCAATAAATTTGCTGACGAGAGACCTCCTTATTAAGCTCAATATGACCATTTCTTTCACAGAAAGGTGGATAGTATGTTCTACCCCTGGAATTTGCCCAATGCAGACCATGCTAGTAATACACACACGAGCCATGGCACCAGAAGTGTGTGGGATACCGGTCGACCCAGACATGTTCATTCAAGGGCTAAAGACACTAGCACAGGTGGTAACTGAACTAAAATGCCAAGAATGGAGAGTGCCAATAGAATTTGTGTTTCGCCCTCTGGCACGCCCAGAGATAATGCTGTCCCTGGACTTGCAGGGAGTACAGGTGTCCACATAGAGAATAGCAGTAATTGGAGTAGACATACATGGATGTGAATGGTGAACAGTGCTCTGCATCAATGCCAACACGGCCCTGAGAGATTTATCTGAAGAGGAACTGTTCACTGACTCAGACAGTGACGGAGAAATCGTAATGGAGATAGACATTCCCTGTGACATAATGCTCAAGACAAGACAAGTGCCGCACAACTGATGGCGGTGGTGGGGCCACAACCTACATTTTTCAATGATGACATCCAACTTGTGCCAAAGGAAGTGTGGACTACAGGCCTACATGACGTAGGACTGTTGCGTGAAGTGACCCCAGTGAAAATAAAACTCAAACCAGGGGCATTGCTGCCCCAGGTGAAACAGTACCCCCTATCACGGGAAGCAGAAAAAGGGATACAAGAAACATTATCTGCTTTATAACAACAAGGGATTATAGTACCCTCAAAATCACCCTGCAACACATGTATTTACCCTATCAAAAAAGCAAAGGGAGGGGCATGGAGGATGATACAGGACCTGCACCCACTAAATGACGTCATACAGAAATAATTTCCACTTGTCCCAAATCCAGCATCAATTCTGTGTAGTATACCAAAAGATGCTTCCTGTTTTACAGTGGTGGACCTGAAGAATGCATTTTTCTCAGTGCCACTGGACCCCAAATCACAATATTTGATAGCATTTACCCTAGGGGGAAAACGATATGAACATTGCAGGTTACCCCAGTGGCACTGCAAGAACCCCAGCATATTCAACAGAATTTTACATAAAGATCGTGGAAACATAGACACAAAGAGCACAATCATTCTGTACGTGGATGATCTTTTGATATGTGGGAAGAATAAGGACGAATGCAGGAAAGACTCTGTGATGTTATTAACACTCTTGGCACACAAGGGGTACAAAGCAGACAAGGACAAACTGCAGTACTTTCTGGCAGAGATGTTGTATTTGGGTCAGCTAATAACTAAGGATGGCAAAAGAATAATCCCTGACAGGGTAGCTGCAGTGCGAGCAGTGAATGAACCTAAGACAGTGAAGGACATGCAGAAGTTTCTCGGCATGCGTAATTACTGCCGTGCATGGATCTCAGAATATGCAGGGTACCCAAAACCACGCCTACAGGGCCTCAAAGAAAGAGAGAGAGAGAGCGTAGCAATACAATGGACACCAGAAATGCGCACTGCCTTCAGTGTACTGAAAGAACTAATATCAACAGCACCCGTCCTAGCAAACCCAGACTATGAGCCCAAATTTTATTTATTTTCGCATTGCAATAGGACACTAATGACAGCAATATTGACACAAAAAAACATGTTGGGCCACAATCATCTGGCGTACTACAATGGTACACTAGACACAGTGATGCAAGGACACTTTGCCTGCAAACAAGCTCTCACAGCCAGAGCATTTGCCATAGAGAAGAGTGCAACAATCGTAATGGGATGCTCTGTGACATTGTACATGGAGCATTCAGTTTTTGCCAAATTAGGTCTAAGAGCACACTGACTACACATAGAGCCACAGCATATGAGATCATACTCTCAAGCACAAATATACACATAGTGAGATGTAAAACAGTAAACCCAGCCACTTTCCTCACAGAAGCTTGCACGGTGGAAGACATGCAAACACACAATTGTGCTACATACAGAGGAGAAGATGATGGTACGCCCATAGCCAGGGAGGATGCACTGACTGAAGGGGAAGTTTACTTCCTAGATGGGTCAGCTTCATTTAATGGTGAAACAGGGGAAAAACACGTGGGGATAGCTGTGGTATGCCTAGAAGAAGGTGAGTACGAAGTAATAGTACAAAAAAGGCTGCCCGCCCATTTCTCAGCACAAGCAGCAGAATTGGTAGCACTGATTGAAGCATTACACACGGGCAAGGGATGTACAGTGACAATATACACGGATTCAGCATACATGACCATAACAGTGCATGGGGGATTGGCACGCTGGGGAAAGAGAGGATTTCGAAGAGCAGATGGATCCCCAGTGCAACACGCCGAATGTTAGTAGAGTTAATTGAAGCACTAAAGGAATCAACGGTTGTGGCATTGGTGAAATGCCAGGCCCATACAAACAATAATGACGTCATCTCATTAGGGAACGCAGCAGCGGATGCTGCTGCAAAAGAAGCATCATATCTAGTGAAAGAAGCTGCAGGTAAGTACATCTTACAATAACATGTAGAAGAAGAGCAGAGGGAGGGATACAACTACATGCCAATTTCACAAATATTGGAGTTACAACAAGAAGCACCAGCCGAGACAAAGGAGTTGTGGGAAAAAAGAGGGTGTAGCCAGTCATTGACAGATCTTCTCTGGCAACAAAACAACACAGGTAAAGTAGTAATGCCTCAAAAATTACTAAAAATAGCGTTCCAACAACTGCATTTCCCAGCTCACAATGCAAAGCAACATATAGCAGCAGAAATTCAGGAAGATTGGTTTGTTCCAGGATTACAAGAAAAAAAATCAAAGCTGGCAATGGAATGTACAACATGCCAAATATACAACTCAGGGATGACACTGAAAACATTACGAGGAACATTACCCAAGCCAATAGGACCATTTCGAGAACTACACATAGATTATGCCGATATGGGTGAAAGATGCAATGGGTCCCGATACATGATAGTGGTAATGTGTCAGTTTTCAAGATGGGTGGAGGCAAGCCCTTGTGCCCACCCAGATGCCAAGTACACGGCAACATTTTTAGTGCAGGAAGTGTTTCCCCGCTGGGGAATATGCGACGTTGTACGCTCAGACAACGGGATGCACTTCGTCAAAGATCTATTCAAAGAAGTGACAGCAATGTTAGGAAAAACACACAAATTGTGCATGATTTATCACCCGCAATCAAAGGGTGTTGTTGAGAAGATAAACAGACTTCTGAAAAACAGACTCTCAAAAATATGTTACACAATGAATAAGAATTGGGTATATTGTTTACCCTTGGCTTTATTTGAGTTGAGAAATCAGCCCAGTAAGGACCACTATTTGTCCCCCCACGAGATAGTGACAGGAAGACGCATACACACCGCACACTCCCCACTACAAAGGCAGCCTCATGCACACAGGAGTGCAACAATACTAGGGGAAGAATTTCATTAGTATTTGACGAAACTTACGAAAGCAGCGCGTATGACTGCAAAACAGCTTGCACCACCATTCACACATGAAGCAGCAAATGACACTGTAACACTAGCCCTAGAGGCCAGCTCGAGCCAGGGGAGATGGTATATGTTAGGAGTTCATACAACGGTGGAATACATGCACACACACAATTGTGCTACATACAGAGGAGAAGATGCTTAATATCCTTTATGTATCATTATGCAGAAACAACCATTGCAATGGAGGGGGCCCCCGAGTAGAGTAGATCCCGAAGTCAACAATGTTAGAGTAGATAGAAATTGAAACGTTAGTTTTGATATTAGAAAATATAGTTATGAATGTGGTTTGTTTGTGTGTGCAGTAATATTCTTTTCATTGTTGTTTGGACTGGTGGTGTGTTGGACAGTTGCATTTATATCCACAGATATAAATAATGTGGGAAACAGAACAAACATGGTACTGAAGGGGACCCATTTGATCTGGGAGGGGATGAAACTGATTTGGGAACATGGGAGGAAAAGGAATGATATACATCATGCAAATAGTACAGTTGGCACTAGTACAACAGTGCTCTCTTCTGCCCCATATAATCACTATGAGTTCAATATACTTGCAATGAATGATCCAGACCCCTCTGAACTTCCCTGGTTAAATGATTTTCCTGACACAACTGTATCACTTGAACCTGAGACAGCAGAGTATGACACAACTGAGCCATACGAGATGCCCAAACACATAGTGAATGTGAATGATGATGAAGAAACTGCCGAAAGATTCATGATACTATATAACGAGTGGGAAAAGGGGGGGCAGGCGGGGTACCCTTAATGCAGCAAGTTGAAAAGAAAACTGGGGGGCACACGGGAGAAAATAAGACACAGAATAGGGGGGCAGGATGGAAAAACTATGAGGAATACCACGGGTTGGGATTAGATACAATAGAGGACCCACTAAACCCACACCAATCCAATAAATGGTATGCAGACATGAGTAATACTGCAAAACAAACAACAAACAAGAGCTGTTATGTGTGCTCTCTGATACCCCATGCCTCTGGTACTCCTAAAGTACTGTTACCACAAGAGTCGTCTATTGTAGATGCACAGTGTCTCCTTCATCTTGCACTATGCAGAATCAAAAATAATTTTCAAGCGCACAGTGTGTCAGGAACCGTGGTTAGAAGATATGGAACCGTTGGAGGCATTGACGTACTTCACTGTTACGTTCTTGTCCTCACCTAACATGGCGGAGTTCCCTATAAGATCCGACTCTGCCCCCTGGTTCGGTGCGTTGTATCTGTTTTTCCTGCTATGACGCTCCGTTTACTCCTGTAGTATACATTTACCTTCTCTCGTTTCCTCATAGTTCTTTGGCCAGCATTCTATACTGCAAGTTCCCTTTCTGCCTGCTTTCAAGCCTGTGCGCTCTGTGTCTTTTGCTACATTCATTTCTGCTTTCCGGTTTCTGGTATCGAGTGTCTGTCTCTCTCTTAGCGTTCATTTGCCATTCCCTGCTCTGCAGCTTGCGCTCGCCTTCGGACGCTTGCGGCTCTATTTCTCTCCTCCCACTTATTCCGACTTACCTTTCTGCTGCGTCTGCCATTCCCTGCTCTGCAGCTTGCGCTCGCCTTTGGACGCTTGTGGCTCTATTTCTCTCCTCCCACTTATTCTGACTTACCTTTCTACGGCGTCTGCGTATTCCTTTCAAACGCTTCTTACTTTACCTTGCTTTTGTTTTCTTCCTCTATTTCTTCTGCCCCTTAGAAGAACAGCTTATCTATACATTTGTAGCTGTTTGAACCTACCTGCACTCTGTGTACTTTCACTCTCTAGTTGAAGTCCTTCCTTCTGTTTTCCGGATTACAGTAATTCCCTTTCTGTTCGTCTTGCTTCTGTATTACCTCCTCCATCCTACCTTACTTCAGATCTTTCAATCCATCTATAGTAAGGGTATTTGGCCACCCAGCTGGACGGAAGTGGTTCATCTGCTGCACATTGGTCTCTGGATATACCTGTACCACCACCTCTTACCTTCAAGGACTCCAGGGTTTTTTCTGCCTTCCAGCTTTTTCCCTGGAAGTGAGGCTGGCCCCCCGGTGTCCCCCGAGGTCAAGTTCTCATCTCTGCCAAGGTGGCCTCCGGAGGGGCCAGACCTTATTTACACGAGTGGAAGGTCTGGACACCCAAGGACAAGGCTCCCAACAAGAAGAAGGACCGTAGAAGGACTGAAGCTGCTCTCAAGGACCTAACTTCCGAGGACTCAGGTGAGGAGAAGGGGGAGGTAGAGCTGAAGCCTGACAGACTGTCTCTTTTGAGATGCTGCAAAACGAAAAGACTTGATATTCGAAATCCAAAGGAGTGATATATCTGAAAAAAAACCTTTTTAGTGATAAAAAGAACATTACATGTGGACAATAAACGACAAAACAAACAGATAACATGCAGATTAGAGGCACTTCGAGGGCTGGTGGAAGAGAGGTAACAATGGATCCAATTAACATGCGTCCCAATATGGAATAAACACATCTCAAAACTAACGTGGGTAACGGCCCTTGAAAAACCATTCAAGCTGGAGAAAAAGATGAATTATGAACTTTGTTTTCTTGGAGAGGGAAAAGTAAACATGGGCACAAACAAGAACTGTAACAAAACCCTCATCATCCCTGACATGAAAAAAGGAACTGCTGCCTTAATGGAAACATACTGGGTTTGTGGCAAACAGGCGTACCTGCAACTTCCACAGTCACGGAGGGGCACATGCTCTCTGGTAACGCTGCATTCCGCTCTGATCGTGATACCCAAAAGCCATATCCAAGGGGAAAAACAACTGTCGCTGCCAACAATCGAGAACCTGTTCAGCCAACAAAAGAAGCTCCCACGTTTGCCATATCCAAAGAAAGCATGCGGAACACAGTCTCACGAAAAAAGAGATCCTCAAACTACATCTCCAAGGCATCTTTGAACTCTTGGCGCAGATTCCAGATCGATTCCAGTTGTTTAGCTCCGCTGAGACATTTTTTGTGTCCCTCATTCCCAGCATTCAAGCGTGGGCCAATGCAAAATGGCTCCAGATCACTTGCTGGGAGCTGATCCAACTGCAAACGACACGGAAGAAGGATTTAATGTGATCAAGGTGGAGCTAAGGGCCCTGCAGTTGATGACAATGCAGAACAGATATGTCCTAGACCTGTTGACAGCCATGGATGGAGGTGTTTGCCAAAAAATCAGGAGCGTGTGCTGCACTTTCGTACCCTCTGCAGACGCGGACAATGGAACTCTGTCCCATTTAATAGCTGCTGTGCATAACCTTGGCGAGCGGATGAAAGAGGAAGGAGGGGTACAGCCAAGCACCTGGTTCGACAACATGTTTTCATGGGTACCATCGTGGCTGGGAATGACCATCAAGCTGCTGACACCTGCCATTGTTTTTCTTCTTTTAATTTTTTGTGTGTGCAAATTAGGATTTAGGTGTTGCACAAACACAGTACCTAACGGTGCAATGGTGATGGTGACAATGGACAACGCAAAAGGAGTGGTGCAGATGACACAAGAGGCACAAGTGCAAACAGGGGATAACTCAGGACCAATGTATAGAATGACAGCCATATACAATGATACATTATAGACAGATTATATCACACCACAATAAAGGAACCCAATGCGCTAACATGGTATGGCGAGGTATGGGCGGACTTGGAGGGAGATGGGGGATGTATCTATATGACTTACACACCAGATGAGAATGTCAGGGCAGGGGAGAGTCTCCGAGCAGTGTGCAGGGCATAGATGCCCTGAAAAGGAACACCCACATGGGATGAGGCAGTGGCTGAGGAAGAGGAGCATAAAAGGCTGGGTGAGTTGCAGTATTCATTACTTAAGTAACGAAAGGGGGGAATATATGTCAGGCAAGGTCTTTTGAGATTCCCTCCCCTCCATTCTAACCCATTTGCGGATTATGATTTGTCCATCAGCCACCCATGCGCCTGTGGCCAGGGATGCGGGATGACGCATATGTATGCACACATTGACCAAAAAAGCTGATACCAGACTCCATTTTGTGCCATAACCTGGCTCCATTTTGTACATGATACCACATGCCTCATAGACAGAGGGTGTCTGCAGATCTGCAGCTCTCCCCTCGAGATCACGTACATCGAGCCTGTCATCTCCCTCTCCCTCCTCTCTTGTGCGTCCCTGCAGCAGGCCTGTTGCCACAGGAGACTAGGCGCAAACAAGCTACATGACAAACACTGTATCTTTCACCTTCCACAGTCCATCAATGACCTGTGGATGACCGGGCAAAGGCTTGAGTTTAAGGAAAACATTTCATCTCCACAAACATGGCCCGTTCACTTGCAGACCCCACATTTATGACATACACTGTGGATAACCCCCCAACCTTGTTCTCCTTTTGAAGTAACAGATATGGATTCTACGCCTGTGTGCCACCCTGGTTCACCCACACTGCTAATCCCTCTGTGAAGGTTATAAATCCTCTCATGTATATGTGTAATAAGGGGCTAAATCCAGAAAACTAAATAAGAAGATCCTCACCTATGTGTAATGTGGATGAAGCTATTGGTCATATGTCTGAGCCCCATACTGTTGAACGAATCATGTCTTTTTGCATGATATGTTGCTTTCCTCGTTTGATATAATACAATGCACACACTCCAAATTTTCACTGGCTTTACAAATATAATTGTGTTCCCAAATATGATCAACTTGCATATGGGTGCAAATGTATATAAAGCAAGACGGTAAAGTTACAAGACTGTTGTTGATAGAATTTACTTTGTAACATGATACTCATGATAAACGTAAACATGAAACCTATACAATGTTCATAAACTCACATATTGTTTGATGTACCTGTAACTACACTGGCTTAATAATACCTCACATTCTAAATCATATGCATATAACCCTGTAGAGTAGACGAGCTAGAAGCAACAGGGCCCTCTCTCCCTTCTCCTGCAGCGCCGCACATGCAGCCCCCTTCCTCCCGCCTCAGGTCGGGCTGACAACTAAGGGCCCTTATTTCATTGACAATGTGATGCTGTAACTCATTCCTCTCACCCTCCACTAAGCCTGCACCAGGTATCTGCCCTATAAGCCCCTGGGCCCACAATAACAACATAAAAGTTGTTTCACACCCCGAGACCTTGGTTAAAAGAAATATAGACAACAAGCCTCTCATCCCACTGCCTTTTCAATGTACCAGCCATGTGCCCTCTGACCAGATAGTATCCAAGCTAACCCCAACCCCGAATGACCATGGTGGCAGTATTTTTACTCTTGTACTAACATACTATAAAGATGTCCCCCACTAGATCTAACAAAGTAGAATGATAGAGGCATCCCTGACATGTGCCCCCTGATAGGGTACCTAAACTCATGAAGCAGCCCCTTTATTGTATTGTGTTTTTATGATGATGAGATAAGAGCACCCAGAGTTATGTGCTATTTCTCTTGCAATGTTAGATTAACAACTTGTAGGATTTACAGGGCATTATGTATTATAATGAACACTGAATGAGTACGTGTGGCCACAAGGGCAAATGTCAGTGCAGGCAAGATGTATCAATTCAAACATCTACTCATATGACACTCCACCCCGATGAGCCCAGCTGACCTCCAAGCATCACCGTGACACCACGTGGATTCTCGCCAATCCTGGAGCATCAACTGTATGGAGTATATACTACACTTCCCTGTTGTCCAATCTCATCAATTCATGTAATCCCTAGCTCCCACGTCATAGGTGACGTGGTTTTTTAACAAAATGTAGATGCTTTTTGATGTTTGGCAGAGCGCTCTCGGAGTTTGCAGAGTTCTCAGCTTGCCCTATTTTGGTTTTTGGATAAACTTACCTTTTACTTTCACTTGCACTTGGTCTTGGTCTCATTCCCTCCTGGGGTGTGTCCATTATTGACTCTCATTGGGTAGTGATTGTTGTATTTTTGGGGACGCTCATCTTTCCCCATTTTGAGGGGAGGGCTTAGTTGCCCCACCTGATGTTAAGTACCCTTTCACTTTCATTCACTGTGCCTACTGATATGGAACGCATACTTAGATATTCACTGAGAGCCTACCACTTTCTTCAATAGAATTTTGTAGTTTGCCATGTAGAATGACGTTGGTAATGACGCAGGTCAAAACGTCATCAAACGTCATCAACACATTTTCTGAATATAACCTCTGTTTTTTGTAAGATTCGTTGAGTAACTGGATCGAGCGAGTGCTGATGTTCTTTGCACTCCCTGTTCTAGATAATTGACATTAAAACTGTTTTTCTTTTGCCAAACTACCTGAGTAGTTTTGATTATTGATGCATGAATACAATCAGCATCCCCATCCATCTGAAGGGTATTTGCTACTCATCAAAGGGGCTGGGATATCCCTTTCACTTTCCATTACTAAAGATATTTTGGCACATTTCGGGCCTAGGTGGCCTTTCTGTTAATATTCCTGGGGTGAAAATATCCCACAGAACACCTTCTTATCTAAGGTGATGCCACAAATAGTAAAGGGTGCATGATTTTGAACAGATGTAGAGTACAGTTGTGCAATTAACAATATGTGTTGGTTAGTATTGTAAAATTGTATTACTAGATATTTCTGTCAATTCTAAAAAATCTATAATATTGATCTTAAACATTTTCCATTCCATTTTTATCTGTTGCTTTCGGCACCTACCTAGAACCGTCTCTATGTGATTCTTTCCTAAAGTAACATTAATTTATACATTTACACATTCTGCTAAAAAAAAACTAAAAAAAAACTATTATAGTGCTGTTGAATATTTAGCTGGCCAGTGTTTATCAATTTTACTTTGCTATTTGCCCAGTTTCTGGGGCTGTAGGGGTCTTACATTATACTCACGTACAGGCTGCCCGGTTTACTTTTCTGATCTTTCCTCAAATAATTTTGGAGAACACTGCCAGACTTTAATCAAACATTTACCAGCGGTCAACGCAATGGATTGAAATGCCGATGCAATTAAACCATTCGATATTGGGATAATTAGATAGTGGTTGAAGGTGAGAAAACATAATGATAAAGGCAGTAGTAACCTGGCCTCTTGTGTTGTACGGAGCCCTGCTGACATTACGTCGGATACTAATTTGATAAGGTATATTTGTCAATACAGCCTAGAGATCCAGTATAATTTGTACTTTCAGACCGAGGGCAACACGTCCTCAGCCTCACCTATACTGAGTTATTTTTACAGCTGTAATGATCTGCACTAGGAGGCCGTTCATTGGGACTAGGTGAATTGGTATGGCATTTTCATAACAAGGCGTGGTGTTGTTGTGGCCTTGTTTCCTGCTAGTCTTGTGGCACGCTGAAGGGGGGCCTCACCTCTGATGAGAAGAGGGTCACGGACACGCTGTGCAAAGGGGCAGGCTTTGTTCTTATTCTACCGAACCAGTGCCCAAGTTGGCTGACCTTACTCATTGACTGCATCTGCTAATTGGGCAGCCAGTGCCTGCCGGGCAACACAACACAATGCTGCTAACTGCTTGTTTAGCGATAACATGAAAATCAATCCGCCAGCAGCTAAAAGGCCATGGCAGAGCTCATCCCCACCGAGTGTTGCGCATTCGCCTGGAGAACAGTAGCTGCATCCAGCGCGCACAGTGTCCCCGCGTTTGAAATAATTGGTTGCCACTGTTTACTGTTCTATGCAAGTCTCCTGTACAGGCTATAGCCGAGATGGCGCATCTGCATGTGTAATGGCGTCGCGAAGTGTTGAATGCTTTCAGAGACCACGAGGGGAGGAGCGTTGCGAACAGCCTTCATACCTGATTGAACTTGGATGCCCCATGGAAATGTACACGGTCGCTTAAGTTTCCTACGGCATCGATTTCTCCCGCCAGCAAATCTCCGAAGTTAAGCTCACTGCAAGAAAGTTTCAACTGCGGATTCGGGGGGTGAGGAGGTGGAGGTTGTGTAAGTGACAACTTTTCATTAGTAAAGGACAGTAGAAATACGTGCTGGTTGGACTCGTAACATTTTGTCTGTCCGTTTACCAGGGCCCTTCTTTCCTTTGAAGAAGAAAAATAAAACAATTGATCTCTGAAAACTGCACCCAAAGCAGGAATGCTTTCATCAGAATGAAAATGAAATACAAAAAAAAACAAGCTCTTGACTTTTTGACACTTGCATTTGTCAAATTCAAGTGTAATGAGAGAAAGCTCTAAACCGCATGCAGGTTCTGGGCGAGTTGATGGATGGTATGCATAAGACAGACCAGTGGGTGGTAATATTGGGGCCAGGCAGCCCTTTCCCTCTGTGCGTCCTCTATATTGGATTCTTCAGTAATCTACAACCATAATCACAGAAAGGCATTGTTATTCTGTCTTCCACTTTACAGGTTTCAACCCTCATCCTTTCTGTGTGCTTGTTGCTGTGCGGAGTGCTTTAACCAGCCCTGTATAAATAACCACTTTTAGAGAGACATTTCTCGCAGTCACGACCCTTGCTCTATTTTGACGACCACCGAAATCTATTTGGAGCATTGCTTCGTCAATCACTTCTGCAAGCTACCACTTGTGTATATCAATGCCTCCCCATGTTGTTCGACTCTCTTCTTACATGGTGTGATGCAATGGTGCATAACGGAGGGCGCACTTACATGGACAGATGATTGCTAAGGGTCGTGGATTAGATTCTTGTTTCCTGACTTGGCCATTTAGTGGGATCAGTATGCCAAGTATTGTATAGTACACTATGGGGGTCATTACAACCCTGGCGGTAGGGGATTATCGATACCGGTAGAGTTGCCGGCCCCATTAACCCCCTACCGCCTCATTACGAGGTCCGCTCGCGGGACCCGCTAAGGGTGCCTGGTGGATGCACAGGGTTTGGGTTCCCCAAATGTGGAAATACCGGGCCCTCCAAGCTCGGAATGGCCCGGTATTTCCCCATTCAGGAAACCCAGACCCGGTCTCAGGTATGGGGGTAGCCATGCCACTAAAAGCTGCATGGCTACCGCCATACTCAGAATGACCTCATATATTTCGAGACCATATAGAGGTGTCATTTGCAAATAATGCACTATCACAGCAGGTACATAATTTCAACAAAATGCCAGTGGTAGCAGAAGTGACATCACACGACCCTTGACCTCTGATGACAGTGATGTCATTTGGTCCCACCCCAAAGTGACATCACAAAAAGCGATGGAGCATGGCCTTTCACCCCTTGACAAAACAAGAAGTGGCATCACATAGAATTGTTCCTAAGTACACTACAAAAAATATGGTTAAGATATCACTGTAATGTGATATACATTTCATACAAGAATGGACCTCCATATGTATCATTAATATCAATGTGTGTAGGCTCATATTATCAAATTACTGTGAATGTAAGCAGACGTCCAAGTCCAAATGATATATTATTATATATCACTTATGCTTAAGCGCTTTATATAGAACAAATAGACATACAATATCACCCAACCTGTGTTGGTACTCATTTATCAACCTCAGAAGGATGAGTCAGCCTTGCTGGGATTCGAACCCGCAGATCACAAACACATTGCAGCAGCGAGCGCTCAACCCACTGAGCTATCTTACCAACTATAGCTACCTTACCGGCTATAGTAAAATGAGCAATTATATGTCTGAATGTTCTTAAAGTCAGAAAGCAAATTGCACTCTTAAACTGCTGAGATTTAACAGCAGGCCAGTTCATCTGCAGGTCTGGTGCAAAGTGGTACACTTGTGGAACCCACTGTTTTTTTTAAAGATGCCAAAAGAAGAAAGCCAGCCCCTCCAGAAACAAAGATCCACATGGCAGCCCAGGAGTTTCAATTTATAAAAAAAATAAACTTGTTTTTCTTTTTAGGGGCAGCAAGGGAGACCACAGGGGTAGCAAGCGAGAACTCTGGAGTCACAGTTGCGACCCCTGGTGAACCCCAAAAGACCACCTGTATCACAGCGACAGCATGCTTCAACATGCCCAGTTTTGCATCCTTTTAATACTCGTGCCATTTGCATGTCATGCATGGCACGGATACCCATTTATAAGAAAGACAACATTGGTGTAGATCAAGCTTAACATCGTAATGGCAAAGTGATAATGGGAGGATTGTATTTGTCATCAGGAAATGTGACCAGCTGAATGGCGATCCATAGCAGGTGTTGGTTAAGTATAACAATGGCTTACCCTAATGAACAGACTTATTCTGACGGAGACAGGTGTACATGCTGACGTCTGACACTGGGAGCAGGTGCCAGATTACCAGCATGCCGAATATTGCGCATCGCGGTGGGAGCGATCACTTGGAACCGCATATTCTTGTGGTTGCAGGGCAGCACAGAAACACATTCCCAGATCTTTTTATGTCTTCGGCTATGTGCACACTGAAACTGGGATCAAGCTAAGACATCACAGCTAGAAAAGATCAGAATAATGTAGGTACAACTAAACGGTGGGCCCTGAAGCCGTAGCGCTCCTTTTCCGTGAGGTTGCTGAGCAGCACATCATCACCATACATGGCCTGTGTATCGGGAGCTAGCCTCTACTCTATAGTTAGTCCAAGTCATAAATTATTATTTCACATTCGAACATGAAAATATTTGTCCTGGTGTTAGTCTTAGCAGTGCGGGGTGGTGGCGCATTATGATTGCTTAACTTGCCATAACTGGCACATAATGGGGGTTTTCGGTTTTACTTGTAAGCATAATGACCCTTTAACAAAGTATTTTTTTTATTAGTGCAACTTAACCATAATGTCCCTTTAACAAAGATTTAATAGGTTTTTATGGGTGAACATGTTTCATGATGTTACATCATTGTATATACGTTATTAATAATTCCTCTTTTAACATATATGAAAGAACTGTACACCTCAGTTAACAAACATTGTTTGCAACACATACTGATATGTGTTGTTACTAGCAGTGCGTGCTGGGGATGTAAGTCATGGTTGAATTGCCTATGGTCTGAAGCTGGGCCATGACCCCAGCCCCACCAAATCACCCTCATTATCTGCTGTACGTACCCTGCATCCTAGCTCAGTGTTCACTACACCCTCATAATGGGACCAATGGACAGTGCTCATTGTTTGCAGCTATGGCCAGTCTCCAACAATCCATGGGGCATGGGCTGCAACTATGCCACATTCCCCAAAAGGCAAATCAGAGTAGACATTTGTTCTTGCAGAGAGCCAGGCCCACTACCCAGGCAGCCAAATTATATCACTATTTTTTGAACTTACATTTTGACATTTTAGACAAATAAAACACAAGACAGATTTGCAGATGCATGCTTTCAGGTCCTTGCTGATGGTGCTTGCACACCTTTTCTGCGATCCCGTCCAGCACTTCAGGCTGCAGCCTGAAGCAGAATTTTCTTTCCCATTTAAACGTAGGGGTTCGGCCATGCCGCAAACCACAATAAGTAAATTAGAGTAGGCATCTGTCCTTGCCGAGGGCCAGGCCCACTGTTCATGCAGTTTTATCACAATTGTTTGTACATACAATTTGACACTTAAGAAAAAATAAAACACAGGACAGATTTGCAAAACCATGCTTTGAGGTCCTTGCTGATGCTCCTCGCGAATGTTTGCTGCAATCTTGTACAGCACTACGGGCTGTTTCCATGAGTAGAGCTTTTTTTCCCATTTAAACCTATCTAGATTTTGAAAAACTTTAACACATAGTCGGTCCCTGGTGGCCATGCCCATTTTAACCCCATTGCCAGTCCTTTGTGATCATGGCTATTATCCAGATTGTCTGAGTCATAGCTGTTGGCCATTACCCAGATAATCTGCCCACTGGCCATTGCCAGAGGCTATACCTCAGTCACCAAAGCTATATCACTATTTTGTGTACCTACATTATGATACTTTTCAAAAATAAAAAACAGACACATTTGCAAAACCATGCTTTCGGGTACTTGCCAGTGCTCCTTGCACAAGTTTGCTGCACATCCGGCCATGTTTTATTTTCTTTAAAGTGACAAAATCCATTCAGAATTTGAGCAAACATTCAAGGTTGGGTTTATAATCTTTCTGAAAATGTTTGTTTAGGTTTGTCAAACAGCAAAAAAGTTATAAGACATCTAAAAATGTTGAGACCCTCCTCTAATGTTGCCCCCTCTTGACAGAATCCCACCAAACCTAGCAATAACAATCAAATCTTGGTCTAAAATCTGTTTGCAAACTTTTGTGCAGATTCATCAAATGGCACCACATTTATAAGCCTTTCAAATATTTTGTGAAGCCCTTGTAAATTGCCACTTCTAGGCGAAACAGCACCAAACTTTGCAGAACCGATCAAGGTCAAGTCTAAAATCATATTGCAACAATTCATGCGGAGCATTAAGTGGCGCCAAAGTTATAAGCCATTGAGAAACAGTTTTTCACCGACCCTGTAATGCAGAAATATGCATGGAAGTCCCCGAACATTTGAGATGTTTGCGGACTTTGGAAAAGAAAAATACCTGATTTTTGGTTTGTTTTTATTATACTTGATTTAATCGCAAAACAAAGTACAATTTTTACAAGTTTAAAACATCGAAACTAAAACTGAGACCATGGTGAGAGAAAGACCAAAGAAAGAAAAGCAATAGAAGAAAATAAAGAAAAGGAAGGGCTTCCTCCTGTATCCCAGGTTGGAGCTGTTAACTCTGCAGGTTACTCCCAAGTCGTGTCTGTCTTGGGGACTCTATAATGTGTTTCCTGAGGAAGATTGTACAGGACCTGGGGCTTCTTGGCCCTTTGTTGTTCTGATTAAGCCCAATTCTTCAAAAAATAAAATAAACAACGTCTATCCTCAAACTGGTTTTTTCCCCACTCATGAGTCTGTTCCACCATTCCTCTTCGTCATAGTGTCTAAGGTGTTTGAGGAAATGGCCCAAGTGTCTGTCGTGTGTTTCGTTGGTTCCAGTGCATGCTAAAAGCAAGTATCTTATGGTTTCTTCCTTATCTGGACATTTACAGAAGTGACACTTATTTGTTTCAAATTCTTTTTTTCACGCCAGAGTTTGGTGTGTGTCTATTAGACTAAGCTGCATTCTGAGAACGTTTTGTTGCATTTTTTTGTCTGGACACTTAACCAGATACGCTCTTGTTTGGTTGATTTTCACCAGGTCGAAAAGGGTAGTTTTTAATCACTTTCAAAGTCGATGCTTCATCCAACGTTCGAATCCAGTCGCTCTATAGTATGAGATTTTTGACTTTTGTGGGGTTACTTTTCAGTTCATCTTCCGAGCTCCCTGCCCAATCTAGCAGGTGGATGTTATTAGAAGCCCAGGACTCGAGCATTATACAGGCTCCTGAGTCCAGTTCTTTTTTTTAATGATCTTCATTATCAAAGGCGGAGATGGCAGGATTGCCTTTCTGTATAGCATCAGCCCGTTCCCGGGCTACTATCGCCTTCAGCACTTGAAGATTCAGTTCTCGTTTTATTAGATTCATTGGTAGCGCTTGGGGACAGATAGGACCTTCTGCCAATACATTCCCTCTGATTTGTGCCAGATGGTTTCCGGGAGGTTAGGCATGGCTTCAGTGCCGTATGTTAGACTTGGCACTACATTTGTTTTGTATTACCGAAAAGCGTCTGTATTTTCTATCAATTGCTTTCGATTGTGCTGACAGAGCTTTTACTTTTTCAAACAGGCTGTCTTGCATTCGTGTTTCCCGTAAGGTGTTGTTTAAGATAATGTGCAGATATCTGAAGCTTTTCAACTTTTTGAGGTGCTTGCCGTCAATGGTACAGCTCAGATGTTCTGATTTTTTGACAGATCTTTCAAATGGCATTATTTTTGTTTTCTCTTCACTCATCTGGAGATGGTTTTCTTTTAGGTAAGCTGACAAGTTGTTTAGTTGTATTTTGTCCATAAGAATGATATCAGAAGGATATCATCCGCATACAACAGTCTTGATATTTTGACATTTCCAATCACTGGAGGAAAAGATCTTGTGTCCAACTCCGAGTTCATGTAATCCGCTGTGTATCCATTATATAATTCCGGGGCCAGCGGGCACCCCTGTTTCACTCCACACACTGTGCTGATAGTTTTGGATATGCGTCCTGCTCCATTCAGGCGCACGCACATGAGGTTCCGGAGTAAAGGGCTTTTATAGGGCTCAGTATCTCATCGGGACAGTTTCTCGTTTCGAGTTTGTTCCATAGCGTTTCTCGATCAACCTGGTCGAAGGCTTGGACCAGGTCCATGAACGCCATGAAAATTCTTGGTCTGCCTTCCATCACCTTTTCCTTCAAGATGTTTAAGATTAATATGTTCCCTGAGGTGCCCAGGTTTTTTATGAAGGCGGCCTGCAAGGGCTCAAAGCAGGCGGATAGGATAGTCCACTCTTGAAGCTTGTTCCAAATTAAGGAGCCAAAGATCTTCCCTATAGTGTCCAACAAGGCTATCAGACGATAGTGGTTTGGGTTTTCTCTGTCTCCTTTTTTTTGAAGATTGGGACAACCACCACTTTTTTACATGAAGGCGGTATGGCGTAGAATCGGATGTAGTTCTGAAAGACTTCTTTGATGAATTGTTCCCATTGTACTGGGTGTTTCTTTAGGTCATAATTCATAATGCCGTCTGGGCCCAGAGCTCACAAGCAGTTGAGTTTTTTTATTTTCCTTAGGATGGATTCATTATCGTGCGGTAATGCCCAAGATTGATTTTTGTTGGTAGCACGGCTCTGGCTTCATCTTTTCCTTGTGGTTTGCTGTATAGCCCTGTGAAGTGGTCAACCCACTTCTGTTCGCCCACGCTGTTTTGAAGACTAAGGTTTCTTTTTTGAAGACTAAGGTTGACTCCTGTTGTGGTCCCTTTGATTAGTGCCCAGAAGTCTCTTGTTTCTTTTCCATAGATTGCACGCAGCATCGCCTCTGAGTCTTCTTGGTACAGACGGTGCCGGTTTTGTTGAAGCCATGTTATATAAACTCACTGTCTTCTCTACTTTTATTGTTGTTGTCTGCGAGCTACACGTTCGAGCGCTTCGTTTCAGTTTCCTAATTGCTTTTCTTTTATCCACCACGTGGATATGTGTTCAGCCCGAAAGGGAAAACCTTGTTTTGTTCACTTTTAGAACTGAAAGGAGAGGTGTATAGTCTGCTTGGTTCGAGTTATCCGTTATCTTGAGACTAGATTTGTTCATGTATTGTTCCGTGAGGCGTACTATTGCATTTTCTGTCTCAGTCTGGTCCCGCCCTCACATGTCCCAATCTCTGGTCCCCTGCTTTGTTCTGGCTCTAGCAGGGTCTTCCATGTTGATATTAATATGTTGTGGTCGCTCTGCTTTGTTCTTTGGATGCTAAAGGACTTCATGAGGACCAGGAGATTTCTTGACACAAATGTATAGTCGATGATTGCTTCGTGTCCCTGGTTCTCCCAAGAGGGAACTTTAGGGTGCTTTTATCCAACATCCAGTGCATGTCGTCTTTGTCCCTTGTATCCATGAGGTTGGACCATAAGCAACCTCTTTCTCTGGAGTCCGCGGAGCCTGTGGCAGGTCGTTCTCCAACACTTGTGTCGCGACATGTGGCATTGAGGTCACCGTTAATGATAATGTATTTTATGTTGTGATTATCGTGGGCCCTGTCGATAGTTTTTTCCATGTTCTTGAAGTATATCTCGTTTTGTATAACTCTCGAATTCCAGTATGTATTGACAAATAGTATATCTTCACTATGAGGTTTTCCTTTTTGGGCCACCGACCTGTTCCAAGTCACTAGGGTGGTGAGGATATATTCTGAGGCCATTAGAACTTTCATTAGGTGGAGCCCACTACCAATTTTGATAGCTGTAAGGAGTCCCGACCTCAGGCGGCCTTTTGGGCCCTTAGATGCTGGTGAAAATGCTGACTCGTAACCCTCCAGGAGGGGTTTTGTTCTGAGCCAGATTTCCTGCAAACACACGGCATCAAAAAGGCCCAGGTTAATGTCACTCGGGGTTGTCAAGTGTCCAGAGCCGCGGGTGTTCCAGGAACCCATTATAATTTGTGAATTCTCTGATTTATTCTTTTCCAAGGTGTCACACTTTGGGTCCCTTTTTGGTTTTGAGTTGGGTGGTGGCTAGTTTCTTATATCGCCAGTTGCCACAGCATGGAGCCATTCCCATATCCTGGGAGAAGCGTTGATTTTATCGCAGACTCTCCTTCTTGAGTCTCTGGTCCACTTCTCCTCCTGAATATCCTGAGTGAATGTGATTTTCAGCTGGTGGGCTGGGCCTTTGGGGAGCCTGTCCGGGTCTGGGGTCGAGGGGAAGGTTATTCTCTCATTCCTATCCCATGCCAGGGGACGTTTGGGGTCTCTGCTCCTTGCTACTTGTTTCTTAGGCAACCTGTAATCTTGCTTTCTTTGGTTTTTTTGTTGCGTCAAAAGATGACTCTTCATGCAGCGATCCTTTTCTAATCTCCCTGCTCATCTGTTTGCCCACTCGTTTTATATCAGGCGTTGTGCTTGGTCTCCAGGAGCGCTTACATGAGTTTATGGCCTTGGTTTTTGATGGTTCTGTATCCGTTCTTTTGTCACGCTCTGTGTTGTAGCTTAGATCAAAGCCCAGCTCCCTTAAGTTCTCCCTGGCTTCCAGCAAGAGGGTCTTGACCCTTTGTGAGTCTACGTGCAGCACTGAGCTATCCGTTCTCCCATTAGGGTTTGGTTCTACGATTTTTATGTCATTCGCAGTCTTCGCAGAGAGTATACTTGTTTAAATTGTTTATTATTGCTCTTCTATTTAGCGTCCAGTGTTCCTCTAGGTTATGGAATCTCTCCAGCTTGGAAGTTCTTGTAGCTGCTATTTTTGATACTAGTTTTGGCTGCTCAGCTTTTGTTTTGCTGGAATTAAGTTCAGGTAAATTGTCGTGGGGGTTATTGTGGGCTTGTGATCTAAGATATCTGGTCACACAAGGTTGTTGCTGATCAAGAGATTTCCTTTGAGGGGGCTGTTTATCCAAGTCGCGTTTGTATCTGTTACGCCTGTGGTGATTGATCCCTTTTTTCCATTATGGAATGTCTCCTTGGGAGGCTCAGATCCATTGAAAGTGAAGTTTGTTAGGTTTGTTTCCTTGTTTGAGCTGCTGTAGGCCCCTCTCCCGCAGTCTTTTTGGATTTTTTCCCCTTTATCCGCCATGGTTAGAAATACTGGAGGGGGCGAGTCAATAATCAATACTTTCTCCTTTGGGCCACGGGGTGCCAACTCTTTGTGAGAGGTGTCCCGTTTTCTATTATGTTGTGGGATGTTGATCAATTCACTTTTGTTTTCTGGAAGAAGAGCCAAAAGTTGACGGAAAATTCCTTCCAGTTTTACTCCTTGGGTGGGCTGTGTTACCTTGGAGATCTTGTTGCAGCCTGCCGTACTGTTTGATCCATTGCCTTGTCTATTGGCAAGTTGTGGTTGTGAACAAGGTTTTGGAGTGGGTTTTGTCCGTTTCCGGTCCGCAGGCTGCTTTGAGGTGGAAAGTATGTTGGCGCTGTTCGGGGGAGGCTTGCGTAAGGGTCTTCGAGCATCTCCTTCTGAAGCCTTCTCTGAGGTTGCTTCATTTGGGTTCCTGTGGTCAAACCCTGTTGTCTGAGTGCCCACAGATGTTGCAGTTCATTTTTTGGGACCAATGTTGATGCCTCTGCTGTTTGCGGTGGTTCAACCTCGTTGGGGGTATCTATAGTTTGCAGTACTTGATTTACAAGTGTGCCAGTTAGTCGCTGTACCTACATATAACGGGTAATCTTTAATTCAGAAGAGTGCTGAAATAGTTCTACATAGATGAAGATGCAATCTGTCACATATTTCGAACTGCGTTTCAACTAGTTGTAGTTGGGTGGAAATACCCCCTTTATTTCTCTATTTGTCATCAGAAATCCCCATTCATGAAACAATTTTCAAAACATGGCTTTTTCAACAACACCTGACCAAGGACTAATTCCAAGGGATTCACCTCACAGTACTGTGCTCCTGTCAAAACATGTCAACCCAAATGCTGGCTATCCACACTCTGTAAAGCGCTCTGCTGCTCTTGAGCAAGGTCAGCACTTTAAACAATAAAAGAAAATTTAAATAAATAACCCTGGGCATAGTATACTTTCAATTTTGTTTTTGTTGTGATACAGTTAAGCCCTGGAAATACACATTGATGTAAAATCACTTTCCAAATAAAATCATTGATAGTGAACTGGACATTTCCGATTTCAATCCCATGGAATAATAATCTTTTCAGTTGAATTCGAAAGTTTCCAATTCACCACAAATGTGTAGAGTATGGCTTGCAAATAATATTTCCTGTTCCTTTACATGCCTGTTATAAAGATCTATAAATAGGCAATTATACTCTTGAGGTCGCCAAGGCCAATTTTACTGAATGATTAAGCTATCATTTTTGTTTGTAAAAATGGGAGTCAACAAACCACCCATTGGATGACCCTGAAGACCTTTGGTAGCCTTTTCCTGAAATAGGGAGTAACCATCTATGCACAGTGGGCCTCATTACAACCCAGGCGGTAAGTTCCCTACTTTACCACCATGGTGTAAACTCTGTTTACACCATGGTGGATGGCGGATTTACCGCCCCATTCCAGGGTGAGTGGGGCGGTAAATCCCCATTCCCCATTTACCCTTCCCCATTCCCATTTTTGCCCCATAGGGCATAATGGGAGTGGGGAAGGCGCTAATTACGGCACCGTAAATTACGGTGCCGTAATTAGCACTAAGGCGGGTTAGCGCCTTGCATTTTAACACCTGCTAAAATGGTAATCAGGCGTTAAGGGTTAATGGCGCCGACGGCGCCGTTAAACCCTTAACGCCTGGGTTGTAATGAGGCCCAGTGATTCACTTAACCAAACTCCCTGTGAAAACATACTGCATGACTCAATACAAAATTCAATATCTGCTTAAGTCCCACAAAACTGTTCAATCATCTTCAATTCCATGATGGCAATTTAATAGAGTAATTACTAGTGTCATTGGATTTCAACTGCTTGTAGTGTAGCGTGTAACCAGGACTAAGCATCCCCAGGTGGAAGGTGATCATTTTTGACTTCATGATCTAATTTCACAGGTTAACATCCAGACATTTAATACAGAGATTGGAAACACCCAACTTCTTCTTTTTAATCAACAATAGTCTTCAATTGATTCCATGTCTTATTCTTATGTAACTAGAATGTAATTCACATCCTCAATATATGGCATAAAGATCTCATAACTCATCAGTAGGAGGGATTCCAGATCCACTATAATCATGTGGATGTAGCTTAGATCTTCTTTTTGTTAATTTTATTGATTTAATTTTTATAGTACCAATACAACTAGGCCTGTAGGCATAAGGGCGCGAGCACCAAACCAAACAAATGAATGAGGACATTATAGATATTATCATTTCCTAAATATCCAATCTCTCATATGCTAGGTATTTCAAGACATAATTAAAGAATCTTGAGTGATGTAAAGGTGCAGGATCCTGATCCAGAAATAAGACTTCAAGGCCGAAACATAGCAGAGGCTGGTGAGGTTGAGGATCCATTAAATCAACATTTGCAATTTAAATATTGTTTCTATTTCCATTATGTTAATTTACCTTGCACAATTTTGGTGGTAGAAGTTCAGTTCACAGCCTTGTGGGTGATCTTTGTTATAGGATCCAAACGAGAGAACATACATTCATACGTTTTATTTTCACCATTGTAATTTTTGCCTATCAAGCTAGTTTGAATGCGGGTTAAGAAATCTAGTTGTGGACTTTGTTCTCAAAGGTTATCCCACCCCTTCTTCTTGAGGGGAGTTTGAGTTAAGACACCAAAAAATTTGAGTTCTGCTATTATTACATTTTTCTTTTCTTCTTTACTAGTGGGGGAACTGTGTTAATTGTAAGCACAGAAGATTAACTAAACAATGTCTATACAATGGCTTTACATGGCAGTTAAGGACCTTTCAACTTGCCAAATCAAACAAATAGTGTATGCCATTAAATATCCATGCACACAACTATATGTTGGCATGACTATGAGAACAACCACAAAATGGATAGGGGAACACTGCTGTACTATAATGAGAGGAGATATCACTAAAGCTGTGGTTCAATATTTTATTGGTAAAGGACACAGTGCAGAATCTATACAATGGTTTGTTATCAAAACCACCAAGATCAGTTTTAGAGGCGGTACTATAGAAACCATACCTTTGGAGAAAAAACCTGACTTAACACCACTACCGAGGATTTGAATGAACACATACAATGGTTTACTTTAGAAACTTTGAAATGAATAAAAACCCTCTGCATTGTCCATAAGGCTTTCTGGGGACTGGGTCCAAAATACCTTCAGCTATCCATCCGCAAATACCTGCCCTCTCGAGCTCTTTGCTCCTCTACCTCTTAATTCCCTCAAGGTCAGTCGTTTCTCAAAAAAACGAGCTGGTGGTAGATCTCGGTATACGGCTGGGGCCTCCCTCTGGAACAGCTTCCCTGCCACTCTGAAACTTGAGGATCATCATCTCTGGTTCCGGAAGCACCTCGAGACCTTCCCCTTTGCTTCTGCCTTTGTCCCCCTGACCTGTTCTCTCTCAGCATCGTGCACCTGGCCTACCCTCTGTTCTTCCGTTCACAGGTACCTGTTCACACTGCCACCCTCCAGTACTGCCTACGGGCCACCCCATGCAGTAGGGTCTGTATCTGTACCCATACAGTGCCCCCTTTCTTCTTGCACTTATCAGACATACCCTGTCTACTGCCTTAAACCCAGCACTTGCCACTTGCTGGCTGCACTACCACTGTTCGTTTCCTTTATTTATTTATTATTATTTATCTTTTGCTCATTTGAGCCGCACTATCCACTTCTCCCACCTCCCATGCACTTTTCCCCGGTCCCTCTCCCATTCACTTGAGCCATCTCAATGTCACTGGGTCTAGTAAGGTTGTTGTTTTGTTCTCCCTTGTTCCACTCCCTTGCCTTGTCGCGCTCTGAAACACTTGTGTAGGAGCGCAATATAAATAAAATATCAACATCAATCAATAGCAATATTATATTATTTGCTTACAGAACATGAGCCACAATTGATTTGCAGTTGTTCTACCCCCTAAGAGATTAGCTAAAAGTCTAAATGACCAGGTTTTACACATGTTTCTTTGAATTAACACCAACATTAACCTTGGCTGGATTGCCTTAAAATGTATATATTTGGGTTTATTTATACTGGTAGCAATTGTGAATAAACATGTAGGAAATGCACATATATCATAAATCAGATTATTTTGTATGTGGTTTAGTTTAGAAGTAATGCAAAGGATTATGTGTTTGCATTTAAAACACACTCCACCATGCTATAGTAATATTCTAGTAATCTATATGCACAGAGTGTGCAGAGGCGATGTACGCTGTGTGTGAGTATTCGTTATTAGATTATACATGTCGTGTCGTAGTATGAACATCAGATCCAAGATTGGGTTTAAATCGAAGTGTTTGTGTTAATCACATTGTTTGCTTTACATGTACACATCAGCAATTGTGAATGAAAATGTAGGAAAGTCACATATTACATAAATCATACCACGCAGTGGGCCTCATTACGACCCAGGCGCTAATGGGTTAACAGCGCCGTAAAAGGCTGCGGCGCTGTTAACCCATTAGCGCCTAATTACGAGGTCCCTTTGGGGGACCCGACCTTAACGGCTGGTGTAGACCAGCCGTTAAAGTAGGGACCCGCAAAGGGACCTTGGTGCTAATTACGGTGCCGCAATTTGCAGCACCGTCATTAGCGCCTTCCCCATTCCCATTGAGCCCTATGGGGCAAAAATGGGAATGGGGAAGGGCCATGGAGGAAGGGGGAATTACCGCCCCGCCAACCTTGTAATGGGGTGGTAATTCCCCCTTTCTCCATGGCGGAGTCGGTAACTTACCGGCATGGACCATGGTGCTAATAGCACCATGGTCTTCCGCCAGGGTCGTAATGAGGCCCAGTATGTGGTTTAGAAGCAATATGAAAGATTGGGCCTCATTACGACACTGGCGTTAAGGGTTTAATGGCACCGTAAAAGGTGTCGGCGCCGTTAAACCCTTAACGCCTGATTACGAGGTCCCTTTGCGGGACCCGACCTTAACGGCTGGTTTTTCCAGCCGTTAAAGTAGGGTGCCGCAAAGGGACCTTGGTGCTAAGTACGGTGCCGCAATTTGCGGCACCGTACTTAGCGCCTTCCCCATTCCCATTGAGCCATATGGGGCAAAAATGGGAATGGGGAAGGGCCCATGGTGAATGAGGAATTACTGCCCCGCCAACCTTGGAATGGGGCGGTAATTCCGCCATTCACCATGGCGGACCCCGGCATGGACCATGGTGCTAATAGCACCATGGTTTAGCGCCGGGGTCGTAATGAGGCCCTATGAAATTATCATAATGGCATAAAGAACCATTGAATGTTAACAGAATGATAGACATATTGATCCGATTTTTAGAAATTTAAAAAATGAAGGCTATGGTTCAGCCAAATTGGACGTCAAGTGAAATTACATAACTTGAAGATACCATGTTGCATTTAATCACAACATGAATATATGCTCCCAACTTTAAGGAAGCTTTTGTGATTTATAACAATCCACATTACACTAGCAGGCTGATTCATGGAAATACAGTCAAAAGTATCGCACGCGGCTGGCGCAGAGTGTTCCCGTGCGAATGTCTGCGCCAGCCGCATGCGATAAAATCCATTTCAGCGCACATCGTATTCATGGAATAATCCTCCAAAACAAGCCGTGGCGCAGAGTATCGCAGCGACCCTGCAGCAGCGCCAGTTACGCCCCCAAGAACGCCCTCGCGCAAGGAAAAGCCATCAAGATCGCAAAACCATCGCAAAGGGCTGCGCCAACCCTGTACCAGTGCGAGAAGTAACACACGCGACCTGGGGGAGCGTGTGCGTGTATTTCAGGGGTGCGCGGGTGGTTTCACACGCGATTGGGCTGCGTGCGTGTAATTCAGGGGTGCGCAGGAAGATCCACACGCGATTGGCCTGGGCGCGTGTATTCCAGGGGCCCGCGGGTGGTTTCTCACGCGATTGGCCTGGGCGCGTGTATTCCAGGGGCTCGCGGGTGGTTTCACACGCGATTGGGCTGCGTGCGTGTATTCCAGGGGTGCGCGGGAAGTTCCACACGCGATTGGCCTGGGCGCGTGTATTCCAGGGGTTCGCGGGTGGTTTCACACGCGATTGGGCTGCGTGCGTGAATTCCAGGGGTGCGCGGGTGGATTCACACGCGATTGGGCTGCGTGCGTGTAATTCAGGGGTGCGCGGGAAGATCCACACGCGATTGGCCTGGGCGCTTGTATTCCAGGGGCTCGCGGGTGGTTTCACACGCGATTGGGCTGCGTGCGTGAATTCCAGGGGTGCGCGGGTGGATTCACACGCGATTGGGCTGCGTGCGTGTAATTCAGGGGTGCGCGGGAAGATCCACACGCGATTGGCCTGGGCGCGTGTATTCCAGGGGCTCGCGGGTGGTTTCACACGCGATTGGGCTGCGTGCGTGTATTCCAGGGGTGCGCGGGAAGTTCCACACGCGATTGGCCTGGGCGCGTGTATTCCAGGGGCTCGCGGGTGGTTCCACACGCGATTGGGCTGCGTGTGTGTAATTCAGGGGTGCGCGGGAAGTTCCACACGCGATTGGCCTGGGCGCGTGTATTCCAGGGGCTCGCGGGTCGTTTCACACGCGATTGGGCTGCGTGCGTGTATTTCAGGGGTGTGCGGGTGGTTTCACACGCGATTTGGCTGTGTGCGTGTAATTCAGGGGTGCGCAGGAAGATCCACACGCGATTGGCCTGGGCGCGTGTATTCCAGGGGCCCGCGGGTGGTTTCTCACGCGATTGGCCTGGGCGCGTGTATTCCAGGGGCTCGCGGGTGGTATCACATGCGAATGAGCTGCGTGCGTGTATTTCAGGGGTGCGCGGGAAGATACACACGCGATTGGGCTGCGTGCGTGTATTCCAGGGGTGCGCGGGAAGATCCACATGCGATTGAGCTGCGTGCGTGAATTACAGGGGTGCGCGGGAAGATCCACACGCGATTTGGCTGCGTGCGTGTATTCCAGGGGTGCGCAGGAAGATCCACACGCGATTGTGCTGCGTGCGTGTATTCCAGGGGCTCGCGTGTGGTTTCACACGCGATTGGGCTGCGTGCGTGTATTTCAGGGGTGCCGGGGAGTCCTACATGTGATTTGCCAGTGTGGGTCCTCCCAGGTGTTCCCTGTACACCCTCCACGGCCCCTGCAGGCAGCCCACACCACAGGGGACTACCCTGCATCCCTGGTCATGTCCCGCAGGCAGCCCACCCAACATGGGCATGCCCCCCAGCAAAGGCACATGTCTCCTTGCACAAATAATCACCAACTCATGTTCCCCACCACCCCCACCCCCCAGCAGTGCAGGGGCACCCACCACCAGGCCCCCACCCATGTCCAACACATGTTCCCCACCACCCCCACCCCCCAGCACTGTGGGGCACCTGCCAGCAGGCCACCACCCATGTCCAACTCATGTCCCCCACCACCCCCACCCCCCAGCACTGTGGGGCACCTGCCAGCAGGCCCCCACCCATGTCCAACTCATGTTCCCCACCACCCCCACCCCCCAGCACTGTGGGGCACCTGCCAGCAGGCCACCACCCATGTCCAACTCATGTCCCCCACCACCCCCACCCCCCAGCACTGTGGGGCACCTGCCAGCAGGCCCCCACCCATGTCCAACTCATGTTCCCCACCACCCCCACCCCCCAGAACTGTGGGGCACCTGCCAGCAGGCCACCACCCATGTCCAACTCATGTCCCCCAACCCCCCCACCCCCCAGCACTGTGGGGCACCTGCCAGCAGGCCCCCACCCATGTCCAACTCATGTTCCCCACCACCCCCACCCCCCAGCACTGTGGGGCACCTGCCAGCAGGCCACCACCCATGTCCAATCCATGCCCCCCTGCACCTGGGTCCCAACAATCCCCAATCATGTCCGTAATGCCCATCCTCCCCTGCCAAAAGGGCCAACCAACTATCACACCCACCCACATATCAAAGGCAATTACATGTTACACCCCCATTTCAAATAATGCAAATGAACAAATGTCTGTCACACACAATGGCTGCAAGTGAATGACAAAACACCCAACATGACATGCCTGAAAGCAATGAGATGATACGACACATTGAAGAATTAAAATAATATGTATTGAACAGCAAGTAGAATGTAAAAGAAATAAGAAAAAACACAAAGCAAATCAAACAAAACAAGATGAATGTCCAAGAAAATAATCGGAAAAAAAAAAAAAAATAGAAGAACCATGAGGAAGATCATCCCGGGTCCATGAGCCCAACCAAATTAAACCTAACTATGCCTACTAACTAAAAACTGAACTATATACAAAAAAGTGGTGCATTGTCCAATCGCAACCAAAAAAAATAAAAAAAACAAAGGAAACCTAACCCTAACTATACAACTATATACAAAGGCAGCGGGCTATTCGGACGGCTCACTGGTTGTTGTCATGGGCCAGGGCATCATCGAACTCCTGGTCAATGGCTTGGAGGCGGGCATGTTCCCTGGCCCCGAGGTCCCGCAGGGATAACGCAGTGTCAAGCTCAAACTCTCGCGAAGACCCTCGAGGCACTCAGCCCGCCTCAGCGCCCTCCGCATGGAGTCCTCCGCCCTGACCATCGTGAGCGGTTCCTCCTCTGCCCGCTGCCGCTCCGCACCTATCCGCTGGCACAACCGCTCCCACACGGAAGACACTCCCATTCCAGGGTTCTCCTGCCCTCCGGCCGATGCCTGCACCCCTGATGTTGATGGCCCCGAGCCATGATGCCTCCCACGTTGAGCCTGCTGCTGCCTCCGACACAACTGCCTGTGCCAGCACGACGGCATCCAGGCTGATGGAAACCACCGACGCCGTCATGCACGTGCCCTGCCCGATGATGCCGTCACATCCTCCATCTGCTGGGGTCCAGTTGCTGTGGTGTCCACCCCTGCTGGACCTCTGACTCCCGACTGTGGCAGGGATGGGATCCCCACCGAGCTGGCTGCATTGGTCAGGGCAGGTCCACAGGGGGCCCTGGTGGCATCTGGGCCGGAAGACGGCAAGGAGAACGACTGGCGTATAGTCTCCACAGAGGAGGAGAGGGCCGCCAGATTGGCCGACACATGCAGGAAACCCCCGAACATGGCCGATCCCAGTTGGGCCACGTCGGCACGGTGCTCTTCGTGATGACGTGCGTGCTCCTCGTGGGAAGCACGCACGGCATCATGAATCACAGCCGTGCGCATCGCGACCCCAATCAGGACCTTCTCCACATGGCCAGAGGTCCCCTCGTCCGCAGGTGGAGGGGAGTCAGATGACATGGACATCCCCTCTACCTGCGGACGGGCCTGGGACGGGGCATCCCTGCTGGTGCAAGGTGGTGCACCCACAGGTTCAGGGACAGCGACATGCACAGGCCCCTCCACGGTGACCTGTGCTGCCTCCTGCCCCTGGACTGCACCACTTGCACCAGCAGGGATGCCCCCACCAGGCCCCATGTGCGCCTCAGTGGCGGCCTCCTCCTCCTCTGTGGAAACCACCAACCTGGATGGCTCCTCACCGTCTACCGCCGTGGCAGGCCCCTGTGGGGGGTCACCCACCCCTTCCGCTGCAGCCGTGGGGGCATCCCCGCCGCCTTGCCCCACAGCGCCGTCTCCGCCCTCTCCTTCACTAGCCGCTGTGTAGAGGGAGACATAGAACACAAGCATCAGGGTACTGTACTATGGTCCCCTAGACAGGAAGCAATAGCAGATGAGTGCCACTGTCAAAGTACACTTCCATCATGTCACACCACAACACATGTGTCAGTCCAGGCAATACACACACAGTGACAGTCATGGTGCGTGCCATGGACATTTAAATACATGTCCAATGGACTCTCGAATCATACAATGTAATGGGACTCACATGCATCATGGGTCATGCCTATCACATGCACACACTTCACCTCGGTCACATCCATCTGGCCCCGTACACCCCAATCACAGTGCATACAAGGATGACTAGGCTGCATCAGTGAATCTGTACATTGTCACAGACATGTGTCATGCATCCATGGCACTCACAAGTCACAGACACGCAGGTCAGGCACACAGACATGGATACCACATATGTATCTGGCATCAGCACCCATCCCTCGCCCCCACCCATGTCCAGGAACAGAGACTGCCATGCTCTCATGTGTGCAATCTGGACAGGGCTCCCCATGTCGCATTCAAACACATGCAACAACCGTGCGGTTCACACATTACAGGTCGCACATGCATTCCCTTGATGTCCCTGCACACATACATGCGTACATGGCCTATGTCACACATGCAGGCAAGTATCAGACAACCAGCACACTGCAACATGCCCTGTCTCACACAGCAATGCTTGGCCACTTACCGCTCAACTCCAGACGGGTCTCCCTCTCAAGGACCTGGGTGTGGAGCGCTGGGTGTAGGTGTTCCAGGACCCTCAACTGGATGGAACTCATGCGGCCCCGGCTCCCCTCCACGAGGCGCCGGGCCTTCATGAGGGTCCTGGACCTCAAGTCCTCCCAGCGCTTCTTGACCTTCTGGATGGTGCGGGTTGCCACCCCCTCTGCGTTGATGGCAACCACACAGTCGGCCCAGATCCTCTCCCGTCCTTCCCTGTTGGCGCGGGACGATCCGAAGAGGGCATCATACTGCCCCAGGACTTGCTCCACCAGGACACCAACTTCGGTGGCAGTGAAGCTGGTGCCCCTCTGCCCCTCTGGCCGGGGGTTGCCACTGGTGTCAGATGTAGATGTGCCCGACATGGCAACCCCAGGGGCAGGAGTGGGTGGGCAACTGGGTCCTGGGGCTGGACTGTGGAGCGATGTTATTCGAGTCGGGAGTCTTCTGTACCAGCAGGGGTGGACACAGCAACTGGACCCCTGCAGATGGCTGATGCGCAGGCACCAAATGGCAGGGCACGGTGGCAGCAGGCAGGCAGGCAGGCAGGCAGCAGCAGATGGCACGTGGGAGGCTGCTCGGGGCACTGGGGGGCAGTGATTCGGCCTTCTGGGCAGGAGCGTGGTCTTCCGTGTGTTTTCGCGTGGCCAGCTTGATACGGAGTGATTTGGCACGTGAAAATCCTGCACGTCAGCGTGAAATTCGAGGAAAGGGCCCTAGCGCGTAAGCGTTTCAGCACGCGTATGCGATTTCATTGGACCAAAGGCCCTTACAGCGTAAGCGCGTCTGTGCAGTTTTGCGCACGGGCGTTGCCCTGGCAGAGCTTCTCTGTACGTGCTTTTCGTGCGGTGCGTGTGTTTTCCATCCGTTGGGGTTCACTCGCTATTACTTCGCAGCGGGTGTTGGCTACGCGTTCTTCTACATGCAAGGCAGACGGTGAGTGGTACCCCGCTCCCCCAGGCCCCATCGCGTGTGAAACCACACGCAGGCCCCTGAAATACACGCACCCCGCTCCCCCAGGCCCCATCGCGTGTGAAACCACCTGCAGGCCCCTGAAATACACGCACCCCGCTCCCCCAGGCCCCATCGCGTGTGAAACCACCCGCAGGCCCCTGAAATACACGCACCCCGCTCCCCCAGGCCCCATCGCGTGTGAATCCACCCGCAGGCCCCTGAATTACACGCACCCCGCTCCCCCAGGCCCCATTGCGTGTGAAACCACCCGCAGGCCCCTGAAATACACGCACCCCGCTCCCCCAGGCCCCATCGCGTGTGAATCCACCCGCAGGCCCCTGAATTACACGCACCCCGCTCCCCCAGGCCCCATCGCGTGTGAATCCACCCGCAGGCCCCTGAATTACACGCACCCCGCTCCCCCAGGCCCCATCGCGTGTGAATCCACCCGCAGGCCCCTGAATTACACGCACCCCGCTCCCCCAGGCCCCATCGCGTGTGAATCCACCCGCAGGCCCCTGAATTACACGCACCCCGCTCCCCCAGGCCCCATCGCGTGTGAAACCACCCGCAGGCCCCTGAAATACACGCACCCCGCTCCCCCAGGCCCCATCGCGTGTGAATCCACCCGCAGGCCCCTGAATTACACGCACCCCGCTCCCCCAGGCCCCATTGCGTGTGAAACCACCCGCAGGCCCCTGAATTACACGCACCCCGCTCCCCCAGGCCCCATCGCGTGTGATACTTCTCGCGCACCCCTGATATACACGCACCCAGCCAAAACGCGTGTGTGACTTCGCGCGCACCCCTGATATACACGCACCCAGCCAAAACGCGTGTGTGACTTCGCGCGCACCCCTGAAATGCACGCACACGCTCCCCCAGGCACAATCGCTGAGCTGTGTATACGGTAAGCGCACATTTTGGCGCACATGTATTGGGACGCTACCGCCTGCTTTCTGTGGCGTACGGGTATGGGCCTGTGCGCGTCTTTGGCCGTGCGCTGTTTTACCCGATTCGATTCCATGAATGCCTGTTGTAGGCGAGCGTCTGGGCGTTCCGCGCACTTGCCTCCTGGACCTCCCCTGTGACGCCCACATTTTCACGAGTTGTTCCCCATTCTGCGTGTGACGCCCCGTGTTACGCCTACTTTTATTCTGTGCGCTGCGCTATGTGCGAATTCGCTGTGGCTTTATCGCATGGCGTTCGTTGACCTGTGCGCCAGCGTGCGCCGCGCACTTTCTCAGCGCACATCCCACATTTCGCGCGTGCCCGTGCTTCCATGAATGGATGTGCGCTGTTTTCTGTGCGATTTTCTGCGATTTTTTCTGTGCCACTGCGAATCGCACGTTTTCGCACGCGTGCGCCGGTTTTTCCGCGCACATTATTTCCATAAGTGTCGATTTAAGTGAATTAGATGAATATTATACCTATGCCAACAATGTTATGTCAACATTTTCAAGAGGGATGATGCACCCTGACGAAGACCTACTAAACAGTATGTGAAAGGGCTATAACATTCGTTTTGATGCTGTACAGATGTATATATCAAATATATTTTTAACAGATGTATAATTGTTATCTACGGTAATTGACCAAGATTTGCTGATCATTTAGTGGATCACTGCTCCGGCACAGCACTCACTCTATCTTAAAACACATCTTCTCTATGCCACTGCGTTTGTATTAATATAAACATTCTATTAAACTGTATTCATTTTTTATGTTGTTTAAGAATAAATCAGGTGAATTAAGACAGTATAACTGTGTCATTAGACTGCATGATTTCAAGAATTTAGCCATAAGCAGTTGAACTTCACAAATTGGTTATTTTGTTCCCTTTTTTAAATTATTTTTACACGTTTGTATTGTGTTTCCATTTCTATCATTTCATATTTTGAAGATATTTGAGCTTAAACCACTCTTTTGTGTATGTTTTTTTTTTCACCCTTTCTTTTAGAGGGACCATAACATCAAAGGCACAAACCCCTTCTTGACTTGGCAACATAATCGCTGAAACCCGAGTAGTGTAAAAACATATCAGAATAAACATCCCTTCCCAAGATTTGAATAATGTGACCCTCTTCCACTGATACTGCTAAGCTTAGTGTAAGTCGCTCCACTCCATTATTAGATTTAGTTGTACTTGCACAGTGTATAAGATGTGTTTGGTCAGAAAGTTGGTGAAACGTTTTGAAAACCAGTGTAAGAGACTACGTACATCAATAGGAAAACTGTTGTACAATCTCAGTAGGCACAGCAAAACAAGATTTAACACATTCAGTGAAGCGATATTTGTGGAAGGAATCTCGGGTGGAGAAAAAGGTCTGTTATCAGAAAAAAAAGGAGGTGCTTTGAATAAATTGCTTAATTCCTGCACTTTGAGCATTTCATTTCTGTCAGTTGGACTATTCGTATTGAATAGAATCATGTACACTACCTCCTGGAACATCAGCAATTCATCCTCACAGGTACGTTTCCCAAAACTGCATCTGCTGCAGACAATAGCAGTTTCTCAGGAAGAATGGGCAATGATCATTGAGTCCTCCCGTTCTATCATCCCCTATTCTTCCAGGCAGTGTTCCAGTGCACACTGATAGGTCGGCACCATGGATCAATATGTCAACAGTTTTCGTTTTCTAAACAGTAAGGCATTTCACTGGGGTTTTAGCGTTATTAAAATACAGCATAATTGTATTGGTTTGTTTTTTGAAGCTTTGCTTGGTTTACTTTTTGACCGTTGGCTGCTAGTGCAGTGAGGAGGACTCTGGAGTCTGAAAGTGAGTCCATAAATCACATTGAGTTTATTAATAGTACGTTCGACACAAATCTCCCTTTCCTTTGAATGACAGGGAAACAAATTAAGAATCCCCACCCTCTAGTCCACGAATTGGTCATTTTGCCTCCATTCACACAATGGCTGGAGCACAAGAATCAAACATATAAGTAGAGAGAGAGAGAGAGACAATCCACTTAACAACCACATCTTCGCCCACTCAGTATGAAGTTCCCGGGATGATGTGGGATTGAAAGATTAGTGGCTTCTTGGTCGAGGATCGCCAGTACAGCTCCCAGGCTCTTGCCTACTACTAAAATCTCAGAAACTGCACTTGGCAGAATTCCGTGCGTTCATTGAGTTGTTATCTTCCTTCTCAAGCTAGCTGGCCAGTGGCATGAAAAAGATTTCAGATTAGGTCGTTCTCCAAATCCACTCCTCCCCTGGAGGACAACTGCCATAATCTTCAAAAAAAGGGAAAGCACATTAAGGGTTGTGGAGTTGGGTTAGATTGTATGATGAAAAACCGTATGTAGGGCTGTTATTTCAATCCAGTTAGAGCTGGAAAAGTTGTATTGGTCTCATAAACAATGGATATTGGCATTGAGGGTGACTGCCTGATTGCCTTTGCTGTCATCAAAAAAGTTGAATAAATTATGCACAAGAAGAACAAGCTGGCAACATATTGGTATTTAGTATTTGGATTTTCATTGCAGTCTCAGTGGAAGGGATACAAATAGATTTGGACCTGTTACCAGTTCAAAAACAGTTCAATCCTGCTCTTTAACGTCCTCTATATATATTGAAATTGTCACCTGATCGATGTTGGTTGGCATAATTTCTACATAAAGAAATGCCATGCAATTATGTGATTGGGAGGGCTGATAAGTCTGTTTGTTACAGTACAATTATATCCATCTTTCAATGCAGGATATGTTGCCTTATTTCTAGAAGTTGATAACTGAACATATACACAGAAAGTAGCAAATCAAGAGAAAATATATTCAAGTCAACAGCAGTCTTTAAAAAGGTGGTCTGAATTTTGGGTGGTCATTTTCTGCAAACCCCCGTGTATATAGAGTGCATTTCAGACAGCTTGGATCAGCAACACACAGGGACTGCATGCCCAAATATGTACAACAGTATCCATTCCTGATCGCTGCCCTAATATTGAGAATGGCAAAGCTGACTTCAGCAGGGTGGCACTCGCTGCTTTGTCAGACTGGGATTGTTTTCCACCATCTCTAATACCTATAATGTAGTACCTCTGCTAGTAGTGCTCCTGATGTGAAATTGAAAAAGGCAACTCCCCTCACTCCAATGGGCACAGTCTCTGCAACCCGATTGTGAGAATGTGACAAGGAATCTGCATTTGTAATCTTGTCTTGTATAGGAGACATCTCAGGAAATTCATGAGCAATTCTTGCAATAACAGCTTTGTCTTTTCATCTGTGTCATTTTTAGATGGGCTTTTTAACTGTGGAAATGCAACTGTTAGTTTTATTTGCCTTTTTTTTAAAAAAATGGGTATGATCCCTGTTAGGCAGAATCATATGCAGTACCCTTTAGGAACAACACACATAATTAAGACTACAAGTTGTAAAAGCAAAAGGAAATATCGAGGCTGAGTACCACACCAAACACGGGCTTATAAAGATTCACAGATCTTTATTCTACTGCGCAGTTTACAAAGAAACAAAATCAGATACCTATCTGGCCCTCAGTACATCACAGTGAGTACCAACCCTTCAGTGTGAGGAGTGAGAGGTACTGGACATCTGGACATTCACACTTTTATACAATTTAGTAATAATGTCCAGCCCCTCTGAAGGTTAATAATCTGTGGTCTAGAGTTTGTGCCGAGTTCACTTATGACTCATACAACAATATGCACACGCATTACATTTGGTTTACATTACAAACAAGTTACAATGGCAAAGTGTATTCCTGGATTTAGCAGTAAGCCTTGGCACATATCCCTTCACAATGCGTTACAGCCAGTGTCCACACTCGACATTTGTATTACATTGTCCTTGATGTTTGTTTGTGGATGAGGCTTGTTGGTGCAGACAATCCTAAAACCACAAGTCATGCTTGGGACAAGGTCTCATTACCTTGTCCAAACATTCGGCCTGTGCATAGTCTAACCATTAACTAGGTGCAAAGGTCGGGAAGGCTCGGTTACAAGTTGGAAACACAGTCCACCATTTTAGAACACAGAATTACATATGAACAGAAATCAAAATGGCAGATGATCCTAAAATGGCGGCAAAGTCGATCTAAAATCGGAACTTTGCAACGCGGTTTTCCTCACAGAGCGACTGGGCTTAGGCCAATATATATGAAAAAGGAGGCACAATATGATTTCCCGTTTAACAAACCCTCCTTTTGGCCTAAACCAAGCGCTAAACTACTTCTAGTCACTTTACGAGTAACTCCACGTCTCAATGTCCATACACCCCGAATCACAATCATCAGAGATATCGATCGCCATAAGGTCTGAAACAGAAATTTCTTTCAACACAAATTAATTTGTCATTCTTTCCGGGCCGTGTACCTTTTGTCCTAATGCTCCCATCGTCTGTGCACAACATCTCCCTAACACCGAACATATGCCAGGAAGACATTTTATACAGCAACAGAAAAACAACAGAATACCCAAAATAATCAATAAGACTGAAAGTAACTTCCATCCCCAAGATCGTAAGAAGCCCAGAACCAAGCGCTTAAATCCCAGTTTCCCTCGGGAACATGCACTTCTTAACTAAGGACATGCAGATTTTGTATAGCCTTAAAAATGGTTGGGGAGGAATCTGGCACGAAAACGCAACAAGTGGACCCCACTAATTTACAAACTCCACCACGCTCAGCCAGAATTATGTCTAATGCCATCAGGTTCTGTAGGACCACTAACCTTATCGCTTTCTGTTCTAAGGTCATGTTATAGAGTATGTCAGTGGTCCAGTTGATGGTCCTCTCCAGTACTCTCGCTAGTCTTCTGATATCCTCAGAGTTTAATATTTGCCCCCAAAAAGGTACAAAGGATTTAGCTACATCACCCAGAACTTGTGATGAAGTATCGCCATTCTCATCCCGCCTTGGACGAGCTTTAGAGATTTCTATGGTGCTTGCTATGGACACCCCGGGTAACAGAATTCATAAATAACAGGTTCCCTGCCAATCCCTAGGTAGCCATGGGAAAGCTTCATTACCGCAAACAAAGTAGACAGTTTCGCCTACATACAAAGGTCTGTCCTCACTGCTCAAGTTCGCAACATTGGTGCAGCACTTGAAATCACCCATTGACTGAGTACCATTCCTCTGTATGCAGAAAGAAACTGAATTAGAGCTGTGGATAACAGTGTAGGAAGGAGGTGTGGCATCCCTATTGCCTATAGGAGCCATCTTGAAAGAAATCAAAGATTGAAAAGGACGAGACAGTCTATCAGAAGGCCTAATAGAAGCAACATTAAGCTTGGTTCTATTCGCGAAAAGTGAGCATCCCAGGGGCGTTAGAACTCGTTTCTCAAAATCATTCAAATTTGTCCCATCAAAGTTCCCTGAGATGCTATCATTCCATCAGCCAAAGAATAGTGCCCTTAAAGAAGCATAACATGCAGTAGTCAAAGGTAAAGGATGAATATACCAGCCCAACCCCTTGTCTCTGTGTTGCGGTAAATGCAGCAGACCCAACAATTAGACCTCTTAAAAATGGCATGTGTGGCATTCATTATGAGTAGTAAAGTGTTATTGTGGTAACTCAGTCTGTGCTGAGAGTCTCTAGGAGATAGAGTGTGCAGATGCACGAAAGGTGTAGAAGCAGTAAGTACATTTTCAGTGGACAAAAGAGTTTCAAGCAGATGTACTTCTTCCAAATACCAAAATCCTAAGGCAATTACTATTGTGAAGCCGGTTAACATAATTACAATACAACAATACGTTTTAAGAGACCATACATTCGATTTTCCATTGTTTCGATCGGTCACACAGTCACTTATTTGTTCCGTACGAGTGAGAGCGATTGCAGGCATTGTTTCTTCAAACAAAATACTCCAGAGTTTATTTGCTGGCGATCTCCTGATCGCGCGTTTTCTTAGTCCTTCCCTATCCCTAGCCAACAGATTTCCTTGTGTGCAAAAGACAGGGCCAAAAGACAAGCCCTATGATGAATTTCCCGTTGGCAAAGCCGAACCGTGCAGTAAGTCTAGCTCTGAGGACACAGATCGTACCTTTTGACTCCTGGTACATGTGATCTGCAAACAACCTGTCGTTGCTTCCTGATGGAAGCAGTGGATTTGCAATAGAACCTGACGATGGTGAAAAAGGATCTGTAGAAGAGTGTGGAAAAAAAGCGGCTGTTTCCCCAGGCCCCATGGGCTCAGGGAGAGACTCCGAAGCACTCCCGATGCTTCTCAATGCTGCATGATCGCTGGGAGCAGACCAGGTAGGATTATCTGTATTATTTTGTATCGTGTGGCAAAGGGAAGGGAATCCTCTTGACATGCGACACGTGGATCCAGTGCTTTCGTCCGGTCACTCGTACGGCTGTCTGTGTGGCCAGTAGGACCTGATGAGGGCCCCTCCAATGCGGTGCGAGATAGGATGCTCTTTCGAATGCTTTTATCAACACCCAGCTACCAGGCGGAATGCTGTGACCTGGGCCCTCGTACTTGACTGGGAGGGTTTCTCGCACCTGTTGATAAATCAAATACAGATTTTTTGTTAACCGGTCACAGTAGTCGGAAAGAAGTACATGTTCAATGTCCCGCAAGGATTTTGGCTTAGGTAAATTCCAACTGTTAGCTGGCCTACCCATAACCACCTCAAAAGGGGAGAGCCCAGTCCTAGTCTGTGGGGTTGTTCTCATTGATAATAACACGATCGGTAAGGCATCTGGCCGTTTCAGTTTTGTGCAGACACACTTCTTAGCCAGCTTGTTCTTTATAATTCCATTGTGTCTCTCTACCAAACCAGCACTTTGAGCATGTCTAGCTGAATGGAACCGTTTATCGATCTGTAATTCCGCGGATATTTGCAGAATTTTCAGCAGCAATAAAATGTGGACCATTGTCCGACCAGATGACTCTTGGCAAACCAAACCTAGGAAAATATTCCTTAAGCATGGTTTTCGCCGTTGTCATTGCTGTAGCATCTTTAACAGGAAAGGCTTCAACCCATTTACTAAAGGCGCAGATAACAACTAAAACGTATTTATAGTTATTACAACGCTCCATTTCAATGAAATCAAAGTGGACGACCTCAAAGGGGACAGAAGGTGGACCAAAACTACCCCTAGGAGTCGATGTGCCCTTTCCCATATTATGCTGTAGACAGATCATACAACTCTGGACAAAACGTTCAGCTGTTTTCGAGATTTTATCATTCACCCAGACATTTTGTAACATTTTGGAAACGTTCCTCGCACAAATGTGGGTAGGCCCGTGAGCCATTACGACCATCATGGTAATGTACGCATCTGGCAGCAACCATTTTCCTTCTAACTTGTCCACCCAACACCTGTCATCATCCAATCTTGCCAAACCCTCAGCCTATTGCTTAGATTCCTCTAATGTGGCATCGGCTTGGATATTCTTTACAGATGCAATACCCTCATCCATAGTACAAACATTTGTGGCTTCCCTTGAAGTATACATTTCTGAATAGAGATCAGTGGCAGTTTGTCTTTTCCCACATCATCTATGATTTTCTGATGCGCTATGCATTTCATGATCACTAACTGAGTGGGGAGTGCAAGCGCTGAAAGTAACCGTACTATCAAGGAGCCATATTGGATCTTTGTTCCATGTGAGGTCAAACAACCCTGTTCAGCACAAAGTCTACCGAAGTTGTGAACCTCCCCAAAAGCATACTGACTATCAGTATATATATATTTACTGTAAGCCCTTTGGAAAGTTCACAAGCTCGAGTCAATGCAATAATTTCTGCGGCCTGTGCGGAATTATGCGTGATTCTTTTGGTTTCCACAATCGTGCTTAATGTGGTGATGGCATAAGCAGCCGTGGATGTACCATCCGGAAGTTTGAAACAGGAGCCATCACAAAACAGCTCCCCTTGTGGATTATTGAAAGGAGTATCTTCCAAATCAATTGTGCCTTTAGTCTCTTGCTCTGTGGTGTGGAGGTAGTCATGTGACGCTTCGTCAGCGCAAGCAGAATCTTGCAGGAAAGGTAAAAGTTCAGCCGGATCCAATACACAACACCTCTGAATTTTAATATGCGGTGCAAACAAGATCAATTCATATCTCGTTAATCGTGCAGAGGTGAGGTGTTGCGTTTGCGTTCTGTTTAATAGAACATCTACAGAGTGAGGTACCATCAGGGTTAAAGCATGGCCTAGGACCATACCCTCGCTCTGTTTTACAGATGCACCAGCAGCAGCGACAGCTCTCAAACATCTTGGCAAAGTGCATGCTACAGGATCAAGGGCGGAAGAAAAGTAGTCGCACTGCCTATTCTTCCCTCCATGTTCCTGCATTAATACAGACAAAGCACATCCATCACGTTCATGCACATACGACACGAAGACCTTTTCATAATTTGGTGTGCCCATAACTGTTGCTGAACACAGTGCAGTCTTGAGCAGATCAAAGGCTTACTGGTGTTCCAAGTTCCACGGAAATGGCAAAGAAATGCCCTTCTTTGTCAGAGCCAACATTGGTTTAATCGTTAACGAGAAGTTCGGGATCCACTGCCTACAGTAAGAAGCCATTCCTATCAAGGCTCTGACTTCCTTCTGTGCATTTGGGACAGATATGACAGAAATTATTTTAATCCATTCAGGCGTCAACCTTCTTCCCTCCTTTGACAGGAGATAGCCTAAATAGGCGACCTCCTGTCGACAATATTGAAACTTTTTCAGTGAAGCTTTATGTCCATGTTTTGCTAGGTGAATAAGCAACAACACGGTGCCCTCCTTACATGCACTTTCTGAGTCAGCAGCTAAAAGCAGATCATCTACGTACTGAAGTAGTGTACAAGTGGTAGGCAACTTGAGTGTGTCAAGCTGCTCTTTCAAAGCCCTACTATAGATGCTCGGACTTTCCGTGTAACCTTGCGGCGCACGCATGAATGTAAACGAGCGTCCCCCTAAGTTGAACGCGAACAGATATCTGCTATCCTTGTGTATAGTAATGCTAAAGAAAGCATTCTTAAGATCTACAACACTAAAGTGAGTAGCAGAAGCCGGGATCATGGTTAGTATTGTCGTCACATTAGGCACAATAGGAATTGTGGAGCAACAATCTTATTGATGGCGCATAAATCAATGATAAAACGAAAAGGAATTGCATTATTGCCTTTCTTAAACACAGGCAAAATCGGACTATTGCACAAATAACCTGCAATTTCCTCAATTACCCCGCGATGTACAAAATCGGAGAGTATTCATTTCAAAGCTTGCTCACCATCAACCGAAATCTTATACTGAGGAATACGTGGCACCTTTACTCCATGTTTTAAAATGATCTTAACAGGCTCAATTTGTAAAACACAGACATCATTGTCATCAATTGCCCATAAACACTCCGGAACATCACTAAATTCAGGCGGCAAAGGTCTAGTCAAGAACTGAGAGACAGAAAGTTGCTGTGGTGAAATCGTCAAACGCACTCCATCTGAAGAACAATGAATTACTGCATTTAATTCTTTCAACAGATTCGACCCCAACAAATTCTCTCCACAGTTCGTAGTCAAACGAAATGGACAGTGGTTCGTGAATGAACCCAATGTAATCGGTACCGGCGACGAAAACGGACAAACTACTGGCATACCAGAAAACCCTACAGAAACATTGGTTTGCCCTGACAGTGGAATGGTTGGAACCCATGAATGGTCAATGAAACACTTCTATGCTCCTGTATCTATCAAGAATAGATGTTTCCTATTTCCCACTATCATTTCAACGTAGGGACCTTTCTGATTAACGGGAATAGGTGTCGGTTCCAAACCCTGGTTCGGGCAATCCTAGCGAAACAAAATGTCTCAAAAGGAAGGTCTTCAGAGAGATATGCTGCAGAAGGATAATCAAAAATGTTTCTATTGTCCACACGTGGTGACTGATTATCCTGTGAAAAAGGTTGTGAATTTTGAGAAAACTGACTTCTACCAGGAAACCCTGCCCCAGGGCGGCCTCTGGATGGTCTACCAATGGCACCAAATGAGTTATTCGACCTCTGCTGGAGGATCGGGTATTGTGCTCGCCAATGTCCTACTTGTCTGCAATAAGCACATTGGTTCACGTGTATAGGACCCAGCGCCACATTACCCTGTGGAGCATACTGTCCCCTAAATTGTGAATTACCCCATCTAGGGCCTCTAACAATTTGTTGCAATAGAACTTTGGTTTTCAGGATTCCCTTTCTCTTTTCGATTCTCTCTTTCTCATTATTGACTTGGTTTTAATAGTACTGAGCCATATGCAATACTTCAGACTGAGACTTAGCTTGCCAAGCGCTCTCAGAAGACATACTTTGCGACTGGATGTCAGGCAACAACCCACGCACAAATTTGTCTAATAATCTTTTTCCAGACTCTGTGCTCAAATCTTGTCCACTGAAATATGAAAACACTTGTTCGAACCGATTAAAGAATTTGGTAGCACTCTCAGACTTCCCTTGGACACAAGCAGTAAGTTTGTCCCAAATAATCCTTCTTTCAGGAATTATAGCTTTTAATTTCGTGACTATTCTATCAGGCAAAATCAGTATTACCTGTAACCCATGTGTCCCCTAACCCTGGTACATCATCCACAGTCCTAATCTGTTTCCATAAATCAATAGGTAGGAGCACGGGAAATAATAAATATATATCACTCAGAGTAAATACTGATGACTGCAAGACAGATTCTATCTCTTTATAGAACCCTGTCAAATTATTTCTAATATCAGGGATGGATTGTTTAATGGTGTTCACTTCCTGTCTTGAAAACGGGACGTGAACAAACTGCGATACATAATGTGCAGGAATGTCATAGGCAGCTGCACCTGTTCCGGCATCAGCTGGTACCTTCGACTTTTGGGACAAATGTCGGCGGAACCTCTCTCATAGGCAACTGAGAGATAGGAAACTCTGAACGCTTACTGAGCAACAGAGCTAAATCAAGCGCTAAGGCAGCTGAAGAAGTGTCAGATGAAAAAGCTCTCTTATAGATATTCAATAATTCTGCGGGACAACAAATCTTTCTTTTTATACATTCATCTTGCAGGTATTCTACCATAACCTGTATCACTTTCCTCTGCATTTCTGGCGTATACTGACTATATGTGTCATATACCTCTACGGGAGATATCGACATGTCTGAAATCCATCTAATCGCATCTTTTGTGCACATTCGTGTGTCCTCACTAATCGACTTACAACAAGGAAGGAACCATTTCTGTACAAAAATAGCATTCAAACTACCACCATCAATTTCTTCATTCCGTAACCTTTCCAACTCTCTTCTATACTCAAAAGCCCTCTCGACGTGCTCATATTCTTTCTCCGCAGTATCTCATGAATATGCTAAAACATTCAGATCCCTCAACCCTTGTGGGAGACCTATATCATCCAGTCTGTTCCACATTACACATAAATGAATTCCCAACCATTCAATAAAAACATTTTTCTCAGGAAACCTTTCTAGATTAGAGAGTGTGGCAAAAACACCAGCTTGTTCACCCTTCTCCATGCACTGTTTGGCCCATGCCGTCAAATCGTGCTTTCTCTCCTTAGACACAGAATTGCGAGTTACAATCTTTAATTCCGCTCCCTTATCACTACAAGCGGAACAAAACCACTCGGAAGAGGAAGAGTAGACAAATCTTGTACATTCAGTGACAAAGGTGCTATCACTGGTGCAGAAGACAAATCTACCAGACCCGTAACAGTAGGCAAAGGCGGAGGTGCAGGTGGAGGGGCAACGATAAGTGGAAGAACAACAACCGGAGGAAGAGGAACAGCAGGAGGAACGATAGGAGGAAGAGGTAAAGCAGCAGGAATAGGTCTTCGTTCATTTAGAAGTTTGTCAATCAACTTATCAGACACATGAAAGTCTTTAGACGGGTAAATTTAATGAATACCAAGCTGAAAAGCTCTATCCATATTCCTAACTGACTCAGACTGTTTATTTTGATCATACAACAACGCTTTTTCGGCGTTGGACATGTGACGGCGCGCATGTTTTTCTCTACTTTTAAGTTGCTGCATAGCTTCTTTCTTCCAATTTTGTAATACATCAAATGCTGCAGGTCTAGCCTTTTTCTTTAACAATATAGACTCTAAATATTCTATACGAGGAATTTCAAAACTACCTTTGGTTGGCCACTGATATTCAGAAGCATGTCTAGTTTGTCTGTGCCAAATATCATTAAACACTATACTACCAATGCTGTGCTTACAGTACATAGTACACACCGGAGACCCCTCCTGTGGCGCCGGTCGGCTAAATTCCAAAGATTGTCTGTCACTGCGGAATAACGCCCTGAAGCAGGCAGACAATTTCTCAGGCATATCAGATTCCTGGTGTTACCTGGTCAATAATTGTACTTGCAAGAACAATACGCCAAAACAAATTATCAGGATACTTAAGAATCGGGTCACGACTCACCTGATCAAAGGACAAAGGAGGTCCGATCGGATTACAAAGGACTACAAAGGACCCATGTGGTTGGTGATTTCGGCAAAACTGCCCACCTCGATGTATGGACCCTCATCAAGATGCCATCTCGGACCGCGGGCTCACGTCCAGGGATCGGCTTGTGCAGTACTGTTGAGGTATCGCTTCTCATTCAAGAAAGGGGCCCCCTTTTTCACCGTCCGATCCCGGTCCGATAGCCGCGCCAACCTTCAATGAGATGGCATCAATCTTGAGGGTCCCTATCTGGCCGCCATTTGTAAAAGCAAAAGGAAATATCGAGGCTGAGTACCACAAAAGGAAATACACCAAACACGGGTTTATAAAGATTCACAGATCTTTATTCTACTGCGCAGTTTACAAAGAAACAAAATCAGATAGCTATCTGGCCCTCAGTACATCACATTGAGTACTAGCCCTTCAGTGTGAGGAGTGAGAGGTACTGGACATCTGGACATTCACACTTTTATACAATTTAGTAATAATATCCAGCCCCTCTGAAGGTTAATAATCTGTGGTCTAGAGTTCATGCCGAGTTCACTTATGGCTCATACAACAATCTGCACACGGATTACATTTGGTTTACATTACAAACAAGTTACAATGGCAAAGTGTATTCCTGGATTTAGCAGTAAGCCTTAGCACATATCCCTTCACAATGCGTTACAGCCAGTGTCCACGCTCGACATTTGTATTACATTGTCCTTGATGTATGTTCGTGGATGAGGCTTGTTGGTGCAGACAATCCTAAAACCACAAGTCTTGCTTGGGACAAGGTCTCATTACCTAGTCCAAACATTCGGCCCGCGGATAGGCTAACCATTAACTAGGTGTAAAGGTCGTGAAGGCTTGGTTACAAGTTGGAAACAGAGTCCACCATTTTAGAACACAGAATTACATATGAACAGAAATCAAAATGGCGGATGATCCTAAAATGGCGGCAAAGTCGATCTAAAATCGGAACTTTGCAACACTGTTTTCTTCGCAGAGCGACTGGGTTTAGGCCAATATATATGAAAAAGGAGGCACAATATGATTTCCCGTTTAACAAAGTGACAGTACAAATTCACCTTTGGTACAAGCCTGTACTACTCAGTAAAGTGGTAGCGATGGCTGAGCAGCCAGACTTATCTTAAGAGTAAAGTGAGCAGTATCAATAGTTACACAAAGGACAGCAATCACTATGGTTCAAACAAACACTGACTCAAGGTTTCTGAGTAAAAGAATATACATTTATTTACAAATTAGTTATAAAACATTTCACTATTATCAAGCAGTTAAAAAATCACACATTTAATATACTACAACACCCCCAATAGATTCTGGACATAGCGATGGCTGAGCAGCCAGACTTATCTCAAGAGTAAAGTGAGCAGTATCAATAGTTAAACAAAGGACAGCAATCACTATGGTTCAAACAAACACTGACTCAAGGTTTCTGAGTAAAAGAATATACATTTATTTACAAATTAGTTATAAAACATTTCACTATTATCAAGCAGTTGAAAAATCACACATTTACTACACAACACCCCCAATAGATTCTGGACATAATGAATTGTGGAAATTCGAACCTGCAGCAGGGCTTCACCGGGAGGTTCAGTCATGGTAGAGGTCCTCTTCTGTCAGCTTCTCTTTGGTTCTCTCGATCCAGTGGTGACTCTGCCTTCTCAGTCCCAAAGACCTGCTTTTTATGCAGTTTTCCCCCATTCACACAGCCTGGCTGTCAATCACACAGGAAGGTGGCTGTCCTGGCGGGACGGTCACCTAGCCAATAAAACAGGAGTGCGACTGTGGTTACCAAGGGAACCCATGGAAGGGGTCCTAAAACCCCTCCCTCACATTCTGCCTACCCAGACTTTCAGGCATCTATGGAGGGCTACTGTGCAGAAGCCTGCCAAAGGATGGTAAACAAAGGAACCAAACCTGGTTTGGCGCACAGAGTAAAACACGAGAATGACCTTTACAAAAAGAAATGGCGAATAAACCCAGCCGGAACCAAATAAAAGTAAATGTGGTCCAGCGGATTTAAGTTCGAGGCTACTAAGGTAGCCTAAAACAATACAAAGGCTATTTAAAATAACCGCGGTAGGAAAAATAGGGTAGATAGCACTGCCATCAGCCAAATCTTAATGAAAAGGGAATGAAACAATGTTCCATGAGAGACAGACAAAAAGGGATAACTATTAACCCTTTCCAGTACTCTATGTAAGATAGTTTGTACTGGGTCTGTGGTTTTAAAAAGACTAATAAAGTCAATGGCAACTTTACATGTTCTGGGAGACAGTAGTCAGTCCCAGAATACAGAGTTTGAAGTGGGAAGTCTGAAAAAGACAACCCTGTGTCACTACACTAAAGGTGCTGTGTAACACACAGTAAAAAGATGATGCCTATGGAGTAGGTGAAGCTCCACAGCCTATGAACACAAAAATGTTAAACAAACACAGCAAAACACATGTAAGAGTAGGAACAAAAGGCTCACACTCTTCCCAGGTGAAAAAAATAAATCCTAGATATCCAGCAAAGCTGCTGAGGGACTCAGTAGGTAAGGGAAATTAGCCATTCTGGAGAATTTTCCCTAACACTTGCCCCCCCAGACTAATGGACAGGAGGATTTAATCCCCACCAGGATGGATCTCCTGTTGCAAGACGGTTAAATGGCCTGCTGAGTACACCAGCAAACTTTTGTAACCCTTGCTAGGAACATTTTTACCAATGTTTTTCATTTGTAGACTATATGATCTACAAACCAGTGGTGGTACATCTCTCTTTTTTAATGTATAGGGGATCTGTTCTAACAGTCCCTATCAGTGTCTGAACCTACAATAGGCTTTTTAAAGGGGTCCTTAGAAAGGAATCCCTTAGATCTAGAGGGGCCTCCATGGTTCCTCACCACCTCTCTCACAAGAGCAGGTTGGGTCTCAGGTATCTTGGTTGGAGGGGCTGTGGCCGGGCAAGGTACATGCTGCCACTTCCTCTGTGCTCTGACCTTACCTATTTTAGAAGTGTCCCTCCAAACATTAGGATTTACACTGGTGTCTTCAGTAGAAGCTCCAAGAGTCTTAAGGGGATGAGCCTTAGATGTATTTTTCCTGGTTTTCCACCGGCTCTGAGAATTACCAGTAGAGAGGGGTCCAATTTGTCTATCATCCTCTTCCTCAGAAGTGGGGGGGGGAGTCAAAGACTCTACAATTGGATGGGCAATGATACAGCTTGGTTGGGGCTCCCATATCCCTACTATACTAGCCTCAGATTTGCCTGGGTTAAAGGTAAACTTACTAACACCAGGGTTTGCAGTGGGGTTCTCTGTAGAGGTTCCCACAGGTTCAGAGTGGTCTCTTGAGGTTGCCTCTCTAGCCACTTTGGTTTGGTTCTGTTTTCTCTCACTGGGAGGCCTGAGGGTACTGGATACTACTCCTAGAGTTTTAAAATCATTCACCAACAGGACTCTCCCAGGCACCTCATTCTGGACACTGACAGGGATCCTCAATGTCATATTATTACACTGAATGAGAGCAGGTAGAATTGGAACCAACTGGACAGGGCCTCCAGAAAATTTAGTGGGACCTTTGGGTGCCTTAGCAACATCCTCAGGCTTACAAAAGTTTTCACCCACTACTGTTCTGCTGACCCCAGTGTCTCTCCTGGCAGGAGTATCCTGGCCATTGACAAGAACACTGTCCATATAATACCCTCTAGAATGTTCTGGACTGGAGTTGTACACATCCATATTCTGTTTCTTACCCAGACCCATGGACTCTAAGGATACAGTTGCCTGAAGACCCAAGGGTTCTTCAGCAAATAGTTCAAAGTGGGCACTGGCCATTTGTACTTCTTCCTCTGGGGAGAAGGCTAAGGAGGCAGTGCTGATCCCTGCAGGTTTACCCTTGCACCTGGGATCTCCTTTAATATGGTCAGTTGGCCCACAAACATAGTATTAACCAAATGCTCTCTGGAATGGGGGTTTCTGCTGACCTCCTTCTGGTTGGGCACCAGAGGATTCACTAGCCCTATTAAGTTTCCCATGTGGCTTACCCTGGTTATGTGTGGGGCCATCTTCTGTATTGGAGGTATTTGAATTCTCCTTGATATCTTTCTTTGGCTGCTTTCCCTCATCCTTCTTCTGAGTTGCCCCAGAATACTTGTGAGTATCCCTGTTGACAACCCACAGTCAGCAGCCTTAGCTAACTTCTTGGGATCTATCTCCTTAGAATCAGCCAAGTGCTGTCTGAGCTCAGGAGAGCAGGCATCATAAATTGACTCCAACATAACAAGATTTCGCATTCCTTCATACGTGTTTACTCTGTAACCCTTAACCAAACCATCTAAGTTTTTCAAACATTCACATACCCAGGTAGCCCAAGGGGAACCATCATGCTTTTTGAGGGTCCTAAACCTCTTAAGGTACTGGGAAGGGGCCTTCACAAATCTAGCAATTAAAGCTAGCTTCAAACACTCATAATCCATCCTAGCCACCTCCCCCAACTCCATCACAACATCAGATGCAACAGTGGGTAGCCTAGAGAAGAGGCAAGGAATCAACTGATTCCCTGTAATGTCTTGAATCCCAAGGTTATATTCAAACATTGCCAACCAATCCAAAATATCAAGCTTAACCTCATACATACCAACACTTTCTTTAGGCATACAGGGTCTCTTAGGACTGGAAGACCTAGAAGACTCTGGGAGAGAAGCATTTTCCAAAGACAACTTTTTCATTTCTAAGGCATGGTTCATCTCCATTTCTCTGAGCTTAAGTTCTTGATGTTTTTGTTCAGTTTGAGCATTTAAACATTTAAATTCCAATTCAAGCCTCATTGTTTCTAGAGCAAGGAATTCAGGACTGAGTGTAGGACCTGTAGTGGTCCCAGTGGACAAAGGTTGAGGTTGCTGAGCATGTAAAGGAGCAATGAGGCCTACATTGTGAGACACATCTGCCTCATCTAACTCAACAATAACAGACACATTATCATCCTCATCATATTCCACATTTGCTGAGGGGTTAGGTATTACAGACCCGCACCCCAGACTTTGTTTCTCTGACAACCTTTCAATCAATTCAGACTTTTTGCCTTTAACAGAGAGATTCCTATCTCTACACAGATTTTTCAGATAATCAACAGTGCAACTAAGGAGGGTCTCCTGATTGTATCTTTCCATATCAGACATGATTAATATTGCTTTTTCGTGACGTTTAGCCTTGTAGTTAGTTGATCCAAGGTAATAGCAGCACTCTAAGTGTAATCACTATACTTGATCCTCACCCCTGTACACCAGTGTTAGGCAGAATCATATGCAGTACCCTTTGGGAACACCACACACAATTAAGACTACAAGTGACAGTACACATTCAACTTTGGTACAAGCCTGTACTACACAGTAAAGTGGTAGCAATGGCTGAGCAGCCAGACTTATCTCAAGAGTAAAGTGAGCAGTATCAATAGTTACACAAAGGACATCAATCACTATGGTTCAAACAGACACTGACTCAAGGTTTCTGAGTAAAAGAATATACATGTATGTACACATCAGCTATAAAACATGTCACTATTATCAAGCAGTTGAAAAATCACAATCTTAATACACTACACCACCCCCAATAGATTCTGGACAAGTTAAGCTCAAAATGAAGTGTGAGCAAAATGGCACTCCAGTAATGTTAAAGGGAGGGAAAGACAAAGTTAGACAAAAGTTGAGCAGCACCAACGAGTAAGTAAGCAGGGCAATCTAGAAAAAGTAACTTCAGTGAGGGAATCAAATCAAGAGGCCAGGGCCAAAGTCAATGGGCCAACGTCTTTGCAGAGGATCACACACTTCAGAGTAGTTTGTGGTTAAGTCTTGGCCAAGACTTCCGAACGAAGTAGGTCGCACGAAAAGTTACTTTAAAGAATAGAGAAGGACAATCCCTCAGATTCGCAAAAGATTTCAATCACTTTTACAACGGTCAGACGGAACAAACGACCGAATTTGAACAGAAGAAGGCTGTGGCGGACGTTCCTGTCAGGTCCTGCAAGCTCACGGTTCCTGAAGCGACTGTCGGACTGACATGAAGTAGGAAGACTGGAGGGTCCTGCACTGCCCAGGGAAGAAACCAGAAGCAGAGCAAAGAAACGAATAAAAGGTGTGCTCCTTAAAACCCAAGCAGGGTCCGGTCCTCCTGGCTATACGGTTCGCTGTAGCTGTGCACAGCAAATTCGACCAGAGGAGGGAGGCCTGGCTTGCAGTTTGGCGAACTGTTTGTTCCCACCAGTTCAATGTGAGAAGATTCCTTGCAGATCTTCCCTGTCGTCGAATTATGGAGATTCAGACCCGCAGCAGGGCTTCACCGGGAGGTTCAGTCGTGGTAGAGGTCCTCTTCTGTCAGCTTCTCTTCGGTTCTCTCGATCCAGTGGCGACTCTGCCTTCTCAGTCCTAGAGACCTGCTTTTTATGCAGTTTTCCCCCATTCACACAGCCTGGCTGTCAATCACACAGCAGGGTGGCTGTCCTGGCGGGACGGTCACCTAGCCAATCAAACAGAAGTGTGACTTGGGTTACCAAGGGAACCCAAGGCTGGGGTCGTAAAACCCCTCCCTCACATCCTGCCTACCCATACTTTCAGGCGCCTAAGGAGGGCTTCTGTGCTGAAGCCTGCTGAAGCCTGCCAAAGGACGGCAAACAAAGGAACCAAACCTGGTTTAGCGCACAGAGTAAAACACGAGGATTACCTTTACAAAAAGAAATGGCGAATAAACACAGCCGGAACCAAATAAACGTAAATGTGGTCCAGCGGATTTAAGTTTGAGGCTACTAAGGTAGCTAAAACAATACCAAGGCTATTTAAAATAACTGTGGTAGGAAAAATAGGGTAGATACCACTGCCAGCAGCCAAATCTTAATGAAAAGGGAACGGAACAATGTTCCATGAGAGACAGACAAAAAGGGATAACTATTAACCCTTTCCACTACTCTATGTAAGATAGTTTGTACTGGGTCTGTGGTTTTAAAAAGACTAATAAAGACAATGGCAACTTTACATGTTCTGGGAGACAGTAGTCAGTCCCAGAATGCTCTTCCCAGGTGAAAAAATAAATCCTAGAAATCCAGCAAAGCCGCTGAGGGACTCAGTAGGAAAGCGAAATTAGCCATTCTGGAGATTTCTCCCTAACCATCCCCTTCCTCCTCCAAGCCACCATGCCAGCTTGTTTTGTCAATGTAGAACTTCCCTTTCCCGCTATATGTGTGTTGTTCTGTTTATGTTATTAGGTTCTTTTGGATTGTCTAATTGGATTTGCACAGTAAAAAACTCTGACAAAGATGCACCATTGAAAATACATGTTACACCTTACATCAATCAGCCACAGAATTTGAGAGGTAATGGTATGACTGCACCCTTTGCTGCTCCCCTCAACCATGGTACGTCTCCTACTACTCACTGCGCTGGCACTGTTAATTGGTCATTTAAAAAAAAACATGTGTAATTATGTTGCATAGGGGGCATCGTTAAGACTTGTGCTGCTCACACCAGACCATAAGATTTTGTTGTTTAGCAACAAAGCCATCATTTCCTGGCCATGGCATGCATTCCCAGTGTTCCTCATTCTGGTTCCTGTGGCCCATGTTGAGAATCCTGGCTAATGCCCACGTGCCCACCGCACAAGAACAATCTTGAAAACTGCACACCTTAAAATATAAGTTTGAAAGTGTTTGAATGCAAGCATGTTTCAAATGTTATGAAATGTTTGTTTGTTTGTAAGAGAATGAATATGTGCGAGCATGCATTTATTTAAGTGAGTCTGTGTATGTGTATCTATGTATGTGTACCTTTCATTAAGTGGGTGTGTGCAAGCTTGCCTTACTGAGTCTGAGTCTAAGTGTGATGTATGTGTGCATTTTGTTTGATGGAGGATGAAGCTGCACCCGCAACATGCCCGTGAAATACATTGAACATTTTAGCATATGGCCTCAACACCTTCAAAGTGGTTTATATTATGAGTGTTGGCATATATTGTGGGCACAGCTTAATGACAGTTATTTTCCTTGGCATTGTTGGCATATATTTTGTGTGCAGCATCACGAAATGGATTTATGGTGGCAATGCTGGCATATATTGTGGGCTGATCAGAATGAAAGTGATTTATAATATGACTGCTGACATCTATTGTGAGCCATCAGGAAATGCAGACATAATTATTTAAAAGTGGCAATGTCAGCACACATTGTAGGTGCAGCTTTCTGAAAATGATTTACAGTGGCAATTATGGCATATATTGTGACACAACATGATCAAAGTGATATACAGTGTTATGTTCACATATATTGAGGGAACATCATTGTAAAAATGATTTACAGTGGCAATGCTGGCATATATTGTGGGTGCAGCATCATGAAAGTGAGTTCATTTATGACTGCTGGTATATATTGTGGCTTCACAAAATTGATTTTCTCTAGTGAAGCTGGATTTTATTATCGGCACAGTAATATAAAAGTGTTTTACAATGGACATGCTGGAATATATTTTGGACACAAGCATCATGAACATGTTTTAAAAGACTCCCCTAGGGAACCAATTGCAAATTTAATTGCTAAAATTGACTTCCAGACACTATTTTAACATGTCCAAAGATGAGGGTTCTCCCAATACTCTACATAATTATTGACTTCCATACTATGCTTAGTCACGCACATCAATTTAGGAAGATCTTTATGACCCTCAAATCAAAATATTCACCATCTGATACCAGCCTGTAATCCTTCAGAATGGAGGTTTACCCTCAGGAGCCATCCATTCCAGCACCAAAATCTGCTTCTGTCAGTGCAGCTTGCCATGATTAGAGAGTAGGGCAGGCCCTTTGCAGCATCTTGAAACATATCGACATTGGCATGCACCACACTGGCACGTGATTATACATTGAGGGTGTATGACAGCAGGCATCAGAGTTCTGAAGGGTTTGAAACCTGTTCTTTGAGGAATCTAATGGCCTTTGTGTGACAGAATGCCATATATGAGTGTGGACTATACTGATTTTTAATACAACATGATTCTGGTAATTCCATCTCAGTAAGTGAGATCTGCAAAGCAGAGCACACTTTCACAATGCTCCATGCTGAAAAACATGGATCTTCTAGTATCTTCAACTGACACCCTGTAAAGACTAGATCGGGTTATCTGTAATTCTGCCCCCTATATAGTAAGGTAAAGGCACAGAACAACCCCAGCAAGGCTCTCAATTGTGTAGCTATGGACGAGCAGCCGGGTGTAAAGGAGGACAGGTCTCCCAGGCCCCCATTCATTCCTAACAACGCACATGATATGCTCATTCCACGGTTAACAGCACACCACTGGGCAAGGTGTGGGGCCACGATTGAATGACCCATAACTGTGCATGAGTGAAGAGACTCCATTTTGTTTTAACTACCAACTCCATTTTCTAGTGGGCCGCTTGAAAATGCTGAATGCAGGCATGCACCCCTCCCCTTCATTCTCCGCACACAGTCAGAATGCCAACCCCCCACCTCCTCCCCTCTGCCGTCCCTCCACCTGTCCAGTTCTCATGGAAGCTTGGGCATGAAAAGTAACAAGCCAAACACTGTATCTCTCATCTTCCTTTTACATCACTGCCCTGTGTGTGACCGGGCCAGAGCCTGGTCTTGGAAAAATCCATCCGTCTCCACAAACCTGCCTCTGCACCAGGAGACCCCTTCTAAAGAAATATGGACCACTAGCCCACCCACTAACACCCTTTCATGTAGCAGTTGCAAACCCCTTGCCCCAGTGCCGCCCTGGCTCACCCCCTGTCACTAATCCCCTGTGGCTATATATTCTTCTTGCACTAACAAAAGTAAAAGACCCGCATCAAGATTCAAAGAGATGTTCGATTAATGTGTGTTTTGAAATACTGTGTTAGATAAGGCACCTGGGCCTATGTACCCTCGCTCTTGATGGCTCAGGTCAACTGTTTAACTGATATATATATATATATCATATGCATTTAAATGTATGTATAGTACTAAAATGTGTGTGGCCAAAAGGGCAAATGTTACTGTAACCTGGACATCGCCTGACTCTGCACCCCTCCCAGATGAGCCCAGCTGACACGTGTGCTCTACGAAGTTACAACTCCAGAGCAGGCCAATCAGGGAGCACCGACCTTAAAGAAAATATACTGTTGAGTCCCCTTTGTGCAATAACCACGATTGCTGCATCCCCTATAGTACACATCATAGATGACATGTTTTTGTAATATAAGGTGTATTTTCTGTTTTTTGGGCAGAGCGCTCTCGGAGTAGCAGAGTTCTCTGCGTGTCCCATCTTAACTTTATATAAAGACTTATCTTTGACCTCACTTGCGCTTGGTCCTGGTCTCATTCCCTACTGGGTTGTGTCCACCAGTATAAAACTTACAGAGGACTGTTTTTTTTTTGGAAACAGAGGCTTAAGACAGTGCCCAATGCAAAATGTTTAATCTACAAACAAAGGGTCTTAACTCCTCTCGGAGACTCACCCTTAAAGATCTAAACTCATCTATGGGGAGACATTATGAACTCTCCTCCTCGATTGCAACGAATGACACTCACAAACCTGGTTGAAAATATATATATATATCTTTTTATTTTATTATTGCATTTAGATTAAAACCTTTTTTTTTTACTTTTTTTTAAAAAGGGCAGTGTATCAACCTCCACTAATCCTGATGTGCTGGACAAACAGTAAGGGAAAAAGAAAAAAAGTCAGCAACATTTTTTTGGGGGGAAAGCAGACCTAAGGTAGGGCCTGAAAGATTCTGTATAATTGTGAAATAGAAACCTACACCATTAATAAATGAAAAAAACAGAATACCAATTCCTACAGAAAAAAAGTATTTCTCTCTGTGGTTGCTGTCAGAATTGCAAGACAAAACAAACAGTTGCATACCGAACAAAAACACATGACATGAAAAAACTATAACATTAGCATCTAAGGTAAAACACACATTTGATGTCTAATCTGGAATCTCTTATGTAAATAATGGGAACTTTCAGTAGTTCAAAGTACGTAGCGGCTATTAGTGCCTTCTATAATTGTGACAACATTCTCACAAAAACATTAGCCCGACATGTTTCATTCCCATTAGCCTTAAAAAGGGTAAGTAACGGGAAATTCTTCAGGGGGATACTTTACAAACACCAGTTTGCATGTCAATTACTGGAGAAATTCCGTATACATTCTGTGAAACTTGATGCAAAGGAGTGAGGGTAGTTCATTTAGGGTGGCTTCTTTTACTGTGAAGTTCCAACCTCGCTGCCAATTTATGAGTAGTAGCAGGGGTAATCGCAACGTCAGCTTGAAACTGAGGTTTGTTCTCTCTTGTTAAAGTCCTTTGAGTTTACAAAACAACTCGTGCATGAGTTTTGTAAACAGCCGTGGCTGTAACAAAACGTGAAGAATTGGTTCTTATTCGCTGTGTCGTTAGCATACACGCCCTTCACTCCACAGCGTAATTGCTTCACCGTGTTTCCTCACTCGCACAATCTCCACTCAGTCGTACGTCTGCATCAAGGCTGCGCGTCCCATCTTAACTTTATATAAAGATTTATCTTTGACCTCACTTGCACTTGGTCCTGCTCTCATTCCCTACTGGGTTGTGTCCATCAGTGTCTCTTATTTGGTTATTTCACTATAATTGTGGGGAATGCCAGCTTTCATTTTGTGACCCCGAAGCGATAGCGTTCTTTCGTTTGTTTTGGCACGAGATGTCCCTCGGCCACAGCAGCAAGATCCAGTGCAGGCCCCCGTCAAGGCTGCCCACTTACGGGAACTGGTACCCTTAGAAGTGCGCACAATTAGGACAGAAGGTTCCACGGGTCCCAGGTTTGCAAATACCCGGCCGTACCGCTAGACAGAGCCGGTTGTGGCCCTTGAGTGTGGGGCAGCACCTTGGCAGACCAGGTTCGGAGGCTCTCAGATCAAGACGGACATGTGAGTATCAAGTGCGAGAGACCCTAAATGAAGGTGGGGGAGGAAATCGGGAAGAGAGTCAGATAGAGGTGTGTTGAGAATATATGGTGGGGATAGAAACAGGACTTTTCCTTAAACAGCGGGGGGCTTTTCTTTACTGCCTTTTTCTTTCGCATATGGCAATTAGGAGTTTATAAAGAGGTTAAGAGGTGAACAGAGCTACGGGCAACTAGCTCCATGACGGGGTAGAAGGTGGCGCCGCGTAATACAGTGATTAAATGATGGCAAAGTGAACAAAGTAGGAGTCTTGTATAAGGAGAAGAGTCAGAGTAGTTTTTAGAAACGCTTTTTATTTTTTCTTCTTCCTTTCTTGTCTCTTAGAGGGTGGTCCAGAGGGGGCCAGGACAGGGGCGAGATTCTGGGTGTAATAAGGGTAGGGGGGAATAGGGGACAGCAGGCATGCAGGATCCATGTTTTAATGTTTGTGTATAACGCTTTGTTCAATGTTGCATGATCTATGTTGTGTGCGTCTAATTGAATGTTATATGTCACGTGACCGATGTACTGCTTCATTTTGGTTTTGACAATGACAAAGTGTGGTAATTGAAAACTTAAGAAAAAGTATTTAGTGAATTGCATTGCTATAACTGGTGAAAATAGGCTATTGTTCTTAAGAAATTGGTTGAAAGTGGTATTAGATTTCCATAATTGCACGCACACACCATAGGCCACAATTAAGGCATGATGGGGGCAGAAACACCACTTATGCAAATATGTCAAGGTTTGTCAGGGTACAGCGATAAAATTAAAAAAAATACCACACACAGTGGCGTACAGAAATTAAAGGGGAGGGTATGCCCCAGGTATGGCCTGAAGGTGGGTCATTTGATAAATTGGTACCAGACCTGGTAGCAACATACTTGACCATTAAGTATAAAGGCAAACAGCTCCAAAACAGAAGAGAAGTGTTGTATTTGTGAAGGTTATTTGAAGAAATACAACTACGCAAGAATAAGGGCCAAAGCACGTCTCTCCCAGGCAACGAATAACAGTGAGGGAGGGGGGAGTAAGGAAAAAATAACAGAGCCTGCAAGAATATACCCAATGCTAACGAAACCTGCAGAAGGATATAGTGACCCTGTGTATGTATCACAGCCAAACACACCTCCCGTGACACCAGCAACAGCCCCAGCCCCATCTCCATACGATTAAAAAGGGTTTGTTGGACAAATGTGCACCCCTCCGTTAAATATAGAACAACTAAGACAGGACTCAGAAACACAGTTAACAATGACACAAACAGAACTATCGCGGCTCAGGGGGCTATGTGAACAAAGAACATCCTTACAGGGGGGCGAGCAGACCCCATCGCCCCAGACGTCCGGTACCCAAGTAAACATAGTGGGTGATGACTGGAAAAAGGGGAGATTCTATTTCGAATTAATGACGCCCCCGCCAGAATAATACAAGTAGATCATGTAGAGGAGCAGGTGAGTATGGGGCAAGAGAGTGTGTCATCCGAGAGGGAGGAGGAATACTGGAGTGATCTGGATGAAGAAGAGGAGTGGAAGGGAGCAGGTGAGGAGACAGGTGGGGTATCAGGCAGAGCGTCACTGCTCATAGGATCATCGCCCAGCGAGAAAGGGGAAGAGGAAGGGTGGCACCAAGCGAGACTGAGATAGGACGGGAAAGGTGGCAGTAACAGGGAAAAAAGGAGTAAAGGTGAGTATGGGAAGAGGGAAGAGCAAGTTACAGATGCCATTGATACACAAGGGGTTCGGGGAGGCCGCATTACGTCCAGTGGGCAGAAATGGACAAAGCAAATCTGTTGAAAACAGTACCCCCACTTTCAGGGGGAGCAAGAGAGTGTATATACCCATTTGCGAAAAATACCGCCAGGGTCCCCCTAGCAATAGGTGATGTTAAATTGTGACCACCATGATGGAGCATCATTCAACACTGTGAGGGCCAGGGTACGGGACGCACTGAGGGGCACATTCCCAGACACAACCGATTTACAGTCTTTATGAAGTGCACCATGGGTGAGGACGCAGATGCTTCAACTTATATTCTTTGGGTGCAGGACATGTGGAGAGCAGAGACAGGCATGGCTTGGGATCAATCCACCTCCCTTTTTTTACTTCATAATTAAGAGGGACCTCCAAAAGGAAGTACAGAAGGCACTCAATATAATTGCTGGGATAGACGCCAAAGGCTGGCCAGAAATACAGAGCATTATAGTGCACCACTGTAGGAGGATCAAAGAGAGGGACAATGAGAAAATGCAGAAAAGGTTGTCAGGCGAAGCAAAATTAGTACAAACGAAATTGGTGAAGGTCGCAGCAGTAGCTGCTGCCCTCCCCACAGAACGGCAAGGAGATGGGGAGGAGGGGCCAATAGCAATACAGGCAAGAATGGCAGCAAACTGGGCAGCAAATGGACAGGAACAATGGGCTGGAGAGGAGCATTATGGAGGGCCACAATGGCAAGGAAGGACCAGCAGAGGAGATTGAGGTGGGTACAGAGGGCAAAGAGGGGAGTAAGGAGGTCAGGAGCCCAGAGGAGCAGGGCAATGAGTGTGTTGGAACTGTGTTAGATGGGGTCACTTCTCAAGAGAGTGTTGTAGCCGTCCCATGGAACCTTACCAAAATAAACAACAGTATGGCCACCCCCACCCAGGTAGCCCCTATGGCTTGCCAATGGGTGGATGTAGACACGAAGAACAAGCAGATCCCCGGTATGCATACAAACCCAGAGCACCCCCGCAGGGCACACAGCAATACCCACCATCACAGAGTCACATGACACCTACACGCGGCAACCCATTCGCCACTACAGCAAATGGAGCACCTGCACCATTCAGACGGACAGCAGTGGTGGGAGACAATGTTTTTAACAATCATGAAACAATGAGACACCCAGCATAGGACAGCCCACAGAGAGCACTTGCGTGTCCAGTACTATCAGCAACCCTCCGCGCAGACAAGGAACCACTGGTGGGGTTGGAGATAGGAAACAAACAGCTCATCTTTATGGTGGACCCGGCAGCAGAAAAATAGTTTTTAAAAGAGGGCCAGTTTCCGCTTTCAAATAACAAATTGGAGATGCAGGGGTTTTCTGGGCGGTGGTCGAGGTTCCATATACTCAAGATTTGGACATAACAGTGGGGCGGAAAACAGTGCGAGCACCCCTGTTGTATAATGAAGATTCTCCCATACATTTGTTGGGGAGGGACCTCCTCAACAAGCTCAATATGACCATCTCCTTTACAGAAAGCGGCATAGTGTGGTCAACACCAGGGATATGTGCCATGAGGGCCATGTTGCTTATACACACACAAGCTAGTGAACTAACAGTCTGTGGGATACCCATTGACCCAGACATGTTTGTGCAAGGGATACAGGTGTTGGCGAGAGTAGTGCCAGAGATAACACACCAAAAGGGTGGGTACCATCGGAATTTGTATTTCGCCCCGTGGCAACCCCAGAGATGGTGCCCGGGTCGATAATGTCCATAGATCTGCATGGTGTGCAAGTATCGGGGTGAAGGATTGCGGTAATAGGTATGGACATGCATGGGTGTGAGTGGGGGACAGTGCTGTGCATAGATCCCAATATAGCACTGCGTGACATATTAGATGAGGAGCTGTTCACTGACAATGACACTTATGGAGAAATAATAATGGAGATTTGCATCCCATGTGAGATAATGATTCAACACAAACAAGTGACAACACCCCTCATGGCCATTGTCAGTGCACCACCAGCATTTTTCGATGAAGATATGCAACAGGTACCGTCCATACTGTGGACCACAGGGCCCCGTAATGTGGGACTACTGCAGGAAGTAACCCCTGTTAAGATCAAGCTCAAACCAGGTGCAATACTACGCCATGTAAAACAGTACCCACTATCCAGGGAGGCAGAGGAGGGAATACAAGAAACCATACATGCCCTGTTAGAACAGGGGATTTTTGTGCTATCAAATTCACCCTGCAACACTTGCATTTATCCAATCAAAAAAGCGAAGGGCAGGGCTTGGAGGATGATACAGGACTTAATGACGTCATACAAATGGAATTTCCACTTGTCCCAAACCCTGCATCCATTCTGTGCAGAATTCCAAAGTCAGGGACATGTTTCATGGTAGACTTGAGAAATGCATTTTTCTTGGTACCACTGGACGCAGAGTCACAATATTTAAAAGCATTCACCCGGGGGGGATAGAGGTTCGAACACTGCAGGTTGCCCCAGGGGTTCTGTGAAAGCCCAAGCATTTTTAACAGGATACTACATGAGGATCTCGGAAACATTGACACAAAGAGCAACATTATCCAGTACGTAGATGATCTGCTAATTTGTGGAGAGAATGAGGCCGAGTGCAGACATGACTCAATAATACTGCTCACCCTGCTAGCCCACAAAGGGTACAAAGTAGACCAACAAAAATTGCATTACTGTCTAACTGAAGTGTTATATTTGGGACAACTCATATCAAAATATGGCAAGAGAATAAACCATACAGAGCAGCAGCAGTACACGCAGTGAGCAAACCCAGCACAGTAAAACAAATGCAAAAATTCCTAGGCATGTGCAATTATTGCCGAGCATGGGTATTAGACTATGCAGCATACACAAAACCACTATTGCATGCACTGAAAGAAGCACAGAGAGAGAACACCACATTAACATGGACACAAGAAATGAGCACAGCTTTTGACACACTCAAAGATCTGATTTCAACGGCGCCAGTTTTAGCAAACCCTGATTATGACTGTGAGTTCTATCTGTTCTCACACTGTGCTGGAATGCTGATGACAGCATTACTGACACAAAAAATGTCACTAGGCCACAAGCCTTTAGCATACTACAGCAGAACACTTGACAAGGTAATGCAAGGACACTTCGCATGCAAACAGGGTCTCGCAGCCATGGCATTCGCGATTGAGAAAAGCGCCACAATGGTGACGGGATGCTCAGTGACTTCGTTTGTTGGACCTTCATTGTTTGCTATCCTAGAAAGATCAAAGTCCACACTGACAACACAGAGAGCTACAGCATATGAGGTTATCCTGTCCAGTCCGTACATACACATAGTGCGGTGCAAAACAGTAAACACAGCTACATTCCTTACTGAGGCCTGTACCATAGAAGATATGTAAAACCATGACTGCGCCACATACAGAGGGGAAGATGATGACATGCCCAAAGCAGAGGAGAATGCCCTGGAGGAGGGAGAAGTGTACTTTGTGGATGGATCAGCATCAATAAACTCAGAGACGGGAGAAAAACACATAGGGGCAGCAGTAGTACCATTGGAAGACAGGGAGTATGAGACAATAGTACAAAAGAGGTTACCAACACACTTTTCAGCAGAGGCAGCAGAACTGGTAGCGCTAATTGAGGCATTAAACACAGCAAAGGGGTGTGCAGTAACAGATTCATCTTACATGACCACAACAGTACACGGGAGTTGTCATGCTGGGGGAGGAGAGGGTTCAGGAGAGCAGATGGGTCCTTGGTACAACATGCTGAGCTTCTAAAAGAGCTCATAGAAACATTATCGGAGCCAACAATGATGGCCCTGGTTAAATGCCAGGCTCACACTAACAACACTGGCGTCATCTCCTTTGGAAACGCGGCAGCAGACGATGCTGCCAAAGAGGCAGCCTACCTAGTAAGGTATGTACAAGGAGAATTCATAATAAAAGGACATGTGTAGGAAGAGAAAGGTGAAGGTTAAAACTCAATGCCAATCTCATAAATAATTGACTTGCAAAAACGAGCCCCACCAGAGGAACAGGAGTTATGGACAAAAAGAGGGTGTACCCAGTCATCCACTGACCTCCTCTGCCAGCAAAATTGCACAGGAAAGGTAGTAATGCCAGTGAAATGATTAGATATAGCATTCCAGCAGCTGCACTTTCCTGTCCACACTGCAAAACAACACATAGCAGCAGACATCCAAGAAAATTGGTTTGTGCCAGGGTTACAGGAACACATGACAAAACTAGTAATAGAATGTACAACCTGTCAGACATACAATTCTGGAATGACCCTAAGAACATTGAGAGGGACACTGCTACGCCCAATCGGACCATTCCATGAACTGCATATTGACTATGCAGGCATGGGAGAAAGGTGTAATGGAGCACGATATCTGATTGTGGTGGTCTGCCCCTTTTCATGGTGGGTGGAAGCAAGACCCTGAACCCACCCACATGCAAAATGCGTGTCAGCATTTCTAGTGAGAGAGGTGTTTCCCCGGTGGGGGATTTGTGACATCATACATTCCGACAACGGGATGCATTTCATCAATGACCTATTCAAAGCAGTGACTGCGCTGTAAGAGATAAAACATAAACTATGTTCAATTTATTACCCGCAAGCTAACAGATTTGTTGAAAAAATCAACGGCCTTCTTAAGAGCAGATTGTCGAAATTATGTCACACCTTAAGGAAAAACTGGGTGTAGTACTTGCCGTTGGCTCTATTTGAATTGAAAAATCAGCCTAGTAAAGACCACCACTTGTCACCCCATGAAATAGTGACAGCAATACGAATGCATACCCCTGTATCTCCTCTAAGGAACCTGTCAGATGCACACAGAACAGCAATGGTACTATGGGAAGAGTTTCAAGATTACCTGAGAAAACTGACCAGAGCAGCCAAGATAATAGCAAAGCAAATAGCTCCGCTTTTTACACAGGAAAGTGAAAGTGATACAGTGACTCCGGCTAGGGACAACCCAAATGTGCAATTAATGACTGGGGAGATGGTATATGTGCGTAGGTTTGTACGACGATGGAATGCTCCACAATTTCACGGCCCTTATGAGGTAATATACTGTACACCCACTGCAGTGAAAGTGAAAGGGCTGAAATATTGGATCCATCTCTCGGACGTACGAAAAGCATATGACAGTGTTATAATGGAAGGGGAGGAGAATGTTGAGGAAGGAACCACGCAAACGTAGCATTAATGATCATAAGGAGAGGTTATACAGTGCTACTTGAACAAAAGATATACAAATGAGAACAGGAAACAACGAACTGCAAATAAATTAAAGAAAAAGGTGTACATAAAATAATTAAACAAATGTATATAAAATTGAATGACACTCGCAAAATGCAAAATACATGTTTGCAATTTCAATGTTTTTGGTTATTTTTCTCTTTTCTCTCTCTCTCTCTTTTTCTCCCTCTCACTCTCTTTTTCTTCTGTTCTTCCTCTATGCTCTCCCAGTATCTTTCGCACTCTTGTTTCCTTTCTTTCTTTCTGGTCTTCCTCTCTCAGGTTATATCATAACATGTAAATGATTACGTAAAAAGTACTTCTATGAATATAAATATAACACAAAGTTAAATGAATAGTGTATGCTTAATCCAATTGTGTCTCACTCTGTAGGTACAGAGATGGCAGAAACGAGGGCTCTCAATTCCAGCGACTCTACAATAGATAGTAATAGGAGAAATGTTAGCAGTACTAGGATGTATTCTTTTGAATGCAGGCTTTGTTTTTCTGCAATTCTATCTTTTACACTATTGTTTGGCTTAGCACTATACTGGGCGATATCTTTCATATATATTGATATGAAAGAGGGGGAGGAGTAAAACTAATACAAGAAGGATCCCACTTAGTATGGGATGGTTTTAAGCTAATATGTGCCCACAATGTCCCTACAAACCTCACTACCCTACACAAGAATAAAACTGTCAGAGCCACACTGATGAACTATTCCATAGCTGACTACTATGAGCATGAACTTAATGTGTATGACATGAATGACCCCAACCCTTATACCTTTACATTGCCGTATGATGATTTCTATACAACCACTTAAACTACCACAAGCAGCAACTATGTAATTGATGAAAACCAGACTCACGCCCCGGTTTATGGTAAACTGTGTTGGCAACAAAGTGATGGGAGGGGAGCAAGGGTAATAGCTGGAATATTCCTCATCCTATACCAGGAATTAGAAGAAATCTAAAATGGTCCAGGGGGGAGCAGGAGATGGAAAAGGGGGGCGGGATGAAAAAGGTATGATAACTATCATGGTCTAGGTTTAGATACAGTAAAAGACCCATGACACCCAGATCAGTTCAACAAATGGTACACAAACATGAGCACAATGGTGAAGCAAGCAATTAATGAAAGCTGCTACATGTGCTCTTTGATTCCCCATGCCTCGGGGACCCCCACAGTGTTGTTATCACAGGAGGCGCCTATTGCGGAGGCCCAGTGTCTAATCCATCTTGCACTGTGTAGAATCAAAAGCACCTATCAAGGACACACCATTTCACTACAAATGCTGCAGAACGAAAAGACCTGCTACAATAATCTGCAAGGAGTGATCTGCATTAAGGAACCTTTTTTTGTGATCCAAAGGACAATGTTTTTTGACAACTAGTGGCAGGACGAACAAGTAACGTGTAAGGCAGAGGCTCTATGAGGACTATCGGGTGAAAAGCTACAATGGATCAAAAGCACATGCACCCCAATCTGGTCTCAGCACATCACCAAACTAAAGTGGGTTACAGCTCTCTAGAAGCCGATCAAGGTGCAATGTGAAATATCATACGAACTGTCCTTCCACGGAGAATGGAAAGTGCCGCTGGGTACAAACAAGAACTGTAGCAAAACTCTCATCATTCCAGACATGGAAAAAGGAACAGCAGCGTTAATGGACAATTACTGGGTCTGCGGCAAACAGGCATATTTGAACCTTCCACAGTCATGGAGGGGCACTTGCGCCCTGACAACGCTACACTCAGCCTTGATGGTGATACCAGAAAGCCACATCCAAGGGGAGAGGGTGCCAGCAAAGATGTCCTAGGCACCCCCGTCAACAACTAAAGAACCCCATGTATATGACGTTTTATCCGAAGAGCAGCTGCAAAGCACAGTGTCCCGAAAACGGAGATCATCAAACTATATCTTTGCAGAATCCTCTGAACTTTTGGTGCAAATCCCCGATAAGTTTAAGTTATTTACTTCAGCAGAAACATTATTTGCGTCCCTTGTCCCAAGCATCCAAGCTCGAGCAAATGTGAAATGGATGCAAATAACCCGCTGGGAACTCCTCCAGCTAGCCAACAACACAGAAGAAGGGTTCAATGTGATCAAGGTAGAAATAAGAGCCCTGCGGCTGATGACCATGCAAAATCAGTACGTCCTGGACCATCTAACTGCAATGGATGGCAGTGTTTGCCGAAAAATCAGGAGCGCATGTTGCACTTTTCGTACCCTCTGCCGACGTGGACAATGGAACATTATCACACGTGGTAGCAGCAGTGCATAATCTCGGAGAAAGAATGAAGGAAGAAGGAGGAGTGCAGTCCGGCACATGGTACGACAACCTGTTTGAGTGGGTCCCATCATGGCTTGGGATGGCCGTCAAGCTGCTGATACCCATCATCGTCTTTTTCTTACACATTTTTTGTGTGTGCCAATTGGGACTCAGGTGCTGTGCAAAATCTATACCTAACAGTGAAATGATGATGGTGACAATGGGCAACGCAGCAGGAGTAGTACAGGTAACACATGAAGCCCAGGTCCAAACAGGGGAAGACTCAGAACCAAAATATAGAATGACTCCTATATATAACAATGGGTAGGTTAGTTGTGAACCATGGCTGAATGCTTTCTTTAGACTAGACAAGTAATTCCGAGTGAAGATCCCCCCCACCTGGGCAACCTGTAATAGAAAAGTTCGGGAGTAATTTAGGTTGTCCTTTACAGGCCAGTCTAACATTTTTCAATAACTTTGTGCTTTCTTTTAAAAGGTTATACTACCTCAAAGTACCTCAGAGGCCACAGGAGAAAAGGATCCAAGAGGAATCTGGGACCCCTGGATGACTCCTGAGGCTAGAAGGTGCTCTTCTTCATTACAGTGCCTTTGGTGTCTTGGCAGGCAAAGTGTCAGATTACTCAGCTTTACTCTATGATTCCCTCCAAGGATGGACCCCCTTTAAAAGACAGAGTCACTGGTATGCTGAGTCCAAGAATAAAAAGGAACCAAAGTCTTTCAGCAGTTTGGCTCTTCTCACTGCACTCTTTTGGGTGATGCTTTTTCTGACTGTAGAAGTCCTGTGAAGAAGAAACGTGCTGTCCTAAAGGCTTGGTGCTTGAAGATAAGCCCCTTGGACCCTTTGATGACTTCTAGCATCAACAGGTGAATAGGTCACTTTTGGTGTCAGGGTTTGGAATGTTTTCTGACTTTCAGTTCTTATGTGCTGAAGCCACAGCACGGACCTCTGGATAGCTTCTGGCAACCTGGAATCGACCACTGGAGTGGACTTCGGACCCTCACCTAGCCTGGACCCTTGGGAACACTTTGATAGCTTCAGGTGGTGGTAAACTCACCGGCTGACCTTCCACAGAACCCAACACCTCTTGGCTCCCTCTTTGGCGTTAAAAAGTGATCAGTGGTGACTGCCAGAATCTCCTTTCAAATGTTCTTAGGTAGTTTGGAACTTTCACAGCTCCGGTATCCAGCAGCACTATGCCAGGGTAGCCCCTCTTCTGGGTGGTAGACAGCAACAGCTTCCAGTGGTCCCAAAACACTTCTCTGGACTCTGGGCAACACCAATGGATTTCTCTGGTTCGAGGTGTCTGGCACTGGACTTTGCAGGCCCCTTCTGTGGACAGCAGGCACACAGGACTGGCTTACAGGATACTTCGATGAAGAGTAGCGGTTTTGCACAATGGTCCCTCGTAGCTCGGGGAGAGTCCTCCTTTGCAGGTCCTCTCTGGATCGGTCCTTGGGAGACACAACAGCTTTCGGATTGTTGAGGAAATGCAGCAGCAGAATTCTCTTCCAGCTGGGCTTCAAGGAGCAGCTTCATCTGGCTAAGCTTCGACTTCAGCCACTGAACAAATTGTTAAGTGAGAGGTACCCAGAAATACACATCGGTCCTTGCTTCCCTCTGCCTGGGCCAGGCTCAGTCAGCCAATCACACAGTAGGGTGTTCATGCAGGCTGGCAGCCAGTCAGGCTCACAGGTATTCAGGCCATTCACTCCACCCATAACAAAGGATAGTGGATTGGGGCTAGTACCGAGCCTTTCAGCACACTACACTGCACTCATGTTCATTCCAGGCAGGGCTGTCTCATTCATTGTGTCACACATCCAGAAACCAGACATCCACAACAGACAATGTTCACTTCAGACTCCATTCACACAGGTCCCACCATTAGGGTGCACCCACAACACAAAAGACCTAGGAAGGCTCCAGTCAGTCTGACAGGAGGCAGCCCCAGAGCCATATATGGTGTTTCTAGTCAACAGCCAGTCAGGGGGAAAGGGAACAACAGAGACATATGTGGTGTTTCCACCCAACAGCCATTCAAGAGGAAGGGATGGAGTCAGGGCTTCCCAGGACTTTGGGAAACAAGGTAAAAGGCAATAGAAGCCAAGTGGCCACATGGGCCATCTTGCCTCCTAACAGAAATCCATTGATTCCTATGGCAGGGCCTGGGTGTCCCAAAATCGGAGGACACTCAGAGCCACTGCCAAGTCAGCATGTAGTTGCCACCAGCTCATACCCTGCTCTCTGGGCGACACACAAGTGCCCAATAATACACATAAGCGGTACAATGATGTACCTCCACCCAATGGTGCCTTGAGGGTATCCGTGGGTGATGTTCACCAAAAGGTAAGGTGGGGACCTCAGTGGCAGAAAACACAGAGTAAACACACACAGAGAAGTGGTAGGACAAGGACAGAAGCTTAGTTTGGCAATGCTGCTTTCACCTTTATGATTGAGATCACTGCCTGTTTGGTAGTTTGGTGGTAGTGTGCAAATGAGTAGGAGTTTGAAAAACTCCCACTCATCCCTTCACTCTTGCAGAGCGTTAGTCATTTTATAACTATGGGTCTCATTTACAAAATGTTTTGCATGGCGCAAACTTACTTTGCGCTGTAAAAGTACACTTTCAACAGTGCAACATTCTTTTTTCCAATTCACAGATCAGCCTTTGCACTGGCTCTTTCACTTTGCATTGCGCAGGAGCACTTTGCTCAACACAGAGCACAACGTCGGGAAGGGCCAGCGTGAAGAACTAAATAGGGGGCAGAACATGCAAAATTCTCATCCAAGATGGAAAAAAATGATGGAGAACATGCACATGGGGTGGGCGGCACTGTGCATACAACAAACACACCCCATCAAGTCCTAAGGAAACCCTGTTCACTGAAGCTATCATGCAATTGTCTGGAGTATGTGGAGGGTCAGAAGGAGACAGATAAGATTTTTTCCATTCTCAAGTTAGTTTCATTTGAATATATTGGTACCACCTCACTTTCCCTAAACTATGGGTTTTCCTACCTTTAACAACACATTAACATTAACTTGTTTCCGTTTGTTTAATTCCCTTAAGGGATTCTTCCAATTCTCTTAGACTGTCTTCTCTTGTCTTTTCAAAATCCTTTTTAAAAGCATTTATTTTCCTAGAGTTTCTTTCACTCTGACCTTATCACATAAACTCTAAAGTCTCTCTTTATCTGACATCCAACTTGTATCTTGAGTACTATGAGCAATCTTATTCTTCACAGAGTTCTCAATCATCTTGTCACTTGGCTTTCCACTGGGACAAGTATGATGAACCTAGTGATGATTCTCTCTCATTTTATGATGAACCCAGCAATGAATATCACCCTTCAGGTTACTTTGCATCTCATTGGGATGAGTATGATTGACCCAGTGATGTTTCTCACTCTTCTGGTTACTTTGCGTCTCACTGGGATGACTATGAATGACCAAGTGGTGATTCTCACTCTTCTAGTTACTTCATATCTTACTGAGTTGAGTATGAGTATAGTATTCATTATACTCGGTACCCTACCCTGGTCTCCCACTCTTATCTTATCTTTGTGGTGTTTGGACTCTGTCACTAATTCTGTAGTTCACCTCTTGGAGTCTTCTCCATGGGTCAGGGTGGCTTTGTTTTCTGGGAAGTATTTCCTAGTACTTTCGCCTTGTTCTTCAGGTCTGGATGTCTCTTCCAGAGACCTGCAAACATTTGCTCGGCTCTCTAGAGCTTTGGTGTTTCCTGGTGCGATTTGTGCTCCACAGTGTCCAGGTTTCATCCATGCGCAGGAAACTGCATCTTCTCTTCCTCTCCTCTTGGTTCACTTCCACAGTATCCTTAAACGTTCCAGGCTTCTTTCTCACTGGTATCTATACCCCCAATACATATGGCGGTGGGGCTTCCCATGCGTAATGTTACAGTCCATCTTTTGTGTTGGACTGGTGTTCATTATTGTTCCATTGGGTTTCAACATCACAATATCAGACAGGTACTTTTTCTCAGGTGAAGTATCACACTAGCAATTGTATAGTGATTCATCCTGATTTCTTTCGGCAGGTTTCTCTAACTTTGGTTGTTGAGCTATTTGGACAGGGAGTTCCTCATCTGGCATGGATAGTATAGATCAGTGGCAACACGCTTGTCTTGGAAGCAAGTCGATGCAGAGCAACATAGGTTTGAATCCCAGTCCACGATTAGAAACCTCTTCGATATTAAGCGTGTTATAAAATAACTAATTATAATACATTAATTATAATGGGAGTTCTTTTCCCCATGGTGGAGTCTCTCCCCACTGGCCTCTACCCCTGTGGAGGGTATCATGTAGCAGGCTCATCGGACTAGACTGGCAAGTAAAGGCTCCCCTATGGGGAGAAGTTCCGGAATCCCACGATTCGTCACAAGTCCAAAGGTGAACCCACGTCTTGTTAGCTTACCTCCATCCATTACTTGTTACAAAGCAGAAAGGACAATGAAAGCTCACATATAAAAGCCCAATGCACCTCCAATAAACATAGATTGCCACAATGCCAGATCCTGCATTGCTAGCACTGATGATATTACTTGAAGGAGGATGAGGATGATGCAGAGAATATTCCATTCACGAACAACATTATTCTGGATGCCAGATGATGAGGTGCATGGAAGATATTGCTTCCCTCCCTGTGTCATTCCAGACCTGGTCAGGGAGTGGGAGAATTACCTGATAGCACATAACCTGTGCTCACAGGCTGCACCACCTCTAGTCAAAGTGCTATCAACCCTACACTTCCTGGCCGCAGGATCAATCCAACACACCACATCCATTATGGGGGGTGTATCACAGCCCACACAATCAAGATGCCTCCACCAGGTCTTGCAATGCATCCTTGCATGTGTGCATAGGCACATTCAGATGCTACACACACTGCAGGCAAGGCAGCGAGTGTGCCAAGAATTCAATGCATTTGCATACTTTCCCTGAGTACTGGGAGCCATAGATTGCACCCATGAACAATGCAACCCCCCTGAGACACCGAGCATGTATACCGAAACAGGAAACATTGGCATTCCATCAATGTGCAGGTGATCTGTGATGCCAAGGGCCACATCATGCATGTCAATACCAGTTTCCCAGGATACACGTTTGACACTACATCTCCTATATACCAGGCTCTTGCATTGGGAACCTTCGGAAACATCTGGCTTGTGTGTGAGAATCAACTTTCACTCAAACACAAGCAGCCCCTTGACACACAAGAAATTACAATACATATAATTAACACCCATTTACTCCTTTGCTGGAGACAGTGCCTACCCATTGTCAACCTTCCTGTTGACACCCATCAGGAATCCAGCCACCCCAGATGAGGCGCACTACAACACAGCACACATAGCTACTAGGGGCATAGTGAAGATCGCATTCGGAGTGCTAAAGTCATGTTTCTGCTCCCTTAACCACTCAGATTGGGTATTGCTATATGCAGCTCCTGTAGTATGCAAAAACATTGCAGCATGTTGTGTCCGGCATAATATTGCCATATGTCGTGGAATAGCAGTAGAGGTGCAGGAGGGATTCTGCCCTCATCCATAGGCACAACCCAGTCCCTTAGCAAGACAACAGAGACTGGACACACATAATCAGGTAGTACAAACCTGCTTCAAATAAATACGAACCCCTGTGGGACACACACAATAAAGCCACATCCCTAATGGTATTCAATGATGCAATCAGGCAAATGCAGTTTGCCCATAACAACACCCTAAGAATGCGCCTCTCAAACTGGCAAACTGAAATGCTACCCCATGACATGAAATGCACAAACCACCACCATAGCCAGTTCAAGTGGAATAAAAAGTTACCATGCAACAGGCCAAAATGCAAGACATGGTGAAGCCAGCCCCTGGCACAATGTGCCGATACCATGTGCCCCGCCGGAGTGGCATGCTTCAAGTGCACAAAAGGGCTCACCTGACTGCCATTGTGAGGATGTGTCCCTCCGTACCATTGGTGATGGTCTTGCGCATCTGCACACACCAATGCCATGTACGAGCTCCCGCAATGGGGAAAATCAACAGCTACCCATCCACCCCCTCCACATGCATGTCACTGACACCCTCAATATGTCTCCTGTCCAATCATGAAAATGCACTCTGGGATTACCAGGATTACCAGGAAGCAAACTAGCCAACCACAGGATACACAAACAGAAATAAAAAGTTAAGTCAAAACACCCCTCTACCTCATTAGAGGACATTCTGGGCTCTGTCACCTGCACGTTTCTGTCGCATTCGGCATATGCAAAAAGTGACAAATCCAAAAATACCAAACTAGGTGAGCAGAGTTTGTGGGAGTGTCCGAAAGCCCCTTAGTTTGGTATTTTTGGGTTTGGTGTTGGCCCAGTGTCCCCCGCATACATGAAAGGGAAAGCGGTGGACAATTGCACACATTCTGAAAAGCACGAATTGCAAAATGCGACAAAATGCCCTTGCTATTTTGTAATTCGAGCTTTTAGGAAAGAGGTGTGATAACGTAAATCCTGTCAAATGGGACATCCACCCATATGGATTGTGACAGTCAGTTGTTTTGCAGGTCCATGCAACAAAGGCAGTGGTCTACTGCAGGGTTGGACTGGTCCCATCGGCCAATCGGCCCATGGCCGATAGGAAATCATATGTGGAGGCCAGGGGGCCCGGTTTTTGGCCACGCCTGGGGCTGGTTTTCTTTTGAATATATATATTTTTTTTATTAAATTGTTTTATTAATATAATATAGAATGCGTGTCACACAACTGCCTGCAGTGCAGCCCCCCGCAGCCTCTCGGGCCGCAGTGTGCAGTCAGAGTCAGTGTGTCAGTGTGTGCCTGGCTGCGGCCGGGATCGCGCGTGCCGCAGCATTAAATTGATCTCATCCCATTCCCCTTGCCCAGGGCGGGCCAAGCCAACAGGACGGCGTCGGCAGATCAAAAGCCGCACTCTGACTGGTGGAGGGGGCGGCTGGGCTGGAGCACAGGGGCAGCATATAAATCATCAAAGCAAGGTAACTGTTACCTTGCTTTGATGATTGAAATTTTGCATGCATGATGTGATGTATGCATCATAAATTATGATGCATGCATCAGGCAGCATGCATGGAAATTAGAGGGGTGGGGGATGAAGGTGCCGCCACTCCAAGGGGCTGGGGGCGCTGTGCGCTGCTCAATCTGGCTCACTCAAGTGAGTCAGAGTCTCAGAGAGAAAGTGTGCAATTTGCAAAATGAACTAACAGCCGGGCCAGCACTGGGCAGGCTGCTGGAGCCTGGAGGCTGACTGCAGGGCAGGGCTGTGCTGGGAGGGGCCTGGCTGGGCCCACCGGTGCACACATTAAGTTGCTTTCAACTTTGCAGAAAGCAGCAAATTTGTTGCACTTTTGCAAAGTTGAAAAGCAACTTGTGCCTGCCTGGGAGCCGCCAGAAAAACAGGCGGACCATTGGGCCAATGAAAATGCAGCTGCAGGCAGCAGCCAACAAGACTCTGTGCCGCCACCAGCCTCAGTCACGTCACTTGACTGACTATATTTTCCCTGGGCCTCTCAACCGGTCTACAATACTCACTACTCAGACAAACAGGTTGGACTGGACTGGGGCTGCAAAGAGAGCAGCGCACAGACTAACAGTGACACCAGGAGGACGAGGGCCGTGGGGGTGTCGGAGGCCGCCGTACTGTAGTGTCCAGGAGTCAGGAGGAGAAGGACCAAAGTAGCAGCCACTCCAGCAGTAGCAGCAAGCTGAGGCCAGGGGCACAGGGCACACAGGCAGCCAGCCAGCCAGCCTAGCCGGCCGGCCCGGGCAGCCCCCCAAAGCCCAGGCCACAGCCACCTAATAGTACCCTCCCACACAGCCACAGGCGCGCACCACAGCTACCTAGCAGCGGAGACGGAGAGAGATGGCCCTGAGCTGAGGTAAGACTCTAAACTACCATGCAATATGTATACATGGACGATGTAAGATAACTCAGTGGATTGAGTTTGTGCCATTCTTATTTCTTATACATGCAAAAAAATGCCCCATTCTAGTTAGATGCCTGTCCCGGTTTTAATGTTGCATTCTGGGACTTGTACTACAATGTGGAAATCCGGGACTACAAATCCCAGAATGCAAAGTTAAACCTGGGACTGGACTAGGTTCTACCGACTGGCATTAGTGCATGGGGTAAACACATGTCCGTTGCGTTCAATTTGTAGGCTTCTTGATCAAACTCAGTCTTTCACCCGCCGAGGTGGAGAAAAGTGCACAGTGGAGTGAGAAGAATTATTTACTCTTCAAGAAACAATTCCTTTTCAAGCGTGTACTGTGCAAATGATTATTATTGCACACGCGTGAGATTCCACCCAGTACTTTTCATGAGCCCATAATTCACTGTTAAAAAGCAAGTTCACCCAGGAAGGCAACAGGTGAGAGTGGCCGGGCACCGCCATAAAATACCTTAAAGCCGCTAGTCAGAGGATGTCGCTCGGTGGAATTAGACCGAGAAGGGAAAGTCGGCCCGAAAAGAGGCTTGTCACAACTATGTTCAAGTTTTCACACAGTGCTCCAAAATCTCCACTTCCTGGCTTCCCCGGGCTGAACGATGGGAAGTGGGGGTGCAGAGGTGGGGGGCAGGAGCCTTGAAGGAGGTTGGCCTTCATTTATTAATCTAGTGAAAAAGCATGCATTTCTTTCCCTCACCCTCTATCTATTTATCTGTCTGTCTTTGGTTGTCTATCTATATTATATACATATGCCTATGGGAGAATCCAACTTGTATGTGATGTTAGGTATTTTTTTCAAATGTATACCCTTCATGTTTCAATTTACATTGTCTCCAGGGGTTCTGGCGGATCTGAAGGAGAGGGGTAGGGGAGGGTGGGGGTGGGGGAGGGAGTGGGACATGCCAAATTCCTTTTGTGTTGGACCTGGATCTTCTGGAACATTCAAGATTCTTTAAAACATATAAACGTGTTGTTCACATCACTGTAACCCCCCAGGGCATCCAAATGACACAATGGCAGAGCAGATGTTGCAATTCTCCAGAGCAACGAAACTCATTTTAAACAGTAGCGCACTCCTGTGAGAGCTTTAACCAGCAGAATCATCTTAGCAGTACTTCAGTGGCTCGGTATTACCAGCTTCCTATCGATAAGTACTTTAAAAAGTGACACAGAGCGAGCTCTTGGCAGAACACTTGTAAATGCTGCTCAACCTGAATGGGGAATCTGCACACGCTGCACCCAACACATGGCTGACTCCACCCCACCCCTGCCGGCCTTTCAGAGCTACCAGCCCGCCATGTTATCCCAGTGGCTAGCTCTTCCTTAAATCAGGGTGGCAACATGCCCTGTGTGTCACCCGACTAACATTTTAGATATGACTAAGTTGTGAGTAATCCAATGTACATTTGTATGGAACTTGCAGTTCTGTACTTATGGGAACAATTAAACTACAAGTCTCAGCATTCACCGGGCTGTTGGTTTAATATGCAACTATGGTGGCTATTTGAAAACTTAGCCCAGTTGACTTCTTAAAGTTTCTCCCCGCGTTGAGGTGTCAATGAATGACTATGCGCCAGCCCTACCAGACTTACAGGAGCAGCAGCCTACTGTGGAACTAAGGACTTGTGACAGGGCTCCGCTAAGAGCTTAGCAGGGTGTTTGGCTGCAAAGCAGCAGCTCCTAGGGGCTTCTTTGCGGCGCTAATAATCTGCTGCTAAAAAGAATATGAATATGTAACCTAAATGGGCAGACATCACCTGGCACCTTTTCACGAACAGGGCACAGAAGAAGGCAGACATTTCAGGCAGGGTACACACCTGCCATACTTTAATAAGGTTCAATTTTATCTGGCTCAAGTAAACCCTGGCTTCTTTTTCTCAGGTACCTGTTTACAGCCTGGGCCCTGCCAGGGAAGGGCCAGAAAGATCGTCAAACCTGGACTTCAAGAGACTTTCATTGCATGTATGAGGTAACTAGTGCTGAGAGTATGGGATGTCCTGTGAGTGTGCTGCCTGCTTTCCCTATTTTGCCAAACACTGAAGCTTGAAAAGAGATGCACGTAGGCTTGACATGTGGCCACATTTGCACCAGACCTGCAGATGAATTTAACTGCTCTGCTGTTAAATCTCAGTTACCAGTTAAATGGTATCCATTACAGAATAATTGCTCATGTTACTATAGCGGATATGATAGCTCAGTGGGTTGAGCGCTCGCTGCTGCGATGTGTGTGTAATCTGCAGGTTGCAGGTTTGAATCCCAGCAAGGCCATCTCAGCCTTTCATTCTTCTGAGGTTGATAAATGAATACCAACACAGGTTGGGTGATATTATATGCATAATCGTTCTATAAAAAAGAGCTTAAGCATAAGTGCTATACAATAACATATTATTATTTGGCCTTGGACGTCTGCTTGCATTCACAGTAATTTGACAATATGGATCTAAACACACAGATATTAATGATACATATGGTGATCCATTGTTGTATGAAATGCATATCACATTAGTGAAATCATAACCATATTAGTCTACTTTTGATGCCACTTCCTGTTTTGTCAAGGGGTGAAAGGTCGTGTTTCATTAATGGCACTGATACTGTAGAAACATCTGTGTTTGCCCAGTGAGAAGTGTGGTAGGCGATTCACGGATGATGGTTTAAGGGCCACTTTTTTTGAGGCGCGGGGTGAGCCACTTTTTATGATGCGTGTTTTGGGCCACTTTTTTGAGGCGCAGGGTGGGCCACTTTTTTTTGGGTGTCCGGGCCTATTTCTTGTCCCAGTCCGACCCTGGTCTACTGGGATCCAAAACATGCCATGAATATGATACCCTAAGTGACCCTATATCACACTTCTACGGTAAGGCAAACACTTCCCATTAAAACATTTGGGAAAACCACACAAAAGAGGCCTAGGGTACATAGGCCTATCGTGAAATGACTAGAGTTTCCAAAAAGGCCCGTCCACCTCTGATCATGGAGTGGCTACTGGACATGACACATGTCAGGAGATGGCATGTAAGAATGACATGACAGGAATGCAAATGTAATCCCTCACAAAAAATGAAGCTACTGTCTCATCCCTCACCAAAAACATGTGCACAGGAACATAGCAAGGAGATTAACTCCAAGCAGCAAGTCATGGACGTGCAACCAGCAACCCAAAGCACATGCATAGCTGATCAAGGAGACATACACACACAATTATGTAGGACAACCCACATCTTCACTTACTGTGTTTGTGATCATCACCCAATCTTCACCAGATCACATCATCCATGAAAACCCTATGACAGTGCACAACGTTACCTGGTGGTACAGCTGTGGTGCTGTGAATCCTTTACCACCTCCACCTAACTCTGGGCCTCCACATTGTTGCTAGTATGGCCAGTATCCAGCAGAGGAAATGGGGACGTGGGTGCAAATAGGGTGCAAAAAAGGTGCTGTTGGTGGCGTCTCAGGGAATGTGGGCACTGGATGAGGCAACATACCCTAAATAGCATTGGACATGTGTTTGGACCATTTATATGAGTCTGTCTGAAAGACTGCACATATACACATCATGGTCAAATGGAATGCTCACCTCTATGTGGGAGGCGGTAGCAGTCCACAAAACTACACGGTTGACTCCAATGAGCATGGTCGCATATGAAGTCCCACAGTCTGAAAGTGTGCCCACTACCATGAGCAGTCGACTTACTGCCCTCGAGAGCAAAATGGCCCTGAAATGTGCACCCAAATATGATAGTCCTGGACAAGGACAAAAATAAAGAATGCAGTCCACCTCCGTTGGGGTAAAAAAAAAATACAAAATCTTCCACGGGCTCATGGACACCAGGGTACACGAGGAATGGGTGGTGGTGGCAAGAGGAGTGGTGTGTGGGGACATGGCACAAGGCATCAACAGCGTGGTTAAAGAGGAATCCCCATCCTGTGGTGGATCCAGGGATGGGGCACTCTGACCACGCCAAAGCCTGGTCATCATTGGCTACAGCCATTTGTAAGATGGATGCATACATGATGGCCCCAATTGCTACAAGGTCCTGGTGATGGATGTTGTGAATGGCCAAAGAGTCATCATGCATGGTGATCCTTGATGTCTCAACCTTCATGTTGAGGGATTGTCTGAAGGAATACATCTATTGCCGGAGGTTGTCCCTTGTAGAAAACATTTCATCATGCAGGCATTTACTCTGGGATTCCATTTCTTGACGGTGGGATTACTTTAAGGCCGATATCTCCCCCTGCAGGCATTTGATCTGGGATTCTGCATCTTGACCGCAGGATTCCCTTGAGGCCAGCATTTCTGCATGCAGGCATTTACTCTGACATTCTGCGTCTTGATGTTGGGATTCACTTGAGTACAACATCTCCACACTTTATGTATTTATTTATTTATTTATTTATTATGTGCCGAAAACCCATAGGGATCAGGGTGCAAACAAAAACACAAGGCGACAGCAAAGTCACGGGGCAATCTAAGGTTTAGACAGAGGGTACGTTTATTCAAACAGGATGGTTTTTCGTTATTTGCAGAAGGACCCCAAAGCTTCATTTTGTCGTAATGCTTGGGGGAGAGAATTCCAGGCTGAAGTTGCAAGGAAGGGAAAGGATCTTCCATTTACTTGGGCACATTTGGGCTTGGGGCTTACCAATAGGTGATCTGAGCATTCTCTCAGGGTGGTAGTTAATTAGTTTCTCTTTCAGGTGGGGTGGGGGCTTTTCTGTAGACACATTTGTGTACTAGGGTGAGAATCTTGAAGCGTACTCTAGAGTTTACTGGAAGTCAGTGGAGGTTTTTCTATGCTCAGTGATGAGTTCGTCATGGCTCACGTTTTTGATAATATGAATGACGTTATTCTGGACTTTGGAAATATATTGCCTTTAATTGCGCCCTTCAAGAGCGCAGTGCAATAGTTGAGTTGGGAGAGAATGGGCACTCTGTCCGGGGTTTCGGAATGTTTCTCGGAGATGAAAGGTTTGACATGCCTGAGCAATTTCAAATGGTAATAAGTAGTCTTCACCAGGTAGTTATCCTGGGTGTTGGAGCTTAAACAGGAATCCAAATGTATGCCCAAGTTTTTAACCTTACTCAGGGCAGAAATGGTGCCGTTTTCTATCTCAAAATTAGCATAATGAGCACTCAGTTTTGTATCTGGTGTGTTGTGGGCCAAAGAGTAGGAGCTCAGTCTTCAAGTTGTTCAAACACACTGCTTGACCTCATTATATTACATTACATTGCATTTGTAATGCGCTCTATGGGCCCGCAGGCATGAAGGCGCGGACAACATAAAATAACATAAAATACATATGGTTAACCAATCTTGGTAAGAAATTGTAAACCATAACCACGACACACCTAGCTAACTAGATGAACCCCATGTCAGTAGCCAAAATTTGGGTTAGATTTTGTCCAAAAAAGAAACTTATGAGAACAGCCGTGTTTTCAGATCTTTCTTAAAAACTTGAAAAGACTTTTGGCCACGCATGTGTTTTGGCAACTTATTCCAGAGATGGAATGCTCCCTTTTCAGCTTTTGAGGTTTTACATCTTGGTTGTATTAACACATTTTGTTTACCTGACCGCAGTGTCTGATGTTAGTTTTGTCCTTAATATAGCACTGCAGGTAGGAAAGCATGATTTGTAACTTACATTTGAAAGTTATGGCCAGCACTCTAAATTTAATTCGAAATTCGATGGGCAACCAGTGGAGCGACTGCCTGGCCTCTGAGATATGGTTGTGTCGAGCTAATCCAACCACAACTCTAACAGCCCAATTCTGTACAACTTGTAGCCTTTTCAGCTCATGCTGGCTAACGCCCAATAGTAAACTACAACAAAAGTCCATCTTTGCTCCAATGATAGCACGGTCAATTGGTTCTGTGCTTTCCTGGTAGATCATAGGTCTTAGATGTGATAACAGTTTGATGTAATAAACTGATCCTGAGACTAATGTTGTTACATGCGCCCTCATATTCAAGGTCTGATCCAATGTTACCCCCAGTATTTTTGTTTTGGATAGCTGTGATATAATATTGTCGCCTAATTTAAAGGAGCTATATGATTGACTGAGTTTACGCAGGGCTTGCGGGCTGCCTACAATCATTACTTCCGTCTTGCTCCTACTTAGAGCAAGAAAGTTGTCCAACATTCACTTTTCAATTATTGCAAATATTCTATTCACTTCCCTTTCGTCCTTCTCGTGATGCCCGGTTAGGGGATAACACATTGAGTGTCATCTGCATAGTTTTAAAACATGAACCCCTCCTCTTCTAACATAAAGAAGAAGGGGGCCATGAAGAGATTGTATAGGCAAGGAGAAGTGCTTGCACCTTGGGGAACTCCATATAAGACTGATAATGGTGTCGCTCGTGCTGATTCAGAGCATACTCTACTACTGCTGTGCTCGAGAAAAGAAGCAAACCAGCTTGCCGCAGTATCAGAAAGATTAGCCACCTCCTTCAACCTCGGGATAAGGATGGGGTGTTCTATTAAATCGAAAGCTGCTGGTTGATCTAAAGAGATAAACAGAGATAATCCACTCTTATCCATCTCAGCTAAAGGTTTTGTTTTCAATTCAAGAAGAGAGGTTTATGTACCGTATTTTTTCTGAAACCTGACTGGTGTGAATGAAGAATAGGATGTAAGTCCGGGTTTTCTGCTATCTGACTGTAAGCCACCCGATCGAGGATTTTTAAGATGAAAGGTGTGTTGTAGATGGGCTGAAAACTAAGTGGATTGTCACTAGCTAAATCAGATTTTTTCAGAATAGGTGTTATCATAGTTAATTTTAACTCATCGGGTACGTTTCCCTCCTCAAGGGAGGTATTTATAAACGTGCACACGGCTTTGATGTGTTCTGGAGGACATGCTTTAATGATCATAGAGACACATGCATCTCCTCTACACTGGGAGGGCTTCATTTGCTCGATGATTTTCATTTATTCAGTCTCTGATATAGAATGAAAATTAAACACTGGGACGGTGGGATCCCAAGTATGTAATTTAATTGGTTCCCTACCAGATCGACGGTTTGTCAACATCTTTTTTTCGAGCATAGCTGTTCGAAATTTATGCAGCTTGTTATGTAGTCCATCTTGTATAAGTTGGCACCATTGTCGTCATTGTCAATATAAGGGTCAGAGAGGGAGGGAGTGACCATCCGGTCCTTCAAGATCTTAAAAATGTCCCCTGTGTTAGATTTTGTCTTACTGATGCGACTATTATGAAAGTCTCTTTTTGCTACAAGTATGGCATTTTTATAATCTCCTACTGTTTACTTGTAACTAGTTAATAGGTTATGGGAAGGTTCTTTTTTCCATGAAAAAAAGCTTTGCGAGAGGCCGTTTTTGTTTTGCTGAGCTCTTCCGTGAACCAGGCCTTACTTTTATTCTCATAATTTTTTTGTTTTTTTTGCTTTAATGGCACAAGCTTATCTGATATACTGACCAAATTGTTCATTAAACTTACGGCCATATCCGATGAATCCATACCTAGTTGAAAATTCAAAGAGTTATTTAGCATAGGTTCAATGTTTTCAATCGTAATACGTTTTAAATAACGAAGCATACGAGTGGGTAGCTTGTTCCTGGCTTGTGTTGGGAAAGGCACATGGAATGTAAAGTTCACAAAAATATGATCAGACCAGGGGCACGGACTCCTGCTGACCTTAATACAAATGGTATTTAGTATGGCTAGCCAGTCGAGAGTGTGGTCCAGTTCATGTGTAGGAGTTATCATGTACTGTTTGAAGCCTAGATTATCTAAGGATTGTTGCAGATCCTTGGCTGAATGGTCTGTGTCTATTCCTAACCAGTAGTTAAAATCTCCAAGGATTATGATGCTGGTTTCAATATTGGTAGAAAGTATGAACTAATGGCCTCTGCTAGGTTTAGAATTATCGATGGTGGGCGGTGAATTAACAGAACATTTACGGAAGACTCTGCATTCATACCAATTTTTATATGGATAGAATCAATGCCTTCTAGTGTAAATCCGGAGATTTCCCAGACCGATAATAATGCTTTAACAATAATCGATACTCCTCCTCCTCTACCTGCAACTAATTGTCTCACGTTGCATCGAAATTTGGTAGAATCGAGACCATGAAGTTAATGGTTGCACAAGTTAGTTGGGTGTTTGTCCCTGAGATTAAATAGTTCCACCAATCCTGCATATTTCCGTTTTTTGGCGCAAATCGTGCCAAATGCAAAGAGCGTTGGGCGACGATTTCTGGGCACTCCGTTATCAAATGTTTACTCGTTTCCACGTCTTTTGAACAAAACCGGCAGATATTGCTCGATGTCATTGGATCTTTCCTTTGCGTCAGAACCTGTCGAGTTTTATAGAGGTTTAGACGTAATCTTAGAAATTGATTTCTGTGGTGTCGAGAAGGATATTTCATAAGGTATCTTGGCAGATCTCCAAGCCTGTTTGATGACAATCCCAGATCTATTGACAAGGTTAAAGCACTTTGTTTATTCATATTTGTTATCCAGTTCCATTGGTGGAACTTTTTTTTCGCTACCTGCGGAGTCGATAATAACAGGTTCATGTTGATGTTGGCGTCAAGTAGGATTGCCTTTAGTTTTGCTTCCCATATATTTAATAGGCCGGCTGACGGATCATTGGTTTTTTCATTTAGGATCTCATAGGCTTTTTCTGGTGGTGAGAGACACATTTTTCCAAGCGCTGAAAGCGACTTCCAAACCACTAAATTGTGTAGCAAATCTAGGCCCAGTTCATATCTAATTGCAACCATTGATAGACATCGAGGTAATTTCAAGACTTTTCGCCAGAGAAAAACCCCTCAATTTGAGTCCAAAGGTCTGCATTTATATTCCACCCTGCCTCCCTCGCTTCCAAATGTAGCTGCAGGAGATACTTTTTGCAGGTAGAGGAGGTCGAGGTTGTTAGTCTCTAAAAAATTATTAGTCTTGGTCGCGTGTTTAACTAACGAACAAGTATTTAGAAGCATACAACGCATCTCTGATATTGGTTTGGTGACCTGTGCATATGGTATTTTGATTGGGGGAGATTCTCGTTATACTGAGTAGTTGGGATGCCTAAGTCAGGCAAACTATCTAGTCTATTAATTTGCTTTTGCGCATCCAAAGTTGGGCAGTTTATTTGAGGAACCTCCACCTTTGTAATATGCAGTGCTGTTAAGATTTCCTTAGTTTCTGATGTTTTATATGAATCCAGTGGAGTTTCTTGATTCACCAGAATTTGCAGTCTCTCTTGCAATATACCTAGTGAATCAGAGAGTAATGCTGAAACCATATTTTAACGCCTACCTTATCGTCTTCATTCGGTTCTCTATTGCTCTAAGGTAGTATGTTTCTCTCTGCATCTATCGCTCTTAGAGCGTTCTCTAATCCCATAATGGCAAGGTTAGGAGGTGACCCAGGCGTGGCCCTTAGCGCAGACTGGTGTAGACCGGCCCAACTCGTCCGCACCGGCGCGTTCATGCCAGGTTTGAGGAAAAAAAACCTTCTGGACTACAATCCTTGTGCAGATTGTAGTTCTGTGCAACTTGGAAGCGTGCGTGCAGATGTCCTATCAGGAGTCTGATTCTAATTGCACTGCTTAAACAGTTGCTGTGCTAACTAGGAAACATCCCTGCCGAGTAGATTGGGTTCGATTCAGTGCAAACACAGTCAGGCACAATTAAACACCCAAACCACGCACACAATGTGTAGCCAATTCAAATCACAGTGACAATTCTTATTTACAGCTGCTAATAATTTAAAAATTCTATAGAAGTTAAAAAACTATTTTCAAAATGAACTAAAATAAACACAAGCTAAAAATGACTGCCTATGTCATGATGTGTTAAGTTTGTTGGAATCATGGTCATCATCGCCATCCATGGCAAATAGAAATTGAGTGTCATCTGCGTAGTTTGAGAATTGAGCGCTAGTCTCACCCAGCAGATCACACAACGGCTTGGTATATATATTGAAGAGATGGTGACAGGGTTTTACCAGGAGCTGCCCCAGTTCACTGCCGAAACTCTATCAGAGAGAAAGGAGTGCATCCATGATATAGCTGGCGAGAGCATCCCCGACCCTTTCGAGTGTCAGGAGAAGGATGTTGTGTTCCAGCAGGTCAAATGCCTCTGACAAATCCAGCAGCACCAGGAGACCACACCTGTTACTGTCTACCATATCTAGCATTTTGGCTTGGAGGTCCAACAGGGCACTATCAGCGCTATAGTGGGCGCTAAAACCAGATTGCCTAGAATGTAGCACATCATGTTGATCCAGGAAGCCTTGGAACTGCCTGGTGGTGATTTTGTCCACCATCCTTAGAAGAAAGAAAGAGTTAGTGATAGGCCTGAGGTTGGCAGCGTCTTCAGGACTGGTCCCAGCTTTCTTGACTAGGGGAGTAACAGTTACCTTTTTTGATACAGTAGGGGACACTATTCTGTTTGAAGGAGGAGTTAACTAAACTGGGTGAGGAATGCGGCAAAGACCATTTTATTGTCCATTTTATTGTCCAGGATGAGCTTAGAGGGTAGGACATTGGGCAGCAGGTGGGGTTCATGTTCCTCAGGGACTCCATTAGTTCGGAAGTGGTAATGGCCACAAAGAAAAAGGCTCGGTGTTCCACTGCCTGTTCCTGTGTTTCTGGCCTGTTGGTGGTCTGGGTAGTGCAGGCTGTGAGATTTTGGGGTCAATTTCGGAGTTAGATTTTATTTTATCCCATGCGGCTACATTTGTGTCTGAAAAGTCTTGCTGTAGAATGGTGCAATCATTTTTTGTGGGTAGAAAGGTGTGGGGTTGAACCTTTGGTTTCTGTAGTGTTTTCAGAATTTTTGAACAATTGTTTGGAGCAGTTCTTTGCTTTTGCTATATTTTTATTTAAAGAAATTCTTCTTGGCATTGTATATTGCTGTTGTGTAGTGTTCCCTCAAAGTGCCCATCTCCTGCAGCTGGCAGTCCCTTGAGTCCAACAACTCATCATGAAGGTATTGTTTCAAAGTCAAACCATCATCACAAATTGCCTGCTTCAGTTGTTGCATTTTCTCTCTCCTCTCCTGTCATGATAGTGAGAGTTGGGCAGTGTGTGCAACATTTTAGGAGATAGCAGTTTCTGCCAGGTGATGGGTGTCCCTGGCCATCCCCTGCAGGGCCTTGCTCCATTGGGAACTTCCATGCAGCAACTGCTCCGCCAAATCCGGCAGGCACGTGTCCACTAAGGGTGTGGGGCCTACCAAGCAAGGTGTGCAATGTCATTGGCTGGCAGTGTACAACCTTCCGACTGATACCAGTCTTCATGGCTGGTTCCATGATGGGCAAAGGCAAACTTGCAGACACTGAAGCCATTGATGCAGGGTGCTTCCGACTGCCAGGCCTAGGATCTCCTGGCTCTCCTCCTCCAGCCCATTTCAGGCTGGACTGCCCTTTTTGGGATGGGACCAAACCTAATGTGCATATGGTCTTTACACTTGTGTAATAGCTTGCGAGGTGAAGAAAGATGGTCCGGGGGTTGCCCAGACCAATTCCAGAGTTTAGGATTCATCCATCACCTCTTTTGTTTTGCTTTCCTCAGCCAATTTAGCAGCATCCTGGAACTCAGGGAGCTCTGTGGCATCCGGACTACTCAATGAGGAACCCTCCACCATGTCCCTCAGTATGCCCTCCACATCAGATTCGGCAGCATCATCTGAAGAGTCGGAAGTCCTGCTGATAATGGCCTGCAAAATGTGGGGATTCTCACCAGGCACAGCAGCCTGAGCTGCACTGGCTGATGGTTGTGCCTCATATGCATCCTCCTCCCCCTTCAACTCCTCATCCACTGTGTGCAGACAACAATATTCAGAGTCCTACCTACTATGATTGAACATATGTATGTGAATACTAATGCACACAGACACAGGGCCAGTCACAAATACATCATACATTGAAAATGGGCACACTGACATGTGTAAGGCACAGGTGACTGACATTCATGCCCTGTGTGATCATGTCAGAGCAAATTGGGCCCTACATCATGCTACGGATTGGAGGAGTAAGCAACCATACATACATGCAGACATGTATGAGAGTGGAAGTTCTAAAAGTAGACAGATGGAGGTCCGTGGCCCTTTGCTGAGCCCCTTCTAACCTACATGCAACATTTGGGAGTACCATATCTAATCCTGCTGACCAAACCTGTAAGCAGGCATTTGTGTAGACAAAATCCCCATTACCCCCTTCCCCACATTGGCCAGGTCCAGATTCCTGGTTACCCATGCTCATATGCATTGCAACTATGTGTGAGGAGAGTGCAAAATGGGCATGACCTGTGTGCACTTGCATGACCACTGAACAATTGACACTCCAAATGTGCAATGAACATCACTCAATCATCTATTGGCCAACCAGTGCAACTCTGGACTGCAACACACCTGCATGAGACTGTGCACTGACTTTGCCACTCATCCATGTCTACTGGCTGCCAGGGCTAGTGAATGGATAATTCTGAGGTTGTCCACTGCCTAGTGTCATTCCATGTGAGTCCGAATTTGTGTTCACAATTCACTATCCACATTCATGACACTCTGAGCATGTCAGTGGCATGTGTCTTGCCGGCCATTGACACACATAGGTGTATTGTCAATGTTAACCCATATGAATAAAATGTGTGCTGTAAGATTAAGGTGAACTGCACACTGAGTTCAAACATCCACCTTGTAGGATGCACAACATGTTATTGTAGTGGTCATGGGAGCATCACTACAGTGTCAAAAATGAAAGAGAGAGGAGCACTACTTTGTTATATTCATTCAATGTATTCTGTTATAAAATCTTTCTCTTCTGTTGCATGTTTCAAAATTAGACAGACAATTGGGAGTGGTGAAGGGGAGGAGTGTTTAGGTTGGAAAATGTACCAAAAAATAAAGAAAGAAAAGAAACAAAAAAGATAACATGAGATTGCTTTTTGTTCTTGTTCTGCATATCATAAATACATAATCATTATGCAAATACACTTTCATATCTTTAGCTCGGGTTCCTATGTAACATAGTCTTACACATTTAATTTGGTCTCAGAGTATTTCTTACAGTCACAAAAGTATAGTACCCAGGGTCTAAACATCCTTGTTATATCTGCATTTCTCCATCAGCCCCCTAGTTTTGATTTCATTGGCAGCAATACGGTGTTAGCACAGGATTCATATCATGCAGTTTGTATCTAAACATCGTTGTTATATCTGCATTTTATTTTTAAAACCTTAGGTTTACATTCAGTCAGCAGCCATACAGTGTTAGCACAGGATTCATGTCATGTAATTCATCAATTTATTGTGTTATATAATCAAAGCTCCCATGGCCTATTTTGAAGTACCACGAATGTTCACACAAAAATATGAGCAAATAAACCAGCAGAGAGCAGCAGTAGGGCTCTGTCCAGTACCCATCAGAAGAGCAACACCTATTGAAGTACCAATACCCAGACAACCATGGACAGTAAGGTATCCATGGAGAAAGCCCTGCCAACAAATGAGATGAAATGAAGATTGCCTAAGTACTGTTCCGGAAGAAACCAAAAAGGCCTTAATGGAAGACAAATGGTGACGTCACGAGAGCCCGGACGGACTCACAGATAGAACAAAGGATGAACCAAGAATGACACAAAGAGACGAAATGCCCTCAGAAAAGAGATTGTGAGCTTAAAGTGATAGAAAGCTATCAAAGCGTAAGAGAGTTAAGCTGAAAGCAAAATGAATACAGTCGATCAGTTTATGCCAGTACATATGCTTGGAACCGCAAGAAAGCTAAGAAAACAGTGCAGCTTGCTATGCTAAATTGAAGAATAGCGCGGCAAGCGCCCTTAAACATAATCTTCCTCAAAATGAAGCACATTATTATAAGTGCGATTCCACTTTGCACGAAAAGCAGAATCAACTCAGGTTACTAGAGGCCAAACAAGACAAGATTCATATTGCTAGCAAAATGAGAAGAGACGGCTGAATGAAAACTCAGCAGATGCAACTCATGCCAGGAGAGACAAGGTCATACAAATAGAAGGAATTAACAGTAGCTACATCTATTTGAAACTTAAGAACAGAATATCCTGTCTTTGAAAGGTCAAGATAAGGACGCGGAGGCAGGTGGCAAGCCGAATAAGAATTAAATGCACGAACCGAGAGAAACTAGGCAAATTCACGGTGTCTGCATCACGTGACCATCCGAGTGAGGAGAAGCACAAGTTCACACCTACGCTTGGTATCCGCCCAGGAAGAGATATCACAGCTTTCCCAGACAGAAGATGCAGTTTCGAGGCCAACCACAGTAACATAATTGACATATAGTTGTTGAAGTGATGATTGATTGTAACCTTAATTGGAGGAAGGCCGGGTAGCTGAGGGGGCACCCTGCACCTGGCTGACCATTCTGCGTGCTGCTAAGTAAAGTGGAAATGTATGCATGGAGTTGGTGCCAACCCACTCACAATGGACCAAATAATCCAGGGTCCTATAGTTAGTAGAGCCAATGGGACGTCGTACTTTTAGTGACGTCTTCAGTAGTCATTTTGAAGGAAGGGCTTAGTCGCCCACCTGACATTATTTACCCAATCCCCTCACTCCGTTACCATATACAGATGAATTACCTATATTAAAGTTACCTTTTCCTAGCCAATAGAATTGCATGCTAACTTTTAAGTGTAACACGTCATTATGACACATTTTTAATATAAATGTCACTGTTTGCATGAAGTTCGTTGGAGTTGAAGCGAGACAGATTATCGCATCACTGCTGATTGCCAGGACTCCCCGTTTTTTGTACTTAAACGGACTCCCTTTGCCAAACCATTGAGTTGTCCTTATTGATTGGTGTTGGAGTAATAAATCTGCACCCCCATCCATCTCAAGGTGCAGCTCTCCAGTGTTAAACTAATTAGGAGCAAACCGCGGCTCTATGGGCCGGCCGGGGGTCTCCTGAGTACACTTGTCTTACCTTTTTATGTCTGAAAATCACTCTCATGTCCTTTGTCGCATGATTAACGGGTTAATCCCACCTGTAATGACATGTGTCTTATCATTGTTCTGTAAGACCTCTATGATAGAATACATTTGCTAGGTTGTGCCGCATGAAGTGGTTACTCTTCTAATTTGCCAAATAAATTATATTTTCAATTAGCAAAACATTCTTTGTAATACTATTCCAATTTACAAAAAAGAAGCAATCTCATTGTATTTGTTAAAACTATGTTCCAGAGTCGTGAATTTACAAATTAATCTGGCCTCTGTTTGACGAAGTACATTCTCTATATTTCCACCCCTTTTCCCAAGGGTGACTTTCTGTAGTCCAAGAAATGTAATGTCCTGTTTTCTGGCCATCTGGTGTTCATTTTGCCAGTGGACTGCCAAGGGCAACATGGGGATCTGGCTCCCAATTGCAGACAAACACTCTCTTATCCGAATTCATAATTCTCTTATTGTACTGCCTATATAAATGCATTCACACATGTAATCTAGGCGTTCTCTTTGACTCCTCTCTCACCTTCTCACAACACATTTCACTCACCTCCCGCTCCTGCCGATGCCACCTCTACAATATACGCAAAATCCGTCCCTCCCTCACATTCCACGCCACACAACTCCTAATTTCCTCTCTCATCTTTTCCTGCCTCTTCTACTGCTCCTCTCTAATCTTTGGACTTCCCGCATCTCAGCTTACCCCTCTAAAATCCATATACCACTCTGCTGTCCGTACCCTTTGTCTCCTTACCTCCCGTGACTCCATCTCTTCCTCGCTCTGTCACCTTGGCTGGCTACCTTTCCACTCACAACTAAAGTTCTACTTTCTCTGCCTTGTCTTCAAATCCCTCCATGGTCTTGCTCCTCCTTATCTCTCCTCCCTCCTCTCCTTCTACTCCCCCTCCCGCTCCCTTCGCTCCGCTGACCATTTCCTTCTCACTGTTCCTCCTTCCCCTTGCGCTTCCTCCCCTTTCCGCTCATTCCAACTCCTTGCACCCCTGCATTGGAACTCGCTCCCTCTTACAATCCGCTCTACCACAACCTTCACCTCATTTCGCACTTCCCTTAAATCCCTCCTCCTCCATTCCCCTCCTTGAAAACTTCTCCTCTGCCCTCTTCACTTCCCCCCACACCCTCTCTTCTTACCCTCATCTGATTCCTCTCTCCCCTCCCCTACTCCTCTCTTTTCCCCTTCCATTCTCCCTCGCCCTGTCCATCTCCTACTCCCCCCCACCTCTTCCCTCTCCCCTTTCCACCCCCCCACCTAAGTTAATTGCTCTTTGCACTGTTTTGTTGAATGATTCATGTTGTAAATTTTGCTCTCATTGTTAAATGTTGTTATTTTGTATTATGTTGTTCCATTGTACAGCGCCTTGGTATAAAGCGCTATATAAATCAATCAATCAATCATATTATAGTGTATACTACATATTTCTTTCTACAATTTATGGTCTCCTTTATCTTCATTTTGATACCATTTTTGTCTTGAAATATGATGGTACTTTCATAGGCATGTTTACATAGTGTGCAAGTTCCACATTTCCTTAAGACTGTGGCATTCGTATTTAACCAGGTTTGCATTGGAGTATTCAATACTTCAGGGCGCATTGATTGACTCAAATTGTTTCTAAGCGTCTAGGCCTTTTTGAAAATTATTTCGGGACCTTGTTCCACGAATCTGGATATGTCTGGGTCCAATTTGAAAAGATCCCAATTTTTGTGTAGGATTTTCTTTATGTTGTAGTTGTCATGACAGAATTTAGTTATGAAGAAGATTTGTACGTGTTCTTTCATTCTTGATTTGACCTTCTGAGTTAGAGTTTGTTCATGTGTTAATTTCCTCGCCTTGTCACGTGCTTTTTTGATATGCTTCCATTGATATCCTCTTTGTTCAGAACGTGGGTAAAATAGTTCCACATTCTTCCTCAAAATTCAAGAGGTCAGGGCAGTTTCTGCATGCACGTATGAATTCACTGGTTTGTATATTACGTTTTACAGGTTCATGGTAAGTTTTGGTGAGTAGGTGTTTTTCCACTGCATAGATCGTTAGATCCAAGAAGTTGATGTTAGTTTGGCTACTTTGTACAGTGAATTCAATTCCAAATTCATTATGATTCAAATGTCCTGTAAATTCTTCTAGTTCTTGTGACATTCCTTTCCAAATCATTATCACGTCATTTACATAGCGTGCCGATAGAACCACTTTCTCTGTGAATGCTTCATCTGCATAAACAGCTTTTTTGTCCTCGAACATCCCTATAAAAAGATTTGCCAGAACCAGGGCATACTTCGTACCCATTGCTACTCCCTTCTTTTGACAATAGTAGTTGCCATCAAATAGAAAAATGTTGTGATCTAGGGTAGCCATGAGCATTTCTTTAAGCATTGACACTTGGTGATAATGTGAGGCAGAGTCCTCCTTGAACGCGTAGTCTATTGTTTGTATCGCTAAGTCGTATCTTATTGATGTGTAAAATGCACGTACGTCCAAGATGGCCAATAAGTAATTGGGGTGCCATTTGATTTATTGTAGAATCTTGATTGTGTCCATAGTGTCTTTCAGATATGCTTTCAATTTCGGTACCTCTGGTCGTAAAACATTGTCAATATATTCTGACATCCTTTCAGTGGCCCATCTTATGCCACTTAGGATGGGTCTTCCTTCCGGGATGCGTTCAAATGTTTTGTGAACCTTGCGTAAAAAGTAGATTGTCGGTATCACAGGTTGACTGACAGTAAGATAGGTTTTTTCATCATCACTGATTAATCCCTTCCTGTGCCACTTGATGATCAATTCCTGTAGTTGTTGAATTTTTTCTTGTTTGGGTTGTTAAGCAATTTTTCATAACACTGTGGGGTAGTTAGGTGGTTATTCGCCATGGTAATGTAGTCGTCTCTGTTCATAATCACAATGTTTCTGCCTTTATCCACCTCTTTAATAACAATACTCTGATTTTCTTTTACATTCCTAAGGGCTTGTTTTTCTTGACAAGATAGGTTCCCTTTAGATATGTGTTTTCTATGTTTATCTGATAAATTATTGATATCCCTTGTCACCGATTTATGAAAGGCGTTGATCATATTGTCGGGTGTTAGCTGCAGTGTGAATTTCGATTTTTGCTTTAGTTCTATACTTGGAGGTACTACTCTTAGGTCCTGTAATGTATTCATCATTATAAATGATTCAGGTTCATCTATTGATCTCAGTAGATGAATATCTTCAATTTGCTCAATTGTGAATGGGCTTGTCTCAGTTCGAGGTAGCAGATTGTAAGGTCTTGAAATCTGCGTTGCAACATTTCTTTTAAGTTTTAGCTTTTGGACAAACTCAAACAAGTCAATTTGAAGTTCTATGTTGTCAAATCCAAGTGGCTGCAAATGAGAGCCCTTTATTCAGTAAAAATGTTTCCTGTGTTGTCAAAAGCTTGTCAGATAAGTTAATGACTAGATTATTTACTTGTTTCTTATGGCCGCCTCTTTCGCACACGCTCTTGTGACTCTCCTGTAGTTCTCCAGTGCACTGGAATTTCCTGAATGTACCACGCCCCTCCTTCCTCTCCTCCTGATGTATGTAGACCTTTGTCCGAGTTGCTGGGTAAGTGAAAACAGACTTGTTTTCTTGGTGTGTTCCTGTTCCCTTTTTTGTATCTGTGGATTTGGTTAATAAATCCTGCTCCTTCCTGTTCATTGCTGCGGTCTCCTTCTTGTGGTGCATCATTTTCATTCTCTTCAACATCTGAACTCCATGAGGAAGTGTTCAAAGTTCTATTCGTGATACAGGTTTAGAATACTGATTATACCTGGAACGTATATATTCGATCCTCTCGATAGTCTCTTTCATCCCGAAGGAATTTTTGCAATTTTCTCAATTTAATATCAAAAAGGACAACTCATAGCCCTGAAGATGGATATAGCATAATATCCGAACCGCGTTGGCTAATTTGGACAATCTTTTGGGTTGACTGTAGTAGACATGTGAAATGTGAAGGATACCAGTGTGTAAATTGAACACTTGTATTTATAATATTGTTGTTTGGAGTTTAGGGTCTAAGGGAACCTGTGCAACTATGATTCCCAGTACATGAACTGCCCCAGACAGATGGGCAACGTTATAATTAATAAGGTTTGATGAATTTGTTTCTTTGAACACACACTTGATTAAAATGTGATATTTACTCATTTCTGTTTGAAAAGCATTGTGATTTAGAGAAATATAGAAAAGGACTTTGTCCGTCAAGAGTGCACATGGGTGACCTGTGGGCGACTACAGGCTATTTTTTGTAGCATCAGTACAGTACTCCTGGATGGGCCAGAATTATCCTGGACAACTGTGCCACAACATTTGACAGCATAACATGTGAAGATGGAGGCATATATGACATACACACATTGCATCTACCTGATGAGGTTGCATAGGCATCCATGCCTCCCCGCCCACCAACTTCTCACTGCTGATGAGTTCATGAGTTCTCTTCGAATGGAATCAGCTCCTCCACATGTGGTGATCCATGTCCAGTAGCCTGCAGAGAGGCCACATTGCTGCTGAACTTCTCCATAGTTCATTGCATGAGGTCCCCCATACACTTGTGGACCTATTCCACAGTGCACCTCTCCACACCACAGGCATTGATGTGATCTGTTACCTCCTTCCATATTCTCCACTGCTGGGTCACAGGAAGGGTACTACATCCCAATTGTACAGGTCATCTTGGTGTTCATCGACATAATCAGTGAGAATTGTCAGCTCCTCATCTGTAAGCTACCTCGTCCTTGGTGGCCCCTTCTCTTTCACCTGTGCCTCTTTGTGTGGTCTGCTTGTTTCTGCTCTGCAGGCAGGGCCTCCTGCCCCATGTGGGCCTTGGTGATACAGGGGCACCGGTAGGCTCACCCTCACATTGAGCAGGTGGACACTTGTTCTTCCATCTTCAATGTCCTCATCCTCTCTCCGCTGAGCCCTCCCACTCATGGTGCAAGCGAGGTTCACAGGAAGGTACCAAAACATCTCTGCACAATTTCTGTATTGCATCCCCTAAATATCACGTCCTCTGTTCACACCAGGAAATGTGCAAAATACCTCCTAAATATCATGGCATCCGCGCATGCCAGTAAATAAGTGTTTCACCCCCTAAATGTCTCTGCCAGGAAATATGCATTGCACCTCCTAAATGTCTCCGCCACCACTGGTGCAGGGAAGGCACATCATGTTCAGGATTATGCACGTAGGAGTGCTGCGTGCAGAATGTAAATTACGCGCATAGGCCCCTTCCTCAGATTTTCACACTGCTGTCTTATTCGTGTACAGGAGATATCTGTTTCTTCATTCTACTCCTGCCTTGTGCCAAATCTTGCCTCCAAACCTTAACATCTCTTACTGTCTAGTAGTGTGTCACTGGCTGCTGACCACTGGCTGCTGACCACTAGCACTGATCTGGAGTACCTAGAATTCCCTCCTTGCCTTTTCTCCTGTAGCTCACCTCTCAGGCTCTGTGACCACCTCATCTGCCATATTAGGACTTCCACACCTCAGAACCACCACAACAGCCCCACAGCATGTGTCCTCACAGCCAAGCTTCATCCCACCAGCCTCAAGAGGAGCCATGTCTGCAACATGAACTAACAACCGCAAGGTGAGGCTGAGGGCTGTCAACTTCACAGCTGTGGAAATTGACATCCTGAGTGAGCAGATCCTGGTCCGTTATGATGCTCTCTTCAATCCACAGAAGCAGCTTGGGACGTGTCATTATCAGAAGATCCGGTGGACATCATGGATGCCATCAACGCCCAGGGGGTGGCAGTCTGTACCATGGACCATGTCAAGAAGTGCTGGGACGACCTCAGGATCCAGAACCAGACAAAGGAGGCCCTTGATGTAGCTGCTTCCATGGTGGCGCATTCTGAAAGCCACCAATGAGTGTCACCCCTTCACCTCCAGGTTCTGCAGAGGATGAACCCAGCCATCTATGCCCAGGTCCTTGAGATAAATACTCACTGGGTGAATTTTTCCACAGAGTTTGTGTGACCTGCATGGGTATGCATGAACCTAGAAAGTCTGTTCTTTTCATGGCATGTGTTGTGGACAGGTGTAGGAAGGAGCTCTGTCAAATTCTGGTGACAAATTATTCTAATGTGCATGCAATGTGGGATGCTGACAGCAAATCTGCAGATGGGAATAGTTGCCCGATTGTGATGTTGCAGCATGTTAGGTACATTCATATGCACCTCCTCTATTGGTTGTTCGATTGTGTATAATGATTGCATCATCCACTGACACATATGCATGGATGTGTGGTAATGGCAATGTTGTGCATTTGACTATCTGGGATGACATTGTGATCTTTTGATTTTTTTTGTTGAAAACTACAGTTTAAAAACAAGGAGCAAACATTTTTGTTTCAAAAGAAAAGAAAAGAAAGTCCTTACGCAACCCAATACATTCCAAAGCAAAGGAAAAGACAGATGAAAAGAAAAAAAAGAAAAAGAACAAAGGATTCTTAACATTCACTCTCAAGTATCATAACGTTGATGATGCGCGTCCCGTTTTGTTCATTCATATCGCAGTCATTCGACCAATCGGGAAGGTCACAGATGTACAGCAACTTTAGCGCTACTGAGTTTGGTTAGAACTCCACTTTCAAAATCATGTCCATGTAATTGCCAATTGCATAGACAAGTTTTATATTATTCCCTTAGATGCTCCTAGCCCACCACCCATTCATGTCTTTATCTAGTGGAGCATACTTTCCAAGGTGGCGTGAGCGTTGGTTTACTGTCCGTTCACCCTCAATTAACAAATGGTTTAAGTTTTCGATTGCCAGTCCACAAAAGCGACAAAGATTGTCTTTTATTGACTTGTCCTATCTTTTCCAAATTATTCCCTTTGTTTTCAAGGTATTTGTCCTGAACCTCAGAAATTGATTTCGATGGTGACGAGAAGGGCACTGGAGTAAATATCGTGGATTTACATTTAGTTTTTTATGTTCCTGTCCCAAAAATGTCATTGAATCCATCTTATGTCGAGTTTCCTGATTTACAATCCATGCCCAGTTTTCAAATTTCTTCTTGGCACATTGGAGGCGGTTTAGAATCTCTTGATTATTTATATCAGCTGCCGTCAAGAAGGACCTTAGTAGGCGAAACCAGAGACTAAGTAAATTTTTACTGTCTGGGTCATACTCGTTTCCAAATATTTGATATGCCGGTGACAGAGACTTTAAAGACATCTTTCGCATTGACGCAATTGAGTTCCATATTACTCTTGTTTGCAGTGAATTAATTGACAGTTCATGTCTCAATACCGTCAAGGGTGTCGATTGTGGCAATTTCAACACATAGCGCCAGAATCGCCCTTCCAACAAGTGCCAGATTTGCTCGTTGACATTCCACCCCGCCTCGGCACCAAAAGTTATAATTGGCACAACTTTTTGCAGGTAGAATCTGGGGACAGGTTCCAATGAAAACTTCCCATAATTTTTGTAAATTTTCGCTCCTTGAAGGGCAAGCTTCAGCATTTTTGATTTTAATTATTTTAATTATTTCACCCATTGGTATTCACAGATGGAGATGTTAAATTGTTCTTCAGTCCATCCCATTGTTGTTGTATAAGAATCAGCTGCTTAAAATTGAAAAACTTTTTTCTTCCTTCTTGTGGGGTTCTGGAAAAAGGCCTAGAGTTCCGAAATACATGCTAGTACAAAAAGTTGAAGATGGGGGATTTGGATTCCCTGACTTGGTAAAATACTATAATGCTTTTTTACTTAAAAAAAACTCTTATTATTTTAGAGATTGTGGGGTGAATGAACCAATCTGGTTACGTATGGAATGAGGCATTTGTGCTCCTTTTGACTTGAGGTCGGTCTACAGTATGGATAAATTGCCAATTAATAGATTGAAGTTGCGCCCGATTGTGGCTACTAGACAGGTGATTGGAGGATGGTTTCGAGATAATGGAATGAGTTATGGTTTCAGTAGGGATGCTTCTATATGGTACAATACTGCCTTACAGATTGATAATAAATGTTTGAATTGGCTCAGTTAGATTAACAAGGGTATTCTGAAATTGGCAGATGTGTTGGATGGAGATAGGTTGTTGAGTTTTGCGGAATTGACGAATAGGTACGGTTTGAGGCAAAATGAACTACATAGGTACTTAGCTTTTGAGAATATGATAAATAATAGATTGGAATTGGCTGATGGTTCTATTGGGAATAAACCGGAGATTGGAACTTTATTGGAAGGTCCGGAATACGGGGTAAGTACTTATATGCAATTTATGCCTATTGATGAGAAACTCAGGGGGGCATGGTCTAGATTAAGAAATGTGTGGTCGGATGATGTTCTGGTTGAACTTTCTGAGTTAGATTGGAAATACATTCTGAAGTTTAATTTGACATTGGGTCCTGATATGGGGTTACATTTGATTAGACAAAAAATGATTGGAAGATTTTATTGGACGCCGGTTAGGATGTTTGAACTGGGGCTCCAGTCAGATGATTTGTGTTGGGGTTGTAATAATGATAGGGGTACATTATTGCATTTATTATGGGATTGCCCGAGAGTGTTGGAGTTTTGGTCGGCAGTGATTGATAGAATTGACTTGATTTTTGATGTGGTTTTGCGGAGGTCGGCAGTGAATATCATATTACTTTCCCGTAAGGACAGGGGTCGTCAGATTATGAGACATTCTTGTTGGATTGATAGAGCCATAATGGTGGCTATCAAGTTAATACTCAGGGTTTGGAAATCGAGGAAGAAACCTAATGTAAATGAATGGCTGATGGAATTACATGTCTTGGCACAGTATGATAAGGTTTCATTTCATAATAAAGATAAGGATGAAGACTATCTGAATCTTTGGGGTCCCTTTATGGCTCTATATGATTGATGGGTAGATGGAAAAAAGGTTGGGTTTTTTTTGTTTTTTTTTATTTTTTGTTTGTTTGTTTGTCCTGTCTTGTGTGGTTGTGGTTATCTTGCTGATTATGCTTCACTAAGGTTGATTCCTTGTTTGAGCTGTATTATCTATGATGCTCTAGTCCTTTTGTAAATTTCACTTTTTCTGCTGATTGTGAAGCATTGTTACTTTTGCTATTAATGTTTATATGAAAAACAATAAAGTGTTGTTGAAAAGTTACAAAAAATTAAACAAAAAAGAAAAATTGAATCCCTAAATATCTTATGGTCTCTACGGAGGAAATGTGTTCTCCAGCAACCGTCCACCAAAAGGATTTGTCTTTCTTGTTTTTTACATTTCCAATCGACACAATTTTTGTTTTTGATGTGTTTATCGTTAGCTCATTACTAACCATGTACTCGTGTAGGCTCGCAAGTAGTCGCTACAGTCCTATTTGGGTTCTGTCCATCAACACCAAATCATCTGCATATATGATGCATCTAAGCGGAATCCGATTGACCATTGGTGGGAAACAGTGAGCTTGCGCAAGATGGTTCGGCAAGTCGGCCAAGAATAGTTTGAAGAGCTCGGCAGCAAGAGGGCACCCTTGTTTGACGACCTTTAGCGTTGCAATGGTGTCTGATAGATCCCCACAGTGATTTAATCTTACTCTCATAGAGGTTTGATCATGAAGTGCCATGATTGGTTCAAGAAGGTTTGCCAGACATCGCCATCTTGACAATTTTGCCCAAAGAAGGCCACGATTTATGCTGTCGAACGCCTGTTTCATGTCTATAAAGGCGAAGTGAATTTTGCCATTAGCCTTTAGCGTTTCCAATTTCAAGATGGTAAGAATTAACAGGTTGACATCGACCCCGACACCTTTTGTGAAACTGGTTTGGCGGATGTCTGTGATCTGGGATGCCTCAGCCCATTTTGCAAGTTTTTGGTGCAAATTTGACCCAAAAATGTTCCCAATCGTATCAAGAAGGGCAATTGGGCGGTAGTTGTTAGGATCATCCCAGTTGCCCTTCTTGTGAATAGGAACCACTATTGCAGTGGTCCATGATTCAGGCAATTTTCTTGACGCTGCAATATTTGAGAACAGCTTTTTAATAACGGGAGCCCAGTCATATGGATGTTTTTTAAGCGCCACATTTGAGATCAAATCAGGCCCAGCGGCAAGCAAGTTTTTTAATGCTGCTATGGCTCGTACAATCTCGTCATATGACATTTCAACGGCCCATTGGGTTTCCTCCACATTCCTCATTTTTGTTGTCTCAATTGATGGTTTCTTGAAGATCGTGGAAAAGTGCGAATCCCAAGCATCTCCTGAGATTGTATTTGTTGGTGTTGGTGTACATTTTGAACAATCCATATTCAAGATCCGCCAGATTTCTCGTGTGTTCTTTGTCACAAGTAGGTTTAGAATTAATTCAGCATGGTCCTGATCAATGATAATGGTATGAGATTTTTCCCAATTTCGATAGAGGGCACATCTAGCTTTGACCGCTTCTTGCACATCTTTTCTCGGCAGACCTTTTCTTATCGCTCTCAGATCTTCCCGCATTGTCTTTTTTGCTTTGTGCATCACTTTACTGTACAGATGTTTATGGGATCGCCTGTAATGCATAGATGGATTTGCATCCATGATGTAGTCAGTCAACAGTGGGATATAGTCAATTCCCTGTCTAGCCGGGATATTCATAAGCTTAGTGCCAAGGCTTGGTATCTGGTTTCCATTCAATCTAAGACGATTTCCACCAGAATTTACTTCTATGGACATCTTGTAAGCAGTGCCAGATGGAATCGAGTCCATCATGCAATGAAGTTTCAAAAGACAATGGGCCTCATTACACGGACGGCGGTGGACCAAGGTGCTATTAGCACCTGGGTCCATGCCGGTAAAATACTGGCACCGCCTTGGTGGAAAGGGGAATTACTGCCCTATTTCAAGGTTGGTGGGGCGGTAATTCCCCCTTCCCCCATTTCCCTTCCCCATTCCCATTTTTGCCCCATAGGGCATAATGGGAATGGTGAGGGTGCTAATTACGGCACCACAAATTGCGGTACCGTAATTAGCTCCCTGGTCCCTTTGCGGGTTGGTTTTTAACCCCTGCAAAAAGCAGGCGTTAAATTCCCCAACCCGCAAAGGGACCTCGTAGTAAGGCGGTAAGGTTTTACCGGTACCGGTAAAATACCGGTACCGGTAAACCCTTACCGCCGTCCGTGTAATGAGGCCCACTGATCACTATATTTCATTTCTTGAATTTGTAAATCAATGGTCTTTGATTCAATGTTTCTGGAAACCCATATATAATCAAGGATGCTACGGGATTTTTCATGATACCAAGTTGCTTTTGCAGGAACAACCCCTTTTACAGAGCCATTTAACATTAAGAGGTCGCGAGTGCTCATGGCGTTTTGCCATCTCAGACCTTTTGCATCAACAAGTTCCTCTGGCAAACGCTTATAGGCCTGCAATTTATGGTCGAACTGTAACCAGGTGCAATTTAAGTCTCCGCAGCAGATCACTGACAAGTTGTTGTAAGGTAACATAGATTCATCAATTAGCTGTGTAATTGCATTTACAAAGTCTTTTGTACTGATTTTTGCTGGATTCCAGTATCCATTGATAATCAGTAGATTCTTCCAGGACTGTGTGCATTTTTCCATCGTATGGATGATTGTGCCTTGCACAAACGGGTTTGGGTTTACCGACACTGGAGCCGACCATATTTGAGTTATTCTCACCATTGTTAGTAAAACAGAGCTTGGACGCCCTTTAACATTTCTTTCAGCAGGGTTTAATAGAGAAGTGAACCCATCGTGCATTGTAGCTTTGCATAGCCATGTTTCCTGCAGACAGATTATAAACACGTTTTCCAGGGAGATGTTAAAATCATTAAATAAGTGTTTGAATCCACGTGTGTTCCAAGATAGGAACGTATATGGACAATCGTGATCTGTCAGTCATGGCTAGTAGGCGCAAGATCTGTTTTGGTTTTCTTTTTTGGCTAATAGTGATTTTGACAACGATCGGTCTTGTCTTGTGTTCTTCGAAAAACTCTTGGATTTCCGTAAGTCTGCTGAGCCGACACACTTCGGATTGTGTTGAGTTGTCTTTGTTACTTTTTCTTGTCATAAGAGACAATCCATATCGGGTTCGACCGAGATCTCGAATCCGAAGAACAGAAGATCTTCACTAGCTCTTAACAGGGTGTTTCGTACTCCTGCCGAAACAATGTGTAGGAGCACCTGATCTGAGGATTTTTCAGTTGCATATTCAACAATCTTTATGTCGTCTGATTCAATTGTGCATAGAAGTGGAACACATTTGAACAATTTCATTATGTTTACTTCAGAATAATCGCTTTGAATGTTTTGTAAGCGTAATTTGCAACATTGCAATGCACTTTTGCTGACTTTGTTGTCGTGAACCCTTGTTTTGGAATGAACGCGCTGGTTGCATTGATTTGACGAGAATTTCGGGATTAGCCTTTGGTCCTCAAGAAGTTCTGTAGTTTCCTTCGCTGCAGCGGCAAGATTTCTAGGCGAACGCTCGGCCATGGTTTTCGCACTGGCCGACATAGCTTCATTAGAGCTCTGGCCACTTTCCCTCCTTATTGCAAGTTGATGCAAGCCGGAAACAATGGAAGCATCTTGATCGTCGTGAATCGAGTATGTGGATAAATCACACAGATTTATTGAAGAGGATTCAGATAAGGATCCATTTGTTTCAGAGTTGGAAATAATTCTTCTTCGTTTTTTTGTGCTTGTTTTTGCTTGCCTTTGTCGATATGAGCTTGAGGAGTTTTTTTTATTGCCAGGTCAGGCCTTTTGGTTTTGACATCAGTGTCTCTTTGAAATAGACTAAGCCTTGGTGGTGATAATACATTTCTTATAAATTTCTTGACCTTGGTGTTTCCAGGCCTTTTGCCCATCGTTACTGTTTTCCGGGCCTTGGCTGGACCTACAATTTCTCTCACAGCGACCAGATTTTTTGGATTTGCTATTGGGATTGTATGTCTCGCTGCGCCAGTAAAGAAACTAAAGGACGAAAAGTGTTTCTCCGGCATGATTGTTGGCTCTTGAATAGGCACCACAGGTTCGGAGCTTCTGATTCCTTCGCTTCCGTCATCATTGTTTGAGCTCTTGTTTTGAAGAGATTGTTTCCCATTTGCACTTTTGACATTCTCCACAGGCAGGTTTTTGGAACAAACAATCCCATCAACTGTTTTGCGTACAGTTGGGGTCGGCTGAAGCTCAGCCGAACGTGCATTAGACAGAGAGTCCTTGCCAATTAATTTTGAATTTGGCTCTAAGTCTATAGCCGCCTGCAGCATGTCAGATCCTTCAGTGTTAACATTTTTTGTGCATTTTCCGGCGCTGACACCGGGGTCAGAGCTATGATTTTTTCGCATCCATTTGATGGCTTCCAAGAGAATTCAGCAAGTTCTCGTTTTGGCAATGATGGCGCGCAGCCAAATCACAAAGCCTTTGCTGCCACTGCACTGTTATGTCAGCCTCAGCTTGTATTTTAGCTTTTAAGAGGCAGTTGAAATTTTGAATTTGCTCCATTTTTTGGTTTAGGTTTAACAACATTGCTCCTTGGTCATGAATCCTTTCTCTTAGGGCTTCGTAAAGTTTCACAAAAGGTATCAGGGCTAGAGTTGATGCTGCCAGGACATTGTTGTGAATTTGCATGGCGGCCACAGAGGATAGGCTGGCCTTTGCTGGTGCGTGGGAGATATTTTCTGCTACAATGCTTGAATGATTCGAGACATCCTCATTTGGCATTTGGGCTTCCAATGAGAGCCCATTACTTTGAGCTAGCGCGGGCCTTTTTGCACTATTTGGTTTCCTTGTAGACGCCATTGGGGTGCTTGTCTTGGTCTTGGCATGTTCTGAAAGATGAAAAGGCAAAGTAGCTTGCAGTGGTCTTGTTGTCGAATCGAGGGTTTTATTTCTGCTGGTATTAGTGGACAATGCCACAGCATACAGAGCTGGCGAATCTGGAGTGGTAAGCCGGTCCAGGGGGTTCCAGGTTGCCGCCCTGACAGGTGGCTTCGGACACTGATGTATATTGCCCTGGCTATACATTTTTCCCTCATCTTGCGGAGATGGGTTCAAAGATGCCATGCCTATCTTTGTGACCAATGACTCCACACTTTCAGGAGATTCTGTTTCCGGTGGAGCCTCATCAATTTGGTGAATCACTGGCTGTTCAATTTCGTTGGGATCATTAGACATCAAAACCAACGATTTCAATGATGGTTTGGCAGTAGGCTCTTGAATGCTCTTATTGAGCACTGCATGGTATCGTAGCACCTTTTTCCCACTAGGTGCCAAACCAACGTCTTTTGTTGCCTGCAATTCCATGAATGTATGACTTTCCATGGCAGTATATGACCATTTCTCAGATAGACCAGATCTGGCATCGGAATTCTTTTTTGGTGCAATCAAATGTGCATCTGCTTCATCTGTCAAAGATTTAGATGAAATCAAATCTGTGGTGTCGACAGCGACAGCGGCACTCACTGGCTGTATGTCTTGGGTTGGGCGTTCAGATATTTTTGGCCGTAAGCCCTGTGCCCATTGTAAGTTGTTTTGCTCTAGTTCATTTAGTGTGGGTTCAGCAATCGGTACCATCATCAAATCCGCATCTGTGATCTCAAATGGCGAGTAAAAAAGCTCTGGAGTGTCGGGACTAGTTATCATCTTCCTCATTTCAGGCATCAGGTTTAGGACTGGTTCTAGATTGTTTAGAGACAACAAGGCAGATTTAGGTAACACTATTGAGGCAGACATGTCCAGCCTCAAGGATTCATTCTGAGCCACATTTTCGCAGCCATTAGGGCCATTAGGGTTTTTGGGCAACAAGTCAGGGAGTGCTGAAATAACGGCTGACACCTGTGGCCTTGATTCCAAGCTGACCTCAACATCAACATTAACATCAGCACCTGCGACCGCAGCACCCACAGACTTGGCAACTTGGTTCATCAGCAAGGCAACAGTCTGTTTGCTTACATTGCCGTGCATGGCGTCTGCTTTGTTGGCGGCCATCGGGGGTTCAACATGCGTCGTTGCTGCAGCGTTTTGTGTGGAGTCTGGGAATCAAGTTTTTTTGAGTCTGCCATGGCCTTGCGACCATCGACCTGCAGCGGACTGGGGCAGACTGGGAACTCAGAGCCGAAATCCGCGCAGCGCTCCGCGCCCCAGCGTGTTTAAATCAATGAACACAAACACAGGACTTCTCACATCGTGCAGCTTCTCTTTATTGCAGAGTAGACTTCAATATTTACAGCACCGACAACAGTTATCTATGGCTTAATTTCTCAAATAGGATGCAGCGTGCGGTCATTAAGCAAACTGCTTCCTCTGGAATAAAGAGCAGGAATGAAGATGCAGAGTCTCACAAATCAGTCTCCCTTATCGCGTGTTCCCGGTCCAGTGGGAACGGGTGCGCTGGCATGGTCTCCGGGGCAGGCGCACAAGTATAGCGTGAGGTTTCCTTCCCAAGAGGAGCTGTTAATGTTTTGGGGGCCTGCTAGCCGGCAGCCTTCACTTCTCCAACTTCTTTTTTCTCTGACTTCGGCGGCAGATATGTACCCAACATAACTTTTCAGCCGCAATACAGCACAACCAGCATTGTGATCTGTCAGGCCACTGATTGAGGGGCTATGCACCATATGTTATCATGGCCTTTGTTAGGGTTCGGGGGCGACTGTGTTGCTGCTTGACCCTCAGCAATGGATGCATGTGCATGTTGCATGCTTTCAGGTTGTACTGTCAGGGGTGCATGTTGCTAGATATGTTTGGTTGGAGATGTGCCTATGATGCTATGGACACATATGACCAGGTGCCCTTTCCATGGCATTGCCTGTAGGATACACTTGGGTCACTGTGTCATTGGTATTGTGATGTGAATTGAGTTGTTACTATGTGTTTGTGGCCACACATCAATGTACTATGCTCACATGTGCATGTCTCATCAATGTAACTTGCCATTTCTCTTTCACTTGTGAGCCTGTATTCATTCTGATTTCAGGGCATGGGCCTGTGTGTGTGAGGCAGTTGCTTGTTGACTCTGTCTGACTGCATGCAACTGTTACTATTGAGGACAACACACATGCATTGGCACTGATGACTGATACATATGTTCTTTGCTCTCTTTTCCACAATTGCTGGAGAAGAGGGTACAAACTTTGCTGTGGAGCTGCAACCCAGGGACATGGCCTCCAGATCCCAGGTGATGTGGCTGGGTCAGCATCCCATACATCTGGTAATGCTGCTGAAGGGGAGTCCCAGGATTCCATAATTGTTGTGGAAACCTCAGCAGCTGTGGGACAGGGTGGTGGTTATATTGTGACACATGGGCTCTAAACAATGGGGACCTCATTGGAGGCATCTGGGTTGATGGAGGGGGAGAAACAGGAGGAGACCATTGCAGGCCTGCCCATGGTTTTAGGTGGGGCCACTGAGGGGCATGTGCAGGCTGAACACCTGGCCCTGAGACAGGAGGATGTGCTATGCAGTCCACCGTTGAGGGGTAGCACAACCTCCTGTCCTGGGGCCATATGCAGTAACAATACAAACCTTCACTGATGCCTCCACCCAGATAGAGCCCGCACACCAGCTGATGTGGCCGTCTGGGATGATATGCTGCCCCTGCTGATGGGTGGCTTGAGGTGGCAGGTTTCAATGTGTGATGCTGTGCAAGCATCTCATGTGCAGCATGTAGAGCATCACATGTAGATGGGCCACCTCTTGTCACAACTGGCAGCAGCAGTTCCTTCCGGTGCTCTCTCTGGACCGGCCACTGCCATAGCCCCCTGCCCCTCCTCCTCCTCATCTGTGCTCAAGTGATTGTCAACTGAAGCCTCCATGCCAGCTTCCACCATGGTCTCCTGTGCACCTGTCCCACCATTGTCCAGTCTGGATGTGCCTGCGTCCCTGGTCGCAGTGGAAGTCCGTTCAATGGCACATGAGGTGGTCACTGAGCCTACCCAGGAGCCTACAGGGGAACAGGGTGTGGCGGAGCAGCAGGCACTTCAGAGCAATGCAGGTGCTGTACACTCCCGATGCAGACTGTCATCCAGTTGGGAGAGTATCTGCATGCAAACACATTACCAGGCAACAGGAGATGTTGACAGTGAGGAGGCAAATCGGCATGACATTGCCAGAAGTAGGAGGCAAGAGGCACACACATGGTATAAGTGCGGCAAAAGGTAAGACAGCTCCAGCAGGCTCTTGTGTAGGTCCAAGTTTACTTGTGAGGCAGCAGGAGGAAGAGAGGCAATGGGCACATGATGCAACAATAGCCAGGGCCAGGGCCAAGCTTGATGAGAGGGAAGCAGAGGCACATGCTGCCAAACTGGAGGATTCTTGCAGGGCCATGGAGGAGATTGAGCATTGGATGATAGAAGCCCTGCAAGCCCTCGGGGAAACAACGGAGGCCCGAGTGCAGGAGGCAGAAGTGGAGGGAGGGAGTATTGACCTTGGCTGCAGCATTGTCAGAGATCGGCATGAACTAGTCCACAGACTCCTGTATATAGTTCAGTAGTTGTAGGTTCTTTTCTATGCATATATTTTTTCCAGGACTATTTATTTGTCGCCCTTCTTGTACATAGTTGTTCATCAATACAGTTCACTTTTTTTGTTCAACACCACTGTTGTGCACCTTTTGTTTCTACATGATCTCCAACTAAGTATATACTATGTCTGTCATGTGGGTTTCGGCCACACTCCATGGGCCATGTTGATAGTGGCCTATTTGCTGGGGTACATGCATGCATGCTTCATGTGAGTGCAATGTTTACTATGATGCCTTCATGTTCAATGTACATATGTTGACAATGGTAGATGTGGGGAGATGACATGTTTGGAGTTGCACGTGTTGAACATCTTTGTCATTCACATCTGTTGTTAGGCTACTTCTGTGCTTTGTAGTACAGGCATGCTGGTCATTATTGTGCATGGTGTGTGTGGGTGTGTCTGACATGTATGCTGTGGTTGGCATGGCACTTCCTTTGCATCTGTGGTCATGGGTGCTTGGTCAAGTTGGGGGTTGTCTGAGGTAGGCCTGGTGCCATTTATGGTGCAGGAGAATTACATATCTGCTGTCAGTGTATCAGTGTCGGTTGTGTATGATTTGAATTGTATGTCTGATTGTGGCGATGTGGGGAGACATTTCAAGATGGAAGGTATGTTTCATGATGATGTTTTGGGTCTCTCACTGAGGGATGGATACTCATTTATTTCAGTGTCTGCCTGATTTTACACAGAGCAGGGTGTCTGAGGTATCTGTTGGCAGCCCATTCAACTCTGCCCATTCACTTTTCAGGATTTCTGTTTCTTGGACGTTGTGTTCCTTTCTGGTTCCACAGCGGTTTGGGTGGCCTATTGGCATTGGGGATGAGGGAGAGGGATGTGGTCTCAGTCTGATTCACTGGCTACATACCTCACATGTGGACTATGGAACCTGACCATCAAGAGATAAAAGTGTAGCTGCTGTGATGTTTTGGTAGGCTGTTGTGCAGGCGAGTGTGATCCAAGTGGAGGCCATGAACTGGCGGACTACCCTGGAATCACCAGCACTGCTTCCAAGTGATCGTGGTGGAGGAGAATATGTGCCAGCTGTAGTTCATGGAAGGCACAGGCCAGAGGAGTTGTGGAAGGTAAGTGCTAATCGTGCTGAACAGGGCTGTAAGCCTGTTTCTCACTTTATTGGGACAGTGTATGGGTGTGGGAATCTCTTGCTGTATGGGTGTGTGACTGTACCCTTTTCCCAACAGATCATGGGTTTTTGTCAGCATAATACTGTTTCATCTGTTCAAGGGGTATGGGAAGGGACGGAAGGGACATCCAGTGAGCTGTTGTCAAGCTAGTGGTGTGGCCAAATTACATGGGCATGTACGTGGTCTACTTAGATGGTCTGGGGATTCATCATGAACTTCTGTAATCAGGATGGTTCACTTGATTTTCTGTCAAACATGTCAAATTCCATCCAACTCCTGGTGTCAATACTGTGCCCTGTATGAGTAAGTGTGAGCATTTGGGTAATTTGTGTTTGGGGTCCTTGATTGTGATGTGGCACCTTGTTGGGATGCATACTGTGTGGGTGAGGAGTGGGCGTAGAATGATATTAATTGGAGGGCACAGTGTAGTGAGGGTACTTGGACAAGGGCAGACTTGTGGGTATTGCCTTTGGTTAGGGGGTTGGGACATAGATCAGTGGGCGAACTGGTACGAAGGCGGACTTGTGGGTGCTACCTCAGAATAGGGTTTGGGTCACAGATCAAATTGGGGTATTGGGAAGAGGACGGACTTGTGCGTGCTGCCTTAGGTAGGGGGTTGGGACACAGATCAGTGGGGGTTGTTAGGCAGAATTTTATGCAGTACCCTTTGGGAACACCACACGCAATTAGGACTACAATTGACAGTACAAATTCACCTTTGGTACAAGCCTGTACTACACAGTAAAGTGGTAGAGATAGCTGAACAGCCAGACTTATCTCAAGAGTAAAGTATCAGTGTCAGTACTTACACAAAGGACAGCAATTACTATGATTCAAACAAACACTGACTCAAGGTTTCTGAGTAAAAGAATATACATTTATTTACACATATCAGTTATTAAACATTTCACTATTATCAAGCCGTTGAAAAATCACACTCTTAATATACCACACCGCACCCAATAGATTCTGGACAAGTTAAGCTCAAAATGAAGTGTGAGCAAAATGGCACTGCAGTAATTTAAAATGGAGGGAAAGACAACGTTAGAAAGAAATTGAGAAGCACCAAAAAGTAAGTAAACAGGGCAATCTAGAAAAAGGAACTACAGTGAGGAAATAAAATTCAAGGGGCCTGGCCCAAAGCCAATGGACCAAAGTCTTTGCAGAGGATCACACAGTTCAGGGTAGTTCGCAGTTAAGTCTTTGCCAAGAGTTCAGAACGAAGTTGGTTGGATGAAAAGTTACTTTAAAGAATAAAGAAGGACAAGCCCTCGGATTGGCGAAAGATTTCACACACTTTAACTGTGGCTGGACGAAACAAACAACCGGGTTAGCACAGTAAATTTAGAGAAGAAGAATGCTGTAGCTGAGGCAGACGTTCCTGGCAGGTCCTGCAGGCTCAGGGTTCCTGAAGCGACTGTCACACTGACAAGACAGAGGAAGACTGCCCGGGGAAGAAACCAGTAGCAGGGCAAAATGACAAATAAAAGGTTCACTCCTTAAAACCCAAGCAGGGTCCGACCTTCGTGGCTATCCGGTTCACTGTAGCTGTGCACAGCAAACTCGACCAGAGGAGGAAGGCCTGGCTTGCAGCTTGGTAAACTGGTTGTTCCCACCAGCTCAAGGGGAGAAGATTCCTTGCAGATCTTCCTTGTCGTCGAAGTTTGGAGATTTGGACCCGCAACAGGGCTTCACCGGAAGGTTCAGTCGTGGTAGAGGTCCTCTTCTGTCAGCTTCTCTTCAGCTCTCTCGATCCAGATATGCAGTTGTCCCCCATTCACATAGCTGGCTGTCAATCACACAGCAGGGTGGCTGTGCCGCCGGGACAGTCACCACAGCCAATCATACCAGTGTGCGACATGGGTCTCCAAGGAGACCCTGTGCAGGGAGTCTCAAACCCTCCCTCACCTCATGTCCCCCTCAGACATTCAGGCACCTAAGGCGGGCTTCTGTGCAGAAGCCCGCAAAAGGTCAGTGAACAAAGTAACCAAACCTGGTTTGACGCGCAGAGTAAAACACGATAAAGACTTTTACAAAAAGAAATGGCAAATAAACCCAGCTGGAACCATATAAAAGTACATATGGTCCAGCGGTTTAAGTTCGAGGCTACCAAGATAGCCTAAAACAATACCGAGGCTATTTAAAATAACCACGGTAAGAACAATAGGGTAGTTACCACTGCCACCAGCCAAATGTTAATGAAAAGGGAACAAAACAATGTTCCATGAGAAACAGACAAAAAGGGATAACTATTAACCCTTTCCAGAACTCTATGAAAGATAGTTTGTACTGGGTCTGTGAGTTTAAAAAGACTAATAAAGTCAATGGCAACTTTACATGTTCTGGGAGACAGTAATCAGTCCCAGAAAATGGAGTCTGAGTTGGGAAGTCTAAAAAAGACAACCCTGTGTCACTGCACTGAAGGTGCTGTGTAACACACAGTAAAAAGATGATGCCTATGGAGTAGGTGAGGCTCCACAGTCTATGAACACAAGACAATGTTAAACACACAGCAAAACACATGTAAGAGTGGGAAAAAAAGGCTCACACTCTTACCAGGTGAAAAAAATAAATCCTAGAAATCCAGCAAAGCTGCTGAGGAACTCAGTAGGTAAGGGAAATTATCCATTCTGGAGAATTCTCCCTAACAGGGGTAATGGGATGAGGGCGGACTTGTGGGTGCTGCCTCAAGTTAGCGGGCAGAGGTGCAGTTTAGTGGAGGTATGTGGGTGCTGCCTTCAGTTAGAGGGCTTGGGTGCAGTTTAGTGGAGGTATGTGGGTGCTGCCTTCATTTAGTGGGCCAGGATGCAGTTTAGTGGAGGTACGTGGGTGCTGCCTTCATTTAGGGGGCCGGGCACTGTTTAGTGGAGGTACATGTGTGCTGCCTTCAGTTAGGGGGCTGATGCACAGTTTAGTGGCAGTACTTGTGTGCTGTCTTTAGTTAGGGGGCTGAGGGATAGTTTAGTAGGGGTACATGGGTGCTGCCTTAAGTTAGGGCATCAGGTGCTGTTTTGTGGGGGTGCTGGGACGAGGACGTGCCGGTTACAGCATTGGAGTTGGAGCAATTGTGATTTCTGGTAAGTAATCCTTGATTACTTTTTTCCATGGGTCCGACGCAAAGGTTGTTTGAAACTGCTATGTTATGTGTGTAATGGGGGCTTGTTGGGGGCACTCTAGGCACTACTTGTTATTCTTTGCGCTTCATATTTCTGCATGCATTTACTTCCATGAATCGGCTCCCAGCGCTATTCTTATGCCAGTGCAGTCTTCCACGCGCTAACTACTTTGCATGGAATTAGCACTTTTTTTGTAAATTAGGCCCTGTGTCTCTCCTTACATTGTACTGCTCTTAATAGAATATTTTTGATTGTATTTGTAACTTGTTTCAAAAAAATTTGACCAATGAAAAAAACCCAAGCAAAACTAATCATTTTCTGAGCATGAAAACATACGGGGCCTCATTACAAGTTTTCCGGTCCAGAAACAACGGTACTGGTAAGCTTTCTGGTACCGTTGTTTCCAGACCTGCAAACTACGAGTTCTGCAAGCGGGGTCCTTTCAGCACACCAGGTCTGACCAGGCGGGCGGAAAGGCACACGCTCACAGACCTTGATGGATGCACCGTCACCATTCATGAATGGTGCTGGTGCATCCGTCCTCCCCATTCCCATTGAGTCCAATGGGACTCGAATGGGGAGTAATATTTTACGGCGCCTAGCAATGGGCAATTACCGGGACTGTCGGACCGTAATGCCCCGGTAAGTCCCCATTGCCTGGTGCCGAATAAAAAATGACTCCGGCAGTAGCCGTGCTGTTTTACCAGCACGGCTACTGCCGGAATCATAATGAGGCCCACAGTGTGCCTGTGAGATGGAGCCATGAGTTCACGTTCCATCAGTAGTGGCATGATCATACAATTCAAGGTTGGGATCATCTGTCCTGGTGAAAGAGAACATTGACCCCATTGAGGCATTATTGTGTTAAATTCTAAATGAAATTCATTTTTATTCATGTGACAGAGAACACTTTTCCTATTGCGTTTAAAGTGTTTTTAGGTCTGTCTAAATCCGAATATGGACTTTTTCGAGTCTTGCATTTTGCAAGATAGCAACCAGTGCTGGCCCCAGGTTTGCCAGCGCCCTGTGCAATATTTGTGCCCCCCCCCACCCACCACAAAAGTCAGACAGCAGGGGCCTTAGTTCTGTTGTTCGGATGATAATAGAACAAGTATCGGCCGAACAACAGAACTGAGCCCCTTGCTGTACTTGTAAAGTGTGTGGAAGGTCACCTTACCGGCAGCTCAGTTTCATGTAAACCGCGCCTATTAAAGAATCACGCCACAATTCTTAAATAGGTGTTGTTTACATGACATTGGGGTCATTACGACTTGGGCGGTAAGGGATAAACGATGCCGGTAAAGGATTACCTTTATCGTTTACCGCTCCGGGCCATTACGACCGACCAACCTGCTATTAGCGGCACCGTAACTAACGCTGCCTCAAATAGCGGCATTGGGCGCGGGCACGGAAATACTGCCATGGTGTAAACAGGAGGCCATCACAAGTCAGGCGGACATGCAAATAACGGCCTGCTGAAGGCCGAAAAGTACCTTACCGGCATGGAGTAAATACTGGCATTGCGTACCACCCGTAAACGGCCATGTGCAGTGTTCCCAACTGCCACAGGTGCACACAATCAGCACAGGTGGAGGCAATATAGACTGGGCCAGCACAAAAGGAGCACACCCCACCCCTTCCCACACCCAGGTACACACCAAAATGATTCCAATACTACTAGCAATGCTGGGGCTGGAGGACATGATTGCAGTGGAACTGCTGCAACAACAACAACAACAACAAGCAGCACAGAGGAGACGCAAGAGGAGAAGGAGGGTGGGGCAGGGCCAGCATTCCCCACCAGTGCAGCCAGTGGTACCATGCAGGCATCCCCCAATCCCTCGCATCCAAGCCAGTCTATTCAACCTAACACCTGAGCAGATCCACACCCTGTACTGTTTGGACCGGGACACCATCACCACCATTGTGGATATGATACATAACGACATTGTCAGCCTGATTGAAATACACATCGCAATCCCACCTCTACTGAAGGTACTGTCAGTGCTCCACTTCCTGGCCACAGGCACCTACCAGCACACAGTGTGGCACATGCTTGGCATATCCCAACCATTATTCTCCCATACGCTGAACCAAGTGCTTGATGCCCTCCTGAAGCACACAGGCGACTACATTTTCCTACCACGGACAGCCCAGGAGATTTCCAACACCAAAGTTGGTTTCCATTCACTGGCCGGCATCCCTGGTTGCATTGGCGCCATCAACTGCACCCATGTCGAATTGGTGGTCCCACATGCCATGGAGGCAGTGTACCACAACCATAAGTTATACCACTCCATCAACGTGCAAATGGTATGTGACTCAAACAAGATCATCACATATTGTTGTGTCCGATTCCCAGGATCAACCCATGATTCAATGGCCTTGCGGAACTCCACGATACCACGCTACATGGAGCGACATGCAGGGCAGAGATCCTGACTTCTCGGTGAGTTGCATATCAGGCTCATGGAAATGCGATGTGGGTAGGTGATTGGGGGGAGAGATGCATACTTCACCTGGCTGAGATGGGGGGTGGGGGAGATGCATACTTCACCTGGCTGAGATGGGGGGAGAGATGCATACTTCACCTGGCTGAGATGGGGGGGAGAGATGCATACTTCTCCTGGCTGAGATGGGGGGGGGGAAGAGGCATACTTCACCTGGCTGAGATGGGGGGGGATGCATACTTCACCTGGCTGAGATTGGGGGGGAGAGATGCATACTTCACCCGGCTGAGATGGGGGGGAGATGCATACTTCACCTGGCTGAGATGGGGGGAGAGAGGCATACTTCACCTGGCTGAGATAGGGGGGGAGAGATGCATACTTCACCTGGCTGAGATGGGGGGGAGATGCATACTCCACCTGGCTGAGATGGGGGGAGAGATGCATACTTCACCTGGCTGAGATGGGGGGGGGTGATGCATACTGCACCTGGCTGAGAGTACCTGAGAGGATGCACCATGCTCATACACCAAAGCAGGCCAGACTTGTCCCGGCACCTGACCACAAAATACAAGACGTAAACTGCACTACCACGAAAATGATGCAGTGCAACAACCATTACATAGCCATCAACATGTACACTGCACATAATCAGACTGTAGACCCCACAGCACAATGCAGCAACAAGCAATGAGGATGGCCAATGCACAGCGCCAAGTACCATCATCAAAAAGTACAGGTCTCCATTACTGTGTACAAAGGAGCCACATGAGGGCAAGATACAAAACACACCCCTACACCAACACAGAGGTCCACCAAAACAGCATGTCACCATTTGTCGTGCAAAGTGAGATCATCATGACGCTGCCATCAACGTTGACAGGATAGTAGCATACATCACTGCACATCACCCAGATCATGGGAACCACCATTGTGGACTACCACAGTGCATGAGCAACCACAAGGAATTGGCCCCCCCTGCGCCCAATAGACGATGGCACGCACACCTGCCTATAAGAGGAATACACACTTAGCACTCACATCATTGGATCTGTGGGTGCATACAGGAAATGAATGCATGCTATGGTGTCATTGATACAGGTCCCATGTGATGTGAGGACTTATACATAATCATTGTTGTCCACATGCAGGTGATGCAGGCTATCCCTTGAAGAGGTGGCTCCTTACCCCAGTCCGGAACCTGCAGAACAGGCACGAGGAGGACTACAATCGTGCGCATAAACGTACCCATGTGGTGATTGAGCAGACCTTTGGCCTGTTGAAGGCACGGTTTCGCTGCCTCAGCAGGTTTGGTGGGGCACTCCTGTACGGGCATGAGAAGGTGGGCAAGATCGTCATGGCATGTGTCATGCTACACAATATGTGCATCAGACGGAATGTGCCCCTGCCCCCTGACGCTGAACTGCAACCACCTGACGATGAGGATGAGGAGGGTGGAGATGGGGCTGCACTTCAGGGAGGCAGCAATGCACAGGAGGGACGTGCCATGCATCAGACTCTGATTGACCAATGTTTCTAGCACACATGGATGGGGAGTGTGACATGGAGGCGAGACTCAGGGCAATGGGTGTGTCAGGGACATGGACACTGTAGACTGTTCACCAAGAAAGCACACGTACACAATAAGCAATGTCCTCACATGTGAATTCAGATTTCATAACAGGTGTATTCAGAATATGTAAGTAACAGGTGCACAAGCCCTCCACCCAACACACCCACTCCCACCTCCCCCTCCCCCTCAACTTCCCCACACACCCTCTCCCCCTAACCCTCCCCCCTCAACTTCCCCACACACCCTCTCCCCCTCCCCCTCAACTTCCCCACACACCCTCTCCCCCTCTCCCTCCCCCTCAACTTCCCCACACACCCTCTTCCCCCTCCCCCTCCCCCCTCAACTTCCCCACATACCCTCTCCCTCCTCTCCCTCCCCCCTCAACTTCCCCACACATGTTGTGCACTGGCATGCACTTTAAGTCCACACCTACAGCCCTTCTCCTCTTCTGGCAGCAGGTGGACCCCTGTCCGACCTGCGCAGGTTACGGCCGGACCTACGCAGGGGGCTGGACTTAGTGGAGCTGGCATTGGAGGATGTCCCAGGTTAGTCTGCCACCTGTGCCGGACGCATGGCCTCCATAGCTGCCACCATTTGTGAGAGGACCTGCCGCACTGCTGCCAATTCACTGCAGATGTCTTTTGAGGAGGTCTCTATTGCAGATTTGAGGGATGAGGCACATTCATCTCATCCCTTGCCCGGCCACATTCCGTAATGTGCTGTGTCAACAGCCCTGTTAACTCCTCCTGCCGCTTCTGTATAGCCCTAATCCCCTCTTGGCTGTTCACGACACTGGGGGATGTATGAGGTGCCACCGACATGGTAGGTTCATCATGCACGGTTGGCGTGGGCCATGAGTCCCCAGGAGACAGCTCATGGCTGTTGCTTTCATATATGTTGGATGGGGAGAGGTTTGGTGAATACGGGGAGCCTGTAGTGATGGTTGTGCCTTGTGGCAGTACATCTATCTCGTTGTCTGACAGGGCTGCTGTGGCAGCTGTCTCCCCCACAGTACTACTGGCAGCCAATGTAGTGCCTTCTGCCACTGGCTGCAGTGTGTTGGTGGCTGTTGTGGGTGCTGTGGTGGGGGCTGTAGTGCACGTTGATGCTGTGGCTTCTCGGGTTGTCTTGCCCTTCTGCTGTGGTCCAGGTTGCCCTCTTCCCCTTGATGTAGAGGGGCGGCTTTCTCCCTCCATGCCCCTGGCTTTCTTGTGTGGTGTTGCGGCATCCTCCCTGGGGGCCTGGTTGTCGCTGTCTGATGGCGTGCCTGTGGGGGACCAAGAGAGGGAGAGGATTAGTGATGGGTCTACATGCATCAGGCATGCATTGGGGTAGCTGCATTGATATGGAATGGCAGTTGATTGGCATTGGGGTACTGACATACAGGTTGCTTGGCTTTTGGGAGGGTGATGCAGGGATGCGTCTGGGATGGGACATATATGGGGTGCATCATGCATGTGGACAAGATGGTGCTGTGCACTGCCTGTAGGCAGTCTTGCAAATATGTGTCTGGTGGACCCTGCTTTCCATCATTGCACTGTCAGTTCAGGGGTACATCATCATGTTGGTCATTGCAGTGTTGGAACACCTACCTGCATCGGTCGATGACGGGGCTCCTCGCTCCATGTCCCCCACTCCCTCAATAGCCTCCATCCCAATGGTGGTTGCGCAGATCTCCTCCCAGGGTTGCATCTTAATGGGGGAGTCCGCACCTCCACCTGTTGCCATTGCCTGCTTGCGGTTGGCTGAGAGGATCTTCCGCACGCATAAACGTAGATGGTCCCAGCGCTTCCGGACATCTTTACGGGTGCGGGGAGTGGTGCCAACGGCAATCACCTTCTGCGCCACCTCTGCCCATATCTGCTTCATCCGCTGTATTGCAGGTCTAGACATGTTGGTGGAGAATACGACCTCTGCATGTTCTTGCAGCGTCTCGGCCAGCATATTCAGCTCCTCTGGTGAGAATCGTTCCTTGCGCAAGCGCTCTGCACTTTTTTTGAGTGCTTTGGGCATGGTATGATGCTGCAGGTAGTGGTAGAGGTGTGGTGGTCAGATGGTTCCTGGTTATGCAGGATGGCAATGGATTGTGTTTTTAAAGATGGCCGCCGTGCTCTTTCCGGTTCCTGTGCGATGACGAGACATTTCGGTCCCGCTTATTAGCGGTCACCAGTAATAGCGGTCACCGCTATTGCCGATGGCTTGGATGGCGGTGGAGTTATCTGCTCTTCGCACAATGTCGGTAAGGCCGATTTTTTGACCTTTTACGGCATGGCGGAAAGGTAGTTACCGGCATGGCGCAAAGCTTGTGCCCGCGTACTCCTAATCACCCTCTAATAGCGGCCTTGTGGCAACATGGACACGGTATTTGCTCCATGCCGGTAAAGGCCGTACCTTACCTCCAAACTCATAATGAGGGCCATTGAGTTGGAGGCAATGCTCCCTTTATCTGTTACACCATGGGGGCGCCCTTGTGCAGCCGCAACCTCAGAGCACACCTTGAGATGGCGCTGATAGCAGCCCTACAGCGCAGTGAGGTTAGAGCAGGTAGACTCAGTGCTCCGCTTCCCTTTATTTCAGATCTTGGGGTTCCATTACTGCAGTGAGGGCAGGTCACCATGAAATTCCCTTCTTTATTCAGGATCCCAGCTGTTTGTGCTGAGTTGGTCCAGTGAAGCCAGATTACCTGCCGGAACAGCATCTTCTACTGTGCTCAAGTTACATCTGTCTATTGATGATTGGACAGCAGGAACTTATGGTATGATATGATATGATATTTTATTTATATTGCGCTCATAAACAAGTGTTTCAGAGCGCGACCAAGGAAAGGGAGGGGGAACAAGGGAGAACAAAAATAAACAACGATCTTACTAGGCCCAGTGACATTAAGAAAGCGCAAGTGCATGGCACACTTAGCTCTTTGTGGTCCATCAAGTAAGCAGAGCACGCCATCAGACATACAGGTGCTTTCTCCGGTCTCACCTTTCAGACGTACAGCCATGTAGTGTGGTCAGTGGACAATGCACACAACCTCGAATTGTTAGATTTGAACAAAAAACAGCATACTTTAGTTTCAAGCATATGCATTGAAAATATGCTTCTTCTGAAAAAAAACTGTGACAAATTGTGCTAACATGGTTTGCAGAAGAAAAAGGACCCGGCTCTACCGTTGTCCTCATACCGCATTACATGAAATGTTGCAAACCCCATCACTAATGGTATTTATCACATATGTTATCAGTTTGTTTGAAAGGGTTAATGAACATTTGTGTGTGTTTTTGTAAAAAATCACAAAAAGAGAGCAGTGCCACATACTTTTCTATAGGGGTGCACTCGTAGATGTGCATGTCTCCGTAACATAATATACACATTGTATTAATACGACACATTGTGCATCATCGGTTACCTTGACCCCAGGAGCCCTGCTGACCAGCCAGATGCCTGATTGGCCTACTGGCTGTCTGAGCTGTGCCAGGGATAATCGCAGAAAATACAATGTCCAGCCGCAGAGCCTAAACGCCCAAGCCTGAGCTAAAACTCCACCCAATGGGCAACCTGAGGGGCCACCCCTGCCGTCCACGCCTGCTTGCCCGATTGGACACAAGTGGAACCCTCGACCCACAACCCGCATAGCAACTTCATAGGTCCTGGTAGTTCAACATTTTGGTCATGGCCTGAGCCTTATATATAATCCGTTGTGAAGGTCCCTGTCAACAGTGGCAATAAAATGCAACATTAAAATAAACACTGCGCACTAATCTTCCCACTGCCTACCCCAGGTGACAGCATAGAAACAGAGGATAGGTGGCCAGGGTACATTTCTCCAGGAAGGCACGGGCCAGTGGCGGGAAAGAAAAGAGGAGGAGGCCTGGGCCTGCCTTGGTTGTATACCATGCCCAGTCCGGATGCAGGTAAGCTGCCCCTACATGCCGCCTGCGTGCCCCGCCCCGATTTCCCACCCAGAAGCCCCCAGTAAACCCTGAGGCCGCCGCCATGGCCCACAAGGCAGCCCCTAATGGCGCAGCTCCGGGCAGGGCCATAGTGGTGCCTCCATACTATTAACTACCCGCAATTACAGCCACTCAAAATGAATAACTTATTGCTCCTGTAAAATGTGAAACCAGACCTAGGGGTCGAAGCAGATGTGCAGAATACTTCCATAATTGGTATTAAATGGAACCGGGTTACTGAACACTGAATGGGATTATTTTAATACGAGGCAACTCTGCTACTTTGCTTTACTGAAAAAGTTTGGCAAGATCAATACACAGTTTGCTTTGGTGCCTGTTTATGAAATAGCACCGTGTACATTTACCAGAGACATCCATCACTTTTTAAAGAACATTTTAACAGAATGCACGTGACTGGCCTCAATTGTCTCACGTTAAGTAAGGGACGACACGTGCAGTAGTTTAGGGAGGGGGGCTTCGAGGTCTATTTTCTCATACAAGCTGTCCATACCGTTCGGAAGCTAACAATACTGATAACACAGTATCGGGCTGCTCGTTGCTTAAGACGTCACATGCCTCATAGCGTTCCCACAGGCTGCTTCCAGGGCTCTGTGACATTCTGACTAATGAACCTCTGCCAATGTATTATTGGAACAGGAGCTTGATGATGGATTTGTTGTTGGTCGCTTTGCTCGCTGCTCCTGCAACAGCCCAGCACACATGTAACCCCAGAACCTTACGTCTCTCTCTTTTGCAAATAATGAGCTTTCCACAAAAGCAACTACCGCAGCATGTCAGAGGTCAGGGTATTGATCAGATCAAGCGCCTTTCCTTTCTTGATGCCTCTAGCCTAGGTACACGCCAGGCAAGTGTCAGTAAATGGGCGTGAATAAGCAGCCATGCTTGCCCAATCCACACCTTCCACAGGGGCTACGAACATGCGCCATAACGAGGTCCAGCAGGGTATGGCCGAGCGGGGGCTGCAGTCCCAAGGCCATTCTTGCATCAGCAAACGCACTCTTACAGAGCATATGTGGCAACACATTTCGTAATAGTAAAAATCAAAGAGAACATTGTTCTATTACCTGCAGTTGGTTACACGGAAACCAGTGTTTCCAAAATGCTAGCCACCCGTGTTACATTTGCTTAATAGATTTGTGTACAATTATCTGTTGTTCGAAGTGCAAATCACAGATTACAGACATTTTGCACCAGTGGGAGTGCAAAGTGTGCATGGTATTAGCACTGGGCCAAAGTTTGCCCTATTTTTAAAAACATTGGGACACATTAAAAACCATTGTACCTCGACAAGTGCAGTTTGGCATATTAAACGCACCAGGGAAAAAATGGCTGCATTGCCAAATATCAAACACTGCCCCCGGAAATGGGGGGTCATGCACAGGTCGTCCAGGAATGGCTACTTAGCTGTAGATTTTTATGTTATATTGTGTTACTATTGCCCTTCAGAAACATGGGTTCGGGAGCTGGCGCCTTAGGGTTGGACTTAGAAAGCACAAAGATGTGAACTGGTAGGGAAAAACTGAAAACGGTTTTGACCTTTCAGACATGTTGCTATACAATTTACTTCCCCAGATGCAGTGCTTCAATCAATGTTAACTACTGCGCGACCTTCTCTCGCTGGCATGCTCCAGGCTACTATTGCGATTAGCCACATCCTCTGTCCTTTGGGCCCCGTGTAGGATTTCACATGCACTCAACCGCCCTACCCATCCTTAAGACAAGAAGCTTGTTACTTCCATAAGTCAGCAAGTGATAGAACATGATAGAACGTGTACCAAAAAAAGTAGCGGAACTGTGACGCCAGTGGGGGACAGAGTAGGAGTGAAGGGAGCAACGTGCAACGCGTTCTTCAAGGGTTGCAGTCATGCTGGTTGACAGCTAATTGAGTTGAACTAGATTTCAGTTTAACTGTAATTGATATCAGGTGTTAAAGTGATGAGCTATGCTTTTAACTTCATAAAGAACAGTTCCAGAATGGCCAAGCCGACTAGCTCTGCTGATCCATAGGCAACGCAGACACAGTTTATAGCACACGTGCCACATCGTAGCTTTGACTTATTGACCTGCCCCTGATCCAGTGTGAGGGGGGCAGTGTGACATGGCTTCAAATGGTCACTATTAGTCCAACTTAGTATTCACCCAATGAGTCAGTCGGGATGTGCTCACATGGAAATAGATCGGCATTTGGTGGGACTTAAGAGAGTAAGGCCCTACACTAAAGAGCAGCATGGCGCGTTAATCGGGGAATATTGATTACGCTGTGAGTTTGTAATTTGTTTGCACGTGCCCTGTGAACTTGCATCGGCCCCTAAAAAGAGAATGTATAATCCGCTTTCATTGTTTGATTGCGTGAACATGTAACTCATGATACATGTAGTCTTCGGGTTTGTCCCTAATCAACAGAGCTCATTGGACGTTTCTCTTTCATGTAGCACATGATTTATTAAGGGTATTTTATGGTGTGATAAACTGAAAGTGCTTGGGGGTAAAGAGAGTAAGCAAGGTGCCAACTAAGAGGCCGGAAGCCACCAATTACATAAAAAAACAGGTGAAAAAAGTAATTTTGTAAACGAACCTAAAAAGTTATTAAAAAACTGTGTAACAAACGAGATGCAATTCAGCCAAATTCGTAGGTATTCACATTATTGCAGACATGTATTGTGGATATGTAAGAAAACAAAGAAGGCCAGAAAGCACCAGAGTCATTTGCTAATATGTGTGTGATTTTCAACAATGTAAAAAGTTAGTATGATCTCACATTACGCTGACTTCAGTGGTCGAAGTGAGCGGGAACGGTCGGGGGTGGTGTTCCACTACTTTAATTTGTATTGTTAACAGCTCCACTACTTTTTGCAACCATTGCGGCGCCCCATATTATACTGACACTCTGTATGTTTATGGTATAGCCGAGACCTCTGGAGGAAACAGCTTTATGTGAGTGCTGAAGTGTAAAGCAACAGAGCGGCAAATATCACGAAAGAACGCCCACCCACTAGAAAAGAGGGCCTGGGTCTGTTACTCACTGAGGCATTTCATGGCCGTCCTCTTTCATTATCAGAGGCCTCACGTTTAGTGAAAGATGTAGAATGCCCTAATTCACAGAAGCGTTTTATGATGGCTAAACGCCATTGGAAAACGCCCTGTGAATCTACAACCCTACACTCAGCGGGTCTATAAATAGCTAAAGCAAATAACACTGAATGTTCTCAGTTGGCCCACATGAGTTCCCTCTTATTTTGTGATGTAGCCTTATTTTTTTAGTTTATATTAATTGTTTGCAGTTGAAAAATAAAAAATCAACCTCACAATAAAACAAATAAACATAATACAACAGAGCATGCAATACCGCCTGGCTACTGGTTATACTGCCCGGATACAGGCTATACCACAGGGCTACAGGCTATACCGCACAGCAATAGCTGGGATTTGTATTTGCATTTTATTTATTTTTATAGCGTGCCTGGCCCAAAGGCATCTGGGTGCATATCTTGGGTTACAGTGACATGATCATATTTCAACAACAGTAAAGTACAAGTAGAACATGAGGCCAGGTTAAAGGCCTAACAATCAGCCAAGTCCATTCCAAAGGGCTATATAAATACCTAAGAAGCAGGTGCTGACATAGCGAAAAGGGTAAAGATAACAGTCCTTCACATGCTGTGTGATTGGGGCACTGCTAGCTCCCGCTAAAAATGGCTGCCAGGGAAAGAGAGCTCTAACAGAAAAGACACAGGCGTACAGTCACATGATCATCTACAGGTTATTTTTAGTTAGGTATTTCAACTAGGTTGGCCATTACTTATATTAATAATGCTTGATGAGATATTATTGATCTGCAGTCTAGAATATTGAATGAATTAATGGCTAAATTCAGGCAATTTAATTGCATGTGTCTGCGAATATCTTCTTAAAATCATTGCACTGTATGATCTGACAACTGAGGTTTATGTTTAATAAAAGCAGTTGACAAAAAAATAAAAGAAATGCTGCAGCTTATTTTCCATTTCCACGGTGGACCTGGGGAGCATCATCGCCACTGCATGAGAGAAAAGCACATCACGAAGTGGGGGGGGGGGTTGAAGGAAGGGGAAGAACAGCAGGACGTGCAGGCAGCAGGGCTGAGCCAGCCGGGTGAACATCAGAGGGGGAAGCACAATGAGTAAAGGGCACAACAATGAAGGTGGGGCGAGTGCCCTGAAGCCGAAAGGCAGCATCAGTGTGGCAAATAGAAGCAGTTACGCCCGCGTTCCAAGCTATCTGATTGGTTATGACACACGTCCGGGTTGCTAATTCTTGGTAATTTCTACACATTGGAATCCTCCAAGCCATTTGCTTTAACAGTAATGCCCTTTAGCTGTATCTACCGCCCCCAATGCAGCATATGGATAGTGACTAATGAAGCCGCATGTACTGATGTAGAAAGCGAATGTAGACTACAGGATGCATGCAAGCACTGACATCCTCTGCCAGGTCTGAGACCGTAGCATAATGTGCAGAGCAACTTAAGTCCAGAGTCTCCAAAGGCTAGGTGGGCTCGCAAAGCCTTCTGCGACAAAGAAAGAAGAAATACATGCATATTGAGGACTAGGAGGCTCTGGGGCCAGGGGAAGTCACCCGCAACATGAAGTGATCCCCCTAGGCTGTATAGACTGGATAACACAGTCTCCCCTCCCCAGATTAGTGACCATATTAGGAGTGATAGAGCAGATGTGGGGCCCAAGTGAAGATGTCCACATAGACGTTCTACAGTTCCTGAAATGCAGCAGCCAGAATAAACCTATACCTGTCTTTTTGCAATGAAGAGAACAGGAAGCAAGAATTAGGCTCACAAGGTTGCTTGTGTTGGGGACAGTCCTCCAAGCAGGTGTGTGGCTAAGAACCCACTTGCATTTACCTTCCCACATCCACCATCTGCTAGAGACAGAAAAGTGATTATGGGTCTCTTGAGCATACAAGCAAAGTCATGTTGAGGGGCAGTCTACATTGAAGGAAGCAAAACAAACCACAGAGCCATGGGCCCTGAACACAGCACTGCTTGACCTCTAAAGGGCTGCATTTGCCTTTACATATACATCTTTAGACTCTGCTCCTCCGAGCAATCATGTAGTTAGCATTCATGGTGTTCAGGCAAAACTACTTCACATGGGCATGATGAGGTGGAAGATGGAAACACACGGGGGGTTGGGGAGGTATCCCTTGAGCCCAGATGAAGCCTGTCACCATGGGTTAATCAGGACATGATCCCACCAATTTCAGATATTATTGGAGTATTTCATTAGGCTTAATGAAGGCCACGCACTTCACTGCAAAAACACAGGACATCCTGAGCACCCTCCCTCCCCTCCCCCCTAATCCCCCTCCACCTATTGCATCCCACCCTCCTCTGCCTTTCTCTCCTCCTTCTCTCCCATTACATCTGACAAGGTCACTAAAGTTGGTCACTCTATGAAGGCCACCTCCAAACAGGTCTCCCCCTGTTCTTCCAGAACTATTAAGGACAATACAGGCTCTTTTGCCCCTGCACTTGCTGATTACTACAATCACTCTTTTGCTACTGTGTCTTTCACCCCTTCCCCTAAGCACTCCCTTGTGCGCCCCTTCTCAAAAAACCTTCTCCAGACCCATCCTGTCCTGCTAACTAGCACCCCATCTCAATCACCCTCTTCCTTGGAAAACTCATGGAGAAGCTGGTGTTTCCCCAACTGAACCAGCATACCGAGCTTGTTGGTTGCCTACAGGATGATCAATCTGGAATCCGAGCATCCAGAAGCATGGAAACTGCTCTTCTGAACACCCGTGACAAACTGCTTGCATCTTTTGATTCTAACTCTCCTGCTGCTCTCATTCTACTTGATCTCTCCTCTGCATTGGACATGGTCAACCACTCCATCCTCATGATATGGCTCCACAACACCCTAGGTATCTCGGAGTAGGCACTGGACTGGCTGACATCCTTCCTCAATGACCGTCCCTCTCAGGTTATCCTGGGTTCTTTCTCCTCTCCCATCTCTATCTACACATGAGGCATCCCCCAGGCTTCCTAACTTTCTCCCTGGCCCTTTAACATCTATCTTGCACTGCTTGCACACCTAATTTCCACCTTCTCCCCTTACTTCCAGTGTTATGCAGATGACACACAACTCTTCTTCAAACTTCCCTCTGATCCTCTCCTTAATGCCTCAATCATTCCCAACTGCCTATTTGCCAACCAGTCCTTTCGTGACTCCAATGATCTCTGCCTCAATGCCAGCAAGACTGAGATCCTTCCCATTGTAACCCCTGCTCCCTCTTTCTTCCCCTCACTCTGGCTACCCTCTATGGGTCCTTTCCCTTCTAGTTCATCGTCAGCCAAAAACCTCTGAGTCATCTCCGACTCCTCTCGTTCTTTCCGGCCTTACAGCCAGGACCTAGACAAGAAGGCCGACTTTCAACTCCACCTCCTGTGGGATATTTTTACCCATGCTAATGCGCCCCACTGCACCCCTTTGCCAATGGGGAAAGAAGCAGACAAAAATTGATGCGCTAACCCCTGTGCGTGCAAAAATCTCGCTAAACTGTGCATGGTTCACCATCACAAAAGGCTGCACACCCCTGCCACACACAGTCAAAGTGGTGTAAAAACAGAACTCACTGCAGGAGAATGCCAGTGGGTGCTGTTACATGTAACATGAAGCAAGGCCACAGAAGTGCGCTAAAAATCGAAAATGACTTTTAAAATGCAGCTTTCCCAACCAATTGCAACCTTCAAAGCGCTGTTTTGGCACTAAAGTCAGCCATTTTCCAAGTGAACTATTGAAATTAAAAGTGTGCTGAAACCACAGATCATCCAGTACTGTCAGAAGAAACCGGGCCTCACTGACTGACAGCAACTAAGAAATGTATTTCATGCAAAACAAATCCCAGCACTCAAAGATATAATAATGCTGAGTTAAATGTGTGTATGCTGCAAAGGAAAATCTAATGTAAAAGGCTCAGTTTAAATGTGTTTTTTCTCTGAAGAAGTGCACAATTCGCCTGTTTAAATCATTTTTTTTTTTTTTTTGTGAAGGGCTTAATTCCTTTAATTGTCAAAATCCATTATAAACTCTGTTCATTTTATATCTTTTAAATGAAAGATTGTAGGTGAATCTTAAAGTAACCCAGTTGGAGTTAACTGGTTAATTCTGATTGGACAGTGCCCAGCCCGGGAAAGATGACACTTCATGTTGACACTAAGCTGCTCCCAGGAAGGCTTAATGGATGCTGGAGGTTCCCGCATATTTAAAACAAATACCTCATTAGCCATTCGTCTTTGGCTGACACAAAGACCAAGGAAGGCTTGGACACCCATCCTCCCAGAGGAGGCGCAGTATGTGGAGGAGGTTTCTCAGCAAACTTCAAAGGACTGGCCATTTGCTCACTTGGGAGTAAGAAAAAAAAACCTGGCATGGATTTTGAATGGAAATTACTTATTTTGCCTCAGAACTTTATGACATTTAACATGGTAGTCAAAATAAGTAGACGAGTGAAAAATACATCCTTATAAATCTGAACTCATGCTAAACATTTGAAGATTTGGTAGGAGTTCTTACTACATAAGGAATCATAGTTACACCAAAACCCTGATTGTGGCAAAACTATTGAAGCTGCAAATAGGATATTATAAACCCATGTTCTAGGGGTCATTGCCCAGATATGTATTGAATTAGAAATTGTTAGGCCAAACCATTATGATTAAAAATAACAAAATTCCACAGAACGACAAAGACAGCTCTCACAAAGATGCGAATTGAACACCAGGATAACCCATAAAATATGTAATGCATGTGTCTGATTTTAGTAGAGGGCATAATTATACAAATGTGTATTTATGGGAAAGTTAAATTGTGCTTCAAATCAATGTGGGAGTTCCTAAATCGCATCATAAAATAAGACAGCTCTTTCTGACTGCCAACCAGAACAAGGCAAGTGCCTTTGACCACTCACAGCCGTGGGGGTGTGATTTGAAATTCTGGCCATTTCATAAACTTTGTGATGTCACTTGGTAGGATAAATATAGGAACTTCACCACACATAGACACACTGCTTCCTGAAAACAACCTGATTTCCGTGCAGCGCTTTGTTCCAGAACTCTTCATCTTGCAGCTGATTCCAGACTTCTTTGCAAAACCCAGGCCTCAGCATTTGCTGAACTCTTTTTCGCTAGGCCCAAATCTAATCATCACAAACTTAAGGGAAATTAATTCCGATACAGTCTGGCTTGCTACCATTCAAGCTTGCCGACTGAACTCACAATCCTGCTAATGTACTGTGTCCAGTGACCAGAAGGGCTAATCCAAATCCAGTCTGAGATGTAGTCCAAATTGACCAGAACTGCTGAGCTGACCGATCCCTCCAGAAGTGCCCTGCTACCGGTAGACCCAATCCGATGACCAGAACCCTGACGGTGCAATCTTAATTACAGTTGACTGCAAGTATCAACAGGAAGAATAGTAAACCATAGTATATTGTATTGTCCTATCCTTATCTCAACCCATCCTCTGTTTAACTTAAGAACTTGTAGTAGTGTCACACCAGTCTGAAACTTGCTTTGATTTCTTATAATAGTAATAATTTCTTGAACATCCTTTTGTCTTTTGAAAATCCCAAACCCTTAATATCATCCCACTGGTAATACGACTGAGTCCTCCAAGGTGGACACGGAGGTGCTGGGGTTGGATTCCACAGCCACTCTGGGGCTTACTGTGTTTGAGACTGGTAACAAGCCTGAATACCGTAATTTAGAGCATAATTGTCATTGTAAGAACTGATTTCTGTTTTCATTTTTGTGCCTATTTTTCAAAAACGCCTCTTATTAAAACGTCCATAACTTCTTCAATTTTATAGAGAGAAACATAATTTCAACTCTCAGTTACACCTAAGACCCTTAGCAACACCCGTTTTTATTAAAAATTGCAAAGTGAAATTTTGCCACAAATTTACATTTTACAAAAGTTTTACACGTGTCATTTCCCATCCAAAGTGTTTCTTAACTTCCATTCCGATCTAAAGTGTGTACTGTTGCTCATCTTGTAGCTCATGTGTCTTAGGACTATCAATTTAAGCATTTCTGCACCCTTTTCCTTGTTTTACAAAGCCATTTCCAAATGTCATTTCAAAAAGTGTAAATTTCCCAAAAACGGTTTTCTCTCTTGTTTGGGGAGGGAAGACTATATTCAAACTCTAGACATTGTTCTTTCATTCCTGAATACCTGTTGCTTACTTACATCTGTGTAGAATTGCTCATTTCTGCCTTAAGAACTTTGCAGGGGGAAATATTTACCTAAACGCTATCGGTTCACAAACCAAACTGTTCTTTTTCCTGTGTTTTCTATTCCGCATTACTATAAGTGAAATCAATTTCTTTAATTATTTTCTGAATTGTATTGTCACCACTTGGTGATTGCTGCCCCATCTATATATATTAAAATTTGTGTTTGATTTGAAAATTAAATAAATAAATAAATATTTACTTTTACCAACTAGCCTGATTCCTGGTCCACTGTGACCTAGGGGGTATTTTGAGACGAGTGTGATATGAGTGGTATAACACTCAGAATATTGAACCTATATACATATTAAATAAGTATTTCATTTGTGCATTGCATGCTAGGCGAGACCTGGCTGTGTGCCTGATTGAAATCCTTAATACTCCTCAACGGAATCCTTCCTTTCCTCACTTTCCTCCATAAACTCACTGTCTCTAGAGCTCTGATACTTTTTAGGCTAGACTACTGCAATAGCCTATTACTTAATCTACTCTCTTCCTCTCTACGCCCTCTCCAGCTAATCCTGAATAGGGCTGCAAGACTTATCCTTGGTCCCAAGCCCAGGGACTTCACCTCTCCAGCCCTAAAATCTCTCCACTGGCTCCCGGTTGCTGCAAGGATCAAATTAAAATCCCTCTGCATCATCCATAAGGCTGTCTGGGGCCGGGGACCATGCTATCTACAACTGGCTCTCACCAAATACTCTCCCTCCAGTTCTCTGCGTTCCTCTGGCACCAAGTCTGTGCTTGTCAAACGCTTCTCTAAGCAGCGAGCTGGTGGCCAATCTCGTTCCTTGGCTGACACCCTCCTATGGCACAACCTCCCCCTCCCTCTTTGTCTTGAGCTGGATCCCCTCAAATTCAGGAAGCTCCTCAAGACTTTCCTTTTCACCTCCTTCTTCTCCTCTCCCCCCTTTGGTAATCCCCACAGTCACTAAGATAGGTGACCAGGGACCTTATGTGTCTTCAGCCTCCGACCACTCTCAATACTAGCTTTGGCGCCCACTGACCTGTGCTATCACAGGGCTGCACTTTTTTATTGGCAGCTGACCACTCTCACCAAGTGATCTCTGCCAGTCACTTAACAGCTGCCTGGCAACTTACACTTTAGCACTTCCCACCGGGGTACTATCAGCACTTACCCCCATCCCTCATCCCTTCTTTCTCTATGCACTTGCACGTTTTGAATGCTCGCAAGGCCTAGTAGGACCACCTCTCTCTTTCATTGTTATATTTGCCTTTCATTCCGCTGCCCTGTGGGTGCTTTGAAACACAATTTAGGTGATATATAAGCACCTTACAAATAATAAAATAAATAAAATAAAATTAGACGATGTAAAATGATGTTGAAACAGGCAGATAGTGTGGGAGTTCAGAAGGACATCTGGACATCTAGAGCTAGCAAAGAGAGCGAAGGAGAGAGAGAGAGAGAGAGAGAGAGAAAGAGAGAGAGAGAGAGAGAGAGAGAGAGAGAGAGAGAGAGAGAGAGAGAGAAAGAGAGACAAAGAGAGGGACCGAGTGAGAGTACTAAGAGTGCAGGTTGCTGAGCAGTGCAGCTCAGTCTTTGAAACACATTGTGGAAGGTCTAATTGGTCCTATAGCTCATGCCTTGACAAGCATTGAATAAGAAATTAGCTTATGGCAAACCTTTTGGTGGCTAAAGCCTAGAAGCCAGCTGTAACCAGATGATAAAGGGAAAGTGACCCATCATAGCCTGTTGCCTGCTGAAGCCCAGGGAGCTGACTCTTGGCTGGTGGATGAGAATACCTTCAGTCTGTAAAGCACTCAATGAGGGGAGATACATTTCTGGTGGTAATTTCCTTGGGTATCCCCTTGCCACGTTGTAGGGCAAGAGGTTAACAGAGAATGAATTGGCTAGTAGCTTGTGAAAGCGGTTGCGGGGAGCGCACACGCTAGGTTCAGCGCTGTGCATGCCCACTGTGCTGCTTGCTGCCGGTTCTTGCATGGTCCCTTGCTTTTCTCGTACCTGCTGTTGGTGTCCCTTCCAGGCTCATTGTAGGAGACCAAGGCCAGACAGTGTTCCCTCCTGAGTGGCAGGGAATGGGTGTTTTGGCGGTCCGCTGCCTTCTCGTCCCAACGCTGCTGCTGTTCCTGCTGTGGGCATAAATCGAAGAGTCAGGAAAGCCTGACAAGGTACGTAGATTTTCAGGTATGTGGCACGTGGTAGAAGCTATGCTGTTTCCATGATATGATGCTTTTTGGGATGTGAATCTCTGGTTTTGGCCATTAAAATTATAAGCACTTATGATATATTGTGCTTTGCTTCCCTATTTATGTTCACCCTGAAGGGAACTGAGCATTATTTCTTACAATCTCAATTACCATACCATAGCATTAAAACGATGTTTGGGCAAACTAGGGAATCTCTCCTTCAGCCTAAGAATGTTGATCTAGGGATCTCTAAGTAGACTGCTTATGAACAATCTAATACCAGGACACTGGACAAGATGTCATTTTTGCGTAGTACTCCCCCTACACACTCAGAGTTGAGGAACAATCGTGTGTCTAATGTCATTGTAAGAAATGAGCACAGAAGAGACACTCTTCGATAAGAGAACATGGATCTAACTGAGGAAGAGTATGAGGAAGAGTATGGTTCTGTTCTTGCCATTCCAATGTCAAGATTAGAATTGGTTACGGAAGAGGTTTATAGAAATGACCATGTATGCTCGCCATGGGAATCACTGGCCGAAAGTCAATTGGGAAATTATTATAATTTGTATTTGGCCATATCTAATGCGAATCAGTCACCCCTGAAGTGCACGCAGAATGTCATTACTGAGGCCCTTTCATATGTCCATTTGGATAGTAAGAGTTTGGATTATGGCTCTATTCAGGCTACGAGCTGGCAATCCATTAAGGAGAAGATCATTTTTGACCTTAATCAATGTGTAAACAGTGTGGACATCGACAGACCGGCAGATTCTTTTGGCACGGTTTTAATACAAACAACTGTCAAAAGGATTGATATTCAGTGTCATACCAAGCTAAATGAAATCGAGGTACGCCTCAATCAGTTGGATACAGCTACTCAGACTTGGTTGAAATTAATTATGACGTAACCAACAGCAATGAAATTACTGAATATCTGACCAATCTGACCTGTTTAGCATCTGGTTTTGTGAAAGTGCCTGTTTCTGTAGATTCCCAAAGTGCTGGTTTGCTGCCTCTGCAAAAGTCTACAGATTCTGCAGGGCCCTTATATAGTTCAGGCTCTCCTCATTGTGGGAGGGACATTTGTATTAAAAAGTCTGCAAGGCCAAAGATATCTGACATATATGAAAGAGCACTTATTATGGACGATAGGAACTTTATTCTAACCAATGTGGGCAAGACTAGAGAGGCATTAAGAAATTATGTTTTATCTTGGGTAGATATAACAATGGGCCAGTGCTGCATCAGACTACAAGACAGTGGTGGCTGGTGACTTTGAAAGGTGGTGAGGTGTAAATTAAGCAGGGTGTATTTTGAAGTTAGCAAGCACAACCCACATCAAGAGGAATTCGGGGGTTCCCCGTGAAGGTTTTGGAAAAAAAGGTTTCCAAATGTGCAATTTACGAGGCATAACTTAGTCTGTAGTTTCTATACATGTGTGTCGCTATTCCTCTGGAAGCTAAACCACTTCTTTCTGCCCCTCTACATAGCCCTCATTAGACCTTTACATTCAGTCAGTATGTTTCAGCTGTGTAGTTATGTATGGCTTTGCCCCGAGTGCTTCACGTACATGGGGACATTTGAATTTGTGTTACCTTGAAATTTAGCTAGCGGAGCAGTTAGTGTTTTTATGAATCTGAAGTTGAAAAATAGTGTTTGCTCCAGGATAGACATTAACCTACAGCAGTGAATATGAAGTGTATAGCATGTGTGGCACTATTGGGATCACACGTGACACTTTTTACCCTGGGCAGCAAAAATACTATGGCCTGCTCTGATGGTTGACCACATGAAAAGAGGCTTGTAACCTGTCATTGACATGCTGACGGTTTGCCATAAAAAAATTGAATATGCAGTTTAAATGATGAAGCGAAACAAGCTTTACAGGTGAAATTACTAGATAGAAGTGAGAGGATAGGTCAGGCTGGGTGATAAGCAAGCTACATCAGCAGGACTCGGCCCCCTCCCCTGCCAGCACCAAGTGCTAATGTGCAGAAGCTTCATACCACAGAACAAGCCACCATGAAGTCTAGCATCTTACTTCACCCACCTTCTAATATCATAGGTATGAAGCTACTACAGCAGTGCCTACTTCTCTACAGACCAATGCACATCTCTGTCACCAGCATTCTAGCATAGAAACTGAGACTGTGGGAACCTTGTCATGCAGTTAGCCTTTAGTGGCAGTGTGATGCTGGAAATGCCTTAAGGAGGGACATCATCTCCTGTCCTTGTGCTTCAACTTCTCTGTGTGCATTTTCTCTATGTGTTCTGCCACTGGGGTCCTGCCTGGAACTCTGGCAGTGCAGATCTTCAGTCTTATCTTTTGGTGACCATCACCCATGGGATACGCTTATCTCACCCATGGTGGGGGTACACTCTTCTCTTGCACCCCATACGTGTGTTTTCTGGAACCTGTGTGTGGCCCATAGAGCAGGGTACTGTCTGGTGGCCTCTACATGCTGACTTGACAGTGGCTCTGAGTGTCAATGGAGTCTGAAATGAACTCACATTCTCTGTTATGGGTGTCTAGTTTTTGTATGTGTGACACAAGGAATGGAACAGCCCTGCCTGAAACTGACATGAATGCAGTGTAGTGTGCTGAAAGGCTGGGTACTTGCCCCAATTCACATCTTTTGTTATGGGTGTCTGGGTGGAGTGAATGGCCTGAATACAAGTGAGCCTGATTCTCTGCCTGCCTGCATTAATGTCCCACTGTGTAATTGGCTGACTGAGCCTGGCTCAGCCAGAGTGAATGAGGGATAGATATGTATATCTGGGGCAGTGACGTCATTTCACCAAAATGCCTGGGGTAGCAGAAGTGACATCACATGCCCCTTGACCTCTGATGACATCACAGGAAACGATGCCATTTGACCACACCACAAAGTGATATCACAGGAAGTGATGGAACATGACCTTTCACAACAGGAAGTGGCATCACATAGCATTGTTCCTAAGTACACTACAAAAAATATGATTACGATATCACTATAATGCGACATGCATTTCATACAAGAATGGATCGCCATATGCATTGTTAAGATCGGTATGTATAGGCTCATATTACCAAATTTCTGTGAATGTACCAGATGTTCAAGGCCAAATGATGAGGATGTGTTATTATATTACGCTTAAGAGCTCTATATAGACCAAGTATACATACAATATCACCCAACCTGTGTTGGTACTCATTTATTGAACTCAGAAGGATGAAAGGGTGAGTTGAGGTGTTTAAGAACAGACTAAATCAGTGACTCACACGTGAAAGTACCAAACTGCCTAAGAACATTTGAAAGATCATCCTTGCAGTCACGACTGATCACTTTCTTACGCCAGAGAGAGCCCAGAGTCGTGGAGTGCTGTGGAAGGTCTGACTGTGGTTTTACCACCACTAGAAGTTAACAAAGTCTTCCCAAGGTTCCAGACTTGGCGCGGGTCCGAGGTCCACTCTTGTGGTCATTTCCAGGTCACCAGAAGCCATCCAGAGGTCTGTGTTGCGGCTGCAGCACTGAAGAACGAAAGTCAAACAACCGCAATAGTCTGAAACCTGACACCAATAGTGGCCATGCACCCGCCGCCACCAGAAGTAATTGAAGGGTCTCAGGGATCTTATATTCACCCACCAAGCCTTTAAGGAGACCACAGAAAGTTTCTTCTTCCCAGGACTTCTATATTCAGAGAAATCATCGACCAAAGGAGGTCACATCGAAGAGCCAAACTGCTGCCATTCTGAAAGACTTTTTATTCTCGGACTCAGCATCCCAGTAGCTCCTTCTTTCAAAGGGGGGTCCAACCTCGAGTAAAGCCAAGAAACTCTGCTACTTGGCCTGCCAAGGCACCAAAGGTACTGTCATGAGGAAGAGCATCTTCTAGCCTCAGAAGTCATCCAGGAGTCCTCGATTCGTCTTGGATCCTTTTCTCCTGTGGCCTCTCAGGTACTTCAGGGTGGTAGAACCTTTTAAAAGAAAGCACAAACGTTATTGAACAAAATTGGACTGGGCTGTAAAAGACAACATGAGTTACTCCCTAACTTTTCTACTATAGGTTTTCCAGGTGGGGAGATCATCATTCCGAATTACTTGTCTAGCTTAAAAATAACATTATGCCACTGTTCATTCCTAACCTGCCTTTATTTCATATTCTATACTGGTTACACTTATTTAAGAATTCACCTACCATTTAAAACTGTCTGCAGTTAGTGCTGTCTTACTGAATTTAAGTAGTATGTAGTACCACAGAGTATATATATTTAGCATTCTCTGAATAAGTCGCTCCATGTACAAAGTGTTATTATTTATATGTGTATACTGTTGGTAGAGATAGCAACCCTATTTCATATAAAGAAGCTGTGCTATCACCTAACATAGTGTGTGGACATTCCTTTGTGGGAGCTTTAGGAAACGACAGTACTTAAGAACCTGCCTGTGTCACCTCCTGAAAGGTTAATCCTGGCTGCTCTCCACATTTACCAAATTAGGAGCCTTGCTGGGGTTGTTCTCTGCCTTTACCCTACCATATAGGGGGCAGAAGTACAGATACCCCACTACAGTCTTTACAGACAGGATACCATCTGAAGAATTTTTGCCGAAAAGTGGCAGGAACCTATCTCTGATGGCATCATAGTAATTAGGATTTATACTACAGAAAATGTGAGCCTGACTCGCCACAGGTCACTGTTTACTTAAAGACACACGCACACTCAGAAAATTAGAGAACCGGGTGTGTTCCATTTTAGGGAATTATCAAGACACACAAGACGCGAAACAATAAATGCTAGTTGGTGCCATTAAAATACAACGAGGAAGGTAAGTAGATGATCTGTCCTGCCATTTCAAAAAAATCCACTCATAAGCAACCCTTCCTAGCCCTAAGTACAGTACTACCTGAAGAGATTACGAGTCATTTAAAACGGAGGGATTAGGTGTAAAAACCGAATGGTCACGTTTTCGCTTAGTGGTCAGTAGCTTCAATCCAAAGCAAGGGTGGGTGGGTGACCTTCCTGCGGGGAGTGTGGAACACAAGCTCGAGGAGGAAAGTAGTGCTCAGCTTGCACGGTGGCCTGCAATGTAAGTGCACGGAGGAAGGAAGTGTAGTGTACTATTGCGCCTCTAGATTAGAAGATTCTCCAGTGTGGGCTGTAGAAGTAGGAAGCGCCTGTGGTCCGAATGCTGTGCAGCGTTCCATTCCTACTAAATCTGTGTGCCGCTACCTGTCCGCCTCCTCACTACAAACCGCTAAATTAAAGGCCAAAAAGAGAGATAAATAAATGAAGATAAATGGGCAAGACTTAGGGGAAATGTGCAACTCCCATAAAACCCGAGAGGGAAAGAATGTAAACAAGGGGGCAATCTCGTCTCTGACTGTACAAGTAAAGGCACTTTGTATTCTGTACCTGTACCCGCCCGTAAACGGTGAAGGCTGCAGTCCGACTTGGCACGGAAGACCTCAACAACAGCATATAGCACTTATCAACAAACACATAGGATTCATAGGGAGCTTAAAATCCTGACTCTGCAGTCCGACTGAGGCAGTAACTCACATGCAGGAGTCCTGTGTGAGGAGTGAGCACTTCTTCATTCCACTTTAGTCCAATCCTACTGGCTGACTCATCATTGGACAGTCATTCACATTCAGTGCGGCAACTGACTTGGCCATAGGATCGTCGCTCCATCTACCTCCAACTATGCACATTCTAAATACTCACATGGCATAGTGGGTTCGTTCCTTTTTCCCTCCACGGCTTTATTTATTGTGTTTGTAATGTGTTTCACTCCCTTTCCCTTCCCTTGCATAGTGGGCACTTTGAAATCGTATTTTACTTGCTGTATACGCACCTAACAAGCAAACAATAAATAAATAAATACACACATATGGCTATGTTGTCACAGGAGGGAGATGGAGATGGAGAGGGAATGTTAAACCTTTTTGACTCAGAAACTGGCTGAGTCCAAGGCAGGAAATGGAGGCTGTACCACAGCTGGACGGACTATGGGACCAGTGGACCAGTAGCCCTGTTGATGCCCGCGGTACAGGCTGGGGCATATTTCTCTTCTACACGTAGTACTACTAGTACTACTTACTACTTACTGTCAGGTCAGACTTGGCCTGGTCCACAAAAGTAAAGTTAAAGCAAGGGCTGGCAAGGCTGCACCCTGCATGTGCCTTGCTCTGCTGCATGTTCTCTGGCTCAGGCAGCTAGGCCTACCAAGCCCTGGCCCTCTTCTCTGCAACAATTAAACAGAAGTGAGGTGGAGTGTGTGCGCCCATTACCCCATGCACACTCAATTTAACAAATTTAATTGGCTGAGAAATTATGTTACAATGCTGCATGATTGATCTTACTGACACAGAGCTATTTGCGCAGAAATGAATACTGGCAGGGCCACAGCGCTATCGACCCCGCCAGCCCCCTCCTCGTGAAGGATTATGTAAATTACGTGATGAGCTTACAAGCTCCAATCAAGATATACTAGGAAAACTGCATATAATGTGGCACAGCCCTCTGTGTCCTCAGGCCCAGCCATGACACGACGCAAGATAATGATTTATTTATTTGGTAAATATTGCAGCAACGCTGTGAGTGACAAAATTATAATAAATGCACACAGACAAACGTGAACACCACACTCCCTGGAGTGGTGAAGGGGAGGGGGCCAGGTGCCCCCCCAACCATAAATATGTGGCCACCACTGCTGCAACATATGAGATCACACAGAAGGATGAAAATCCCGGACTGATGTACAAAGAGCAACACTGACTGTATCGTTATAGGCTCTGATCACAGCAATCTGCCAGGAATTTTGAGTTGATATAAGAATCTGTAGAATATATCACTCGTTTTGGTATTACCCAAATTGACCTTTTACAATTGACCTTTTGTCCTACTTGACCTAATAAAAGTGGTCTTAATTGACCTTTGTCACAATTGCCCCTTACCTCTATTTTACATTTATATATATGTTTTGGGTGGGTTTGGGGTAAGCAAATAAAATAATGGGATTGGGTAGGGGTTTGCGAGGGGTTTTGGACTGAGTGTGGGGTTGCAGGAGTCCCCCCCTGCATATATGTCCTAATTGACCTTCATTTCACGATCAATTGTGAAAAGGTCAATTCTCCCACGATCAATTGTGAAAAGGTCACTTTGTATATATCCTCTGTTTCTAATGTAAAAATGGAGCTTAATTGGCACATTGAAGTGTTTCGTTGCTGCTTTTTTGCTCGTGGTGAATCTTCCCTTTTTATTGGGGGGTGGGGCAGATGCTTCCCTTTGGATACCTTCTTTGTCTTAATTTTATGCTGTAGGTTTATAATGTTCAGTGTTTTTTTTTATTTTTTTTTTTTTTATTTGTTTTTGGTTTTAAAAGAAAACCTTTACAAAAGAATAGTGCATTTCCTTAGATAAAATTACAAACGGTTCTCGGAAACCAGGGAATAACTAGAATAACTGAGAGGCCAGAGAATGTCAACCAGGAAGCTCAGTAGGGTCATCTTTTGATACTTTGTTAGAATAGTAAGTTTCTCTGAAAATTTTACTATCGCTGCAGTGAGCATGATTTCCTGGCCGGAGATCAGTCTGTTCCAGAATGCATCTTGAATTAGACTCTCTTCTCTGCTGACAAATCTCCTCAGTAAAGACACTCTTATGGCCCATGTGCCTTCGCACTGCAACAGTAGATGTTTCAAGGTTTGGAGGTTCGAAGTTTTACAGATTTCGCAGAATTTTATTCCCTTCTCTCCCTGGTTTCTTTGAGCCAATATTTCTCCTGTGTAGGCTAAGTTCAGACGCAGTCTGAGAAAGCTGTTTCTTATCTCACAATCTGGGAATTTTTCCAGGTAACGTGGCATGGTTCCAAGTTTCCTGTCTGCTATCAGGAAGGAGTTCAGTGATTTTAGGTTTCTGACTCTTGTGATTGTGTCGATCCAGTCAGCCATTTTTAGTTTTTTTTTTACTTTCAAGGGGTTTTGTAGAAGGATTTCTGTTGTTAAATCAAGCTTATGCAGAATCTGTCCAATCTTCTCTTCTAGGCTCGATAGCTGGTTTGATTTTGCTTTCTTTAGATGTTGGTTTATGTCGAAAAAGAGAGTGGCCTTACTGGTTGTGATTATATTACGGTAGAGTGAGAGAAGTTTCCACTCTGCATAGCAGCTCAATGAGGTCAAGCCTAGTTCGAACCTCAGACTGACTGACGATGTGCACATTGGTAGCGAAATGGATGATTTCCAAATAAGGCCCTCAATTTTGTTCCAATCATAGTTCCACAGCAAAGGTTTTGCCTCCAATCCATAGAGGAGGATAGGAACTGCTTTGTTTTTTTGGTGTCTGTATCCAAGGAGTACAGAATACAACATTTGAGCCAGGAAGCAATTAACACGTAAATATGAATGCACACTGGAACACCCCCCCACCCAAACCCCCTGTGAGCAACTTGCAGATAGCCAGCAGGGGCTATGACCCTGGAGATGAGTTTTGTAAAAAAGGGAACTGAATTTTGCTTCAAACAAATGTCTTCTTAGGCTAGATCTGTGTGCTTGTTTTGTTATATTGTGACAACCTTTTGTCAAAGATATCCCACTTGCATAGTATTGACATCCCTATAGACCACTAGTAGGTTCCTCAATCCCCTGTCCCTGATGCTCAAACTATGAGTGGAACTAAACTATATGTTTAACGAATAACTCCTTACTAGAATGTCCATGGTGTGGTCCGGAAACATTTTCAGTCATTCCCTTGTATTGATACACATTCTGAGCCATCTGATCGGAGCTGATGCACCTCCCGGGTGCTACTATACTATTAAAAGTTGCAAACCTCAGAAACCTAGAAAAAGATTGTTCAGTTTCTTTGGTCCCTATGTGCCTATCAATAGAATGTATCAATATATCAATGAGCTAAACATGCATCCCTGCTGTGATATTGTGTAATAAGGTTGATCGACAAATTGGTAGAAGTCAAAGACAGTCAATTAAATACTAAATGCATTCACAGCATGATAATATGGCCGTAGAAATAATCATAGACATTAAGTCAGCTGAGGGCAGAAATTAAGTCAACTGAGGGCAGAACAACAAGACTGTAACTTCAGTTACAAAGCTGCCCCAGAGCTTGGAGGGTACTCCCTGGGAATAACCTTTTATGAACAGGAAATCTATTGATTACCCTATCAGGTTAATTTAAAACAGGCTGCAGCTCTCCAGGACTCTCGGATCATACTTTTATAGGAGTCTTAAAATTAAAGAAGATCCATTCCAGTTCTGAGGGCCCTCTAAAAGGCTCACAGAATCTTCCCCTCAATAACTCACTGCTACCTTTTGGTGCATCAGCAAGTCCAGCATCCAGTCTTGGAAGACACTTGCAGCCAGCCATCGTTTTGGATTTTTTCCAGTTCAAAAATGCTGCTGGGTGAAATTCTATGTCAAGACCGGAGGTGAGCATTATGCTTAACTCTTTAATACCACTCTTTTTTTGTTGTTTTTTTACAATAGTAAATAACCATATCAAACACAACTTCCATAATATCACGAGGGACTACACATCCCCAGAAGTGCCCTGTGTTCCTGTCGTTTTTTGCTTTTTCATACAACTAAACCTGTCCAGCACGCCTCTCATATTATTTCCCGGCCTGATGACACTATTGCCTACAGAGGAAAATAACGATAGCAGAGGAATACCTTCCCAGGAAGCAAAACTTGATTGCAGACTGGAACCCCAGATACCTGGAGGACACCAGTGACATAGTTGTGCAGGCCAGTGTTCTTACAATTAGAGGAACTCTGGAGCCAGATAGACACTGATCTTTTCACCTCCAGGTTGAACGCACATACGGCCAAGTATTTCAGCTGGAGTCTGGACCCGGGGTCCTTGGGGATGGATGCATTTCTCCACAGCTGGTTGGGGGAGCTACACTATGCCTTTCCCCCATTTATCATGTTGGCGAGGACATTAGCAGGGTATGCGGGGAACATGCAGAACTGGTGATTGTGAGTCCGATGTGGAAATCACAGGCGTGGTTTCCTATTCTGATGGAACTTTCCTCAAATTTTCGGAGAGTGATTCTGTTTCAGCCCAATCTGTTGTGCAACCCAGGGGATCAGGAACATCCTCTAGTGCTGGCAGGGACACTGCACCTTCTGTCATGAAGAATCTCAGGCAACGCTGGTCTTTGTCAGGCCTCTTGGTGGTAGCTACAGATTGTATCATAGACTCCTGGCCGCCTTCCACCCTTAGGAGCTATGATGCCGCTTAGACCAAGTAGGAAAGGTGGTGCAAGTTGCAACATGTTCATCCATTTCGGCCACCTTAGTACACGTCCTACATTTCTTTGTGGATTTGTCACAAGAAGGCATGACATTCCACACTATAGGAGTGTATAGGTCAGCCATTTATGCAAGGGATATGAGAGATGTGATGGTGTGCTCTGGGATGTAGAGGTTCTCAGCTCTTTAAGCAGTAGCCGACAAATGATGAAATGTCTATACATCTCCTATGCAGTAAGCTAGTCATGCTACTGTGCTTGGTATCATGTAGGAGAGTTTCCCATGTTAAAGCATTAGAGATGAACAGGAAAGTCTTAAATCTGGAAGGAGTAGCCTTTCACACTGCTAAAAGAACTAAGAGCGGGTCGGACATGATCTTGTACCCATATTTTTTCTGGAGGAGTCTAAGTTATGTGTAGCCCAGTGCATTAAAGACTATGAGAAAGCTCCTGAAAGGGTACGGCCTGCAGTGTGCATAAGTATTGATCACATGTAGGAAACCTTTTCATGCGGTGGCATAAACTGCCATTGCGATGTGGACTAGAGAAAGCATGCATATGGCAGGCATAGATTTAGAGTTGTTTGGGGGAGCATTCAGTTAAATGAGCAATGGCATCCAAGTATTTCACAGTAGGAGCCTCACTGCAGGACATTATGAAGTCTGCTGAATGGTCTAATGAAGGGACTTTTATGACCCTCTATTTCAAGCCTGTATCATCTGTGGCTGCAGTGGTGTTAGCCAGCTTTGAACACTCATAATGTGCACCTCCTGTCTTGACAAAGAAAGAAGATTACCCAGGCTTAAAGCATCAGGAGTCTTTATTCTATTAAAAACATGGAGGCGAGCATTATCCCACCCAATATACACATTGGTGGGATTACTGTGTTGGAAAGCTTCTGCAGTGGCAATTGTGATAATATGTTGAAATTGTTACAATGTGGAGGTATGTTGACTTGTGGATGTGCTACTTTAGCTGCATATTCCCTCCTAATGCTGACCTTTGTTTGGTTCCTAGGAGATGACCACAAGAACAACCGAGTGGAGTGATTTTCCAAAGCTGAGGATGGCCTTCTGGAGATGGCATGGTTCCAGGCAGAGCGATTTCCCTCAACGAAGTGCTTTTCGTATGGAGTTCCACACGGTTGTGTTGTCGGTTGAACTGTTTCTCATTGGATGATCAAAGAAAGAGGAGGAGTTGTGGACAGGATATGTGAGAGGAGTGCTGGGACAGAATTAGTTGTCTGAAAAAGCACACAACTTCAGGAACACAGGGGGCTTCTGGGGATTTGTAGTCCCTCATGATATGATGGAAGTTTTGTTTGATATGGTTATTTACTGTTGTAAAAAAAAGAGTAAGTTGATATTTAAAAAAGGCTGCTGTGAAGAGTGGCATTAAAGAGCTGTAAAATGTTTGCCTCTGTGTCTTTAATAGAATCAAGACTCCCAGCGATATAAGTCTGGGTAATCTTCATTATCTAGCATGCATCAGTTCTTCCATCACATCCAGGAGAAAAGAGCATGACAGACACAACCTCTGAGTACTTTGTCCTGTAACTATAAGGGCCTAATTCACAGAAGTGTTTTATAATGGCAACACGCCATTTGAAAATGGCCTGTGAATCAGGGCCTGAGAATGTCCAACGCTATGAGTTAACTTTTAAAGTTTCTCAAAGGTTGTTTAGTTCTGATTACACCAGCTCTGAAATTATGTAGGGAAATTCTCCTGGTATCATTTCATGTGGCATATTGACAAAGGGACATTGAGTAAAGCTTCAAAGTGATCTCCAAGATGTCATCACTATTGTTTTAAAATGTTATTTACAAAAATGTATATAGCGCTTTTATCCAAAGTGCTGAACAAAAGAGGAAACGATGGTACTAACAAAGCAAAATGATGCGAGCAGGATCACAAACCAATTCAGCAATAATGTTATATCAAGTATCAAGAGACAGATTGAAGAAGATGGGGTTTTAGACCTAGTTTGAATTGGGATATAATAATAGAAGACTGAATTAAAAGAGGAAGAGAATTCCAGAGAGCAGAAGCAAGTAGATCAAAGGAGAGGAACCAAGAGGGAGCACAAGGGGGCTGAAGAACAGAAAGTCGATATTGGGAGGCAGAGCGTAGATCTCCAGACCGATGGTATAAAGACACCAAAAAGCATAAATAACAGGGAGCTAAAGCATGAATTCATTTGAAAACGAAACACAAAAAATGAAACTCCAGACATTACTTAATTGGGCGCCAATGTAGACGAGCCTGATAGGAAGAGATGCTGGCAGTCAAGGGGAGACCAAACGTAATCCATACTGAAGAGTGAAAAATGGAGCGCAAAGGAAAAAAGAGAATAATTAGTCAAGCCAATTTAGTGGGAATAGCAGTAGTTGAGATGGGACAACACAAGAGTGAAGTAGGGTTTTAGTTGAAGAAAATGTTAACAGAGGCCTGATATTCCTAATATTAAAAAGAAAGAAAAGGCCCACCTGAACAATGGAAGCAATTTGAGGTCATGTGTCTAGAGTGTCATGTTGCAGCATCAGGGTTGGTGAGGCATCTGGTAATGTTTGGAACCAGTTTGTTGTTTTTGTGCATCGAGGTCCGCTCCAGGACTACGATTGTTAGCGGCAGTGTGGTGTTTAAGAGAGAGGCTTGCCTTCATATGTCTGGCCCTTATGGGAGTGTTAGGGTGGGCCACTGTCGTTGTGTGGCAGATGTAGTAGTTAGGTCCTCATTCTATGCTATGCATTACCAATTGTAGAGGACTTATCTCCATAAGATTTTGAAATGAGTATTTTGCTTTATTAATGCACCCTGCACTTGTTCTGGGATTGTGATTGTGACTGTGACTGCATGAGCATTGATTGCATGTGTTCCACTATAAATCCATCTACTTAGTTACTGTTAGTGCAGTGGTCAGACATATGATTAGTGCTAATGTCAAACATCACTTCCAGTATTCTTGCATAATAATGGAGCGGCGATTACATAATGTCTTGGTCATAATAATTTAAAACTTCATAATGTTGAAAGGTGTGGAGGAAGAAATTGGTATGGAAGACAGCACGGCATTGTGCTCCTCTAAAATGAACAATTGACCCTTGCCCTGACCCTGGCCTACTGCTGAGAGCTGCACCTCCAAGACCTCAACAATTCCACTTTCTGTCACAGATTCCATGGAGAGTTCCTAAAGTTGGACTTGAACACAGTCCTGCAGAACAATGCAAGTCTGCCATAACATGTAAGGCACAGATGCCACATTATTATCTTGGGGCAGGTGGCCTTCAAACTGGCCAAAGTGAAGTGTTACATGAAGTCAAGGCAGTCGAGTAGCAGTAGCCACTCTGACTGGGGCTTGCATTCTCATTATGCTTGCAGTCCCATCATGGTGCATTCCTGGTTGCTGCCCAGCACTACTTGGACAAAGCATAGTTTGGGAATCCCTAACGATTGAAGTGACAAAGCTTTCCACAGCATACTCTACAGCATGTCATCATCTTCTCTACAGCATTTCATCATCTTCTTTTCCTACTAGCACATTATGCCCCCAATGAAATGTTCTTTATTGTTGCTTTTAGTCTCATACACCCCAGAGAGTCCTGTAATTCAAAGGTAGAACGGAATTCCCCAAATCCTGAAGCAAACTGTGGTGATGTTGTGCAGCCAATCAAATTGCCTGGCACAGACATTTCTGATGAAGGTGGAGTAGCATCACAATGAAAAGTTAAAAACACCTGCAAGCGCCTAGCATCACCACCTTATAGATAATGTACCATTGCATACGTTTCATTAGAACGTCAAGTACAAATACATGAATTATCTTATGGTGTTATTTATTAAATCAAGTCACTAGGGCAAAATCTCCAAACACACCATGTCACACGGACATGCCAGAACAACTTGGTAGTCCCAATGAAAACAACTACGATCATACAAAAAATGAAAACATCCAAAAATGAAGTCCCAGGAAATAAGGTTAGCTATCTGGTTTGTTTTTGTGTATTCAATCAATCATGTGGTGCCACATTCTTAAGCAGGTGGTGTTGTGTTAAACAACAGAAATTACAGCGATTGGAGTCATTGAATGCTGCCACCTTCCAAAATATTTACAGGCCGATTCATGGAATTTATGTGCGCTTAAATTTTCGGCGCAAGCGTGCGAAAGCGTGGGAATCGCAGCACAAGTGCGAAAATCGCAGCAAAACCCACGCACAGCGATTCATGGAAGTCCGTGCGCGTGTAAATCCCTGGATGTGCGATAAAATTCTGCGTGGCGCAGAGCGAAAGCCCACATAGCGCAGCGCACACAACAAAAGTAGGCGGAACAGGGGGCGTAACATGCGGAATGGGGAACAAGGCGTGAAAATGTGGGCATCACGGGGGAAGTACAGGAGGCAAATGCGTGGAACGCCCCCACGCGCATCTACAACACGTATTCATGGAATCGAACAGGGCTAATGCGTGCGCCAAAAAAGACGCGCTAATCGGAAACACGTACGCCAGCAGGAAGCAGGCGTATGTGGACCTGTGCAGCATAAAAGTGAGCGCAAACAACAAACAAGCTCAGATGCCAAGATGAACATACCATTCCTAGCAGCAGTGGTCGTGGTATACCACAGGAGGAGGAGGATAGTCAGGCCCAGAATTTTTACACCCAGAACCAGCCTTTTTGGGATGCCTGATGACCAGGTGTATGGGAGGTACAGGTTTCCACCTCACATAATACTCGACCTGGTGAGTGAGTGGGAGGATGACCTCACATCACCCACCCTGTGCTCCCAAGCACTCAGCCCCCTGGAGAAGGTCCTCAATGTACTGCACTTCTTGGCCACTGGATCCAGTGGCGTAACACAAAATGTGGGGGCCCCCCTGCGAGCCATGCTGAGGGGGCCCCCCAACTCGGCAACAAATCACGGGTTGCGCCACACTCTGGGCCGGCCTAGATTGTCACGCTTGCGCAATACACATGAACGTGCTGTTGAAGGGGTATGCTGCACACTGCACTAGGAAAAAGATATAAATATGTGTTTTAATGCAACATACAGCACACTTTCTGAGATAAATTGGCTATAAAGCCAGAGTGTTTGCAATTGTTTTGTAGGGTAACACAATCCAATACATGCAATTCACCAACAGTGCAAAGGAACATTAATGCTTCCAACTGGCTGCACAATGTAGACCAGTGTAAACACGTAATAACATTATAGTACAGCATGCCAGGCCACATTTAGACATACCTGGACTGGTTGCAGCAAAATGCCAGTCAAAGCAATGACACTCATCAAGAAGAGAGCACACAATAAAGCATGTGTCTCCACGCCTCGAATAACACGGCCAAACTCTTTAAAATCTGCAAGGAACTGGTCAATCCTGTTGTGGTCTATACCTCTCCTGATCCCTCCCAGGCCCTCTGTACAGCTCTAGCCTCTCATTTATCTGCTAAATCTCAGGACATCCTGTCCTCTATGTCCTCTTCCTCTCTCTGCCCCTTTTGGCCATCTGTTCTCTCCTCCTCCTTTTTCCTCTTTCTCTCTGACAACACCTGACAAGGTTTCTAGACAAGTCTGATCTATGAAAGTGTCGTCCAAACAGGTGCTCCGCTGCTCCTCCAGAACCATCAAAGCCCATATTGACACCCTCGCTCCAACCTTGGCCGATTTCTGCAATCACTCTTTCGCCACTGCAATGTTCCCCTCTCCCTTTAAGCACTCCCTTGTGCACCCACTCCTCAAGAAGCCGTCTGCTGATCCCACCTGCCCGCCAAACTATCGCTCAATCTCCCCCTTTCCTGAGCAAACTCTTGGGAAAGCTTGCCATCTCCCAGCTTACTCTCCACACTGAATATGTTGGTTGTCTCCATGACCATCAGTCTGGCTTCAGAGCTGCCAGAGGCATGGAAACTGATCTCCTTAACACCCGTTCTGCTCTCTAACCTTGATTCCAGCATTCCTTCTGTTCTCATCCTTCATCTTTCCTCTGCTTTCGACAGGGTCAACATCGCCATCCTGATCAATCGACTCTGTGAGAACCTGGGCATCACGGATCAGACCCTAGAGTGACTGACCTACTTCCACTTGGACCGCCACGCCGCTCCCAGGTCGATCGTGGTCCCATTTTCTCCACCACCTCTCTCTACCTGTGGCATTCCCCAGGGCTCTATCCTCTCACGCTGGTTTTTCAACCTCTACTTGGCCACTTTGGCCTCCCTGATCTCTACCTTCTCCTCTAACTTTCAGTGTTGTGCGGATGACTCAGCTTTCCTTCCGGCTCCCCTCAGTCTACTCTCCTCTCTTGCTCATTCCTGACTGTCTATCCACGATTCAGGATTGGTGCACCTCCAATAATCTCTGCCTTAATGCCAGTAAGACAGAGATCCTTCTCATTGGGACCCTTGCCTCTGCGTTTCTTCTCTAACTATAGCAGACCACCTTGGGCCCTCTTCCTTTGCCTTCCTGCGAGGCAAAAAACGTTGGTGTCATCTTCAACGCCACACTCTCTTTCTCTCCTAACATCTCGGACATCACCAAGAAGTCCCACTAACAGCTGCTCCTCCTCAAAGGGACTCTTCCCTTTCTCACTCTCCACCAGAAGCTCACTGTCTCTAGGCTGGACTACTGCAACAGCCACTTTCTCAATCTGTCTTCCTCTAGTCTCCGTCATCTGCAAATAATCCAGAACAGGACTGCAAGACTTAGCCTTGTCCTCAAGCCCTGGGATTGTATTTCTCCAGCCCTGAAATCTCTCCACTGGCTGCAAGGATCAAGTTCAAGAACCTTTGCATTGCCCACAAGGCTTTCTGGGGCCAGTGCCCACACTAAATCCAATGCTCTCTTCCAAAATACCTTCTTTCTCTAGCCCTTCACTCAGCTACCTCAAACTGTCTAAGGCTTAGACATTTCTCCAGGCAGAGAGTGGGGGTAGACCTCTCTCCTCTGCTGGTGCCTCCAACTGGAATGGCCTCCCCACCCCTCTCAAACTTGAGGCGGACAACCTGAAGTTTCGGAAGCAGCTAAAAGCTTTCCTCTTCTCTGCTGCTTTCGCTCTCTCTCCCCCCTGCTCACCTACCTGGCCTACCTGTCCGCTGTACTGACTGGTTGCTTGGCTGCTCTCACAGTCTCTTTGAGTCCAGGCTCCTTCTTGATTGGTCACCCTTGCACTGCCTCCGGGCCTACCATGCACTTAGGGGCTGTAAATGTAACCCTGCAGTCCCTTGTTCTCCTTGCACAACCAATAGCTGCTCTGCCCTGGCTGCACTTACTCAGAGCATTGCTGCCCTGTTTTCCCCTCCCCTCTCACTTGCACTTCCCCATCCCTTTTCCCTTGCACTTCTCGTTCTCGCAATGACACAAGGCCTAGTGAGATAGTTTGTCTTGTCCTCCCTCTATAATCCCTCCCTTGAGATGCCGCAGTAAGACATGGCTAAACTGGCAGCACCCAAATGCCAATCTAGCCAGGTAATTAAAGTTAGCAGGACTGCTTTATCAGAAATGTCCAGTTCAAAGAAAGTCATACCAAACCGAGGAATGACTAGACTGGCTGCATCAACATGCCTCTCTAGCCACTAATACCACATATCATGCTTGCTTAGCCTGGACATGGACAATCATTATGATTTATCACACAATCCCGCCCCCCCACACATCCACTCTCCCTCCCACCTACTACCCCAACCTCCACAATCAGCCCCTTGGCCCAGAATTACCTCTGCGTCCCTCTTCCTTGTCCCAGAGATTACGTATGAGGCTCCTTGTCTCATAGGTAAGCACTGGGATGAGGAACAGTGGGACTAGGAGTGATGAAGATTACAGGTAGCTAAATCAGGCATTACCTCCATGTACCTCTACCTCTTCCCAGTACTTGTGTATGAGGCAGAGTGCCTCACACACACGTACTGCCTCATACATAAGTACTGGGACGAGGAAGAATAGGGCTAGGAGTAAGCCCGGCATTAAACACAAGTAGTAGAGAAACACCATTGAGTTGACTGGGCTTCAGCACTAGCCCGCCTGACATTTTTGGGCTATATTGACTCAACCTGGCTTACCTTTAGAGCAGTTGCCGGACCGAACAGGACACAGATGTTAAACGGCACCTGGTTTTTGCTGTTAACAAGAACCCAGCAATTACCAACGTAAAGCATTTCACTGTTAGTACCTGAATTCAAATGCCACATTGTTTAGGCAATTGAAATCGTGATGTGGGTTTAGTACTTGCATGCCAGGGGAGTGATTGGAAGGGTAGAGAGGGAAGAGGAAACTTGTAGGAGAGAGTTAACTGCTTGTAATATTGAATCTGCACTAGAATAGTCTCATTAAAATGCGTAAATAATTTGGATGCGCCCACACAAATAAGTTTCCCCCTCCCCACCGCATGTGAAGTTAGCGCCTCTCCCAACAGTTGAAGGGTTAGCCCCCCGAAATGAAGGTTTTGTTGTGCCCCTGTACACAAGCACACACACCATTCACCATATACACTCCCAGTCATCCATACATTTAAGTGTGCACCCTTTCACCATACACTCACACAGGTAGCCACCTATACATTTAAGTGTGCACCCTTTCACCATGCAGGCACACAGCCACCCATACGTTTAAGTGTGCACCCTTTCACCATACACACACAGGCAGCCAGCTATACATTTGAGTGTGCACCCTTTCACCATAGACTCATACACGCACACGTCATGGAGTTGAGGGGGGCCCTATTACTTCAAAAAGAAATTGGGGCTCATTACGGGTCCAGCGGTAATCGTGCCGGTGCTACCGGCGGGTTGCCGCCGGACACATAAAAAATTACTATGGCCTGACTTCCCGGTGCCACTGTGCTATTTCAAGTCCGGCGCCTGGGAAATCAGGTGCCGGTAATTTCGTTAATCCCCAGACTCCACGGGAATGGGGACACGGAAGCACCTGCACCATTGTTAATGGTGCCGGTGCTTCCGTGACAGGTCTGCCTACCGTGGCTGCTGTGCCTGGCAGGGTCAGACCTGTCGGGCACGGCAGCCCCACCTGGCAGACCTGTAATATGCTGGTCTGGAAACAACAATACCATGTAAGCTTACCAGCACCGTTTTTTTCTGGACCGGCATGGTCAGAATGAGCCTGTTTCTTTTTTAAGTCGCTATAACTTCATTAAGAAATTATTTCAGTTAAGGAACAAACCATAATCAAAATAATTTCTTTATGATGGCTGAGGGGCTTCAAAAACAAACTATTTCTTTTTGAAGGCATAAAGCTGGCCCCAACCTCATGACATGGAGGCCTCCAGCCTAGGGTCTTCCATGTCATGGAGTACGGGGGCCCTCGGACTTCAAAAAGAAAGTTTATTTTTGTAGTCACTCTGCCTTCATAAATAAATTATTTCTGTTACAGAAATGTTCTTTATGAATGCAGAGTGAATTTCAAAAGAAACTTTTTTTCTGTTGAAAAAAATATTTTCTTTTTTTTTCTTTTTTAACTGGGGCCCCCTCCCAGGCATGTGCTGGCAGGGCCCCCCACACCGCAGGCCCCCCCAAACCGCGGGGGCCCCTGTTACGCCAGTGACTGGATCATTTCAGTGGACAAGTGCTATAATGGGGGGGATGTCACAGGCCACGCAGTCACGCTGCCTACACTAGGTGTTGGCCATCATGACTGCACGCCCATCAGTCCACAGGCACATATACCTGCCCAGAACACCTGCAGAAAGGCAGGCTGCCGGCCAGGATTTCTACGGGGTGGCACAATTCCCTAAAGTTCTAGGTGCCATTGATTGCACTCATGTGGCTCTACGTCCCCCCAGGGCATCTGAGCACATCTATAGAAACCGCAAGCACTGGCATTCCATCAACGTGCAGGTAGTATGTGATGCCAATGGAATCATCACCTCAGTATATGTCAACTATCCAGGGTCCACCCACGACAGTTTCATTTACAGAATGTCAACACTAAACCGGGACCTAGAAGCTGGGCGGCATGGCGATACATGGCTGCTTGGTGAGTATAAATGCCACTGCACATGCATGATTGTCAGATACTGAGTAATGTTACAACCCCACTAATGATACCCATCACCACCTCCCCAGGGGACAGTGCCTACCCTCTGAGCACCCACATGATGACGCCAATTCGGAACCCCACCACATCACCCGAGGTAAGATACAACACAGCCCATATTGCAACCCCGGGCATAGTGGAGCGCACATTCGGAGTGCTCAAGTCACGCTTTCGCTCCCTTGACCATTCAAAAATGGCCATGTGGGGGCCAGAGGGGTGGGGGAGGCCACCCAGGAGGTTCGAGGACAGGGTGCACACCAACACCCACCTGCGTGGATGTTGCGAGAAAAAAAAATACCTCCTTGGGCTCACGGCCTGCACGGCTATGCCATTGTGGGAGAACTGCTGTCGCTCTGCTCATCCTCTGCTGCTGCATCAGAAGGTGGTAGCACTATGGGAGGCATCCCACGCAAAGCCCTGGTATGGTACACTATGGCAACAAGCATGCGGGTCTGGAAGGTCTGATTCTGGAGGATTAAAGTGCAGAGATCCCCATGCAGCACATCACAGGTTGCCTGCATTTCTGCACGCACGGCCTCTCGTGATGCCCGGATCTCCTCACGTGTTGCATGCAGCTCAGCTGAGAGCGAACATGTGAGCTGCTCCAGCTGCTGATCTGCCCTTAAATTACTGGAAGCCTCAAGTTCAACCAGAGTCTGCCTGAGGTTATGTAGTTCTACCCTCAGGGCTTCCCTGTGGCCCTGGGACTCTGTCCCTGTTGGACGCCAACATGTCTTCCCTGTGTAATTGGCAAATGGAGTCTGTTGCCTGCTGTTGTTGCTCCATCTGCCTTTCAGGGGGGATAATGGAAGTGGCCATCCTCTCCATTGCCTGAGCCATCATTTCTACTGATGTTGCCTGTTGGGTTGCTCTACCGTACATGGAGTTTTCCCATACAGTATTGCCTGATAGCGCATGGCCACCGCGTAGACGGGCACCACACCTGTTTCGGTCAAGGCGATCTGCACCTTGCTGTGCTGGCACTGCCTGAGGCTGCAGGACTGCATTCCCCCTCTGTTCCGCTGGCCCAGGAACAGGATCAGATGCTGTGGAGTGTGACCCTGCATCCGTAACTGCCAAAGACGGACCTACCAACACTGACATCCCCATAGAGGGTTCTACCCCTGGTGCAGGTGGGTTGGACAGAACAGAATCCCTGCCAGAAACACTTACCTGCGACGGCACATAAGTCAATCATCCGATTCAGCACCTGAATAGAGGTCTGGGGAGGTGCACCCAGAGACACACCTGGACAGTATGGTCTGCAGTAACATTGGGTTTTCACCCACCACCACACCACGTCCCCCACTAGTGCCCGGTCGTGCCTGAGATTCCTCCTGGGTCTGCACTGTCGGGTGTCTTGACCCATGTTTGAACTATTATGCTACAACATTTGGTGCTGTGGGCTTAGAAAATCCAAGATGCGGAAAAGCCCACATTTGCGCCAGAATCCAGGAAAACTGTGCAGTTTTGCGCGCACCAAAATGGTCCCCAAACTGCCACCCACCAGTGCAAAGAAAGATGGTTCTGTTCAAAATCTGTTTTTAGTAATGTCAAAAATTGCTAAGTTTATGGGCACGAAACCACCAAACAAAAATCCAACTCTGATTGCGTGTTCTACTTTACTCTACTGCAGATCCACATTAATGCCATGTCAAGCAAGGATATTATACTATCAAGTAAAATCCTTTCTTTCTGAAATGTATTAATTCAAGACAGCTCCCAAAAATAGGTGCAGTACCGGCATTGGACACTAACCGGCACTAGCGATCTAAACCCTGATGGGAGAACTGTATTTTAGGAGTTGCAAAAGGATCCTGAGCTAGCTGGGACTTCAAAGGCTTGCTGTTTAATGAGAATTCTCAACCCATGCTGTTCCCAGGGCCTCACAAGAAGGCAGCCTGATTCAATTAACAGTCCAAGAGGCCTTCTGTTCATGGGAAGTCTTAACACCTAGCATTCCCAGCAACAGCCTAGGATATCACATGGCCCTGTTGATTGGGAAGGAGGGGCCTTCCCTGCAGCCTGCAGGAAACAACACAATAGACTCTTTCATTTGAATAGAATATGATGATTTGATGTGTATCTGTAAACAGTGCTCTGCCTGGAAGGAACAGCATGTGATCTCTGACTCACACACTTTTGTGAATTGAATTGAAGGCAAATATATGTTTTATAAGAATACTGATAACTAATTTAACCAGATGACAGAAATGTACAACTTTGAGATTCTTAAAATGACAATTTTATTCACGGTTCAAGACTCAGCTGGTCGCTCTGTGATGTTCTGAGGCAAAACTTCAGGAATTATGAATATTGTAGACATTGTGTTTATGCTAGAGACATAGTAATTTACTGTAATATGCCCAGAGAGGGGTGTACCTCTGTGTAAATTTGGGTAAAAGTCCAATATTGGAAAACCAATCAAAAACAAAAATAAGTTGTCATTTCTGAACCCAAGCTCTTAGGAAGATCTGAGTTGGGCAAGAATGTACCTTAATTCATCTGTGATGTGTACATGTAATTTCAACAACTTGTGTATCTGGGAAGCATGTGTGGTTATGAAAAATCATTTTTCTAAGTAAATGCAAAGGGGAGGGACATCAGCCAGACATAAAAATAGCATCACTCTGACTCATCCTGACTCATCCTGACTCACTACTTAGTTCCCCAGTGAGAGCACAGAGAATTCTCTAGCCTATTGGATCATGAGAGGGTGGGGCATAGAAAGACAGCCTCCCCACCCACTTCCTAAAGACATAAAAGGAGCCACTGGGACCCAGGTAGAGACATTCATTTTCCATTTCAAACTGATTTCTTGCGAAGCACTCTGCCGGACCAGACAATATCAAGAAGGACCATCCAGAACTTAGACTCCAGACTCCAGAACTTTAAAGCAGAGGGGCCTGAACTACAAGCTGAATCCTTTTCAGCAGGCCTCAAAATATTTTGCAAACTAACTCCACTCTTCAACAGCCGGGCTGTGCTGTTTGATTCTGGCTAGAACCCTGTGCCAGAACCCAGAAAGCAGCGCTGTATCCAGAGAGAACCAGAGATCCAGACCACTGTGCAGTGTCGAGTGCCAGACCAGCAGAGCAGAGCTGACCCAGACTGCTGTATTCAGAACCAGTACCAGAGACCGTCCGTGGCGAGAGAAACGCAGCTAAACCTGTTGACCAGATCTGTGACGGAGGCCCATTCCTTCCAAGATTAGTAGTGAGTATCCAGCCAGAGCTGTGCAAACCAATCTCTTAGTTTAAAATAATCTAATTCAAACCATTTTAACCTGTCCAGAACTGCATCATAGAATTGTGTGTCCATCCTGTTCATCCAAAACCTTCCACAGTGCATCTGTCATTCTGAAACTTTAATTTTACTTCTGAAAATCTACCTCCACTAAATCGTCCGTATCTTTGGAACCGTATGTGCTAGGAACGAGATTTAACTTTAATTTTAAAGCTAAGAAAGCAACCTTCTACTCCTGCCGCAAATAGCTGAATCTCATGACTTGTAAAAAAAACGCTGTCTTTTGCTTGCATTGCTGAAATCTGTTTTCAACTAGATAATCCATCATGAATCATTGCTAGTGTTGACCTGAACTAATTCAAAGTAGCCGTCAACTAGCCTGAATCTCCTATAGGGAATTAAAATCATTTTTAGCATATTTTCACTTCTTTGCAAAACACATTTAAAGTATTTTTGCCTGTATTTTAAATTCATCCCTCTGCTCTAAGCCTATTGGGAATTGAACATTGAATTGCATTTTGATTGTATGCCTGAAAACTGTGTGCTCTCCTTCCATCTCTTTACATTACATAGGGGGGGAGTGAATTGCCAGAAGGGGGAAAGTGATTACATTGTCTTTTGTTGAAATCATATCAAGGTTATTCCTGTGTTGCATTCTTTTCCATCATTGCATTTCCTTGAACCCATAAAAGTATTCTCTGCTACCTTATCCTTTTAATACTCATTCCTAAGTAATTGAAAAGAGTGTGCAATTGTAACATTACCCATTGTTGATCAACATTATATTCATAAGTGTACTATCAAATATTAATTTATTATAAAAGTGTGATATATATATCTTGTTTAATTTTTCAATAAATCTTTTAATTTGCAAAACAAACCTACTTCTTGGCTCAGTGAGGTCAGGGGGATTCAAAGAAAGGAGTGTTATATAAGGGTTTATCATCCAGATTATAACTTGTCATAAAATATATAAATAAGGGCTTCCCTTGGGCATCCCAGACCAGGCATTGACTTAGTTGGAGTGCTGAATTGAAGTCCATTAACAGAGTGGGGGCTCGAGCCGGGACATCTGGATTAGATCTACCACTTGTGCAGCTTGATACAGAAAAGCTAACTGATAGGATGCATAAATCCTGTTGGATCACCACACTGTATTACACTGTAAAAACACTCCTCAAAGGAACACTCTAAGGAAACGGTCTGTTTTGCAAAATAAAATATTAACTTCTGTAAGTCAGGAAGGAAATCAATTTCCAGAATGACAACATTGGTAGATATGAAAATAGCTAGAGAGCACCTCTTACATAAACTATTTGTGAGAGGTGAGTGGACTGAACAGGACCAAAATGTGTGGTTGCAGGCAATCGCGCAACAGGTCACTGTAACTGGGTCAGATAAATGGAGAGATCAGGGTCCCTTACATGTTGCCCTGAGTGAACTATATATGGCCCCTAAGGCCAAGGATGAGCACAACAAGATTGCCAGGGTAGCGGCATATTTATATTTATATATGGGAGCCATACAGGACAAATGTGCTGAAGGCCAAGATCTGGCAAATAGGCAACTGATGGCATTAGAGAAGGCCCAATCTGACCTGGTCTCTTCCGAGCAGTGGCTGCAGAGGAGCCAGGAGTCAGAAAATGATAGTAGGCAGTATATCATTAAAATAAAAGAGGATATGGGTATCCTGCAACAGGAACAGTCTGACAAGGATAACAGATTTCTGGCCTTGGAGAAGGAGTACCAAGAAGGTTTGGACGCCCTACTGCAGAGCCAGAAAAAGCTGGAGCAACAACTGGACTTCAATAGGGCATGCGCAGAGCAGATAGTCACCCTGCAAAACCACCTAGATAGGGAGAAGACAGAGAGCAACAAACTGATCCTGAAAGACCTGGATACCCAGACAGAATTTGAAGAAGAGCGCCAGAAAGCTGGGGCCCTTAAAAGGCAGAGGGTCGACCTGGTGGCACAGATGCAGGCTCTTAGTCAGGAAAGGGACACCTTAGGCCAGGAAGTCTGTCAATTAAAAGAAAAAATTGAAGGAAATCACCTGGCCCTCCAGGGGCTGGGTGACCTCCAAAAAGAGCATCAGAACTTGTTAGAGCACACCAGGAGGGTGGAATATGCTCTGGCAAGAAAGGAGCAGGCCAGTAGGGATGGGACTCAGGAGGTAACCCTCCTACAGCAAAGACTGGCCCGGCACTCGAAGACTAACCAGGAAGCACAGAGAGAGAATGAGGCTCTCTGCCAGGACAATGATAGGCTCCAGCAACAGGTAGCCATGCAGCAGAGACCGATAGAGTCTAGTAAGGCCTTAACTGAGGAACTGAAAGCACAGGCTCTTGCATGGCAACAGGGAGCAGAGGCTGATAGAGATGAGGTTCGCTGGGAAAGGGAAACACCTGAGCATAACCTGAGGAGCCCTAGTACCAGAGGCCTTCATCTCTCCCAGTCCTTGGACTCTGCCACCCCCATGTCCCATGGCGCACATGAGCCCATGGCCACGGGGATGGCAGATTACCATCCAGCCAAAAGTATGGGGCTCACAGGCCAGTACCACCCACGAATTTGACGGGCGGGCATCCGGGTATGGGCACATAAGTACAGTGCAATTTAGTGGGGAACCCCAGGAGAGTAGGCCCACTAAGGGCATCCTGAAAACCTCTGCCCAGTTAGGTCAGTGGGGGGGGGGGTACTCATCAAATCCTGGCAGCAAGGAGGAATCTGAAGACTCCTCTGAGCATCGCAGGATGCAGGAGACCAGGTCCCCACATTCTGCCAGCCATTCCCAGGCTTGCAGAATCCGGGAAAACCTGGAAGATCAGACGGCATTGCTTCTGAGTCAGACGATGAATGGACCAGGGTTACCCAAACCAAAAAGGCCAATAAGGCAAAAAGGGCCTTGCTTAAGGACCCCTTAAAACAGATTAAGGCAATAAGGAGTGTCATCACCCCTTATCACAAGAACGCCAAGTATTCTGTTAGGGAACACTTGCAGCTTTATGAGCAAATGATGGAGACTTTCCATTTGAAGGACAGCAGTAGCTGCATTCAGTATGTCAAATGGACATTCTCCCCAGAATACTCCAGTTTCTTTGGGGGGCTGGAGGACCAAAACCATTCAAGATGGTCCACATATAGGGCGGCCATCTTGAAACATTTTTCTGTTCACAGAAATCCCCAAGAGGCTCGTAAGGCAGCCTACAATTTGCAATGTGGGGAGGATCAGGCCCCACAAGAGTTTGTGCAGGAATTGAAGCGTGCCTTTGCGCAGACTACCAGAAGGGTGCGCACGGACAGTAGAGAGTTTGTAAATACGTTTTTCCATGCCTTGCCCAAATAGATCATGACCCAGCTAGTGAGAGATTTTCATGAGAAAAGGTCACTAGACTGGGTCATTGAACAGGCCACCCGGATCTATGAGGTGCAGAAGCCCATAGAAAATAAAAATAATGCTCAGAAAAGCCCAAAATCGACCAGCACCCCTGCTGCTGCCAAGGTGGCAGAGGTAAAGGTTGCCCCCATTTTAGATTTGGAGATGGGAGGCCTAAAAACCTGCCTTCACCGAATAATTCTCAGCCCAGAAGGCCCTTGGGTCAGTCACAGACAGGGAGTCAAGGAGGTAGTCCAACAAATGGGGTCCCTCGCTCCCCTGACTATGGAAGTCCCCGCTACAAGGGAAACCGACCCATCCTGGGGTATGTGTGGACCCCTCCAGCCCAAGGAGGGGGATCCAACCAGGCACCCAACCCAGGGAACTTCCCTCCTAACTTCCGACAGGAAGGCAGAAATTCACCAAACCCTGGGCAGAACTTTTTTCCCCAAGGATCCACCCAACTTCCAGCCCCAAAATCATCCATCCTTCTTTCACCAATTCCCTGAGCCCAGACCACCTAATCTGGTAGAGGGGAGGCCAAGCGTGGAGGGGTACCCAAATCTACCCAACTCGGGGTACTACCAGATAAGGGATAGCTACCCTTCCAGGGATAAGCCCAGGGGAGAAAATAGAACCCTGTATCAGTCTGAGCGGGTTTCCCAGTTAGAACGCCAGGTCCAGCACGGGATCTGGGTCACATGCTGAGGGCTCTACAGAACCCTCAGATGAGCTTTCCAGCGCAGAATGCCCCAAACTCTGGGCCTGGTGCTCCAGAACAATGACGAGGGCAGCACCCCAATAACCCACCGGTTACCAGGGAGGAGGCACAAGGGGAAGTGGGGTGTAAAGCCTTGGAGGAAGCTTCCTTCCCCACTTGTAAACAGCCCCTGGAAACCCAGGAACCGGAAACAAAATCTCCTACCCCTGAAAGTCTGCCACCCAAGGAGCAGAGAGGAGGTAGGAGAAACAAGGACCCAAACAGACCCGTTTTGTGGAGGAGGTACAGGTCTTCCAATTTGATGGAGAGGGCTCCTCAGAGGATCATGAGAAAAGGATCTTCTCCTTCAGAGATGGGGGAACTCCTCCCAAGGAAAAATGGGTCCCAAGGGATTCCAACCCAGACCTGGTAGATGTGGGGATTGAGCTGTCACCGCCCATCATTCTATCCCAGAACCAACAATACCGAAAACCCCTGGTTCAAACCCATACTGGTGACTGCCTCCAAAAAGCGGGGGGTGGCCCAGAACCCGAACCAGGGGAACCCAAAACCGCATCAATATCCAATTGCCAACTTTTTCTTTCAGATTCCCAGAATTCCCTGCCAAACTCTGCCCAAATCGCTTCTCTCTCAATGTCCAAAACCAGAAAATTTGCCCACCAGTTGTCCAAAAATGTGCATTATCTGTGCCCCCTTGAGGAGAAGGAGGGAAGATACTATGCCCCGGTACAAGTACAGGGGCAGGGTACAATTTTGGCACTGGTGGACACTGGATAACAAGCTACCCTTCTGTCCAAAAGGGCCTTTGATGAACTTAATGCAGGAAGGGGGGAGAATTACCGAATTCCTCCCACCTCTCTTCCTGGACAACTTCAGAACTTTGACGGGAAGGAAATTCCCGTCGAGGGGACTGCAGATTTGGTCATCAAAATTGGGCGGCACAAGGTGAAACACCCGGTCATAGTAGTGACTCCAGAGGGCACCCCTTGTTTACTAGGGAATGACCTCCTGAGAAGGTTGTCACCCCTAATAGATTGCATAAACAAGGTCCTCTGGAACCAGACTAGCCGACCAATAAAATTAAAACAGAGCGTCAACCATGTTAGCTTAAACGGCACCTGCCACATGGTTGAACAAAAATCTGACCAAGTAGAATATCACTTCCAGAACAACCAAATTCCAGACGTGACGGTAATAGCAGTAGGGCAACAGACTGATTGGTCCCGATTAACGGATAATCCCATGAGCTTTGATGATCCAGAAAAAGCATTTAGGTCAGCTCAATTGCTACCTTATGCAGTTGAAATTCAGATTAAAGAGGAAGTCACCATCCCAGAAAGGACCTGACAATTCTCCCTGGAAGTCAAAGTTAAAAGAGGACAAACATTGAAAAACTCTGATGCTTATATTCATTTAAATGCTTCTCTCCAACAGCAAGGGTTGGAGGTAAACCCAACACCATTAATAAACATAGAACATGACACCATTCCAATAGAGGTGGATAACATCGACTTAAAGAGTATTACTCTAGCCGCAGGCACCATTATTGGAATGGCGGTTGATGACCGACATTTCTCCATTGATTTAGGAAATGAACTGTTAGGACCAATCCCCAAGGACTGTTTTGACAGTGACAGTGATGACAATACAACACCAGACAGGATCTTTACACAGCATGGGGGGAACTTCCTGGTGTACACTTCCTGCCCTTATGGTAAGGAAGATGTGACTTGTGACTTCAGGAGGGATGAGGTGATTTTCCAGGTCCATGAGGGCTGCCTTTCTCACCTGAAGCCTCCAGTCCAAATCAGCACTCTGACCAGGGACGTCTCCACCCAGCTGGAGGAGGCCGCTGAGATAGCAAAACCAGAACTCTTTCCAGGCTTCAGGCAGATGGTGGAAGAGAGAGTCAACCTAGCTGATGCCTGTGTGACTCTGGAACAGAAGCAAAAGTTGAAACACGTTTTCTTGGATTTCCAAGATCTCTTTGCGGTAGACTCATATGACTGTGGTTGCACCGACATCCACACAACAACAATTCCCACAGACCCTGGCATGACTCCAGTGTTTGTGAAGCAATATTGCTTGCCTTTCGCATAAATGGAGTCCCTTACTGAAATATTTAAGAACCTTGAGTCCCAGGGAATAATCCGTCCAGTACACAGCACCTTCAATAATCCGGTGCTGGGAATATTGAAGCCAAACGGCCAGTGGAGACTCTGTGCCGACCTTAGGGAGCTCAACAAACGGGTCCATACTTCCCGATGGCCTCTTCCCTACATTGACCAAGGGCTGGCCCAGATCCAGGTGTCACAGGTATTCACTGCAATAGACCTGACCAATGGATACTGGACTGTGCCTGTCAGCAGGGAGGACCAATACAGCTGGCTTTTACCTTTGGGGGCCAGCAGTACACATGGACCCGGACTCCCTTCGGATACCTCAACCTCCGGCAATGAATTCACCATTTTCCTACATAAGGCCATGCCTGACCTGGGTGCGAGGGGTAACCTGGCTTATGTAGATGATGTCCTCATCAAAAGTTCATCTGTGGAGGAACACATAGCGGAGATCCGTTATGTTCTGACACAGTTGAGGGCCGCCGGAGAAACATTTTCCTTTCAGAAAGCACAGTGGTGTAGGACCCGTGTTAATTTCTTGGGGCATGAGATTACTCCTCAGGGTCTCTGTCCCCAGGAAAAGAAAGTGGAAGCACTTCAGAAATTAAAAGACCCCACAACTCTGCGGGAACTAAGGAGCCTCCTTGGACTGACTAATTACAGCAGAAAGTTCATTGAGGGCTATGCAGAGATCAATAGACCCCTCCCTAATTCATCTCTTGAAGGGGGGGTCAAGTGGGAATGGGGTCCAGAACAATCTGAGGCAGTAAGACAGCTTAAAAGAAGCCTCTCACAAGCGCCTTGCCTAGCTTACCCTGTCAGAAACAAGGAGTTTTTCTTGGAGACAGGGTTCTCTAATACATGCTTGACTGCAGTATTATATCAAAAGCATAAAGTAATCTCCCATGCGAGCAAAACTTTATCCTCTGTGGAGGAAAAATTCAACAATTGTGAGAAGGCACTCCTGGCAACGGTGTGGGCATTGAAGAATTACTGCCTGTTTATCCAGGCGGAACACATCATAGTGGAGACTCCACACCAGCCTCTGCAATATCTCCAAAGTGACAGAAACCGGGCCGGAAATGTGAGTAATTCCCGAATTATTTCCTGGATTCTGTCAATGCAAAGCTTTCCTGTGGAGGTCAGATATGGCCAAAACAAGAAGATTCCCCTCGCGCAAGGTCTGGCTGACTTGCATGATTGTGCCAGAGAAAACTGTCTCGAGGACGAAAGTCTAAAAATCAAGGACAATATGGAGGCATACCTTAATTCCCCCACAAAGTCTTTGAATTAGACACGTGTGAGGGAATGCCCACTGTCTATGTGGATGGATGCTCTTACCATGTTGACAACAACGGGGAAAAAGAACTTGTGGCCGGTGTAGGGAATGCATGGGTGAATGAGTCCCCAGAACCCTCCTCTGCGTACAAAATTGGTCCCCGAAGTAGTCAGGTGGCAGAGTTGATGGCTGTGCATCAGGCCATCCTCACTGCTGTCCAACATCAACTCCACGAACTGGTCATAATCACAGATTCAGATTATGTACGGAACGGGTTCGTGGAACACCTGGTTAATTGGAAAACCAGAGGCATGTTATGTGCTAATAACAAACTCTTGAAACATGGGAAGTTAATTCAAAACATTGATGATCTGGTCACCGTGAATGGGATGACCATCTACTGGAAAAAGATCAAGGGTCATTCCAAAGTAGAGGGACCAGACAAAACTGGAAATAACTTAACTGATCAGCTGGCCAAAACCAGGGCCATCCAAACGGCTCTAATAGAGATTGAGTCCCTGTTGGGGGAAATCCAGGTCACTGCTATCACTAGGTCCCAGACAAATGCTCACAATGATCTTTCAACTGCACAATGGAGTAAGGAGACCCCAGATGCTGATTTGATCAAGGCTCAGAAGGGGGATCCAATAATTGGTAAGTTTTACCAACACATTGAGGACCCTGAGAACTTTCCCCTGACGTATACCGATTACATGGGGGAAGAGGACCTTAGAGTGTTGATGAAATGTCCAAAAATGTTCCGAATCCAAGACGGTTTGCTGGTAAGGAAATCCCAAGCTGGCCATGATCAGTGGGTGGTCCCTACCTCATTCTGAAACCTGATGTTAAGTCACGTCCATGATGAGGCCACAGACGGTCATAGGGGGTTTCATACAACACTTGAGATCTTAAGAGAGGTTGCATACTGGCCACACATGGGGCAGGACCTCGACCAATACTTGAAGTGGTGCCTTGTGTGTGCACAATTTCAGCCAACATCCCTCACCCACCGTGCGCCTCTCCAAAAGAGGGGGATGACACTGCCATGGTCAGATTTGCAAGTCGACTTCATAGGCCCCATGATTTGCTCCTCTAGAGGAAATAAGTACATGTTGACGGTGACTTGCTTATTTACTAAATGGGTGGAATGTCTCCCGGCCCCAAACTGCAAGGCAGAAACAGCAGCTGCCCTGATGATTAACCACATCTTTTTGCGTTTTGGTCTACCCCAAAGGATTGAGTCAGACTTAGGTAGCCATTTTACCAGCGAAGTAATGACAAAGATGTGGGAGATACTGGGGGTTAAAAGGAAGCTACATATTGCTTACCGGCCAGCCTCTTCTGGTGCAGTGGAGAGATGCAACAGAACCATTGTGAGCATCTTAAAAAAGTTTGTGGCAGATTCTGGGCCAAGTTGGGATATCCGATTACCTCTGGTCCTAATAGCCATAAGATATACCCCTTCATCTGCAACTAATGTCAATATTTGAGCTGATGACTGGATGCAAGATGGTGCTTCCCCAGCATTTGCTCTACAGGACCCAAGAGCCGACATTAATAAATGCCTCCACAACTCACGAATACGTTGAGAACTTAAGGAAACACCTCCAACATGCTTTTGCCTATGCTCAGCGGAATCTAGAAAGATCAGCCGAGAGTATGAAAACTCACTATGACCTGAAGACTACTAGGAAAGAATACAATGTGGGAGACCGGGTCTATCTATAAAATTTCCAAAGGAACCAGGCCAAACAGCAAAAAGTTCTGCCTACATGGAAGGGACCTTTTGAAATTGTAGACAAGATCTCCCCAGTCGCCTAGAAGATCTGCCTCCCCAAAGGTAGTTCGGCAGAGGGGGAAGATAAGTGGGTCCACATTAATCAGCTAAAATGTTGCCATCCCAGGCACACTCTGCGACAACTGGAGGAACCCTCTGGAATCCCAGAGGGGGCTGCCCCAGATCAATAAAAACTCCAACCCTAAAATATTACACATGTCAAAAATATAGGAACAGAATGCAAATGTCTCCTGATTATATCTTGTTTTTTAAAATAAGAATGTAAATGTCTCTTGATTTATAAAATGTATATGCCGCCCCACTATATCAATAGTGGGGGAGAAATGTCTACGAATAGGTATTGCCGCTTTGCTTTGTCATCCTAGGAGAGATGAAACCATGGAGACTGACCAAGGAGGACTACCCGGGGACCAAGAGCCAAGATCCGAGGGGCCCGGGGTACCGCCCGAAACTCCCATCAAGACCAGCGAGGAGAACCGATCGATCCACCCTGATGGAGGAAAAGATGCTGAACTGTGCCTTCTGCAGAATCAGAAGAAGATGATGCGGACATCCCAGCGCGTGGATCAAAAACATCCTTTGTACCCGACTCCCCCTCAATTCGAAATCAAAGTGCAGTCGGGCAGGGGGGCTTGTCGGGTGTCTTGACCCACGTTTGAACTATTATGCTACAACATTTAGTGCTGTGGGCTTAGAAAATCCAAGATGGAGGAAAAGCCCACATTTGCGCCAGAATCCAGGAAAACCGCGCAGTTTTGCGCACACCAAAATGGTCACCTGACCTGCCACCCACCAGTGCAAAGAAAGATGGCTCTGTTCAAAATCTGTTTGTATTAATGTCAAAAATTGCTAAGATCATGGGCACGAAACCACCAAACAAAAATCCAACTCTGGCTGAGTGTTCTACTTTACTCTACTGCAGATCCACATCAATGCCATGTCAAGCAAGGATCATATACTATCAAGTAAAATCCTTTCTTTTTGAAATGTATTAATTCAAGACAGCTCCCAAATATAGGTGCAGTACCGGCATTGGATACTAACCAGCGCTAGCGATCTAAACTCTAATAGGAGAACTGTATTTCAGGAGTTGCAAAAAGATCCGGAGCTAGCTGAGACTTCAAAGGCTTGCTGATTAATGAGAATTCTCAACCCCTGCTGTTCCCAGGCCCTAACAAAAAGGCAGCCTGATTCAATTAACAGTTCAAGAGGCCTTCTGTTCATGGGAAGTCTTAACACCTAGCATTCCCAGCAACCGTTGATTGGGAAGGAGGGGACTTCCCTGCAGCATGCAGGAAACAACACAATAGACTCTTTCAATTGAATAGAATATGCTGATTTGATGTTTATCTGTAAACAGTGCTCTGCCTGGAAGGAAGGACATGTGATCTCTGACTCACCAAGTTTCTGGGGACGAACCCAGACACTTTTGTGAATTGAATTGAAGGCAAATATATGTTTTATAAGAATACTGATAACTAATTGTAACCAGATGACAGAAATGTACAACTTTGAGATTCTTAAAATGACAATTTTACTCACGGTTCAAGACACAGCTGGTCGCTCTGTGATGTTCTGAGGCAAAACCCCAGGAATTATGAATATCGTAGACATTGTGTTCATACTAGAGACATAGTAATTTACTGTAATATGCCCAGAGAGGGGTTGTACCTTTGTGTAAATTTGGGTAAAAGTCCAATATTGGAAAACCAATCAAAAACGAAAATAAGCTGTCATTTCTGAACCCAAGCTCTTAGGAAGATCAGAGTTGGGCAAGAATGTACCTTAATTCATCTGTGATGTGTACATGTAATTTCAACAACTTGTGCATCTGGGAAGCATGTGTGGTTATGAAAAATCATTTTTCTAAGTAAATGCAAAGGGGAGGGACTTCAGCCAGCCATAAAAATAGCATCACTCTGACTCATCCGGGCTCACTACTTAGTTCCCCAGTGAGAGCACAGAGAATTCTCTAGCCTATCCGGATCATGAGAGGGTGGGGCATAGAAAGTCAGCCTCCCCACCCACTTCCTAAAGACATAAAAGGAGCCACTGGGACCCAGGTAGAGACATTCATTTTCCATTTCAAACTGATTTCTTGCGAAGCACTCTGCCGGACCAGACAATATCAAGAAGGACCATCCAGAACTTAGACTCCAGAACTTTAAAGCAGAGGGGCCTGACTTACAAGCTGAATCCTTTTCAGCAGGCCTCATAATCTTTTGCAAACTAGCTCCACTCTTCAACAGCCAGGCTGTGCTGTTTGATTCTGGCTAGAACCCTGTGCCAGAACCCAGAAAGCAGTGCTGTATCCAGAGAGCACCAGAGATCCAGACCGCCGTGCAGTGCCGAGTGCCAGACCGGACCAGCAGAGCAGAGTTGACCCAGACCGCTGTATTCAGAACCAGTACCAGAGACCGTCCATGGCGAGAGAACCGCAGCTAAACCTGTTGACCAGATCTGTGACGGAGGCCCATTCCTTACAAGATTAGGAGTGAGTATCCAGCCAGAGCTGTGCAAACCAATCTCTTAGTTTAAAATAATCTAATTCAAACCATTTTAACCTGTCCAGAACTGCATCATAGAATTGTGTGTCCATCCTGTTGATCCAAAACCTTCCACAGCACATCTGTCATTCTGAAACTTTAATTTTACTTCTGAAAATCTACCTCCACTAAATCATCCGTATCTTTGGAACCGTATGTGCTAGGAACGAGATTTAACTTTCATTTTAAAGCTAAGACACCACCTTTCCACTCCTTATAGTTTTTCTGTAATCACGCTCGACTCATTCGGAAAAAGTGCCCCGCATTGCAACTAGCTGAATTTCATCACTTGTAAAAAAAAGCTGTCTTTTGCTTGCATTGCTGAAATCCGTTTTCAACCTGATAATCCCTCATGAATCATTGCTAGAGTTGACCTGAACTAATTCAAAGTAGCTGTCACCTACCCTGAATCTCCTATAGGGAATTAGAATCATTTTTAGCATATTTTCACTTCTTTGCAAATCACATTTAAAGTATTTTTGCCTGTATTTTAAAATCATCCCTGTGCTCTAAGCTTGCTGGGGGGAATTGAACACTGAATTGCATTTTGATTGTATCCCTGAAAACTGTGAGCTCTCCTTCGTTCTCTTTACATTACATAGGGTGGGAGTGAATTGCCAAAAGGGGGAAACATGATTACATTGTCTTTTGTTGAAATCATATCAAGGTAATTCCTGTGTTGCATTCTTTTCCATCATTGCATTTCCTTGAACCCATAAAAATATTCTCTGCTACCTTATCCTTTCTATACTCATTCCTAAGTAATTGAAAAAAGTTTACTATCAAATATTAATTTATTATAAAAGTGTGATATATATATCTTGTTTAATTTTTCAATAAATCTATTAATTTGCAAAACAAACCTACTTCTTGGCTTAGTGAGGTCAGGAGGATTCAAAGAAAGGGGTGTTATATAAGGGTTTATCATCCAGATTATAACTTGTCATAAAATATATAAATAAGGGCTTCCCTTGGGCATCCCAGACCAGGCATTGACGTAGTTGGAGTGCTGAATTGAAGTCCATTAATTCTTCAATTCAGGGGGCTCGAGCCGGGACATCTGGATTAGGTCTACCACTTGTGCAGCTTGATACAGTGTGCTAACTGATAGGATACATAAATCCTGTTGGATCACCACGCTGTAACTGTAAAAACACTCCTCAAAGGAAACGGTCTGTTTTGCAAAATAAAATACTAACGTCTGTAAGTCAGGAAGGAAATCAATTTCCAGAATGACGACATTAGTAGATATGAAAATAGCTAGAGAGCACCTCTTACATAAACTATTTGTGAGAGGTGAGTGGACTGAACAGGACCAAAATGTGTGGTTGCAGGCAATCGCGCAACAGGTCACTGTAACTGGGTCAGATAAATGGAGAGATCAAGGTCCCTGAGAGCAAGATGGAAAAACAACACATTTGCAGCATGTTGGGTAGCACTGGCATCACACATCAGGCTGTGAGTGCCATGTCCAATACACATACATGACACATGCCACCACACAGATGTCATGTAGCATAGCCACGTTAAATTACAAAACTACAGCAATATGTCAGTGAATAAGTATTGTCAAGCATCCATGTCACATCGACATGATGAGAAGATTAATGCTGAATATTGTTGCTAAATATGCATGTGCCACACACTGAAACACATCCACTGTCCAATAATACAGTCATTGTGGGCTGATTTATGGTTGGTCCCTTTAACATTACAGGAACATCTGTCATTTTCCACATGCAAACAGGCCCTAATAATACATTTCTGCAGCACATTCCTCCATCGGCCTGAATGGTGTAATCATTAACATAACCAGGTAAAAAGTGTGGCCCAGTGTGGGCTGTAAACAATGACCGAAGCATATCACATATGTTGCAATAGGGCAGAAAAATGCGTAGTAAAAATGGGAGAGTGGAAACAATCAGCCTGAATGAACACTTACAAAAACTGAACAATGTAGTTGCAAGATGACAGTTCAAGGTAAAGTGCACTAATGTGGGCCTAATTGGCAACTGTGGGCAGAAGGGATACAGTCATACCCAAATCCAAGGCACGTGAATGTATGGGAGGAAGCAAATGGGTGACCCATAACACTCAGGAGTGCACACCCTCACCTGGCACTCAATCAGAACCCGTCACCCAAACAACATACACATGGATTACACACACACGCATGGGCACTCACCGGACAATGCGTCGTAATCAGGTAGATCTCCCACACCTTGGATCTGTTCCTCTGTGACGAAGGTCCCAGCAACAGACTCATGTTCAGTGAGTTTGTTGTCCTCTTGTGAAGACCCACCGCCAGTCACCAGAGTAGCGGCATGATTTGAGGCCAGCTTGTTCTTTGCTCTGCGTTTCAGGTAATTCCACCACTTGTAGCAATCATCAGCTGTGCGCCTCACAAATCCAAGGGCACTTATGCGGTCCGCAATGGTCTGCCAGTGTGCCCTACATTGACCAGGTGTGGTCTTGCACCCTGCAGTCACCAGCATTTTGCGGCTATGTGCCGACACATAGGTCACAGGTGCATCAAGTTTGGAGTCATTAAAGCTAGGCTTCCTTGACGTGCCGGACTGTGTAGCCGTGTCTGTGGTCTCAGCCTGTAGTGCCAGAGCCCCCTTCTTCCTCTTCTTCAAAGGAGGAGCAGAGCCTGAGTGGCTTGTGCTGCTCTGGTCAGTAGGGGCAGAAGCGCAAGTGGACTGGGTACTGGGAGTGTGCGAATGCACAATGACCATAGGTGTTGGTGCAGGCATTGGCTGAAGTGTGATGTTGGCAGGGGCAATGTCAGTTTGATGGACCAGGACCGCCACTTTCCCGGCTGGGGGACTCAGAGCTGGGGTGGATAGAGCTGCATCTGCCCCTGCAGGCTCCCCACCCTGCCTACTTGGGGCAGCAGATGACATTGCTGCCCCAGATCCACGTGGCCTGGTGACACCAACTTGCACTGGTACACATGGCTTAGACTTGCTGACCTGGAAGTCAGCCTGGGAGTCATCCTGTGCCGGCTCAGGTGCCACAATGGGCTGGTCCAACAAGGGCTGAGCTGGGATGGTGTCAGCCACGTTTCCCTCAACCATGGGGGAGGGGGCATGGGTGTCCCTGATTGGTCCTCCACACATGGGGGTCTAGGGGCACCCTGCAAATCATGGCCACGTCCCCTACCGCGCCCACCACACCCACCTTTTGGAGGTCAGCCAACTTTGCCTCCCTTACCGTTTGTTCGCCTCCCAACCATGGCACTGATATTGTTGTGTGTATGGGAGTTGCAGTAAACAATTGTCCTGGCAATTGGGGGTGAAAGGGGTAGGGTACTAGATGGAATTCGTACCCTAGTGCTCTAGCAAGGCTGTCTGTGACCCCTGGGGGAAGATGACGGGTCACGCAATGCACAGGCACCCCAAAAACAAAAAGTAACGTGCATGCAACCCCTTGTAGACTACGTGCATGGAAAAATGAACCCGCACTACGCTGTGGCACCCAGAAACACAAAAACAAGCGTATGTGTGTTACACGCAGCCTACAATGACCTCTGAAGGGGTACGCAAAACACAGGGCAAGCACAGTTGGTAAATGCGTGCGCGACTCGCCATCTGCCTGGAGAAAGAACGTGAAAAAAACGCATGTGTGCGCGTAGGCAACACCCCGCCAAAAGAAGAACTGTATGCTGTCTGAGGAGACAGGACAAAAGAAGAAGTGAACGCTGTTTGAGGAAACAGGCCCAAAAAAAATTAAGAACGCTGTCAGAGGTAACAGGGAGTACGAACTTGAAATGCTGTGAAGTAATTGCATGTGAACCAACAAGAAGTTCAGAATTCACCCACTCTATCTCCACGAAAAGCACGTACAAGGGAATGGGGTCCTACACGTACCTTTTAAAGTGGCCCACACGTACAGCGTCACTTACGCATGTATGTGCTAAGGCCCCTCCCTCCAATTACACGATCTGACACTCGGAGGTGCAGTTTTCGGACGTGTACAATGAACATGCACCCGTGTTGATGGAAACGTCCGCGCGCGTCACGTCACTTATGCGCGTATGCCATTTCCTCGGATTACACGCATTCACACGCGGACGTGCAGTTTTTTCACGCGCGCTGAACCACTATGCCCACGTCAAGAGGGAAACGCCTGCGCGAGTCACGTCACAGAAGCGCTTACGCGCGAAGGGCCTTTCCTCGAATTACACACTGACATGCAAGATTTTCACATGTCAAATCACTCCGTATCAAGCTGGCCACGCAACAACACATGGAAGACCATGCTCCTGCCCAGAAGGCCGAATTACTGCCCCCCAGAGCCGCGAGCACGCTCCCACCTGCCGTCTGCTGCTGCCTACTGCCTGCTGCCCACGCGCCCTGCTATTTGCTGCCTGCACGTCAGCCAGGGGTACAGTTGCTCTGACCACCCCTGCTGGATCCGAAGACTCCCGACTGGGATACCATCGCTCCACAACCCAGCCCCAGGACCCAGTTGCCCACCCACTCCTGTCTCTGGGGTTGCCATGTCGGGCACAACACCATCTGGCACCACTGGTAACCCCCAGCCAGAGAGGCAGAGGACCACCAGCTTCAGTGACAGGGAAGTTGGTGTCCTGGAGGAGCATGTCCTAGGGCAGTATGATGCCCCCTTTGTAAGTTCGCGCGCCGACAATGAAGGACGGACCAGGATCTGGATGGACATCGTGACTGCCATCAACGCGGAGGGGGTGGCAGTCCGCAACTTACAACATGTCAAGAAGCGCTGGGAGGACTTCAGGTCCAGGACCCTCAACAAGGCCCGGCGCCTCTTGAAGCCAGCGGATGCCAAGGGGCACCGGGGACACCTGTCCGACCACCAAGTGAGGGTCCTGGAATACATATGCCCAGCGCTCCACGTCCAGGTCCTTGAGAGACAGACCCATCTGGAGTCGAGTGGTAAGTGTACATGCATACTGTACACTATCTGGTGGTGTGCCACTAGTGTGCAGGTTGCACATGTGTTTTCATAGGGCCATGTAGGGATGTGTATGAACAGGGGCGTGAGGCTGCCACATGTGAGTCCTCTTAGGTGTGAGACACATCGATGGTGTATGTGTTGGTAAGCATACTGTGCAAATGCAGGTGTGGGAGCACACATGTTTGAATTTCTGTGTATGTACGTTGGCATGGTTTTGGTGTCACACATGGATGGTGGTTCCTGCTGCATGTATCTGCAATGTGTACATGTGCATGTGTGTGTATTTGACAAGTGTGCAACTGTGATGCAGCATGGATGCACATGACACTGATATGTAGAAGGCTGAATGCCAGATGTGACATGTATGGCGATCGCATTACTGCGACAATTGGAGGAGATGTAGACATGCATGTAAGTGTGGTGGCGTGTGTGCATGTCTAGTGCACTCCCTGTGTTTCATGTGATGTCAGGCTCAACTTCGGCTGTTCATGCTGTTGTATGTGTATGGATGTTGCTGCCTGGTGCAATATTGCTGTGGAAATGCTCATGTGTGTGAGTTGAAATGACATGTGTGTCATGGAGTGTGATGCCATGTCTGAATTTTGACACTGCCACTCATGCGCAACTGTCATGTGTGTATCAGTCCATTGTACAGTGCCCTGATGTCTGTGTTTTATCTCTCCCTGTCTGCAGCGTCAACTGATGAAGAGGGCGGAGAGGGTGCTGTGGAGCACAGCGGCAGGTATCGCACCACCAGCCGGAGACGCAAGGCCCAGCTCCCCTCCCAGATTGTCATCTCGTCGGGGAGTGAGGAGTCTGGTTCCGCATCCCAGGCCGCAGCTGCCGGGGGTAGGTCCAAGAGGCAGAGGTTGGAGGTGGACTCCTCGGCAAAAGAAGGGGCAGCTGAGACCCCACAGGGTCCAACGGAGGAAGATGGCACGGAGTCATCCAGGTTAGTGGGGGGTTTGGTGGAAGAGATGGCAGGGGAAGGGACACACACGGGGTCTGGAGGTAGGGATTCCACTGGTGCTAGTGGTGCAGTGCAGGGACAGGAGGCAGCACAGGCCGCCGCTGAGGTGCCTGTGTGCAATCTTGTCCCTATCACTGCATCATCTGGCACCAGCAGGGATGCCTAGGTCTAGACCCGTTTTCAGGGAGTGGATGAGCACACAACAACTGGCCTTCCTCTCCCTGCGGACGTGGCTATCCACAACAGTGTTGAGCCTGTCCTGGCCAGGATAGCGTTGCGTCAACGGGGCATGCGAGGTGACCTGCGGTCTTTTCGTGAAGAGACTGCACGTCATCTCGGATGCCTCTTTGACCACGTTGACCTGCTGGGACGGGTCACCGGTGCTGGATTCCTCCATGTGCTGGACATTCTTGCGACCCCCTCCTCAACTGAACCCCCTACGCGCCAGTCATCCTCCATGCCATCTTCCCACCCATGTATCACCTGGGTACCCTGTGGAGCTGCCTCTGACCCAGCGGCCAGGCTGGTGGAGGACACATCCCTGCCACAGTCGGGAGTCGGATGTCCAGCAGGGGTGGCCACCACGGCAACTGCACCTCAGCCAGAGGAGGACGTGCAGGCAGCAAGAGCCAGGGTGCAGGCACAGGCCCAGCAGCAGCAGCAACATGGTGGGAGCAGTGATTGCTCGGGCCTTCAACATCGGAGGGGCAGGCATCGGCCAGAGGGCACAAGGACCCAGGATTCCAAGTGTCTTCCGTGTGGCAGCGGTTGGTCCACGCCATAGATGCGGAGGTGCACCGGGCGTTAGAGGCACGGCTCACAATGGTCAGGGCGGACAACTCCTTGCGGCGGGCACTGAGGCGGGCCGAGTGCCTCGAGGCAATTCGCAGGGAGTTGGAGGTGAACATGTCGTCGTCCCTGCGAACCCTCGGGCCATAGAAGAGGACCGCCTCCAGGACATTGAGCGGGAGTTCGATGATGCCCTGGCCCAGGACATCAAAAAGTGAGCCGTCGGACTAGCCCGCTGCCATTGTAAATAGTTAGATAGTGTTAGGTTTCCTTTCTGTTTTTGTTTATTTTGGGCCACTTGGACAATGCACCACATTTTTGTATATAGTTCTTTTTTGTAGGTTTCATTTCATTTGTTGGGCTCATGGACCCTGGATTGGTGATTTGTATATAGTTGAACAGTGGATGTTTCTCTTTTTATTTTTATTTTACCATGGCGCAATGGATTTCAGATATTTTTTTCCCTTGGATTTGTTTTGTTGGACTGAGACTTTGGACAAATTTTCATTTGGATTTCTTTGGATTCTGATTTCATATTTTTTATTCTTTTCCGGACATGCTACATTTTTATTTCTTATTCATTTATTTTTTATTTATTTATGTGTAATGCGCCGGTAACTCGCAAGTTTCTGTAACGCTCACCTGGTTCCCACGGGGGCGCTGGTCTAGTCTGGGTTGCTGTGGCCTCTTCTAGCGTGATGCGCAGGACCCGGAACACCGATTGGACAGGACCTCCAAATCGTGCTTGCCTGGCCCGTAGGAATATCCTTCTGCAGATGAGAAAGGGGATTAACAGTCTGCAGAACAGTGTGCTAGCTCCCCCCTTTCCCACTTCCCCCTTCGTTCCTCTCTAACTTCCTCCAAACCCCGGTTTAAGCTCACCTTATGGTTTGGAAGGATGAACTCTCCATCCTGCTTCTGGTGCAGGGGCGCGTGTTCGTCCAGTTACTTCACTGGTTTTCAGAATGGCGCTGGCAAAATCCACTTGACTTTCCTGAGCGATGCGCCGTAAGTATGAAAGTTCAAAGTTCAAGTGAGGCCCCCTTTATGTTGTCTTTCTAACCTGTGATCTGTCCTTTATTTCAGGTGCAGAATGAAGGCTATGCGTCGAGGGGTTAAACTGCCGAGGTGAGTAGTGATGAGTGCGATCCCTCTAAATGTCCTTATCATTCCCCAGAAATGTCTCTTGTCCTTTCCCCATAGGGGCTGGGGTACGGTACCTGCCAACGGTGCGGCGCCGACCCGAAATGTGGAAGAAAAGCCGGTAAGTATTATGGCTGTTAACCAGGCTTTCCTTCTGTGTTCCTTCTGCTCACATTTTGTTTCTTCCTCTCTCCCCTAGGTGCAGAGATGTAGCGTCCGATGCTGACAGCCGCGATGGAGCCGGGAGATGTCTCGAGGACAGGTGAGTGAAGCGTGGCGCTGCAGCGGGCAACGCGTTGCTTTTAAATGGAAGTCTTTCTTCAGGGATGCTGGCGAGAAGATTCCGGATGCAGGTAAGAAGTTTGAAATAGTCCCTGGTTTTCACCTTTCTCTTCTCTTCCTTCCTTGCAGGTCTTCCAGGTTCTAGGCGGGCGTGGCTGGAGTCCAGGAGCAGGAGCAGACACGGTGAGCGTTAAGCTGCAGGAAGCAGAACAACGCGAAGCATGAGCTGCTGTCTGGGCGTGGCTTAAATAGGCTCCAAAGAAGTCCCAGGTATGTATCCTTCCCCAACTAGGTATGTATCCTTCCCTGGCCACGCCCGAGTGAAAAAATAGTCCCTATGAAAAAATAGTCCCTTTCAGGTCTCAGGGAGGCCTGAAGCGTGCAGCATGGTCTGCATCAGGTAAGTGCACAAAACACCTCCCTTTATGAGCCTGGCGCCAAAGGCGCCAGGAATGAGTCCAAAGAGCCCCTATAAGGGGCCACTGGGCTTTTACCTGAGGGCATAATGCCTGCTTCCGGGGGTGCTGGGCCTGGCCTGGTGCTCCGGGGGTAGGCATCATGACAGCTTCGGGGCGCAGAAACATGGACACGAAGACCAACAGAAATGGGACGAGACAGTTCCTAGAAATCAAAGGTTTAGTGGGTCAAGGCTGGCAAGGTCCATTAAACAGATACGTTTTCACTAACTTACGAAAGCGTAAGTAGTTGGGTTCTTTCCTTATGTGGACTGGCAGATTGTTCCAGATACCTGCTGTAATGACTGGGAAAGATTTTCCGAGTCCAGATTTACGTTTGTGAGGCATTACTGCGATCCTACTTTGATCCGAGGATCTTAAGGCGCGGCTTGGGGCATAAGGACGTACTTTTGATTTTAGATAGCCTGGTGCCTTCCCGTGGATGCATCTGTGGGCTATTGTAAGAGCCTTGAAGTGGGTTCTGCTCTCAATTTTGAGCCAGTGTAATTCCTTCCTGGATGTACTGATGTGGTTTGATTTAGATTTGCCTTTGATTATCCTGACTGCGTTATTTTGGATAATCTGGAACGCCTGTATGCTTTTTTTGTTGGCTCCTAGCATAAGTGCGTTCCCGTAATCTAACCGAGAGAGGATGGTTGCTGTAGCCACTGTGGCACAGTTATTCTCTGATAGATACGGTCTAATAACTCTGAGGAGTCTCAAGTAATAGTTGCATGTTTTTTTATGTATTGAGTCTGGGCTTCTGCTCCTAAGGATGCTTCCATCATCATGCCGAGGGTTTTACTTTCTCAATTACTTTAATGTTGACGTCTTTGATCTTGAAGTTTGTGTAGTCGTGGGGCAATGAGTTTCTGGCTTGGGTGGATCCAAAAACCATTAGCTCGGTTTTGCTGTTGTTCAAGCACATCCAATTGGAATTCAACCAATGTTCTATGATGTTATAAATTCTGTTTAGATGGTCATTGTCAGTTTTATGGTCCCCGCTAAGTTCCAATACCAGCTGCGTATCATCCGCATAGTTGGTAAAGAATATATCTGCATGATCTAAAATGTAGCATAAGTATCTAATGTAGAGATTGAACAACAGTGGGGACATGCTGGATCCCTGGGGAAACCCGCAGAGAATCTCCCTTTCCATGGAGAATTTGTCTCCCCGATGAACTCGAGATGTCCTGCCTTTTAAAAAAGACATTACCCATGTTTTTGCCTCTTGTGAGCAGTTGGCCGTTTTGCCCAGGGCTACTTTGAGTAGATTATGATCCAGTAGATCAAAGGCGGCACTGAGGTCTAACAGGATGAGAAGTCCCGTTTTTCCCTTATCTAAGATGCTGAGCATCTTTGTTTGTAAGTCCAGCATAGCTGATTCTGTGCTATGAGATGGTCTGAACCCAGATTGTTGTGGGTGGAGTGCGTCAGAGGTCTCAATGTGTGCCTGTAGTTGTGCGGTGGCTACTTTATCCATGATCTTAAGCAGGAAGTTACAGTTGGTTATTGGCATAAGGTTGCTTGTGTCTCTACGATCCAAGCCAGGTTTTTTTATTAGTGGGGTAACTGTAGTTAATAATTCACATTATTGAGTGTTTTCTTTTCATTACATTCATGTTGTGTTCAATACATTTTTGTTTCATACTTCGATGTGTGGTATTCTCTCATGGGTTTCATGCATGTCATGATATGGGTTTTCACATTCACTTGCACCCATTGTGTGTGTGTGACGGACATGTGTTCATGTACATACTTGCCATTCGGGTTGTATCATGTAATGGCCATTTCTCTGTGGGTGGATGCAATACTTGGTTGGGTCTTTGGGCTGGCGTGGGATGGGGTGTGATGTGGGTGGCCATGAGGCCCATGATTGAGGATCGTCATGACGTGGGTGTTGGGGGACATGAATGGGGGCCTGCTGGCATGTGCCCCTGACTGCTGGGGGGTGGGGGTGCTGGGGGACATGAGTGGGGGCCTGCTGGCAGGTGCCCCTCACTGCTGGGGGGTGGGGGTGTTGGGGTACACGTGTGGGACATGAGTAGGGTCCTGCTGGCAGGTGCCCCTGACTGCTGGGGGTGGGGTGCTGGGGGACATGTGTGGGACATGAGTGGGGTGCTGCTGGCAGGTGCCCCTGACTGCTGGGGGGTGGGGGTGCTGGGGGAAATGAGTGGGGGCCTGCTGCAAGGTGCCCCTGACTGCTGGGGGTGGGGGTGCTGGGGGACATGAGTGGGGACCTGCTGGCAGGTGCCCCTCACTGCTGGGGTGGGGGTGCTGGGGGACATGTGTGGGGCATGAGTGGGGGCCTGCTGACAGGTGCCCCTGACTGCTGGAGGGTGGGGTGCTGGGGGACATGTGTGGGACATGAGTGGGGGCCTGCTGGCAGGTGCCCCTGACTGCTGGGGGGTGGGGGTGCTGGGGGAAATGAGTGGGGGCCTGCTGGCAGGTGCCCCTGACTGCTGGGGGGTGGGGGTGCTGGGGGACATGAGTGGGGGCCTGCTGGCAGGTGCCCCTGACTGCTGGGGGTGGGGGTGCTGGGAGACATGTGTGGGACATGAGTGGGGGCCTGCTGGCAGGTGCCCCTGACTGCTGGGGGGTGGGGTTGCTGGGGGACATGTGTGGGACATGAGTGGGGGCCTGCTGGCAGGTGCCCCTCACTGCTGGGGGGGTGGGGTGCTGGGGGAAATGAGTGGGGTCCTGCTGGCAGGTGCCCCTGACTGCTGGGGTGTGGGGGTGCTGGTGGACATGAGTGGGGGCCTGCTAGCAGGTGCCCCTGACTGCTGGGGGTGGGGGTGCTGGGGGACATGTGTGGGGCATGAGTGGGGTCCTGCTGGCAGGTGCCCCTGACTGCTGGGGGGTGGGGTTGCTGGGGGACATGTGTGGGACATGAGTGGGGGCCTGCTTGCAGGCGCCCCTGACTGCTGGGGGGTGGGGGTGCTGGGGGACATGAGTGGGGGCCTGCTGCCAGGTGCCCCTGACTGCTGGGGGGTGGGGGTGCTGGGGGACATGTGTGGGACATGAGTGGGGGCCTGCTGGCAGGTGCCCCTGACTGCTGGGGGGTGGGGGTGCTGGGGGACATGTGTGGGACATGAGTGGGGGCCTGCTGGCAGGTGTCCCTGGCTGCTGGTGGGTGGGGGTGCTGGGGGACATGAGTGGGGGCCTGCTGGCAGGTGCCCCTGACTGCTGGGGGGTGGCAGTGCTGGGGGACATGTGTGGGACATGATTGGGGGCCTGCTGGCAGGTGTCCCTGACTGCTGGGGGGTGGGGGTGCTGGGGGACATGAGTGGGGGCCTGCTTCCAGGTGCCCCTCACTGCAGGGGGGTGGAAGTGCTGGGGGACATGTGTGGGACATGAGTGGGGGCCTGCTGGCAGGTGCCCCTCACTGCTGGGGGCTGGGGGTGCTGGGGGACATGAGTGGGGGCCTGCTGGCAGGTGCCCCTGACTGCTGGGGGCTGGGGGTGCTGGGTGACATGAGTGGAGGCCTGCTGGCAGGTGCCCCTCACTGCTGGGGGGTGGGGGTGCTGGGGGTCATGAGTGGGGGCCTGCTGGCAGGTGCCCCTGACTGCTGGGGGGTGGGGGCGCTGGGGGACATGTGTGGGACATGAGTTGGGCCTTGCATGCAGGTGCCCCTCACTGCTGGGGGGTGGGGGTCCTGGGGGACATGAGTGGAGGCCTGCTGCCAGGTGCCCCTGACTGCTGGGGGGTGAGGGTGCTGGGGGACATGAGTGGGGGCCTGCTGCCAGGTGCCCCTCACTGCAGGGGGGTGGAGGTGCTGGGGGACATGTGTGGGACATGAGTGGGGGCCTGCTGGCAGGTGTCCCTGACTGCTGGGGGGTGGGGGTGCTGGGGGACATGTGTGGGACATGAGTGGGGGCCTGCTGGCAGGTGCCCCTCACTGCTAGGGGGGTGGGGGTGCTGAGGGACATGAGTGGGGGCCTGCTGGCAGGTGCCCCTGACTGCTGGGGGGTGGGGGTGCTGGGTGACATGTGTGGGACATGAGTGGGGGCCTGCTTGCAGGTGCCCCTGACTGCTGGGGGGGTGGGGGTGCTGGGGGACATGAGTGGGGGCCTGCTGCCAGGTGCCCCTCAGTGCAGGGGGGTGGAGGTGCTGGGGGACATGTGTGGGACATTAGTGGGGGCCTGCTGGCAGGTGTCCCTGACTGCTGGGGGGTGGGGGTGCTAGGTGACATGTGTGGGACATGAGTGGGGGCCTGCTGGCAGGTGCCCCTCACTGCTGGGGGGTGGGGGTGCTGGGGGACATGAGTGGGGGCCTGCTGGCAGGTGCCCCTGACTGCTGGGGGGTGGGGGTGCTGGGTGACATGAGTGGGGGCCTGCTGGCAGGTGCCCCTCACTGCTGGGGGGTGGGGGTGGTGGGGGTCATGAGTTGGGGCTTGTTGGCAGGTGCCCCTGACTGCTGGGGGGTGCGGGTGCTGGGGGACATGTGTGGGACATGAGGTGGGCCCTGCCTGCAGGTGCCCCTCACTGCTGGGGGGTGGGGGTGCTGGGGGACATGAGTGGAGGCCTGCTGCCAGGTGTCCCTGACTGCTGGTGGGTGGGGGTGCTGGGGGACATGAGTGGGGGCCTGCTGGCAGGTGCCCCTGACTGCTGGGGGGTGGCAGTGCTGGGGGACATGTGTGGGACATGAGTGGGGGCCTGCTGGCAGGTGCCCCTCACTGCTGGGGGGTGGGGGTGCTGGGGGACATGAGTGGGGGCCTGCTGGCAGGTGCCCCTGACTGCTGGGGCTGGGGTGCTGGGTGACATGAGTGGAGGCCTGCTGGCAGGTGCCCCTCACTGCTGGGGGGTGGGGGTGCTGGGGTCATGAGTGGGGGCCTGCTGGCAGGTGCCCCTGACTGCTGGGGGGTGGGGGCGCTGGGGGACATGTGTGGGACATGAGTTGGGCCTTGCATGCAGGTGCCCCTCACTGCTGGGGTGTGGGGGTCCTGGGGGACATGAGTGGAGGCCTGCTGCCAGGTGCCCCTGACTGCTGGGGGGTGGGGGTGCTGGTGGACATGAGTGGGAGCCTGCTGCCAGGTGCCCCTCACTGCAGGGGGGTGGAGGTGCTGGGGGACATGTGTGGGACATGAGTGGGGGCCTGCTGGCAGGTGTCCCTGACTGCTGGGGGGTGGGGGTGCTGGGGGACATGTGTGGGACATGAGTGGGGGCCTGCTGGCAGGTGCCCCTCACTGCTAGGGGGGTGGGGGTGCTGGGGGACATGAGTGGGGGCCTGCTGGCAGGTGCCCCTGACTGCTGGGGGGTGGGGGTGCTGGGTGACATGAGTGGGGGCCTGCTGGCAGGTGCCCCTGACTGCTGGGGGGTGGGGGTGCTGGGGGACATGTGTGGGACATGAGTGGGGGCCTGCTTGCAGGTGCCCCTGACTGCTGGGGGGGTGGGGGTGCTGGGGGACATGAGTGGGGGCCTGCTGCCAGGTGCCCCTCAGTGCAGGGGGGTGGAGGTGCTGGGGGACATGTGTGGGACATTAGTGGGGGCCTGCTGTCAGGTGTCCCTGACTGCTGGGGGGTGGGGGTGCTAGGTGACATGTGTGGGACATGAGTGGGGGCCTGCTGGCAGGTGCCCCTCACTGCTGGGGGGTGGGGGTGCTGGGGGACATGAGTGGGGGCCTGCTGGCAGGTGCCCCTGACTGCTGGGGGGTGGGGGTGCTGGGTGACATGAGTGGGGGCCTGCTGGCAGGTGCCCCTGACTGCTGGGGGGTGGGGGTGGGGGTGGTGGGGGTCATGAGTTGGGGCTTGTTGGCAGGTGCCCCTGACTGCTGGGGGGTGTGGGTGCTGGGGGACATGTGTGGGACATGAGTTGGGCCCTGCCTGCAGGTGCCCCTCACTGCTGGGGGGCGGGGGTGCTGGGGGACATGAGTGGAGGCCTGCTGCCAGGTTCCCCTGACTGCTGGGGGGTGGGGGTGCTGGAGGACATGAGTGGGGGCCTGCTGGCAGGTGCACCTGACTGCTGGTGGGTGGGGATGCTGGGGGACATGAGTGGGGGCCTGCTGGCAGGTGCCCCTCACTGCTGGGGGGTGGGGGTGCTGGGGGACATGAGTTGGTGATCACTAGTGCAAGGTGACATGTGGCTTGGCTGGTGGGCATGCCCATGGTGGATGGGCTGCATGCGGGACATGACCAGGGATACAGGGTAGTCCCCTGTGGTGTGGGCTGCCTGCAGGGGCCGTGGAGGTTGTAGAGGGAGCACCTGGGAGGACCCACACTGCCAATGCACATGTAGGACTCCCTGCGCACCCCCGGAATTCACGTACCCCGCTTAGACAGCAAAATTGCGTGTGAAACTTCCCATGAAGCCCAGTTATTCATGTACCCCACTCGCACAGGGCCAATTGCGTGTGAAACTTCCCACAAACCCCAGTTATACACATACCCCACTCGCACAGGGCCAATCCCGTGTGAAACTTCCCACGCAGTCCAGTTATTCACTACCCCACTCACACAGGGCCTGTCGTGTATGAAACTTCCTGCGCACCCCAGGAATACACGTACCCCACTCGCACAGGGTATTTCGTTTGTGAAACTTCCCGTGAACCCCAGTTATACACGGGCACAGGGCCAATCACGTGTGAAACCCCAATTATCCACATGCACAGGACCAATTGCATGTGAAACTTCCCGCGCACCCCGGGAATACACGTACCCCTCTTGCACAGGGCCTATCACGTGTGAAACTTCCCGCGCACCCCAGGAATACACGTACCCCACTCACATAGGGCATTTCGCATGTTAAACTTCCCGTGGACCCCCGAAATACACGTTCCCCTCTCCAATCTCGTGTGAAACTTCCCGCGCACCCCAGGAATACACGTACCCCACTCGCACAGGGCCTATCGCGTGTTAAACTTCCCGTGCACCCCAGGAATACACGTACCCCACTCACATAGGGCATTTCGCATGTTAAACTTCCCGTGGACCCCCGAAATACACGTTCCCCTCTCCAATCTCGTGTGAAACTTCCCGCGCACCCCAGGAATACACGTACCCCACTCGCACAGGGCCTATCGCGTGTGAAACTTCCCACGCACCCCAGGAATACATGTATCCCACTCGCACAGGGCCTATCACGTGTGAAACTTCCCGCGCACCCCAGGAATACATGTACCCCACTCGCACACGGCATTTCGCGTGTGAAACTTCCCGCGAACCCCTGTTATACAGGTACCCTGCTCCAATCGCGTGTGACACTCCCCATGAAGTGGGTTACTTGTATACGGAGGGGTGCGCGGGGAGTTTTACAGGCGTTTTAGTGGTTGGGGCCTTTGTGCCATGTACGGTATTTGTGCGCTGTGCATGGAGCATGGGTAGGGGTTGGGGGCATAACTGGCGCTGCTGCAGGGTCGCTGTGCCACTCTGCACCACGGCTGGTTTTGGAAGCTAAAATCCATGAATACGCTGTGCGCGGAAATGGATTTTAGTGCACGCGGCTGGCGCAGAAATTCGCACTCGCACACTGTTCGCCAGCCGCGTGCACCTCTTGTGCGCTGAATTCTATGAATTACCCCCTTAATGTTCACAGAAAGCAGTGGTAAAAATCCAGGGCCTGATTCACAGAGCGAGTTCCCAATGGGATTGAGACATTATAAAACGCTTCTGTTAATCAGGCCCTTAGTGTTCCCCAGAAGTCGTGCCCAAAATCAAGTGTCAAATATAATGCTCACTGAGTTTAAAATTTAATTAGCAAAAGCGGAACATTCTGCAAGAAAGATACTGCCTGACCTGTCACAGAAAGTCAACTATATCTCGACTTCTGTTCGTAAAGCCCCCCAAGTCCTAGTCTCCCTTCATGTGATTTCTCGATAAACGATACCTTTACAATGATGCCACCTTCTCTCTCTCTTTCTCGCTATAAAAATAAAAAGTACAAATATTAATATATAAGTATTATGTTAGGCACTGCTTAAAATACTACTTTTCCATTATATCTTAGAAATAATAGATCTATTTCAAATACGATTTTATTTTCCTCTCTGGAAAAACAACATGTACACTTCTGGTATGTGTCACATGTTCCTTTGGGAAATTAAACTTCCTCCTTTAAATACGATCTAATACAACACAATCCATGACTTCTTCCAAGCTCTAAAAAAGCAGATGCAAGCCTTCACTCGCTCCCTGCAAACGCCTTAGCGATTTCTGAGAAAGCTGCTGTAGATGGACTGTATTACAGCCCCTGGATAAGTGAGCCCTGGAGAATCCTGCATATGATGCAGGAGTAGAGCAGAAGAGGCCACCATATCCTGCATGGGAACACATGTTTTCCTAAGATGAACCATGTCTGCAAACCCTTCAACAGTTGTACTTTCACACATTCTGTTTTCTTGCTTGATTAGGACCCAAAGTTAGTGCATGAGTATAGTCTTCCAGACACGTTTCATATATTTGAATAGAAATCTGGCCCCAGAATTGAAGAGAAACATTTTGATCACTGGGCATTGGAGAGTATAAGACTATTATACATATATGTTGTGCGATTATGAGTAAAACTGCGTTGTTCTCTTTTGCATTTTGTTTAATTTGCTTTAAGTTGTGGGTGATATCCCCATTTCGAATATAAAAGTGGCAGTACGAAAGCTGTAGCTACCAAGGTATGCTCACAACGATCCTTAAGGTATAGCATGAGCAATCATTTGGAATACGCGGCTACTGCAAGAATCATCTCCTAAATCACTTCAATTTATTTGTTCTCTATTTAGAAAACGATATATTAGTTTTCAGCAGAAGCCACAAAGCAATTTGCTTTCATTCATTTTTTGACCGTTTGTTAGATGTCTTGCTTGATATATAAGAAAATGTAGGAGATGCTTAATTCGCTGTGTCACTATTCAGTCTTATTCAATCTCCAAAGATTCTGGTATGTCAATCATTTGTCACATTACTTACTTGTTAACTCCATTGTTCTGCCATGTTCATTCAAAAATGTTTCTGCTTTGCAAAATATTGGCCTCTACCTATTTCAAGGCAATAGATCATTGTGACACAGGACATAATCAGTTGCAGATTTCTGTTTTCGACTCTTCTGTGATGCCATTGGTAGCATATTATTTATTTAAACTGTAAATTTATCTCTCAAAGTTATTTTTCTCGGTTCTGAAATATTGAATGAGTTGTTTTGCTGCCCCTTGGTGCAAATAGGCCTGTCATGTCTTTATTTTGTTTTCTCGATAATTAGGCAATATTAAAGCAGATTTTAATCAATACGGTCCTAAAAGGTAACAGGTGAAGATGAGTGGGTTCTTGCACACTTTATTTGCCGATAATACCCTTCCCGCTTAGCTCCATTAATTGTTGTCATGTAAATGTGTACAAATGTGCTGTTAGATCACACCTGATAGACGATATCATACCATGCCATCTTTAAAAGTAGAGTTTTTGGGATCTTTCCCTGAACTTCTCTGCAAATCAGAAGGTTAAAGTACTTTCCTAGACTGAATTATTTCACCAATATTATGAATACAATTTCCTTAATATAAGCAAGTGAATCATTTTCATTGTTTGTTCAAACTACATTCTATCAATTGTTTACAATATAAATCAATGCATAGTCAATTGACTGTTAGTCTCAAAATTGATTGTGCCTTATTTAAACAGTAATGATTCTGGCACATCACTCATTAGTAAAATCCCTTTATTATTCCAATGATCTGCTATATTCAGTTAATAATGATTCTGTGATACCAAACATTTGCCAATGAAATGTAGTCAGACAAAGAACTACACAGGAGCCAGGAGTAAGACCATTTATTTAGGTACATTATGTACAGGGACCCATCGCTCTCACCAGGCAACTCCGGCCTAATTACCAAAGTTAGAACGTTCAGGGTATGACACTGCACTGCAGACATCACTGCAGCTGATGACATCACAGCTTCCTGTGCCTCAAATTTAGGGTAGGGAGCAAAGAACGCAGGAATGAGTGTGCCTGAATTACGCATGTCATGGCCTAAGATTTAGAAGGACATGTAATGGTTAAACATTGACAGGTCTAATAGTTTTAGCGATTACTTATTGAACAAGTGAACAGTGATATTGTGTTTGAGGCTTAACAATAACTATGGGCCTCATTAGAAGTTTGGCGGTAGCCTTGCCGGTAAAACCGACAGGCTGCCGCCAAACTTCCGAAAATTTCTGCCGCCCTTCAATGGGCAATTACCGGGTCATTACGGCGTTGCCATAATGCTAGTGGTACACATGCTAGTGCAAAAAGGCATGTGTGTTACGGTTTACCAGAAGAAGAAATGCGCACCATGCGCATTCATGAAATTGTTCACGCAAAGTAACCATATTTGCAAGTCACAGCTGAGACGCCCCTGACCCGCCCACATGCAAAGCAAAAAACAGCCAGATCAGCTACCTATGCGCAATACCCCGGGCGCGAGTACATGCACCCTTCAAACAGTGCTTGGGGTCCCCCGTAAGCAGCCCTGTGACTCAGGGAACCTGCGCGGATTCCCCCATAACTATATCCAGCACCCCTACAAAATGCATATAAAAAATCAAACCTCGGCAATGACTCAGGAAATCTACGTGCGATCCCATGTAAAACATTCCTGCACCCCGCTACACTGCTTACGCACACACCTGTGTTACATCGGAACCCTGATTGAGTGCACGCACATTGAAATCTGACATGTGACCCCACTTGTGTGCTGAAATCCTATGCGCAAGTGTACTTACGCCTGCCTTCGGGTGGCGGCTCGTATGAAGGACTTGCATGGCCATTTTCAAGCCAAGACATTGCACGATCAAATCCATGAATACGTCTTGTGCCACACAATTATGGCTGTGCGAAGGACGGCCTGCATATCCTCCCTTGAAACACCCACTTTTATGCAAGTTCTTATCCATTTTTTGTGCTCTGACCCTTCCCAGCCCTCTACGAAAGGCACGCCTATGATCTGCTTGGAGTCTTGGCAAAGCCCTTGATGGCTCACACAGACATGCCGAGCCAGCACGAACTCCACACAAGTCCGGGAAAAGTACTGCGCATTCGATTCCATGAATCTACGAAGGCGGATTTGTGTGCAGTTGCGCTTACAAGTACCCTATTTTCTGCATATGAAATTCCATGAATCGGCCCCATTGTGTACAAGTGGTTGTTAATAAGACATTTACAGGGGAAAGTTGGTGAATATATGCAATAGCATCGTGTTGTGCCAGTAGGTGACAAGTTCTAGGCGTGACATGGCCTGACAAATGAACATAACATGTGCAAGGTGTGCCCCGTCTGATTGCAAAGAGATGCACAATAGAATATTTTATGTGCACCAGCATTGATGTACTTTTGTCCCTCTACTCATTTACTTGTTTTGGGAGTTGCGCTTCTCTGGGGCTTCTCTGGCTTTGGTGGGCTTCCCTGGTGGTTCTGTCACTTCCTTTTCTGTGATGTTATGTTTGGTGTGCAGGAGACTGAGGGATGCACTGATGTACTGTCCTGCTAAAAAGAAATTATGATGTTAATATGGGTTCGAGCCAGGGTCGGACTGGGGCATGCAATTGTCTCGGGCATCAATGGAAAAGTGGGCCACAGTTGCAAACAGCAACTAATTCCTTTTGTGACAGGCTTTTTGAATAGTACCGAAGGGAGAGTTTTTGGATAAAATGTAACACAAAATGTGTGCAATTGAAAACGTATGTGTTCAGCAACAATGGTCAAAACTTCTAGCCGCAAGGGGAAATAACTCATCAAACTGGCCCACATTGGCCAGAACTGTGTCCCACTTTGTCCAAAAATACAGGCCCAGAGTAGCATTTTGTGTTTTTGGTTCGACCATTGCCCTATAGGTCAGTCCGAACCTGGCTCAAGCTTATTCTCGTCCCTGTGTTTATCACTTTGGGGTCATGTTTATTGTGGAGTAGAGTAATAATCATGTGTAAAACGTATGCTCAATCATTTGCATGGTGGAGAGGGAGCACAGAAACAGAATTACCTTTTCTGCCATCCCATCCTCTCCGCCATACAAAATGCACACGTATGTGTGCCAGCATGACATTTTCATGCTGATGCAAATGCAGTGGAACCCGCCTGTTTTTTACACCCACAAAAAACAGGCGAATCCATACGAATCCATTATTACTTCTGCCTGCTATGCGTAAATGGCAATCAGCATCAAATCAATTTACGGAGGCCAACGTTTTACACTTCGCAGTGCAAAGGACTAAGAGCAAACGAAACAGGTTCCTTCTGTGCAACTGCAATTCATGGTTTGTATGAACAGTATCTCCCTTGTGTGTTCAGAGCTTGCTCACCTGTAATTTTTTGAGTGAATAGATTTCAGTTACTTGAACTGTGTTGTTGTTCAATATAGTGTAGGAGGGGTGTTGAATCCTGCTTTCCCGTTCCCCACCCTTACCACTGGGTGAAGTATGTTGTGATGTCAGCATCACTTTCAGTCTTATTCAATAAGAGTTCTACATTTGGCAGTTCGTCTGGAGATTTCCCGGGCGAAGGGAGCCAGTGGGAGCTGCCCTTAAAGAAATGGACATACTTCCGGTACACTTGGCTGAAGTACACTTCTTCCTTGTTCGAGGACATTTCACGTTTTCTCATTGACTTCATTCTCTTTCATTTTTGTTTTCAATGACAAAATATTTCAATAGCACCTAACATTCTTGCTGAAAATATCCTTCATTCTTTTCGCAAGGAAAAAATAAATCACTCCCTCTACTAGTTGTGGGATAAAAAAACGAGCCATGAGCCCAAAAAAGGCACCTTCTGAATGTCATATCAGGCACCCAGATATCTTTTGAAAAATGTGTTTTCAGCATAAAAAAAGGTTCTTCTTCCGTTCGGCCCTCCATGTACAGAGCATTAATCATGGGCTCGAGCACTTCAATACGAACGCTGCCTGCAACTCTGAGGCGTCCGAGTCCTCACGTGTACCAATCTTTTCTAACAGAGTTTTGAAAGCCAGACCAAATTACTCTTTGTGTTTATTCAGTAACCATTTCCCAAAGTAGTTATAAAGAAGTAAGCAAGGCGGTGTTCTCCATAGGATGAGAAACCTTTGTAATACCTCGGCTTTCATCCTTTGTGATGTCAATCACAAGACACCTGTCTCACAAACTGCTGTGGTCTTTCAGATTCGGGAAAAAACATGTTCCTGTTCTGAGAATAATAACTAAGTTAAAATATTCAATCCTTGAAATATGACATTCCAAAAGCCTGCGAGTAGTAAACTTTGTCATTGAAAAAGTGAAATAATAGGTTGATTTTTTTCCCCTCACGCTGAGAGAAAGCATGGGGCTGTTTCTTCCGTCTGCATTCAGTCAAGCAGGCACGAAAAGAACATCTGAGCTTTGTAGCCAACCATTGCCAAGAGCCAATTACTGCTATTTTACAGTATAAAAAAGTGTATTTATTTAGCACCTGAATCCACCCTTCTATGCATCTCTTCCTTGCGCGCGTGGTCTGCTGTTCCAGTGATGTCACTCAAGATGCCAGAAGCATTGTCATATGTTATATAATCAGTAATGTCATTTGTGATGTCATCAGGTGCTTAAAGGTTGTGCAATACGGGCTTTATCGTTAAGGTGGTGTAGTTTCCAGCACATGCCGAATTTCAGGGTTTTTGTTGCATTAAACCGGCACCTGAATATCACTGCAGCTAAAGATTTTGCACTGAATTTCACGGGATTTGTTGCATCAAATTGTTTCACCTTAACAGTGCTTCAACTTCCATTTCTTCACGGAAAATCAAGGGTTTGGTTCCACTGCACGGATACACCTTTTTGTCTGTGAATGTCAAGGGTTTTGTTATACTATACCTACCACCATCTGTAATTCTGTATTTTATTTCTGATAACATAACTGATGTCATAGAATTTGTTATCAATATCTATTTTTCAGCTATGCAACATTGCATTTATCAAGTATTTCATCTTTTATTGTGTCCACTAGATAAGAAGGGATCAGTAATGGTGTACTGTAACGAGGACGAGGAAAGTGGTGTAAGTGGGAGGACTGTGACAAGGACGACTGAAGTGTAATTGGGGACTGTGATGGAGAAGAGTGAGGTGGGGTAGTAGGAAACTGTGATGAGGTAGAGTGAGGTGGTGGTACCAGAGTACTTTGACAAGGAAGAGTGAGGTGAGATATTTGGTGACTGTGATGAGGAAGAGTGAAGTGGGGTAGTTAGGGATTGCGACAAGGAACAGTGTGGTGGTGATAGTGGAGTACTGTGGCAAGGACGAGTAAATTGGTTGTAGTGGAGTACTATGAAGAGAAAGATTGAGGTGGGGTAGTTGGTGACTGGGATGAGGAAGAGTGAGGTGGACATAGTGGGGGGCTCTGATGAAGAAAAATGGGTTGGAGTCCACTTGTTTTATTTTTTTGCAACGTTTCCCTCTAACGTGAACACAGTTATAGGAGAGCACCCAAATGTTAGATTGCCTATTCAAAATCCCACAGGCAATTGTTGCACTAAACAACAGAAAAATAGCTGGACAAATTAACACTAAAGGCCTGAATTACAAAGCATGTGTTTGTGCCATTGTAAACCACTTTTGTAAATAAGAGTCTAAGGACTCATGACGAGTTGGGCAGTATTCCAGTGGTAAATCTGCCAGGATAATACCCAACAGATACACCCTTACCACCACTTGGTCCGGAGTAATTACCACCGGGTTACAAGTGGCAGTGGTGCTGTAAATCTAATTTGTTTAGAGTTCATAGGACTCTATGGGGCTTTTTTGGCAGAGAGTTGGATTTACCTCCACCATTCAACCCTATCCCAGGTTCAAAAAACCTTACCAAATAGCCGGTCCCTGGTGGCCATGTCCACTTTAACCCCATTGCCGGTCCCTTGTGGCCTGGACAATCTGGCCACTGGCCATGGCCAGAGACTATACCTCAGTCACCAAAGGTATACAGTCACTATGTATGTTTCCTACATTATGACACTTTTAAAAAAATAAAACACATTTGCGAATACATGCTTTCAGGTTCTTGCCAATGCTCCTTGCACTAGTTTGCTGCAAATCCATCCATGACATCTAACTTAGACCCCAATCAATTTGCAGAAACATTCAAAGTTGACTCTAAAATCTTTCTGCAAACAGTTGTGCAGATTCATCAAACGGCACCAAATGTATAAGTCATTAAAAGATTTTGGGAACCCGCCACCAATTTTACCCCCTCTTGGCAAAACAGCACCAAACTTTGCAGAACCATTCGGGGTTGGGTCTAAAATGATACTGGAAAATATCATGCAGTTCCATTGAGTGGTGCCAAAGTATTAACCCTTCCAAAAACTGCTTTTCACCAACCCTATAATGCAGAAATATTCATGGACGTCTTTGAACTTTTGTCAAGTTTGCGAACATCCCTGCAATGCCCCAAACATCTGCAATGTTTGTGGACTTTGACGAAGAAAAAACACCTGATATTTGTCTTTTTATGGCCATATCCCATCCCATCCTCATCACCCCTCAACTCCCCAGATATCGTTTAATTAATTTGACAAGTGTTATATTGTGTTTTTAATATGTTTTTACCTTAATGTTCGCAGACTAATGGCGCAGTTCACAAATCCAACATGGCGTCCATGTTTGGATGCACCTCACGTGTTAAATTGACCAATCAGCAGGCACGTACAATGTCCGCAAACAACACACAGCTCTATGTTTGGTCCAGAGATGTCTGAGGACACCGAATCAGGATTCCACAGCCCAGACACAGATATCACTAACTTTTTTTGACCTACTTTTTGTTCATTTTAAAAATACCTACTGGACGGATTTACACCAAATTTGCAAAAGCACGCTTTCGGGACCAAGCTGTAGCTCCTCACGCAAGTTTGTTGCTAATTCATCTTCAGGTTTTGTGTTTTGTTTCCATTATGTCTATGAGGATATTTCAAATGCACCAAAGTTATAAGCTGCCCAAAAACGGCTCTTCCTAAGGGTTGAGCAACTTAACCATAATCCCAGGGCCACTACTGCAGTCCCTGTAATATTCAGAAGTCTAAGGAGATGGGCACTGGTCTGCAACAATCATGGCAACATATAGGATTCACAAATTGTAATTCTTTTCCACTATATATCTTGCCCACATGGAAAACGGCAATGCTAGAAATACAACAGCCAAGGTTAGGACATGCATCGTGGAATATATTTAGAAGCTGTACTTAGAAAGGGCTATGAGCTAAATAATTTGTTACAATGGGTGCTAATAGCTAGTAATGGGGTTGTGTGGGCTAGATTTGTAGACCACAGACCATGGCCCTCATTACGACCCAGGCGGTAAGCGGAAAACGATGCCGGTAAATGAATACCGGCATCGTTTTCCGCTAGGTCCGATTATGACCCGCGAAAGTGCCATTAGCGACATCATAGTTTATGGTGCCGCTAACAGCACCAAGGTCGCGCACGCGCGACCCTCCTTTCCGTAAATACCGGCATGGTGCAAAGCTACGCAGATCACAAACCAAGCGGACATGCCCCTAACACCATCGCCAAGGCCGTTAAGTACCTTAGCGCCATGGCGCTAATTCCGCCATCGCGAACCAACCGTAAATGGCCATGTGCAGTGTTCCCAGCTGCCACAGGTGCACAGAATCAGCACAGGTGGAGGCAATACAGACTCTCCCAGTGCAGAAAGAGCACACCCCACCCCTACCAGCCCCAGTCACACTCCACAATGATACCAATAGGATTAGCAATGTTGGGGCTGGAGGCCCTGATAGCAATGTGAGTGCTACAACTGCAACAACAACAACAACAACAACAGGCTGCACAGAGGAGACGCAGGAGGAGAAGGAGGGCAAGGCAGGGCCAGCAAGCCCCACCAGCACAGCCAGTGGCACCACGCAGGCAGCCCCCAATCCCACGCATCAGAGCCAGTCCATTCAATCTCACCACAGAGCAGATCCACACCCTGTACCGACTGGACCGGGACACCATCACCAACATTGTGCAGATGATACACAACGACATTGTCAGCATGATAGAAACACCCACCGCCATCCCGCCCCTACTGAAGGTAGTGTCCGTGCTCCACTTCCTGGCCACAGGCACCTACCAGCACACAGTGGGCCACTTGCATGGCATATCCCAACCATTATTCTCACGTACACTGATCCAAGTGCCCGATGACCTCCTCAAGCACACAGACGACCACATCTCATTGCCACGGTCTGCCCAGGAGATTGCCAACACCAAAGTGGGTTTCCATGCACTAGCTGGCATACCTGGTTGCATTGGTGCCATCGACTGCACCCATGTTGAATTGGTGGTCCCACATGCCATGGAGGTACCATACCGCAACCGTAAACTATTTCACTCAGTCAACTTGCAAATGGTCTGCGACTCCAACAGGACCTTCACACATTGTTGTGCCCGATTCCCCGGATCAACCCATGATTCAATGGTCCTTCGGAACTCCACAATACCATGCTACATGGAGCGACATGCAGGCCCAAGATCCTGCCTACTCGGTGAGTCTAATGTCATGAGCATGGAAATGCGAAGTGTGTAGGTGATTGACGTACCAATGCATATTTCACCTGGCAGAAAGGGGGGGTTGATGCATACGTCACATGGCTGCGAGTAGCCAGATCATACCCTGAGGCAGCACTCACGTCATCTGACAACTGTATACATGATGCCTGATCTAATCAGCCCTAACATGTGAATGAAAGTGTACGCCAACCATGACACAACCATCTGCAAGTGCATTGTACAAAATGTGACCTCATTGACTCCAAAGGAACGCACCTACATGCATGTCACCAAACATCATCTACTGAAAGACCTGTCCCCCATAACTGCGCACAAAGGAGGCACATGTCGGGCAGGAACATCAATGCACCACTACACAGACAGCAAGACCCACAAACTGTCCCCATTGACACCAGTATTGTTCCCTGGGGTCATAATGAGCCAGACAGCAATGTTGCAATCATGTGAGCTTTGACCTCACAGGACACGTGCCAGGTCACATAAAATAGCCTGAACGGACACAGTGGATGGGCACTCACAAGGCAATTGTCCCCCCTGCATTGTGTCTTGGCATGCAAAACAGTACATGAGAGCCATGAACATATACCGTTGCATAGTGTGAATCCATTAGCACAACTAAATTTGATGCAAAGTAACAGTTGAATGCAAGGCATGGTGGCGCGTCATGTTCAGAAAGCAATCTCATTCCTGACACATACATTGTTGCCCATTTACAGGTGATGCAGGCTATCCCCTGAAGAGGTCGCTCCTTACACCAGTCCGGAACCCACAGACCCAGCATGAGGAGGACTTCAACCGTGCCCATGCACGTACCCGTGTGGTGATAGAGCAGGCCTTTGGCCTACTGAAGGCACGTTTCCGCTGCCTCAGCAGGTCTGGCGGGGCACTCCTGTACAGCACTCCTGTACCGCCATGAAAAGGTTGCGAAGATCATGTGTCATGCTACACAATATGTGCGTCAGACGTAACGTGCCTCTGCCCCCTGACGCAGAACTGCAACCACCTGATGATGAGGATGAGGAGGGTGGGGATGGGGCAGCACCTCAAGGAGGCAGCGATGCACAGGAGGGGCATGAAATGCGTCAGAATCTCATTGACCAATACTTCTAGCACACACAGCGTGTGCGTGTAACATGTGGACGGCACTTGGGGCACTGTGTGTGTCTGGTATATGCACACTGTAGACTGTACAACAATAAAGCACACATACACAATGAGCAATGTCCACACATTTGGTTTGTGATAAACGAAAAAGTGTATTGTGCTTCTGAAAAGGTATGACACACCCAATTCCCCTCCCCCTCCCCTGAACACCACAACACACCCAATCCTCCCTCCCCCTCCCCCCTGAACACCCCAACAAACCCAATCCCCCCTCCCCCTCATCCCTGAACACCCCAACACACCCAATCCACCCTCCCCCTCCCCCCAGAAATCCCTGCAAAGGAGTGCCAGTGCCCGTGGTGAAGTGGGTAATGTTTCAGTGGTCCACTGGGCGGGCACTATTGCCAGCCCCCTGTCCCGGAACCTGGGGCCCCCCTGCCTGTACTCCTCTGGGTCCTGGATGACCTGCGGACGGGGCTGGATGGGGCCGAACTTGCAGCTGAGGAGGTACCGGCCTGCTCGGTACGCCGTGTGTCCATGATTGTCCGTATCAGTTCACTAATCATATTCCGCACTGCGGCTAGTTCTGTGCACATGTTCGTGCTTGCTGATTGGATGGCTGCCTTGATGCTCTCAGCACACCTCTCCATGCCTGAACTGGCACCTCCACAATCAGCAAAGTGCTGCGTTAGGAGTGACGCCAGTTGTTCTTGCCTTGCTGATATTTGGTCCAGCACCTGCCTGAAATCAGGCCCAATGGAGGTTGCAATTGCAGGCCCAATAGGACTACTCCCCTCTTCCCCTACTCCCACTGGGCTTGGAGTGGCTGGCCATGAATCTCCAGGGGATTGCCCCTGTGTGTCCTGTCCATGCAGGCTACATGGGGACAGGTGTGGGGAGGAAAGTTGGGTGTTGGGGGGACCTTCCATGTCATCATCCACATTCGCCACATCGCTGTCAGAACAGGCTGCGATGGCTGCAGTCTCCCCGACTGTACTGCTCCCCGCAGACACAATCCCCTCAGTGGGCAGCAGTGGTTGTGTGTTTGCCGTGGGTGCTATCATGTCCCTTTCCTCGGGGGGAATTGCTGCCCTGGGCTGTTTGGAAACAGGAATTTTGGCCTGCTGTGGGTTGGCCATGGGCCCAGCAGAGGTGGATGGTTGGTGGCCTCTTCCCTCTGTCCTGGGCTTCTTGGCTGGGGTGGTGCCACTCTCGTCCCTGCCGGTGTCCGAGTGTGAGCCTCTGGTGGAGCAGAGGAGGGAAAGTGTTATTGATGGTTCAGCGGACGTTGAGCAGGCATTGTGATGAGTGCCATGGTTTAGATGGATAGATGGTGGACTTTGTAGGCCGTGACATACAGGTTGTCTCCCTTTTGGGTGGGTTGAGCATGCAGGAATGTGTGTGCCTGCTGTAGAGTGTACATGCTGCATGTGTGCAGGGTGTGGGTCTTCTGCTGATGTGTTGCGTTTGCCATATGGGGCGACATTGTGATTCCCATGTAAGTGTGATTCAGGGTATTTTGCAAGGCTGAATTGGAGGCACCTACCTGTGTCTCCTGATGTCGGGGCTCCTCTCTCCATTCCGCCGACGCCCTCAATGCACTCTATGCCGATCAATGAGGCACATGTCTCCTCCCATGGCTGCTTCTTCAGTGGGGAGTCTGCTCCACCGCCAGTTGCCAGTCCAAGGTTGCGGTTTGCTGACAGTATGCCCCTTACTCGGAGCCGGAGGTCATCCCACCTTTTGCGGCACTGTCTGGCGGTGCGTGGGGTGGTACCTACGGCACTGACGCGTTGTGCCACAAGTTCCCATACTGCTTTTTTCCGGGCTATGGCTGGTCTCGTCATCTCTGATGAGAAGACGATGTCTGCCTTTTCCTGCAGCGTTTCTGCCAGCATAGTTAGTTCTTCGCGACTGAAGCGGTCCTGCCGCTGCCTGTCGCAGGCTTTTTTAACAACTTTTGGCATGGTTAGGTGAGGAAATGGGTGGGTAATGGGATTCACAGGGTTTCAGGGTCGAATGTAGTGTGGTAGGGTAGGATGGCAATGGATTGTGTTTTTAAAGATGGCTGTTGTGCTCTTTCCCGTTCCGCCACAATGACGCTACTTCCGGTTCCGCTTATTTACGGTTCCTGCTAATTACGGGGCCCACTAATTACGGGGCCCGCTAATTACGGGGCCAGCTGATTATGGTCGGCGCAATGATGGGTGGCGGTAGGTCACCCTGCGCTGCGTTCGATGCCGGTAAAGGCTGTTTACGCCATGGCGTAGTTTACATTACCGCCATGGCGTAATGCTTGTGCGCGATGGAATATGGCGCTCTTTACGCCATCGGTCCATGGCGTAAACGATGATTACGCCATGGCGGTAATGTCGCATACTTACCGCCAGGGTCGTAATGACCCAGAAAATAATAAATGCGTTGTGTGGAACAGGTAGAGAGAGGAAGGAGATGAAACATTATTGTGAGGTGATGTGTTCTGCTTGCTGTTCAAATGTCACTTAGCCTGGCTTGGAAAGTTACACAAGAGGGAGTCAGGAAGGTGTTGGGAAGTGCTTGAATGTTCTGGCACGTGATGAAAGTGGAAGTGACTTCATGAAAGGGGCTGGAAATCATCAGGGGTGGTAACAGAGGACATCACAGGATAGGAGGGCAACATGTAAAAATCCATAGGAGCCATATGGAAGGAGGTGGGTTTGTGGAAACATGTTTAAAAGGGAGAGAGAGGCAGGAGGTGGAGTTATTGCTGGTCTTTTGATAGGCGTTCCATTGGGCCCACTGGCGTAACGGGGAGCCCTGCAGCCTCTGCAGTGCGGGGGCCCCCGCTAGCATATGTCCTGGGAGGGGGCCACACTTGGAGAAAATAAAACGAACACAAATATTTTTTCAAACTTTTTTGAAACATTTCTTTTTTTTATTCACTCTGCATTCAATAAGAAATAATTTCTGTAACTGAATTATGAAGGCAGAGTGTCTAGAAAAATAACCTTTCTTTTTGAAGTCCGAGGGCTCCCCCCACCCCATGACATGGAATACCCCAGGCTTGAGGCCTCCATGTCATGGGGTGGGGGAGCTCTATGGCCCTCATTACAACTCAGGCGGTAAGGGGTTTACGGCGCCGTAAACAGCGCCGACCCTTACCGCCTGAGTACGAGGTCCCTTAGCGCCATGGCGGATTTAACACCTGCTTTTAGCAGGTGTTAAAATCCATGGCTCTAAGGGACCATGGAGTTAATTACGCCACCGTAATTTACGGTGGCGTAATTAACGCCTTCCCCACTCCCATTATGCCCTATGGGGCAAAAATGGGAATGGGGAAGGGTAAATGGGGATTGGGGACTTACCGCCCCGCCAAACTCGGAATGGGGCGGTAAGACCGCCAACCACCATGGCGTAAACGTAGTTTACGCCATGGTGGTAAAGTCACGGCCCAGGCAGTAACTTACCGCCTGAGTCGTAATGAGGCCCTTGTCTTCAAAAATAAATAGTTTATTTTTGAAGTCACTCTGCCTTCATAAAGAAATTATTTCCGTTATGGTTCGTTCCTTAACGGAAATATTTTCTTTATTAAGTCAGAGTGACTTCAAAAAGAAACAATTTCTTTTTAAAGCAATAGGGCTCCCCTCAACCCCATGACGCGCGTGTGTGTGTGTGTGTATTTTGAAAGGGTGTACACTTAAATGTGTAAGTGGCTGCCTGTGTGAGTGTATGGTGAAAGGGTCCACACAAATGTATGGGTGGCTGGGTGTGCGTGTGTGCATGTACAGTGAAAGGGTGCACACTTAGGGTGGCTGCCTGAGTGTGCATGCCTGGTGAAAGGGTGCACACCTAAATGTATAGGTGGCTGCCTTTGTAGGTGTATGGAGAAAGGGTGCACATTTAAATGTATGGGTGGGTGCCTGGGTGTGTGTGCCTCTATGGTGAAAGGGAGCACACTTAAATGTACAGGTGGTTGCTTGGAGGTGCCTGTATGGTGAAAGAGTGCATACTTAAATGTATGGATGTCTGGGTGTGCGTGTGTGTATATGGTGAATGGTGGATGTGTCTGTGTTCAGGGGCACAACAAAACCTACATTTTGGGGGGGCTGATCCTTCAAATGTTGGGAGAGGTGCTAACTTCACTGGAGGTGGGGGAGAGGTAAACTTATTTGTGTGGGGACATCTAACTTCTTTACGCATTTCAATGAGACTATTCTAGTGCAACTTCAATTTTACAAGCAGTTAACTCTCCTTTAAGTCGGAAAGCACCCACTTATGAACTGCTGTGAGAATGAGCAGTCTGCTGTTCCCTCTCTACCCTTACAATCACTCCCCTGGCATGCAAGTACTAAACCCACATCACAATTTAAATTGTCTAAAATATGTGGCATTTGAATGCAGGCACTAACAGTGAAATGCTTTACGTTAGTGATTGCTGGGCCCTTGTTAATAATGAAACCCAGGTGCCCTTTAACATCTGTGTCCTATTCTGTCTGGCAACTGCTCTGAAGGCTGGCCAGGTTGAGTCAACAAAGCCCAAAATTTCAGCGAGGCAGTCCTGAAGCCCAGTCAACTCAATAGAGTTACGCCACTACTTGTGTTTAATGTGGTTGGGTTCTCACCAAAAAATGCCCCACAAAGTAGTTAGGTAGAACACCTTTTAATATAATCAAAGCAAAAAGAGCCTTCTATTCGGGAGAGGCCCTTTACATGACACGTGTTTCGGCTGGTAGTGTCTTTTTCAAATCTAGGGCATACATAACATACTATTTCCGGGTTTCTGCGCCACATGGAACTTGTGATTGGAAAGTACCACTAATGTATCTGATATGACATTCCACTTTAGGTAGATGTATGTAATAAGGATTAACCCCGTTGATCATAAGATTGCAAAATCTTACGTGTTGGCTCTCCTTGTTGAGACCTGAAAAACAAACTTTCAATTTAACTCATACTTGTGTTCAATGCCTTGATTACTTATTGGTAATCGTCATTACTCGTAGCCCTATTCTTCCTTGTCCCTGTACTTGAGGCACTCTGCCCCATACACAAGTACTGGGTCAAGATAGAGGTGCATGCAGGTAATGCCTGACTAAGGTACTTATAAGCCTCATTACTCCTAGTCCCACTCTTCCTCATCTCAGTACTTACCTATGAGGCAAGGAGCCTCATAGGTAAGCTTTTGGACAAGGAAAAGGGACGTGAAGGTAATTCTGGGCCAAGGAGTTGATTTTGGAGGTTGGGGTAGGGGGTGGGAGGGAGAGGGGATGTGTGGCGGCGGGATTGTGCAAAAAATCATAATGGTTGTTCATGTCCAGGCTAAGCAGGCATGAAATGTGGTATTAGTGGCTAGAGTCATTTTGGTGCAGCAGGTCTAGTAATTCCTGTTTAGTATGACTTTTCTTTCCTGCACATTTCTGATAAAGCAGTCCTGTGTAATTACCTGGCTAGACTGGCATTTGGGTACTGCCTGAATAGCCATTTCTTACTGCAGCATTGTATATTTATCTGGGCATCTATGATAAAATGATATGATATGATATAAGTCATCTATAACACATGTGTACATAAGTGTTGCTGACACAACAAGTCAAGGGAGGTAAGACAGAAGGAGGACAAGCCAAACAATCTTACTTGGCCTTGTGTCATTCATATTGTGCAAGTGTGAGAATGAGAAATGCAAGGGGAAAGGGAGGGGGAAGTGCAAGGAAGAGAGGAGGGGAAAACAGGGCAGTAATGCTCTGAGTAAGTGCAGCACAGCTCTGGTTAGTGCAAGGAGAAAAAGGGACTGCAGGGTTACAGTTACATCCCCTACGTACATGGTAGGCCTGGAGGCAGTGCAAGGGTGACTTATCAAGAAAGAACCTGGACTTAGTGAGATTCTGAGGGTAGCCAAGCAACCAGTCGGTACAGCAGACACGTAGGTCAGCAGGGGAGGCAGAGGGAGAAAGCAAAGGAGAAGAGGACATTTTTTGAGCTGTTACTGGAACTTCAGGTGTTCCGCTCAAGCTTGAGAGGGGCAGGGAGGCAATTCCAGAGGTAGGCACCTGAAGATGAGAGAGATCCACCCTCCACTCTCTGCCTGGAGAAGCATCTAACCCTTAGAGAGTTGGAGGTAGCTGGGGGAAAGGCTCAAGAAGGAAGGTATTTTGGAACAGATCATTGGATGAAGTGTGGGCTCAACCCCAGAAAGCCTTGTGGACAATGCAAAGGGTCTTGAACTTGATCCTTGCAGCTACTGGAAGCCAGTGGAGAGATTTCAGAGCTGGAGAGATACGATCCCCGGGCTTGAGGGCAAGGATAACTCTCGAAGTCCTGTTCCGGATTAGTTGCAGAGGGCAGGGAGTAGAGGAAGACAGATTGAGAAAGTGAGTGAGCTTCTGGGGGAAAGTGAGAAAGGGAAGAGTCCCTTTGAGGAGGAGCTGCTGGTAGTGGGACTTCTTGGCGACATCCAAGATGTGAGGAGAGAAAGAGAGAGTGGAGTCAAAGATGACACCAAGGTTGTTTGCCTAACAGGAAGGTGAAGGAAGAGGGCCCAAGGTGGGCGGACAGAGTGAGAGAGGGAGCACGGGCAGGGCTCTCAGTCAGAAGGATCTCCATCTTACTGGCATTAAGGCAGAGACTGATGGAGGTGCACCAATCCTTAATCACAGATAGACAGTCAGGAATGAGCGAGGGAGGAGAGGAACCTGAAGGAAAGCTGAGTGTCATCCGCATAACACTTAAGGTTAGAGGAGAAGGTAGAGATCAAGTGGCCAAAGGGCCCAAGTGGAGGTTGGAAAACCGGGGTGAGAGGATAGAGCCCTGGGGAACGCCACAGGTAGAGAGAGAGGTGGTGGAGAGAACGGGACCAACTTGGACCTGGGAGGGGCAGTCCAAGAGGAAGGATGTCAGCCACTCTAGGGCCTGATCTGTGATGCACAGTTTCTCATGTAGTCGATTGATCAGGATGGCGTGGTTGACTGTGTCGAAAGAAGAGGAAAGATCAAGGAGGATTACGGCAGAAGGAATGCTGGGATCAGGGTTAGAGAACAGGTCTTCATGGGAGTTCAGGAGAGCAGTTTCCGTGCATCTGCCAGCTCTTAAGCCAAACTGAAGGTCATGGAGACAACCAATAGATTCAGCGTCGAGAGTAAGCTGTGAGATGGCCAGCTTTTCCAAGAGTTTGCCCAGGAAAGGGCTGGTGGAGATTGGGTGATAGTTTGCCGGGCAGGTAGATTCGGCAGGCGGCTCCTTGAGCAGTGGGTGCCCAAGGGAGTGCTTAACGGAAAAGGGAAGCATTCCAGTGGTGAATGAGTGATTACACAAATTGGCCAAGGCTAGAGTGAGGGTGTCAATATGGTCCTTGAAGGTTCTGGAAGAGCGGGGGACCACCTGTTTGGACGAAAAATTCATAGATCGGACTTGTCTAGAAACTTAGTTAGGTGTTGTCAGATAGAAAGAGGAGAAAGGAGGGGGAGGTGTAGAGATGGCCAAATGGGGGCCGAGTGAGGAAGAGGAAGATATAGAGGAAAGGATGTCCTGAGCTTTAGCCAGAGCCATTCATAGGGCCTGGAAGGCGATAGGAGAGGTAGAGACTGCAACAGGATTTACCAGTTCCTTCCAGATTTTAAAGAATATGGCAATGTTGTTAGAGGCCACACAGACCGGGGTTTGAATGTCTGCTCTCTTCCTGATGAGTGTTGTTACTGTGACTGCCATTTTGGTGCAACCAGTCTAGGTATGTCTAAATGTGCCTGGAATGCTTTACTGTAATGTTATTACATGTCTACACTGGTCTACATTTTGCAGCCAGTGGGACATGTTTTCAATGTGGCATGGAATTTTTGATAGCAAAGCATTAATGTTCCTGTGCATTGTTTGTGACTTGCTTGTATTGGATTGGTATTACCCTACAAAACAATTGCAAACACTCTGGTTTTTTAGCAAATTTTTCTCAGCAAGTGTGCTGTATATTGAATATTGGGCCTCATTACAAGTGTGCCGGTCCAGTAACAACAGAGCTGGTAAGCTTACCGGCACCATTGTACTGTGCCCGGAAGGTCTGACCCTGCAGAGCACAGCGACCACGGTAGGCAGACCGTAACTGAGGCACTGGCGCCGTTATTAACAGTGCTGGTGCTTCTGTGTTCCCCATTCCCATAGAGTCCTGTGTGACTCTATGGGAATGGGGATTTACAAAATTAACGTCGCCTGACTTCCTGGCTGCTGGGGGTTGGTTGTAATACCCCAGTGTTACTGGGAAGTTAGGCGGCAGTAATTTTTTCGGGTTTGGCAGTAACCTGCCGATATCACCAGCAGGGTTACCGCCAGACTCGTAATGAGGCCCATTCATATCTTTATACTAGTACAGTGTTGCATACCATTTCACCAACACGTTTGTGCGTATTGTGCAAGCGTGATAATATAAGACTGCCTAGAGTGTGGCACAACCTGTGATTTGTTGCCTAGTAGGGGGGCCCTCAGCATGGCTTGCAGGGGGGTCCCGACATTTTGTGTTACGCCACTCAGTGGGCCTTTGGATGTTTTGAGTTTCCTGAGGAGAGTAAGGAGCTGGCTGGGTTAAGAGGAAGCAGGGACAACGCTGCATAGCTGTGCCTCTGGAGACCGGTGTATCTGCAGAAGGGAGTACTTGAAAAGCCGGGGGCCGTGTGCTGGCAGAGAAGAGCTGATTGTATTTGGCAGAACAAGGGCTTAACTACAGCCTCAAGAAAAGCCAAATTCTTGCAAATGACAATAATATATTTAGGTATGGGAACAATTAACACTTGCTATTTATTCCTTTTTAAATCACCAATGTTCATGTCAATTCTCGTTTGGACCGCAAGAGTCTCTTTCCCTCCCATTCCTGTAATGGTAAAATGTCTGCTGTTAAATCTTGATAGATTCCCAAGAATTAATGCAGCCTCCACCCCGGTATCAATCATAGCTCGGACCTCTTGTGTATTTCCCTGATTGCCAGAATGATTTCACATTCACATGATGTCGTCTGTCTACCTTAATCCGGGCAGACGCTACCAGAGTTTGACCACAATCATATTGGTATTTCGAGTGCGTATATTTGGAATCTGTCTCCGACATCGCACTCAAAACCTTTCATAAATCAGCAGAGGTTGGCTAATATGGCAAAGGCATCCCAATGGAGCCGTCATCCATCTCTTCAGGCGGCACTGAAAGGGTCTAATACCCACTTTGCTTGTTCACATCCTGCCTTTTCACTTGTTTATACCAGCTCTTTCCCTTCAAGCCCTCGCTTTTTATACAGCTGATACATTTCACAAGTTTCAATTCCATCAATGTCTTTGCAGGGCTCTCCATCTTTTAGCAGCACCAAAAACATGTCTTTCCTGGATACGAACCTCCAGAGATGCCATAGGCAATGAGGCCGCAGATCCTGTTTTGGTTCCCATAGGCGTTCCTCAAGGTGCATGCCCTTTGCCAACATTCTATAATGCCTATACCAAACTCCTTTTGGCTGCATTGGACGATATGGGTGTCATCTACACTAACTTCGCACATGACACCCAGATCCTGATCCCTGTCTCAGGGAACTATGAACAAGATACAATCCTAATAAATTAAATCTATACTATCATACAAAATTGGATGGCAACAAACAGCCTCTGCCTCAGTGATAAAATAAACCGAGATCCTCATCGTGGGGGCCCTGACCAAAATCAAATCGCTTTACTCTGACTCCCTGCACCCCCACCCCCCAGCAGTGCAGGGGCAGCCTCCACCAGGCCCCCACTCATATCCCCTATCACCCTCACCCCCCAGGCACCATGGGCAGCCTCCACCAGGCCCCCACTCATCTCCCAACACCCCCACCCCCCAGCCACCAGCCTCCACCAGGCACCCACTCATGTCTCCCTGCGCCCCACCCCCCAGCACTGTGGGGCACCTGCCAGCAGGCCCCCACTCATGTCTCCCTGCACCCCCACCCCCCAGCACAGAGGGGCAGCCTCCACCAGACCCCCACTCATGTCCCCTATCACCTCCACCCCCCAGCCACCATGGGCAGCCTCCACCAGGCCCCCATTCATGTCTCCCACCACCCCCACCCCCCAGCACTGTGGGGCACCTGCCAGCAGGCCCCCACTCATGTCTCCCTGCACCCCCACCCCCCAGCACTGTGGGGCACCTGCCAGCAGGCCCCCACTCATGTCTCAATCCCCCACCCCTCCCCCCAGCAGTGCAGGGGCAGCCTCCACCAGGCCCCCACTCATGTCCCCTATCACCCCCACCCCCTAGCCACCAGGGGCAGCCTCCACCAGGCACCCACTCATGTCTCCCACCACCCCCACCCGCCAGCAGTGCAGGGGCAGCCTCCACCAGGCCCCCACTCATGTCTCCCTGCACCCCCACCCCCCAGCACTGTGGGGCACCTGCCAGCAGGCCCCCACTCATGTCTCCCACCCCCCCCAGCACTGAGGGGCAGACTCCACCAGGCCCCCACTCATGTCCCCTATCACCCCCACCCGCCAGCCACCATGGGCAGCCTCTACCAGGCACGCACTCATGTCGCCCACCACCCCCACCCCCCAGCCACCAGGGGCAGCCTCCACCAGGCACCCACCCATGTCTCCCTGCACCCCACCCCCCAGCACTGTGGGACACCTGCCAGCAGGCCCCCACTCATGTCTCCCTGCACCCCCACCCCCCAGCACTGAGGGGCACCCTCCACCAGGTCCCCACTCATGTCTCCCTGCACCCCACCCCCCAGCACTGTGGGGCACCTGCCAGCAGGCCCCCACTCAAGTCTCCCTGCACCCCCACCCCCCAGCACTGTGGGGCACCTGTCAGCAGGCCCCCACTGATGTCTCCCTGCACCCCTCCAGCACTGAGGGGCAGCCTCCACCAGGCCCCCACTCATGTCCCCTAGCACCCCCACCCCCCAGCCACCATGGGCAGCCTCCACCAGGCCCCCACTCATGTATCCCTGCACCCCCACCCCCCAGCACTGTGGGGCACCTGCCAGCAGGCCCCCACTCATGTCTCCCTGCACCCCCACCCCCCAGCACTGTGGGGCACCTGCCAGCAGGCCCCCACTCATGTCTAAAACCCCCCACCCCGCACAGCACTGAGGGGCAGCCTCCACCAGGCCCCCACTCATGTCTCCCACCACCCCACCCCCCAGCCACCAGAGGCAGCCTCCACCAGGCACCCACGCATGTCCCCTATCACCCCCAACCCCCAGCAGTGCAGGGGCAGCCTCCACCAGGCCCCCACTCATGTCTCCCACCATCCCCACCCCACAGCCACCATGGGCAGCCTCCACAAGGGCCCCACCCATGTCCCCCTGCACCCAGGTCCTCACAATCCCCAATCATGTGCGTTATGGTCAGCCTCCACAGCCAAAAGGCCCTACCAAGTAACCCATTCACCCACATGGAAATGGAAATTACATGTTACACCCTCAATGTTCATAAAGCAAATGAACCCATGTCTGTCACACATAATGGTTGCAATTGAATGGGAAAACACCCAACATGACATGCATGAAACCAATGAGATGATACCACACAGTGAAGTATGAAAACAAAATTGTATTAAAAAAAATTGAATGCAAATGAAATGAAACAAACTACAATGGCAATAAAGAAAAGATAAGCTGCATGTCCGTCAAAACAAAAAAAATTAAAACTACAAATCCAAATTCAAAAAAATGTTGTCCAAAGTCACATTAAAAATAAAATCAATCCAAGAGAGAAAAATAAATGCAAAGACCATTGCTCTATGGTGAATAAATAAAAACAAAAAAAATAAAACAATCCAATGAAGAACTATGTACAAAACATCCAAGGGTCCATGAGCCCAACTGAACAAAGGAAACCTACAAAAAACCCTAACTAAAATGCAACTATATACACAAAGTGGAGCAGTGTCCGTCGACTCCAAATCATAAGAAGAAACAAAGGAAACCTAAAACTAAAGAACTATATACAAAGGCGGCGGGCAAGTCCAGCGGCTCACTCCGTGGTGTTCCGGGCCAGGGCATCATCAAACTCCTCTTCGATGTCCCGGAAGCGGTCCTGTTCCATGGCCCCGAGGGTCCGCAGGGACGACGCCATCTGCTCCTCCAACCCCCTGCGGATTGCCTCGAGGCACTCGGCCCGCCTCAGGGCCCTCCGCATGGAGATCTCCGCCCTGACCATCGTGAGCCGCGCCTCTTCCGCCCGCCGCCGCTCCGCACCTATCTGCTTGCCCAACCATATCCACACGGAAGACACTTCCCGTCCTGGGTCCTCCTGCCCTCCGGCCGATGCCTGCCCCTCCGATGTTGATGGCCCCGAGCCATGATGCCTCCCACGTTGACTCTGCTGCTGCCTCCGACGCAACCGCCTCTGCCAGCACGACGGCATCCAGGCTGATGGAATCCACTGACGCCATCGTGCACGTGCCCTGCCTGATGATGCCGGCACATCCTCCATCTGCTGGGGTACAGTTGCTGTGGTGTCCACCCCTGCTGGACCTCCGACTCCTGACTATGGCAGGGATGGGATCCCCACCGAGCTGGCTGCATTGGTCAGGGCAGGTCCACAGGGGGCCCTGGTGGCATCTGGGCCAGAAGACGGCAAGGAGAACGACTGGCGTATAGCCTCCACAGAGGAGGAGAGGGCCGCCAGATTGGCCGACACATGCAGGAAACCCCCGAACATGGAAGATCCCAATTGGGCCACGTCGGCACGGTGCTCTTCGTGATGACGTGCATGCTCCTCCCGGGAAGCACGCACGTCATCACGAATTGCACCCGCGCGCATCGCGACCCCAATCAGGACCTTCTCCATATGGCCACGGGTCCCCTCATCCACAGGTGGAGGGGAGTCAGGTGACATGGACATCCCCTCTATCTGCGGATGGGCCTGGGACGGGGCATCCCTGCTGGTGCATGGTGGTGCACTCACAGGGTCAGGGACAGCGACATGCACAGGCCCCTCCACGGTGACCTGTGCTGCCTCCTACCCCTGCCCCTGGACTGCACCACTTGCACCAGCAGGGATGCCCCCACCAGGCCCCATGTGCGCCTCAGTGGCGGCCTCCTCCTCCTCTGTGGAAACCACCAACCTGGATGGCTCCTCACCGTCTTCCGCCGTAGCAGGCCCCTGTGGGTGCTCACCCACCCCTTCTGCTGCAGCCGTGGGGGCATCCCTGCCGCCTTGCTCCACAGCGCCGTCTCCACCCTCTTCTTCACTAGCCACTGCGTAGAGGGAGACATAGAACACAAGCATCAGGGTACTGTACAATGGTCCCCTAGACAGGAAGCAATAGCAGATGAGTACCACTGTCAAAGTACACTTCCATCATGTCCCTCCACAACACATGGGTCAGTCCAGGCAAAACACACACAGTAACAGGCATGGTGCATGCCATGGACATTTCCATACATGTCCAATGGACTCTTGAAACATACAATGATATGGAACTCACATGCATCATGGCTCATGCCTATCACATGCACACACTTCACCTCAGTCACATCCATCTGGCCTCATACACCCCAAACACAGCGGATACAAGGATAACTAGGCTGCATCAGTGAATCTGTGCATTGTCACAGACATGTGTCATCCATTCATGGCATTCACAAGTCACAGACACGCAGGTCAGGCACACAGACATGGCTACCATATATGTACCTGGCTTCAGCACCCATCCCTCACCCCCACCCATGTCCAGGAACAGAGACTGGCATGCTCTCATGTGTAAAATCTGCATAGGGCTCCCCAGGTCGCATTTAAACACATGCAACGAACATGTGGTTCACACATCACTGGTCGCACATGCATTACCATGATGTCTCTGCACACATACATGCGTACATGGCCTATGTCACACATACAGGCAAGTATCAGACAACCAGCACACCGCAACATGCCCTGTCTCACACAGCAATGCTTGGCCACTTACCGCTCAACTCCAGACGGGTCTCCCTCTCAAGGATCTGGGCGTGGAGCGCTGGGCGTACGCGTTCCAGGACCCTCCAGGACCCTCATCTGGATGGAACTCATGCTGTCCCGGCCCCCCTCCACGAGGTGCCAGGCCTTCACGAGAGTCCTGGACCTCAAGTCCGCCCAGCGCTCTTGATCTTCTGGACGTTGCGGGTTGCCACCCGCTCCACGTTGATGACAACCACACAGTCGGCCCAGATCCTCTCATACTGCCCCAGGACATGCTCCACCAGGACACCAACTTCGGTGGCAGTGAAGCTGGTGCCCCTCTGCCCCTCTGGCCTGGGGTTGCCACTGGCACCAGATGTCGAAGTGCCCGACATGGCAACCCCAGAGGCAGGAGTGGGTGGGCAACTGGGTCCTGGGGCTGGGCTGTGGAGTGATGTTATCCCAGTCGGGAGTCTTCTGTTCCAGCAGGGGTGGACACAGCAACTGGACCCCTGCAGATGGCTGATGTGCAGGCACCAAATGGCAGGGCACGGTGGCAGCAGGCAGGTAGGCAGGCAGGCAGCAGCAGATGGCACGTGGGAGGCTGCTCGGGGCACTGGGGGGCAGTAATTTGGCCTTCTGGGCAGGAGCCCCACAGCCCAGCCCCAGGACCCAGTTGCCCACCCACTCCTGTCTCTGGGGTTGCAGCACTCTCGGGCACTGCAACATCTGGCACCAGTGGTAACGCCCGGCCAAGGAGGCAGAGGGGCACCAGCTTTACTGCCACCGAAGTTGGTGTCCTGGTGGAGCATGTCCTGGGGCAGTATGATGCCCTCTTCGGAAGGTTGCGCGCCGACAAGGAAGGACGGACTCGGATCTGGATGGACATCGTGACTGCCATCAACGCGGAGGAGGTGGCAGTCCGCGACTATGATCGTGTCAGGAAGCGCTGGGAGGACTTCAGGTCCAGGACCCTCAACAAGGCCCGGCGCCTCCTGAAGGCAGCGGATGTTAAGGGGCGCCGGGGCCACTTGTCGGAAGATCAGATGAGGGTCCTGGAATGCATATCCCCAGCGCTCCACATCCAGGTCCTTGAGAGGCAGACACGTCTGGAGTCGAGCGGTAAGTGTACATGCATACTGATTGTAAGCTGTGCGTCTGGTGGTGCTGGTGGTGTGCCAGGAGTGTGCAGGTTGAATATGTATTTTTATGTGGGCAAGTAGGGGGGGTGTACAGGGCCGTGAGGGTGACACATGCGAGGGGTCTCATGTGTGACACATGGATGGTGCTTGTTTGTGTGGGCTTGCTTGGCACAGGATGTGGAGGAATGATTGTCAGGTGTGACATGGATGTCGCTCGGAACACTGCGACAGTTGGCGGAGGTGTACACATGCATGCAAGTTTGGTGGTGTGTGTGCATGTGTAGTGTACTCCCTATGTTGCATGTGATGTGTGGATGACCTTTGGCTGCTCATGCTGTTGTATGTGAATGGATGGTGCTGGCTGTTGCAATATGGCTGTGGTATGGCTCATGTGTGCAAGTTGAAATGACATGTGTGTTGGGGATTGTGATGCCATGTCTGAGGTTTACCAATGCCACTCATGTATAACTGTCATGTGTGTATGAGTCCATTGTACAGTGCCCTGATGCCTGTGTTTTCTTTCTCCCTGTCTGCAGCGTCAACTGATGAAGAGGGCGGAGAAGGTGCTGTGGAGCACAGCGGCAGGGGTCGCACCACCAGCCGGAGACGCAAGGCCCGGATCCCCTCCCAGGTTCTGATCTCGTCGGGGAGTGAGGAGTCCGGTGCCGTGTCCCAGGCCGCAGCTGCCGCGGGGAGGTCCAAGAGGCGGAGGTTGGAGTTGGGCTCCTCGGCAGCAGAAGGGGCAGCTGGGACCCCACAGGGCCCAACGGAGGAAGATGGCACGGAGTCATCCAGGTTGGTGGGGGGTTTGGAGGAGGAGGAGGCGGTGCAAGCGACAGAGGCAGGGTCTGGAGGTCGGGATTCCACTGGTGCTAGTGGTGCAGTGCAGGATCAGGGACAGGAGGCAGCACAGGCCGCCACGGAGGTGCCTGTGTGCAATCCTGTCCCTGCTCCTGTCACTGCATCATCTTGCACCAGCGGGGATGCCTACCTCCAGACCCGTTCTCAGGGAGGGGATTGGCTTACAACACCTGGCCTTCCTCTCCCTGCGGATGTGGCTATCCTGCACTAGGTTGAGCTTGTCCAGGGTGGGGTGGTGTTGCGTCAACGGGCCATGCGAGCTGACCTGCAGTCTTTTCATGATGAGTCTGCACGTCTTCTTGCATGGCTTGTTGACCGCGTAGACCAACTGGGACAGCTCACCAGGGCTGGATTCCTCTGTTTCCTGGACCTTGTTCCGACCCCCTCCTCCACAGAACCCCCTATGCCCCAGTCGTCCTCCATGCCATCTTCCCACCCATGTGTCACCTGGGTGCCCTGTGGAGCTGCCTCCGACCGTGCGGCCAGGCTGGTGGACAACAGATCCCTGCCACAGTCGGGAGTCGGACGTCCAGCAGGGGTGGCCACATCAACGACTGCACCCCAGCTGGAGGAGGATGTGCAGGCACCATCGGACAGGGCACATGGACAGAAGCAGCTGCAGCAGCAGGAGGCTGTAGGTGGGAGCCACGATAGCTTGGGGCCTTCAACATCGGAGGGGCAGGCATCGGCCTGAGGGCAGGAGGACACTGGACGGGAAGTGTCTTCCGTGTGGCAGCGGTTGGGCCACACCATAGACGCCATAGATGCGGAGCGGCGGCGGGCGGAAGAGGCGCGGCTCACGATGGTCAGGGCGGAGAACTCCATGCGGAGGGCCCTGAGGTGGGCCGAGTGCCTTGAGGCAATCCGCAGGGAGTTGGAGGTGAACATGTCGGCGTCCCTGCGGACCCTCTGGGCCATGGAACAGGACCGCCTCCGGGACATAGACGAGGAGTTCGATGATGCCCTGGCCCGGAACACCACTGAGTGAGCCGCTGGACTGGCCCGCCACCATTGTATATAGTTATTTAGTGATAGGTTTCCTTTATTGTTTATTTTTATTTGGAGTCGACGGACACTGCTCCACCTTTTGTATATAGTTTCATTTCTTCTGGTGGGATGATGGACCCTGAATACTTTGTACATAGTTGGACTTTGCATTTGGATATTTTTTTTACTATGAATATTTTTTTCCATGGAGCAATGGTTTTCTATTTCTTTTTTCCCTTCATTTCCTTTTTATGGACTTGAACTTTGGAAGACATTTTTTTGGATTATCATTTATTGATTTTAATTTGAAAAGGGACAGCCAGCTTAATTTTTTTTTTTTACTTGTGTATTTTGTTTAATTTTGATTGCCATTACTGTTGTTTTTAATACATTATTTTGATTTTTTCATTCTTCAATGTGTGGTTTCATCTCATTGTTTTCATGCATGTCACAATATGTGTTTTCAGGTTCACTTGCAACCATTGTGTGTGTGTGAGACACATGTGTTCATTTACATTGTTTCCATTGGAGTAGTATCATGGGCGCATGTAATACTTGGTTGTGTCTTTGGGCTGTGGTGGCAGGCCATGAGGCCCATGCTTGAGGATTGTCAGGGCCTGTGGGCAGGGGGACATGAGTGGGGGCCTGGTGGAGGCTGCCCCTGCACTGCTGGGGGGTGGGGGTGGGTGGGAGACATGAGTGGGGGCCTGGTGGAGGGTGCCCCACAGTGCTGGGGGGTGGAGTGGGTGGGAGACATGAGTGGGGGCCTGGTGGAGGCTGCCCCTGCACTGATGGGGGGTGGGGGTGATGGTAGACATGGGTGGGAGCCTGGTGGAGGCTGCCCCTGCACTGCTGGGGGGTGGGGGTGGTGGTAGACATGGGTGGGAGCCTGGTGGAGGGTGCCCCAGAGTGCTGGGGGGTGGGGTGGGTGGGAGACATGAGTGGGGGCCTGGTGGAGGGTGCCCCTCAGTGCTGGAGGGGGTGGGGGTGGGAGTCATGAGTGGGGGCCAGGTGGAGGGTGTCCCTGCACTGCTGGGGGGTGGGGGTGCAGGGGTACATGGGTGGGGGCCTGGTGGAGGGTGCCCCACACTGCTGGGGGGGTGGGGTGGGTGGGAGACATGAGTGGGGGCCTGGTGCAGGGTGCCCCTCAGTGCTGGGAAGGGTGGGGGGTGGGAGACATGAGTGGGGGCCTGGTGGAGGGTGTCCCTGCACTGCTGGAGGGTGGGGGTGCAGGGGTACATGTGTGGGGGCCTGGTGGAGGCTGCCCCTGCACTGCTGGGGGGTGGGGGTGGTGGTAGACATGGGTGGGAGCCTGGTGGAAGCTGCCCCTGCACTGCTGGGGGGTGGGGGTGGTGGTAGACATGGGTGGGAGCCTGGTGGAGGCTGCCCCTGCATTGTTGGGGGGTGGGAGTGGTGGTAGACATGGGTGGGAGCCTGGTGGAGGGTGCCCCACAGTGCTGGGGGGTGGGGTGGGTGGGAGACATGAGTGGGGGCCTGGTGGAGGCTGCCCCTGCACTGCTGGGGGTGGGGTGATAGGGGACATGAGTGGGGGCCTGGTGGAAGGTGCCCCACACTGCTGGAGGGGGGTGGGGGGTGGGAGACATGAGTGGGGGCCTGGTCGAGGCTGCCCCTGCCCTGTTGTGGGTGGGGGTGGTGGTAGACATGGGTGGGAGCCTGGTGGGGGCTGCCCATGGTGGCTGGGGGGTGGGGGTGGTGGTAGACATGAGTGGGAGCCTAGTGGAGGGTGCCCCACAGTGCTGGGGGGTGGGGTGGGTGGGAGACATGAGTGGGGGCCTGGTGGAGGCTGCCCCTGCACTGCTGGGGGGTGGGGATGATAGGGGACATGAGTGGGGGACTGGTGGAGGGTGCCCCTCAGTGCTGGGGGGGTGGGGGGTGGGAGACATGTGCTGGGGCCTGGTGGAGGCTGCCCCTGCACTGCTGTGGGGTGGTGGTAGACATGGGTGGGAGCCTGGTGGGGGCTGCCCATGGTGGCTGGGGGGTGGGGGTGGTGGGAGACATGAGTGGGGGCCTGGTGGAGGCTGCCCCTGCACTGCTGGGGGGGTGGGGGTGGGTGGGAGACATGAGTGGGGGCCTGGTGGAGGCTGCCCCTGCACTGCTGGGGGGTGGGGGTGGTATTAGACATGGATGGGAGCCTGGTGGAGGGTGCCCCACAGTGCTGGGGGGTGGGGTGGGTGGGAGACATGAGTGGGGGCGTGGTGGAGGCTGCCCCTGCACTGCTTGGGGGTGGGGGTGGTGGTAGACATGGGTGGGAGCCTGGTGGAGGCTGCCCCTGCACTGCTGGGGGGTGGGGGTGGTGGTAGACATGGGTGGGAGCCTGCTGGAGGGTGCCCCACAGTGCTGGGGGGTGGGGTGGGTGGGAGACATGAGTGGGGGCCTGGTGGAGGCTGCCACTGCACTGCTGGGGGTGGGGGTGATAGGGGACATGAGTGGGGGCCTGGTGGAGGGTGCCCCACACTGCTGGGAGGGATAGGGGGTGGGAGACATGAGTGGGGGCCTGGTGGAGGCTGCCCCTGCACTGCTGGGGGGTGGGGTGGTGGTAGACATGGGTGGGAGCCTGGTGGAGGCTGCCCATGGTGGCTTGGGGGTGGGGGTGGTGGGAGACATGAGTGGGGGCCTGGTGGAGGCTGCCCCACAGTGCTGGGGGGTGGGGTGGGTGGGAGACATGAGTGGGGGCCTGGTGGAGGCTGCCCCTGCACTGCTGGGGGGTGGCGGTGGGTGGGAGACATGAGTGGGGGCCTGGTGGAGGCTGCCCCTGGTGGCTGGGGGTGGGGGTGGTGGGAGACATGAGTGGGTGCCTGGTGGAGGCTGCGCGTGGTGGCTGGGGTGTGGGGGTGCAGGGGGACATGTGTGGGGGCCTGGTGGAGGGTGTCCCTGCACTGCTGGGGGGTGGGGGTTCAGGGGTACATGTGTGGGGGCCTGGTGGAGGGTGCCCCATGACTGCTGGGGGGTGGGGGTGCAAGGGGACATGAGTGGGGGCCTGGTGGAGGGTGCCCCACAGTGCTGGGGGTTGGGGTGGGTGGGAGACATGAGTGGGGGCCTGGTGGAGGGTGCCCCTCAGTGCTGGGGAGGGTGGGGGGTGGGAGACATGAGTGGGGGCCTGGTGGAAGGTGTCCCTGCACTGCTGGGGGGTGGGGGTGCAGGGGTACATATGTGGGGGCCTGGTGGAGGGTGCCCCATGACTGCTGTGGGGTGGGGGTGCAAGGGGACATGAGTGGGGGCCTGGTGGAGGGTTCCCCACAGTGCTGGGGGGTGGGGTGGGTGGGAGACATGAGTGGGGGCCTGGTGGAGGGTGCCCCTCAGTGCTGGCGGGGGGTGGAGGGTGGGCGACATGAGAGGGGGCCTAGTGGAGGCTGCCCCTGCACTGCTGGGGGATGGGGGTGGTGGTAGACATGGGTGGGAGCCTGGTGGAGGCTGCCCCTGCACTGCTGGGGGGTGGGGGTGGTGGTAGACATGGGTGGGAGCCTGCTGGAGGGTGCCCCACAGTGCTGGGGGGTGGGGTGGGTGGGAGACATGAGTGGGGGCCTGGTGGAGGCTGCTCCTGCACTGCTGGGGGATGGGGGTGGTGGTAGACATGGGTGGGAGCCTGGTGGAGGCTGCCCCTGCACTGCTGGGGGGTGGGGGTGGTGGTAGACATGGGTGGGAGCCTGCTGGAGGGTGCCCCACAGTGCTGGGGGGTGGGGTGGGTGGGAGACATGAGTGGGGGCCTGGTGGAGGCTGCCACTGCACTGCTGGGGGTGGGGGTGATAGGGGACATGAGTGGGGGCCTGGTGGAGGGTGCCCCACACTGCTGGGGGGGATAGGGGGTGGGAGACATGAGTGGGGGACTGGTGGAGGCTGCCCCTGCACTGCTGGGGGGTGGGGTGGTGGTAGACATGGGTGGGAGCCTGGTGGAGGCTGCCCATGGTGGCTTGGGGGTGGGGGTGGTGGGAGACATGAGTGGGGGCCTGGTGGAGGCTGCCCCACAGTGCTGGGGGGTGGGGTGGGTGGGAGACATGAGTGGGGGCCTGGTGGAGGCTGCCCCTGCACTGCTGGGGGGTGGCGGTGGGTGGGTGGGAGACATGAGTGGGGGCCTGGTGGAGGCTGCCCCTGGTGGCTGGGGGTGGGGGTGGTGGGAGACATGAGTGGGTGCCTGGTGGAGGCTGCGCGTGGTGGCTGGGGTGTGGGGGTGCAGGGGGACATGTGTGGGGGCCTGGTGGAGGGTGTCCCTGCACTGCTGGGGGGTGGGGGTTCAGGGGTACATGTGTGGGGGCCTGGTGGAGGGTGCCCCATGACTGCTGGGGGGTGGGGGTGCAAGGGGACATGAGTGGAGGCCTGGTGGAGGGTGCCCCACAGTGCTGGGGGTTGGGGTGGGTGGGAGACATGAGTGGGGGCCTGGTGGAGGGTGCCCCTCAGTGCTGGGGAGGGTGGGGGGTGGGAGACATGAGTGGGGGCCTGGTGGAAGGTGTCCCTGCACTGCTGGGGGGTGGGGGTGCAGGGGTACATATGTGGGGGCCTGGTGGAGGGTGCCCCATGACTGCTGTGGGGTGGGGGTGCAAGGGGACATGAGTGGGGGCCTGGTGGAGGGTTCCCCACAGTGCTGGGGGGTGGGGTGGGTGGGAGACATGAGTGGGGGCCTGGTGGAGGGTGCCCCTCAGTGCTGGCGGGGGGTGGAGGGTGGGCGACATGAGTGGGGGCCTAGTGGAGGCTGCCCCTGCACTGCTGGGGGATGGGGGTGGTGGTAGACATGGGTGGGAGCCTGGTGGAGGCTGCCCCTGCACTGCTGGGGGGTGGGGGTGGTGGTAGACATGGGTGGGAGCCTGCTGGAGGGTGCCCCACAGTGCTGGGGGGTGGGGTGGGTGGGAGACATGAGTGGGGGCCTGGTGGAGGCTGCCCCTGCACTGCTGGGGGTGGGGGTGATAGGGGACATGAGTGGGGGCCTGCTGGAGGGTGCCCCACACTGCTGGGGGGGATAGGGGGTGGGAGACATGAGTGGGGGCCTGGTGGAGGCTGCCCCTGCACTGCTGGTGGGTGGGGTGGTGGTAGACATGGGTGGGAGCCTGGTGGAGGCTGCCCATGGTGGCTTGGGGGTGGGGGTGGTGGGAGACATGAGTGGGGGCCTGGTGGAGGCTGCCCCACAGTGCTGGGGGGTGGGGTGGGTGGGAGACATGAGTGGGGGCCTGGTGGAGGCTGCCCCTGCACTGCTGGCGGGTGGCGGTGGGTGGGAGACATGAGTGGGGGCCTGGTGGAGGCTGCCCCTGGTGGCTGGGGGGTGGGCGTGGTTGGAGACATGAGTGGGTGCCTGGTGGAGGCTGCGCGTGGTGGCTGGGGTGTGGGGGTGCAGGGGGACATGTGTGGGGGCCTGGTGGAGGGTGTCCCTGCACTGCTGGGGGGTGGGGGTTCAGGGGTACATGTGTGGGGGCCTGGTGGAGGGTGCCCCATGACTGCTGGGGGGTGGGGGTGCAAGGGGACATGAGTGGGGGCCTGGTGGAGGGTGCCCCACAGTGCTGGGGGTTGGGGTGGGTGGGAGACATGAGTGGGGGCCTGGTGGAGGGTGCCCCTCAGTGCTGGGGAGGGTGGGGGGTGGGAGACATGAGTGGGGGCCTGGTGGAAGGTGTCCCTGCACTGCTGGGGGGTGGGGGTGCAGGGGTACATATGTGGGGGCCTGGTGGAGGGTGCCCCATGACTGCTGTGGGGTGGGGGTGCAAGGGGACATGAGTGGGGGCCTGGTGGAGGGTTCCCCACAGTGCTGGGGGGTGGGGTGGGTGGGAGACATGAGTGGGGGCCTGGTGGAGGGTGCCCCTCAGTGCTGGCGGGGGGTGGAGGGTGGGCGACATGAGTGGGGGCCTAGTGGAGGCTGCCCCTGCACTGCTGGGGGATGGGGGTGGTGGTAGACATGGGTGGAAGCCTGGTGGAGGGTGCCCCACAGTGCTGGGGGGTGGGGTGGGTGGGAGACATGAGTGGGGGCCTGGTGGAGGCTGCCCCTGCACTGCTGGGGGGTGGGGGTGGTGGTAGACATGGGTGGGAGCCTGGTGGAGGCTGCCCCTGCACTGCTGGGGGGTGGGGGTGGTGGTAGACATGGGTGGGAGCCTGGTGGAGGGTGCCCCACAGTGCTGGGGGGTGGGGTGGGTGTGTGACATGAGTTGGGGCCTGGTGGAGGCTGCCCCTGCACTGCTGGGGGTGGGGGTGATAGGGGACATGAGTGGGGGCCTGGTGGAGGGTGCCCCACACTGCTGGGGGGGAGGGGGATGGGAGACATGAGCAGGTGTGCAGGGTAGTCCCCTGTTTTGTGGGCTGCCTGCAGGGGCCGTGGAGGGTGTACAGGGAACAGCCTAATCGCGTGTGTAACTTCCCGCGCACCCCTGTAATACACGTACCCAGCCAAATCGTGTGTGATAATTCCCGCGCACCCCTGTAATACACGTACCCAGCCAAATCGCGTGTGATAATTCCAGCGCACCCCTGTAATACACGTACCCAGCCAAATCGCGTGTGATGATTCCCGCGAACCCCTGTAATACACGTGCCCTGGCTAATCACGTGTAAAACTTCACGCGTACCCCTGTAATACACGTACCCAGCCAAATCGCGTGTGATGATTCCCGCGTACCGCTGTAATACACGTACCCTGGCTAATCGCTTGTAAAACTTCACGCGTACCCCTGTAATACACGTACCCTGGCTAATCGCGTGTAAATCTTCCCGCGTACCCCTGTAATACACTTACCCTGGCTAATCGCATGTAAAACTTCCCGTGTACCCCTGATATAAACGTTACCCACTTTGCGTTCCTTGTTTGGCAGCCATGTAAACTGGTCCAGTGTTAGCGCAGCCCTTTGCGATGATTTAGCGATTTTGATGGCTTTTCCTTGCGCAAGGGCGTTCTTGGAGGCGTTACTGGCGCTGCTGCAGGGTCGCTGCGATACTCTGCGCCATGGCTGGTTTGGGAGCCTAAAATCCATGAATACGCTGTGCGCGGAAATCGGTTTTAGCGCACGCGCCTGGCGCAGACAATCGCACGCGGACACTCTGCGCCAGCCGCTTGCGACACTTTTCTGCGAAATTCTATGAATTACTGTGTCGATGTTTATCTGGATTCTAACCTTACCATGACAAAGCCCATTAAGACTCTCTCCTCTTCCACTGCTTACACTGCCAACCTAATGACACTGAGTCGACAATTCCTGACACCACAAAACTGCATTACTCTCGCCCGGGCCTTAATTTTGTCTAAACTAGACTACTGTAATGTATTATTACTAGGATCGTCTAAATCCAATTTAACAAAAATCCAATTCTTACAAAACAAAGCACTGAGAGCAGCTCTTGGCATCAAAAAGTCAGACCATATTTCCAACACAAAAAGAGAGGTGCATTGGCTGCCCATCAAAGCAAGAATCCTATTCAAAACTCTCTGCGTTATACATAAATGCTTAGCCATGAAGGCCCATGCGTACCTCAACAACACAGTAAGAGCAAATCCCTCGACAAGAACCCTGAGATATAACAATAACTCCCAACTCTGCATCCCATGCTTCAAACTCAGCAGTAGCTTCCCGGTTCAAGTGCCAAAAACCTGGAAGCACTGGCAGTAGCACTGAGAAATTAACCATCTCTCCCTAAATTAAAAAAAAAATTCCTAAAGACATGACTCTTCAACAATTACTAATCTTCAGCCTCATTCAGCCATCACTCTCATTTGCTATCTCCTATAAGGACCATATCATTCTGCTATGTTGTGTATTGTATGTTGTTCGCACCTTTCTCCTATTGTAAGCAGAGGAAGCTTCTTTAACCCTTGCAACCAGAGAAAACAAGCCTACTGCAACCTACGCCGTGATACCCAAGGATTTGGGTGCATAATAAATGCAATAAATAAAATTTTTAAAAAAAACGCACATCTCTTCTATGCAACCTATTTTCAAGGGTCTGTTTATCACTTTGCCCCTCTCTGTTTCTCTCTCTCTGTCTCTCTCTGTCTCTCTGTCTCTCCCCCTCTCTCTGTCTCTCTCCCTCTCTCTCTCAGGGCCTTGCTTCTGTCTTGTCCCATTCCCCTATGTCTGTTAACAGTCTGATAGCATCCACCACCTCATTTGTTAATTTATAGGTCATCGCCACCAAGAGGGTCATAATGAAATGTTGTGTGTGCTGGTGGAGCAGTTCGAATGATTGTGTTACGTGCTGAGACTGATAATGTCACTACCCCCATATGTTGTGGCCTCTCCTATAACCATATGCCAGGTCTCACTCAAACTTGCAACACATGCGCTAGTCTGTGCCAGTTTATCATTCAAACTCTTTGTCCACACTGGGAACGTTACTTAAGGACAATCTGTGCCTGCAGAGCATCCTTTTTTCCTCAATAGGGAACTTATGGTGTCAATGAATGTTTCGTGTCCCTATCAACAATACTTCACACACATTTGCACACTTCACAAACGTAAAGAAATAGCCTTTCTGTCTCCAAGCTTCAGATTCATTTGGTCTCTGGCATCCATTGCAGCATGAAGATCCTGCTTACAGCGTCATTATATTTTGCTTTTTGGACACATGTAATGCCCTCAGAACTACCCATCCTATTACACGGACCAAAAGTTCATGGACTCAGGAAGGCAATAATACACACCTAGACCAACAATTGGAATGTAATTGCCTCTTTACAGGTCCTTTATTCACACAAATTCTAAGCATACCATTACATGCAGTTGGTTATACATAAACACACAAACAAGGATAGTTACAAAGGGTCTACATCACTGTTAGTGCAGTTGTAGGAGAAAACTTCATCTCACTCACGCTGATACAACCCAGCCCCAAGGCAGTTAGGCAGAGGAAGGGTCTGGAGTGGAGTGTCCTCCTTCTCAGCGAGACATCATCACCCAAGGTTCCAATTCTCTGTCTCCTCATCATGATACCTCTCTTCTTATGGAGGACAAATCCCTGCCCCCGAAAGGTTGCAAACTGCCCCTGGATGAAGGACAGATAGCAAGCATGCGAGGCAAAGAGCAAAAAAATCCAGACAGTAGTGGAAAAACCCAGCTTGTCGCACACGTGCTCGTTCCCATCACCCCTTATCAATGTAACTGAACATCTCTGACTCCCGTCTCGGCTCGTCCTTGAGTGCACAATACAACAACTATCCTTCATAGTGATCTCCTCTGTTTCATAATATAATATTGCAACAGCTGTAGAATTCATGTCTGCCTTCTAACTAAGTTCACCAAAACATAGACATTCATTATGGTTTGGAAGTGAATTTCCAAAATGGCTGTGCACCGTTGCCATTTTTTACCTTATTCTTGCACACGCTTTACACTACGCAAAGGAAAATGATCTATGTATCGACCCAGAAAAGTCAGAGATAATGATTTTTAGGAGACCGGGATGTCGGGTAGTAAACTTTAAGTGGGCCCTTGGTGAACATATAATCCTATTTATCACAGAGGTGGTGTACTTGGGCTTTGTCCTGCACGCCTGTTCATTGTGTGGCAAAATTGAAACAGACTTCACTGGGAAGATCACACAATTAACAACTCAAATGCGTAAGGTTTAGGCCACATTCTCCAAGTTCTCCATACTTCTCCTCATTTGGTTTTACATTGGCAAAGTTGTTCCGACGATCCTTTACAGGGTGGAGATTAAATCATTAGCCTGGAAACTAGATTGGTTGAGACTGGATGACCAAACATGGTGCTGGGCCTCCCACAAAGTTTGCCAATGACAAGTCTCAGATACGAGTTGGGATTGCAGTCCCTATGATCACGCACTGAATGGAGATTGACCTTCCTCCTCAGATTGATATTGATCCCTAAAGACAATTCATTGTATGAGGACATGGGTGTGCACTTGGAACAGTGTTCATCACTGTTCCTCTCAAAACTGCAATATGTTATTGGGTGTTTACTAACAGCGTGAAGACGAAGGAAGCCTTGAAACGCACAGACTGGATTGTGACTATTGATAGTATGCGTAAGCTGGTTCTGTCTAAATCTCTTTCCCCTTATGACAAAAACATGGGTGATCCTCCCAGATACTTGAGGAACTCCCAGAGTTGGAAGTTGAGGCATGCCTTTTTAAGAGTTCGATTGAACCTTCTCCTAACAGGGGGCGTACTGTTTTACCGGGATAAAGATTGGAAACGCCAAATGTTTTGTCCACATTGTGAGATTCCCTGCCCCCATACGATTAGACATATTTTAATCAAATGTAGGGATACCTGGGACTCGAGGGTGAAATTCTTGGCCCAATTTGTGGAAATGGAAGTATGGTTGTTATCTGAAATGTTTTGGGAGAGGTTAACAACTGGCCATGAGACCGTGCCAATGACCCATGTCATCCAATTTTTCCTGGCGTACAGTCTTTTGAAGATCTAAAGCATGGAGGGTACCCCTCTGGAATGTTCACTTACTCCCAAGTCTTACTGATTGTTTTGCAACTTTACTTCCTTTTTCATTTTAGGAAAAACGTGATCTTAAAAATGTTGTATTTTTCTAACTGTGGTCCTTTTAAATTGGTCCATTGTAGAGGATTTGTTGTGTACCTTTTGAATTCTGAATTTGTGAAAAGTCGATGAGCGGCTAAGACACAGTAAATACAATTTTCAAAAAATATCAATGTTTGTGCACAGCAGTCTCATCTAGATACCTAGACTAAGAAACAATATTACAATGCCTAGAAAAAGTGCTATTTCCAATGAGTGCCAGAATTTACATTTATCCAGTGACAAGCATTACATGTGCACTATACTGTGATTCCTTGTTTCTTCTGTGATTATTCCTGCACTGCTCATTGGTGAAGTGACTGTGGTATCAGCATCCACCTACTGTACATTTGGGGAAATATGCAGCAGAAAGGCCTAACGATAACATTCTTAAACTCACTAAGATCTCAATATACTCTAGAAACATTTGAAATCGGAGTTTCAAATATATTTAGATGCAATAAATGCAACTAACTACACAACAGCTCGTAACTATTACAAGTTTTGCGGTTACCTTGCAGGGAAAACTGGCAGGCTGCGCCAAACTTGCAATATTTTCCATCACCCAGGAATGGGCAATTACCGGGTCATTACGACCCCGCCGGACCTGGTAATTGCCCATTCGCGGGTGCCGGAAGAAATATGCTCCCCATTCCCATTCGGCCCCATAGTGCTGAATGGGAATAGGGAGGTCAGATGCACTGGCACCGCTAATAACGGTGCATCCGGCATGCTGTGCTCGTGGGTGCCTTTCTGCCCGCAAGGTCCGACCAACTCGTAGTTTGCCAGTATGGTAGCTCCCGGACCGGCTAACTTGTAATGAGGCCCAATGTAACTGCATTGTTTGGAATCAAAGAGACAAATCCTGATTTGCACCCTGCAACCTGTCCCCATGGAACTCTGCAAACATATGGATATATTTGTTTGTTTGTTTATTTATTTGGTATTGCACGCCAAACCCATTAGGTAGCCGGGCGCAGTAGAGGTCAAGACAGCTTAAGCTTGGTTACATAATGTGTACAAAGAAGCATAAAATATACAAGACAGTTTGAAAATAGGTTGCCAGGATGGTTACAGTGGCACAAAGAAGGAAGCAAGTTAAGCGACATGCAGCAGAGACAGGAGTGCAAGGTACCGAGATATCTTTAAAGAATCGCTGTTACATTTAGAGAAATATTTTGTGCCAAAAACAAATGAGGTTAGTGAATACCACATGATTTACTCTCTGTACCAAGGTGTGAATGAGAACATTGAACAATTTATGGCTCTGCTCGTGGCCATTACAATAACTTGTGACTTTGATTTCCTCTACACAAAGTGATGCTTTCAAGTCAGAAGTAAGTATGTTAGAGGTTATGCATTAGCAACAATAGAAACCTGACCCTCAACAAAGCCATTGCGTTTGACAAAAGCATGGAGCAGTGCATGCAGTGGGCTGAGAAAATTCCATAGATTAAGCTTGGGCAAGATAGAATAGGTCAAAACCAAGGACATGCATTGCAAGTTGCATAAGATGCAACACCTACAAGTAGTTCCACCCCTCTACAATATCTCATATACAGTGGATATACAGGGAACACTAAAACCAATATCACTCTAAACATTTTCACATTATGTCGCAGCACAAGTGAAAAGCATACAGCATCACAGACTGGTTGTACAGGATACAATTGCTCCTCTTTTCACAAACATACAGGACAAGACTTGACTTTCCTGTTCATTGGGCATCTAGGGCATTCACATCTCCCCTCTTCACAAACACCACAGATCTTCATTCACTCATCAAACCAACCATCCACTTATGTAAATACAACAGCTGTCACAGGAAACGAAACTAAGGGAACTGCTCAGAGAAAATGGTGTTGTTAACGAAATTAAAGCAAAAGCACCACTGTACCATGCGTGCACCTGCTACTCTTAATGGCTAATACCAGTGTGGCAGTGCCTGCCAAGTGCCTTTTCCATGCCTACATAGAAGCCCAAACTGTTGGCCTTGTCAATACTTGTTTAATTTGTGGCTCAGGGTACTATTTATGTCCTCTTTTAAGTGTAATGGAAAAAGATAATGCCCTTGCACGCAAGTCATTTATTGGAAAGAGGGTGGTTAAGTATTTAATGGGCTGGTCAAGCCCACCTCCACTATTCCACTCCTGCCAAGTCTTCACTTATTTTTCATTCACCTTCAAAATCGCTCTCCTCAACAGTTTGCCATTTTATATACAGTAATAATTTATCTTGAGAAGTTAACATATTTAAGTTGGCAGACAGCAAAAATGTCTTAACTTGCAGTTCCCTCCACCACCACCAAAAAAGATGATTTTGAATGCTTAAACGCAACCATCATTATCGCTTGTGAAGACCCCCCTTTGGGCTGTTCAGAGGACGCATAACTGTCTGCAAAACAAATTGTATTTGAAACATCCAACAACAACAAAAAGAAATGGCGGCCATCGGGTGGGAACCTCGTGCGTAACACCATCAAGCCACTGCCAGCACATATTTCTAATGTTAGTTAAACAAATTGAGTGCCAGCAGTGACTTAACACTAAAAAAAGTGAGTTTAGGAAAAAAAAACTCAGAGCGGGCATCCGGAACGCCAAGCCGCTGCTGGCTCTGAATTTGTTTCACTAGCATTATAAATATTTTCAATGGAATCAGGTAAGCCAAACCGCCTATGACATTAAAATTAATTACACTAACATTGCAAATATGTACCGGTGGCATATTAACAATATTAAACTGCTGCAATCACAAATTTCTAACATTAGTAAAAGAAATTCAATGTGGACGGAGGCTTAAAGCTGATTCACATATACATAAAAAAACAAATTGAGTGCGGCGGTGGCTTGGTAACATTATGCAAACAAAGCCGCGGCCTGTATAACATTAAAGAACAAAAGTACATTAAGCAAAATTTAAAAAAATAAAAATGGGGTCAAATAAATTCAATATAAGTCCATCCATTTATTTACAATAGGCAATTTTAAGTAAAGAACATTGCCATATCATAGACAAGATAGCACTTACCGAAACACAGCTTTACCTCTCATAAAATGTTCAGCAAAGAAACCACACTGCTTTCAGCTCTCTTCAAATGTAGAAACAAATGGATTACAAGAAACAAAATGGCCTACTTGTACAAACAAACACACAAGCACAATCAATCACACATCACTAACTGCACAGCCAATCAGGTGCTCCTTTCATCAAAACACATCACCAACCCCCACAAGTCACTAAATTTACATTTTTAGAGCCATTTTAAACAAAAACATAACTATTACAGTACCTTGGTTAATTTCAATAAAAAATACTGTAACATGTGTAACATAACTTGAAATCTGCAGTAAATATTTTTTTAAACATCAAGCAAATCAAATAACTTTAAAATAACATTAACAGGTGGCGGCTGCCATTTTGTAAGCATACATTGCTGACAAATTCACCACATGATACAAATTCAGCTAAAGAGTACAAAAAGAGGTGTGATTGGAGGGAACATGGGTGGGAATGAGAGGAAAATCCTATAGATTTCGCTTAGCAATTGGCGTTAAATGGGTGTGCCACATAGCCAAAGTACATAAAGGCCATTCTGTGGCCCCCTCGTGTAGCCATCTGCTCCCGGTGAGTAGCCTCTATGGCCAATTTGGCCTGCGCACCAGGCTTTCCAAGTGCATGCTCTCTCGATCCCTGCCTGGTCCTCTGAGCCGTTTCCTGGCCCCCCTGCTCTCCCCTCCTCTTGCCTCCCAGCTCACCCCATCCCCTGATTGGACCAACTGACCATTTAGCCACCCTTCCAGGACAGCCCTCTGCTCTGCCCGTCAGACCCCTCAGCAAAGGACCCTGGGCAAAGGACAGCTCCAGAAGAAGCAGCTCCAGATGGTGTCTGCCGGTGCCAGCAGGGGAAGCAGGCAGCTGTCAACGAGCAGCAACAGACAAAGTAGGTGTGGTGGGGACAGGGGTCACAGCAACCACAGTGCCCCACTAAACTAGCCCACATCTCTCTTACCTTATCTTCCCCACCACCCATGAGTTTTTTTTTTTTTTGAAAATATGTTTTTATTAACATTTTATAGGTTATTACTGCAAACATTGTGCCAAAGAAAACAAAATTACATTTATCCATTAACCCTTTTATCCCCCCTCCCCCCTCCCCCCTAGCCGTGAAGTCAAAAATAGAGTCCAGATTTAACAGTTCAAAGCATAATGCACAGTTCCAGAGCACAGGCGACATGCATGTATTGCACACTGGTCTTTGGGCTCCGCCAATTAGGCCCCCCTTGTGGTCGGGCAGAGAGCACGTCCCCGTTGCTGGGTGCCTGAGTTTCTGAATTTTACCGTTCCCCGATGTCTAGAAGACAGAAACCTGTCCCACCGCAGTGATTGGACCCCTTATGCTCTGTGCTCATATCTTTCAGAAAACGGGAGCCAGAGTTCACCAATGTTGGTCTTAGATTCGTCAAGGACATGTGTGAGGAACTCCATGTCATAGATCGCTCGGACCTTGTTGACCCATTCCTTTTCCTGTGGCATGTTTGGGCTTTTCCATTTTTGGGCCAGGCAACACCTGGCCGCCACCAGCATAACCTGAAGCATGTGGCCCTGAGTGTCCTCCTGATCTTCCCCCACCTCGATCCCAAAGAGGAGCAACCAGGGGCAGAGGGGTCTGTCTATCCCCTCAACCCCTTTGATCCAAGATAGGACCTCCCCCCAATATATCTGTACCCTGGGGCATGACCACCACATGTGTATGTAACTTCCGGTGGCGTTTCGACATTTCCAGCAGTGTGGGTCGTAGCCTGGGAGCATTTTGGATATTCTCTGGGGGGGGTAATGCCACCTATGTAGTACCTTTAGTGCCTGGTGTCTGTATTGGAGGGACGTGGTTGAACGATGGGCTCGGATACACATCTTGGACCATCTCTTATCGTCAATTGCCATGCCAAGGTCTCTTTCCCATTGCGTTCGTGCTGGGGGGGGATCCCTTGGTATCGACAGCAAGAGGAGTCTGTACAATCGAGCTATCACCCCCCTGGAGCCCCGGGTGGAGATGATCAGTTTCTCAAAATCTGTGAGGTCTCTCCTGAGAGTGTCCCCCCATGATGGTTCTGAGAGAACTCCCTTGAGCTGGAGGTAGCGGAATGGCGACAGTTTGCCCAGACCCAAGGCCTCCTCGAGGTCAGGAAGGGGCATAAAAGATCCCCCCACCCACATATGGCCTGTCCTAACGAGGCCCGCCTCATACCAACTCTGATATGCAGCTGGTTCTGCTATTTTAGCCAGGAATGGGGGCGCCCAAATGCAACTCAGTGGGGAGGGCCAGGTCGTGAGCCACCTGAAGTAGCTCCCCTCCTTCCAGATCGACCAGAGAACCCCTAACACCGGGTGTTCATGTACCCTCCTAGGGATGTGTGTTCTTGGGACCCATAGTTGTTCGTCGATCGTGACCGGGGCGAGAAGTCTATTGTCCAGGGCCACCCACTGCTTCTCCGTCCTAGGATTAAAATGGTCAACCAGGATCCTCAACTGTGACGCCTTGTAATATGTTTCAAAATCAGGGAATCCCACTCCTCCCTCCTCCTTTGGTCTAGTCAGGACATCGTAGGAGATTCTATGTTTCTTCCCCGCCCAGAGGAATCGAAGCAATGCCCGTTTCATTGAGCCAAAAAAGGGCTTCGGCACTTGGGTGGGGAGCATCTGGAAGAGAAACAGAAACTTGGGGAGTATCACCATCTTAATCAGGTTAAGCCGTGCCATCCATGAGAACCCCGCCGCCGCCCCCCATGAGTTTGAAGCATGCATGATGTACCTATCTCTGTTAACCCATATGTATCCACTAAGCTGTCAACCGTATTGCCTAGCGATCTCTTACATCTAGATGAACAGTATTCTTTCTGTACTAACCACTACAGAATGAACTGTGAGCCTTAGCCTGTGCCACATTTAGATAAAATTGTGAATATTAGCTTGCGTCACATCTAGACATGATTGTGACTATTAGCTTGCGTCACATAGGATTTGTGAATATTAACATGTGCCACATTCAGATGTTGCTTATTAGCTTGTGTCACATCTAGACAGGATTGTGAGTGTTAGCTTGTGTCACATCTAGACAGAACTTGTGAATATTAGCCTGTTCCACATTTAGATATAATTTTGAATATTAGTTTGCGTCACATCTAGACTGGATTGTGAATATTAGCTTGCATCACATTAAACAAGATTGTGAATATTAGCTTGCATCACATCTAGACAGGATTTGTGAATGTTGGCTTGCGTCACATCCAGACAGAAATGTGGAGACATGCACGTGCCACATCTAGAAAGAATTGTGAAAATGAATGCATCACATCTAGATAGTGATGCCACCAACCAGCCCACTAAAAAGCTCACCCTCCTGCATACACCTCACAAACTCTAACCAAACACAACCACACCTCTAAAGCTCACCAAACCACATGCACTTTACTACATCACAACAACAAAACAAATCACACATAGCCTTGCACATCAGAACACAACGGCTACCAACCGAAAATCACACCTAAGCTCACGTTACAGTGTTAACCGAACTGAAGCTGTCAACAGCACATTACTGCTCTCTTGCCCTTTTCCTTTTCAGATCCACCAGAGCGCCAGGGGACCACTCTGGTGGTGATAGTGCATGGCACAAATGTCCTTTAACATTAACATTACCATTCTCATATGTCATATGCATTGAAAAGCATTACCAACCTACATTTAAAGCCCATTTCTCAAGCTCTTGTGTTTAATGACAATAGTTTTGGATTCAAAGGTAGCACTATTAGTGCCAACTAATAGCCAAAAGTAAAAACAGGACCTCACACAGGTGCTGTTCAGAGCCACAAATCACACCTTTATTCATGCACATTATAACCTTTCATTTTCATTGATCATAAGATCACATCTATTAACCGATTAGTCATAGTAAAAAAAAAAAGAAATGTTACATTATGGCGCATACAATTTATGCAAGTTGAGGACCATGTTTTTTCCAGTCCACAGGGCATGCTGAGGACATGGATGGACATGCCCTAAGGAGTAAATTGGTTAATAATGGTGTTGGTATTTGTATTGGGTTTTATTGAAGGCAGCAGGGTTCACCCAGAAGGGTATCTTGGTGGATAAACTCTCTACACATGGAGGAATCCAAGGAGAAAAGGCAGTGCCAGCAGTAATAAATCAATGGTTTAATTGTATACTGACGAGCCAAGTTTTGAGGTTTTTCCTAAACACTAGATGATTAAGTTCTTCAGGCAGAGAGTTCCAAAACCTTGAGGCACGGACCCAAAAGAACTGGCTACCCACAGAGGACTTCTTGATTCTGGGATCAGATAAAGTGCAGATGACTGAGATAATAAAATTCTGGCAGGTACATAGCGCATTCAGTGATAACATTGTTGGTTGATTTTAGCAAAGAGCTTTACATGTCTGGCACGTGGCCTTCAAGGGTACACTATATTTGGCCAGAAGACAATGAAGAGCTTCTAGTACAGAGTCTTTGTGCCAGAATTCTGTACAATCCAAAATTTAGAAAGCACAGCTGAATGCATTCACAGAAAAATCACGTTGGCCAACTCAACGTTAATAACTATGACACAGTAGAGGAATGACTGAATAGGAAGCAAATGTTTCATTCCGTTAAGATGAAAGAACAGGTTTTAGTTACTTTAGCAATCTGATGTCCTAATAATAATGTGTCTATCAAAATACCCGTGTTCCTCATCAGTGGTGGGGAGAGAGGCAAGGACCCAACTTCTCTAGCAAAAATGAAGAAATCCAGGTGTCCATATGAGTATTGCCTGTTAGCAGCAGAGTTTTATGTGGGTTGATGTTATGGTAATTTTTAGCCATCCAGCATTTTATGGAATGAAAACAGTCACATACTTTTCAGGATGTAAGATCATCTGCATAAATTAAAAACAGCCTGACACTCTTGACGGTATCTCCTCAATAAAACAGGGTACAATCATGGAGGTCATCACATATTTTAACCATGCGTCACATTTAGATAGATTTGTCATTTAGATTTTTGAAGATTAGTCAATGAAGTCACACCCCTGCAGGCTCACGCCAGAAAAAATACAACCCGCTAGAGAAAAAAGGCCCAAGTCACCACTTGCAAACATAACCAGTATTTATTTCTATAAAATAGAAATGCATTAGCAAAGAACTCTGCTGCCGCCGAATATTCTGCCAACATTTTGCCAAATTGGCGATGTGCTGCAAGCTAAAAGGATGGCCGGCGGCATCGTTGTCGTCATCATATACAGAAAAAACCTGCATGGCTGGTTGGAGAGAACCTAAACATGGGCCGCCCATTCCATGAGGGAGACTGGGCCATTGGTCCCAGCCGTCTTGTCCATTTCCATCAACTTGGTGCCGCTGGACTCGTCATCCATGATAACACAGGGCCTAACAAGCAGTTACCTATTCTAAAAATAATGCCACACTATTACTATAATGATGCACCTGGCAGACGCAGAGATGAGCCCAGGGGGAGAGCCAAGGACAAACCAACTCACATGCTTTACTAACTCCCAGATGCACCAGTAGTCTCCAAGGTTATCTGCCCTCCTGTGGAGCTATGATGGCATCTCACAGCACAAATCACGGGACCCGAATGTGAAGGAAGGATAAACTTGCTTTCTAATCTTTCTGATCGATCAGGGGTCTTACAGCTTTATGACTGGTGGTCTGGGCCTGGTTGGCACTGTGGTATGTGGGGGTCTTGCGATCAAAGCATTGAAAGTCTGTAACTCTAACGTGTGGGGTGTTTGCACTGAGGGGTCATGCTATCTGTATCGTAGGATGGTAACTGCCAGGATGTGCTCTTCCCCCTTCTCGCGGCCTTGTAGAGCGCATTCATTCTGGGGTGTGAAGGCCTACAGCATCTGAGACAATGTCAGGCTTGACACTCACCAAAGCTTGCTCGTGGTGGGGGCTGTGCCTGTGTGGGCCATGCAAATCTCTTAATAACACATTTGGTGCCCTTTTGCTGTGCTTGGGCCAACTGTCTGCGAGTAACCAATATAGCTTCTGCAATTGCCTCTATTATATAGCTTCTAACACATGCACTACATGCATTACCCAAGTTACCAATATAGCTTCTGCACTCGCCTCTACTATATATCTTCTAATGCATGCAATGAAGGCGCCATTAGAGGGTCAAGGGTATCCCTCCAATTCTGCCCAGGCTCTAAGGAACATAAAAGAGCTAAGGCAAGCATACTAACCTTTGGATCCCCCCAAAAATAGTTTTCTTTTTTGCTAAATTCTAGCACTTTAACTAGATTCAAAATACAAGCGCAAATGTTTGTTTTTGTCTTTACCACTAGGCTAAAACAAAATCTGAGACTGGAATCCTTTTTGAAAATTCGAACAAATAGGGATAACAATAAGTAATTGAAAAGACAGAAAACGTGAGACAAACATTATTGGTGAGCGCCACCTAGACATATGTTATACATTTTGAGATGAAAATTTCGCCTTTCCACCTTCTGTCTATACACTACTTATGAAAATTTTAATTTTGGGTTGGTTTGAGTTTATTTATATATAACTAACCATTTGTAAGGCCACAATGTTTTTGCATAATGTATAATACTTTGTTTTCTAGAAAAACTCTCCTGATGATCCCTTGTGAATGGTATAAAAAGGGTGAAACACTTGTAGAGAGACCACAAATCTGAAAGGTCACATACCCTGTGCAAAACTGAAAATAAAAGAATACATTTAAGCAAACTTTGAAAAGTGTAGAAACTATTACTTTGGCGCTCACAATTACAAATTGAAGTTTTTATCTGTTGCAAGTGTAAATGTACAACTAACCAAACATCTTTAAATGCTATCTTTGGCAATCAAGATAAAGATACAATACCACTGCTCACAACCAAACCTAAAAATTGAAAGCTAAAAATCAGAATTCGCCCAAAGAATTAGGTCCTGTTTAGATTGCCAAGATTGTGTTTTCGCCATGCACTATCCAATCATACACTTTCTTGGGCATACACCCCCCGCCTCCTGCTTCCTCAGTGTGCGGTTTACAATTTAATTCTCATTCGTAATTGCTTAGGGGATTGGGAATCCCCTCTCTCCTTCCCAACATCATGCATCACATTTAGATAGATTTATGAAAATAAGCCATGTGTCACAATAGTTAGATTTGTGTAGATTAGCCACGTGTCACATTAGCTGTTTAATCTTGCTGTACTCAGAAGAACAATTTGGCCTCATTACGAGTCTGCCGGTCCGAAAATAAGAGTGCCGTTAGCAATGTACCGGCACCCTTTCCGGACTAGCAGACTACTAATCTGCTTTCCTGGGCCTGTGCACCTGGCAGGTCTGACCTGCCGGGCGCAACTACCCCAGAAAGCAGAGTTGTCACGGAAGCAACAGCACCATTAGCAACAGTGACGGTGCTTCCATGTCCCCACTCCCATGGAGTCCTATGGGGATCGATGGGAATGGGTACTAACATTTTCCACAGGGTAATATCCTGGGCCACCTGGACTTTTAATATCCCAGTGGCACCGGGAAATCAGGCAGCAGAAACAGTGTATCAGTCAAGCTGCAACCCGCTGATAGCACTGGCGGGTTACCGCCGGACTTGTAATGAGGACCTCTGTGTCTAGTATATCTAGTATGTGTTTCTGTGCAGTTAGGGGCTAGTGGAAGTAGCCAATGTTTTGCATTTAGAGGAATTTGTGGGGTTGGCTAGTGTGTTGAGCTCAGAGGGGTGGTGGGGGCGGCCAATGTATTGCACCTGTAAAATTGGAGTGTACCAATCAGTTGCAGGTAGATGATTTCTGCGTACTCACTTGGAAGAACTTTGAGCGAAGCCAATGTACTAACCACCCTGCTCCTGCTCCCCTCCAACATACCTCTACATACACACCCTATGGTCTAGCCAAACTATGCAAAAACACACACCAACATAACTAACATTCACATACAACTAACAATCCCAGGCACTGGATCTTATCCCTACGAATACAAGGCAGTGCACACAACCATAACTACCAGCCAAATTACACATGAAAAATGCAAAACACACAACCCAACAAAACAAACACCAACATACAACAAACAACCCAGACACTGGACCTACCCCTTACGGATACAACAATCTAGTGTGCACGATCAAAACTACCGGTCAAACTACACATGAAACACACAAACACACACAAAGCATAGCAAACACTTGCATACAAGGTTCCTCAGTGTAACAGTTATACAATCATCCTAAAATGTGTAGCTATTACCAATCCAATCCACTCACCTAGCCATAGTTACTGAATGAGGGTTTATAGATGGACCATTGATACAGGTTTTGATACATTTCTTTACCGTATTTATTAAGGAAAATGTTGTTTCTGCAGAGGGGGCTTTAAGTGGGATGGGGTTTGGCTATAATCACTGTTAAAGGAGCTGCCTGTCGAAGGAGGTCAACATGGACAAACATGCTGCTTGGTTTTGGTTGAAGGTGCAGTAGTTTTGTTTTATTGTTCATAGCCTTAACCTGGTTGTCTCACCCTGCTGTATTTCCCAACACTACTACCTCCACTGGTGGTAAAACATGTTTATTTATGCTGCTATTACTCTTAAGATTTATTGTACTTTTGCCCCTCTTGGCCATTCTAATTCTTTGATTTTGTGATTGTTTGCGGTTTTAGTGTTGGGCCAATGTCCTTGATGTGCTTTGCCAACTTGTTGGAGGTAGAGCGAGGATTGAAGGGGGACAAGCTGCAGCAACCAGACCACAGTTGCCACTGCCAGCCTTGGGTGATATATTGGGGTGGTCCATGTTGTCCGTACCAGGTGTTTTTTTTCCATCAAGGGGAGACATTCTGCACTTGATGAAACCACTGAGATGATCGAGTCCAGTGAATTGACCACAACTGACTCATTAGAGAGGCTATTTCCCATGATTTCATCACAAGGCTGCAACATTAGCCTTGAGGGACTAGCTCCAGTGCCTCAAAATCTCCTCTGTAGCCCTTTTCCCTTCCAGTTGACACAGTCTTTTGTTGTCGGTCCACATCAGGGCATAGGGAGATCTCTGCCACTGTGGTTCATGTTTCAAGTTCACCCGCTATCAGTTTAAGGTAAATATCAATGGTTCCAGTGTTGAGTATTTTGGGAGGGTCTGCCTTGATTGGTGATTTAGTGGCTTTCCTTTTAGTCATTGAAAGATCAACTTGTCAACTATCTGCTGATACTCCCCAATAAACTAGGAAGGCCATTAGAGACAAAAGGTTGCTTTTCCACCTAGTTTTTTTCTGGTGTCCCTCTGAGGTATGTACGTGGCAGAGTAAGGTAGCCTGAGGATGGAACGGAGAAGACACAAGCAGCCAAACCACTGCAAAAGGTGATATGGATTACAGCACGCAGCTGGCAATTTTCTCATTAGCAGTTTTGTTAGACATGGGTTACCCTTCCCTCCTCTGGCACATGGGGAGATACAGGGGTGACACCGGGGAGGTACTGTATCATTTAACACTGAAAGTCAGAATAAAGTAAATACCATTACTTAAAGACTACACCACAAACATGTTGATAGACCAACACACGATCCAAAACATTCTCCACAAGTCCTAAAGCAAGCATTCACAGATTACTAAAACCCAACTATTCACTACTCTCGAATGAGCTAACAAATTAATCAATACTAAAATTAGGGGCATACCAACAATCATCTTCGAGTAACTCTTCAGCCGAATTGCAGCTGAAAATGAGATATTCGGCATCGGCCAAATACTTACTTAATTATCACTCAAAGCTGGATAGTTTTTCCTACAAAATACATTATGTACTGCTTTAATTGTGTGCTGTCACATTTTTGATTCGGTGCAAGCAGAGCAGAGGTGTGAAAGTGCAAAACAAAGTCAGTGGTCGAAGTGTACGAAAAGAAGTAGTGGAGCTATGTTTCCGTGCTGGCCTGCACCCACTCCCCACAAACCCCATCACATCGTCCCCTCCCACACACAATACACCCCACAAACACTTGCACGTGCTGTTTAAGGGAACGGTCAGTGCAGTGCACTGAAGTGCCAGCTGCAACGTCTTCCTACACATTTATTTTAAAACTAAACCATTCCGGAATGGTTTCTTTTTAAAATAAAAGTATAGGAGCTGTAAAGGGTGATTTAAAAAAGTACAGGAGCACCGCTCCAACCGCTCCCGCTCACTTCGACCACTGAACAAAGTCCTTGCCCTTTATGCGCTGGAAAGACAGACTTTCATCTGTTGGTTTGCTGGGAAAGGGTGAGCTGAAGCAAAACTCTCAATATTTTGAATATATCTCTGGTTTCCCTTGCATTTTGCTGTTGATAACCATGGAGCTGCAACAACCGTTTATTAAAATGGTATCTATGTTAGGTGCTTGTTGATTTGCTGATGACCTGTGTGAGAAATCTGAAAGTTACAGGTTCCAATCCCACCAATTCCCAATCCAAACAATTTAATTAAGTGGCTTAATATTGCTGTTGCAAAGATCCCCGTAATTCCAAACTGTGAATAAAATGCTCTGGATGTAATGTGCCAGCAGCAAAGTACTGAATTCAGCCTCCAGGCCAAAGCTAACGAGCAAGTAAGATGGTTCAGTGGGAAATGTGCCTGACAGAGGGATGTACTTGTAATATCGAAACATAGGTTATAATTCCTGCCCTCCAAACATCTCATGTTGCCCTTTCAATTGAGTAAAAGTGAGAAATGTTATTGAAGAACGTGGCTATATTTTTTTTAAAAATATTCCCCAGTGCGTGGCTGCAGAAATACTCCTCCCAACAATAAAGTTAAAAAAGAGGGATATTTGTGACAGGTTTGCAATCTAGTAACATTGGACCAAATGGATGTGCAAGTGAAACAAAAACATATCATAAAAATGCTCATGCTAACATAGCCCAGTGGGCTCCCAGTCCGCTCCTTACTTCCTGGAGATTGGCTGCCTTGAGATTCATCACTGACCAGCTCTTCCAGTCGGGAGGTGCAGCTGGCCACAATCGAAGGCCAGAAGCTAAGGCCTGCACCAGCAGTCTCTGCTGTCTCTAAGCAAGGCAGTATGAGGGTCCCAGGTGCTCCAGCCTACCTCAATGCAACAATGATCTCTGCATGGCAAGCAGAAGGTAAGCAGAAGGCCGGGGCCGCATCTGCACCGCTAGCAACCAGTTATCACGCTCTACCCCTTGTGTTCGAAATCTGGCCTGTGGATGGCACATTCTGTTGCCTGCCACATCCCACTTCCTCCCCTCGCTATTAGCTCGTCCCCAAGGACCTACCTTACTGAAAAGCCTCATTGTCTGTTTCTCAACACTTGCCGCACCTCCGGCGGATTCGTAGCTAACCCCCTTGATCCAATCCCCTTTAATTGTCACTTCTTGATGACCCCAGGCCTCAGCAACCCGAGCGGACCATAGCATCTGCTTATGGCCTCCTAGCATCGCAAAGAATTTAGCCCAGCCTCAGAACAGGCAACCAGCAACTCCCTACCGCCCTGGCAGCTAAGAAACATGCATGTCGGAAGGTAGAAATGAAGTGCGCCCCTTACCCAACAGCTATTGATTTCCTGCAACAATATGTTGAGAGTCCGAACTGAACCCATGCTCTGCCCTTCCACTCTATGCCAAATGGCCGACAGGAATTACAGATTAAGAGTGCACACTCTGCCTCTACATGTTGTCTGTACAAGCCAATCCACCCATAGCGCAGCCTCCACACCGAACTGCTGCAACAGGCCCAAAAGTAATTCCTTCACTGCACAGATGTCGATCCCTGTCTCTGACAACCCACCACTGTCTTCTGGCAAATCTGTGTCTCAAAAACCACAAGGACACAATAGCAGCCCTTTGTCAGTTACTGTAACCCACTATCTCTGCGTGCTACACATGACCAGCTGACCACAACGTCTATGAGATCCTTGTCCTCTATTTCTCAAGCAAACAAACACTTGTGTATAGGCGCGTTACAAACGCCATATCATATCATATCATAAACTCTGCGCCAACGTGTCCCCAAACCTATGTATCGGCCGCAAGAAGGGGCATTGCTCCCTGAAGCCTACTCACAGCGCCACAGAAGCCAGCACTCTCCTGAAACTCCTGGTCATCAACCTGAAACTCACATGTACCTATCGCTCTACGAATGCTGATATTGCCTCAAATATCCTCTGTAGCATAGCCATCTCTATGGCCTCTCGGAGCACTTCCAAAATTGGTTGAACTGTGACAGCCCTATTACCAAGGACTCTATGCCTAAGTATGATAATATATCATATGCTATACCTGCCAAAAATGTTAACCTGCCTCTGACCGCCATTGGGAGAAAATCTCTGCACAATGTCTTTCCTGTGAAGAACGTGAGTATGCTGCTGATTTCAAATGCTGGTAACACACAGAGCACTCCCAATCAAGCCAATATTGTTGAATTACACATGGTGCCAAATTCTGATACCGAGCCTTACCATGCCAATACTGTTAACTCACCTGCTGCAAATGCTGTTAGTATACAGGCTCTCAATGTGATTAATAGACCCATCTATGCCATTACTACTTACATGCCTCTAACCGGCATTGTTTGTAAGGATACGTACAATGTCACTCCTACAGTCAATGTGAATATGCTGCTGACTTCAAATGCTGGTAACGCACGCATCGCTGCCAATCTGGCCAATATTGTTGAATTGTACATGACTCCTAATGTTGATACTACACCTTGCCATGCCAACATTGCTAACTCATCTTTTCCCAATGCTGAACGTATTCTGGCGACTAATGCTGTTAATACCTCCACCTATTTTTGTGATATCTGTATGCCGGCAACCTCCATTGCCAACAATGCACCCTGCAAAGCCACTACTGTAATTTTAGGGAAAATGTCCACAACCCCTACTGATGACTTTACCCCCTGCAGTACTAATTCTGTCACCTCACCTCGGATCTCCAATAGCAAGACTGTCCCCATCTTTGCTAAAACTACCAACGTGGCCACAAAGCCCTTGACCACTAAGGCCAGCAAGACCCCAGTTTATGACAATGTGGCCTAAGCAGCTATCAACCCTGCCCTTGTCCTCCCATGCCTGTACGAATAATGCCCCTCCTATGAGAGACCCAACAATAGAGCACCCCTAACATAGTATTCCAATACCTCACCCCTGCTACCTCAGCAAGCTCTCCCAAACCAGCAAATGGGAACACCCCAGCCGCTGTAGGCAGGAATCCTGCCTCTACCAAGACCAGCTCCCGCAAGTCGGCCCAGAACTCCATGCCTCCCCTCTCCAAGCCACTGCCCAAGCCAACCCTCTCAACCACAGACACTTGGTTTCACCTGAATCCAGCCCAACTAGGCACAAAAACAGGAGCACCCTATATCCCCCTCGAACTGTGCCTTGATCAACGTCCGCTCCCCTTCAGCACAATGACTTTCCGCTCCCTTCCAGCACAATGACTTACTCACCTCCCAGCACCTCAATACCCTAGCCATCTCAGCAACTTGGCTCAATTACACTTCCGGTCCGCCCTTTCACTAGCCCTCCCCTCAGGCTTTACAATCTACCAACAAGACCGCCCCAATGCCAAAGGAGGAGGGGTGCCCCTCGTGGCCAAAGAGTCCCATCCTCTTAGGCAGTTCAACACTTCTCTAGAAGGGAATGTGGATATCTTGTCCCTCAAGTTGACCACCTCCCCCACCAGCACCATCACGCTCAACATTGTCTATCGCCACCCCGGCCCCTTGTCCAGCTTACACAAGAATCTCCTCCACATCATAGAAAATAATATAAATAATTCATCCAAGATCATTCTAACGGGTGACCTGAACCTGGGCCTCAATGATCCTCAGGGCTCTCATGCAAAGACAATTGCCAAAGGCCTTAAAACCCTAGGCTTTAGTCACTGCATCAATGATCCCACCCACTTCAAAGGCGGAACACTGGATTGGATTTCAGACCTCAATTGTCTGCCCTCTATCATATCCAACACCCCATGCACTTGGTCAGATCGTCACATCATCCACTTCACCATCCCCCATCCTAAGAGTCACAAGCCCCTGACCATGCCACATTGCGTAGCTCCCGCATGCTGACAAAAGAAAGCTTACTTCCCTTCCTTGACGTCCCTAATCTCAAGCCTCCCTTCTCCAAGTATCCCAATGTCCTTGTAGAGTTCTACACCCCCACCCTAAATAAGGCATTGGTGGCCATTGCCACCCTGATAGCTTGAAGAGCAAAACACATCAGACAATCTAACGCATGGATCACCACAGAGCTAATAGAGCTCCGAAATCAATAACTGCTTTCCCAATCAGAATTGCAAAAACAAAAATCTGCCTCCACGAGAAGAGTTCATCAAGGTAGCCAAAGCATACAAACAGGCGATTATTCTGGCAAAATTCACCTCCTTCAATCAATCAGAGAATTGCCAATGCCAAATCAGACTGGAGGGCCATTTTCTCCATTTTCTGGGAACTAGAGACCCCGACTGCCACCCCTCAAACCCTTACCAAGGATGTAGCTTGGTGAACAAATATACAAACTGCTATGCTCTTTAAAATGTACCTACTAAACAAAAAAATCCTCACCTATCAGAACATCCTGCACACACCCCACCACACAGATACAGCACCTACCAAGGACACATCCACACTGGACTGGCCAAGGGTCTCCTTCAAGGTGGTCTAGGAACAAGAACGTCTCTCCATCCTGAAAAGCCTCAAATCCTCAAAATGCAGAGGTGATGTCTGCCCTGCCAAGATCTTCAACGACTGCCCAGAAATACTTGCTTCTTTTATCACTGGCTTTATCAATGCCTCCTTTGTCACGAGATGTGTCCCATCTAGCCTCAAGGAAGCCTGGGTACTACCCCTACTAAAATAAAACTTGCCAGACCCACAGCCCTCAACAATTATAGGCCCATCACGACAATCCCATACTTGCTCAAAATTCTCGACGGAGCTGCTTATCTGCAAGTCCAACCCTTCCTAGAAACCAACCACATACTTGGCTTACGCCAATCCGGATTCAGCCGTGGACATGGCACAGAATCAGCACTGCTGGACTTAAAAATAACAGATGAAGAAGATCAGGGACAGTGGTAAACCAGCCCTGCTCCTCCATCTGGACCTATCAGCTTCATTCAAGCTAATGGATCACAAAATCATCTGCCACCACCTCACAACCTCTAGCCACTTCTCGCAGGAAGCAACCTCCTGCCACCACCTCCTGGTTGGGTGGTCATTACAAAAATGTGTGGATCATGGAGGTATCTGGGTCAACAGGGCATTTTCCATCAAACCTTTGGCTTATTTTGCTGGGAGCATGGTTTTTATACTGGTCGGAATTGATAATGGGAACTTCCAACTTATTGACTCTTTTAGTGACCAGAATTTTAAAGCCTTGGGAATACAGGAAATACACAATTGGTGTGTAATTGTACTTGTGTATAATTGTTTTTCCTTCAAGCTTCTTCAGAATGAGAAAGAGTTACCTCGAGCTAGACCTCACATTGGATATTCAGGTAATGAAGCCATCCCATTTAGCCACAATGATAGCTTGTTTATAGCTTGTCATGTATTTTTTATAGGCAGTTAATATGATGTGCCAGGGATTTTTGTGCCACGTGTGTTTGCATGCCCTTTGAAGCTTTCTGAAGCTGATGACTTCATCACAGAACCATTTGTTCTTCTTTGTCTTGGTTTTAATTAACTTTATTCAATCTGGAGCAAGCAGGTCAATAGCTCTCGTGATGACCTTGTGGAATTGTTCCACTAACTCAGTAATGTCTGTGACAAATACTAGTTTAGAAAGGGGTGACTTTTGTGAAATTCCTTATCTGTTTTTGTCATCCTGGGGTGAGTATTAACTGCTGTAATTTTGCAGTAATCTTAAAGCAAAAGGAATCATGCAGTGGTCTGACAACGTACAAGCTACAGACGAGATTGAGGAGGCATTAGTGTTATATATGTTATGACCCAGTCCAGAATGTTCCCTTCCTTAACATCTTGTCTATGTCCACTGCCTCAAAGGCTAACGGTAATGATGCTGCTTCAATGTCTGCATCATTGATGCCCACAAGTAAAAAATCTCCCAGTAAAATCCCATGAGTGAATGGCTTAGTTATATGGCTGAATAAGGCCAGCCATTGTTGCTAAAACAATGCTGAGTTCTGTGGGAGGGACTCTATAGAGTCCACAAATTAATGGACGTGTTGTGGTCCACACTTAACTTAGCAAGGGCAGATTCACAATCGTCCAGATATAGAATCTTGGTCATATGGATTATTAAGGTATTTTAATAAATATGAGATTTATATGAATCTGTGGATGTAAACTCACCATGAGATGATGGTGAGTTTACTTCCACTGACCTGGATAAGTGATTGACTCCATCTGAGGCAGCCGTTTGTGATGTGCTCATTGTTAATGCTGAAGTAGGTTCTCGCTGTTGTTCTCCAGTTATCCAGTTGGTTAGTGTACATTTTGGTGTTCAAAGTATTTCTTCAGTGCAATAGCCTTAAAACAAGGGTTAAATTTCACGTCCAATGGAAGGAGCACCCAAGCTACTTCAACAACCTGTCCATTCTAGCTGATTACTCTATGTAATTTGTAAATATGTAAATACTGGCCTCTGGCTCTCAATGCTAAACATTATCTATTCTGGGTTTATATTTTTATTTCCAGTCAATGCACATATGCTCTTATGTAAAGGCATCTATCTGCTCCCTATTAATGACTACTTTGTAAGTCACAATCAAATACAAAAAGTAGGATGGCACGTGTAAAAAGGATTCAAGCTATTACAGAATACAGTTCCCTCAGATGGTTAAAGCAGAAGTGATTTTTAGTAGAAAGCCCTTTATTATTTTGCTCTTTACGGGAAGAGAATAATTTTGGTAGACAAACATAGGACATGACCTAATCTTCAGAGTATTTGTTCTAAATAAGTGTGGATGCACATTCAAAAACAGATTGTTCAGAGGTAGGAAATTAAGAGCACTTTAGGAGAGCCTATTGGCAAAGCATGTTATTTGCATCAGCTGGTTGCATGCTGGTAACATTTGAGTACATGACTTATTGAACTTTTAGATGTATTAATTGTGCAATTATAAAAACAAACACATTGACTGTGGTGCTTTGAGGTGTAAATCTAAAATAAACACATTTTGAATGACTGAATATCTGACATTTAAATAAACAGTATGTCAGATCCAGGCTGTAAAGAAGAACAGACTTCACATTGAAGAGCACAACCACCCCCTCTCCCATACAGTCAGAGTAATTTGTTTGTAAAAGAGAGTAAACAAGGGTAATCATTCTGTTATAAATATGGGAGTGTGAGGTTTTAAGCCAAAAATCTGTTGAAACAAAATGTTGAGAGCACAGAACTAAATGAGATCGAATTGAAGGAGACATTTTCATTAGAGGCAGGTGGCTAACATTTTAGCATATGTAGTTAGTGGCATTTAAACTATACGAAGTGAGCTACTGCTTTACACAGACAAAGTGCAAGAAGTTATCCTCGTGCAATAACTAAACAAACAGTGTGTCCCTATAACTATTTATTAATAAACATGTCTCAATCCTCACCAGACACCTATAATCCCCAACATTCTTCCCCCACATTATCTTATCCACCACTGAGTCCTCTCACATAAACAAGGTGGTGGCATTTGTCATCATATTTAAAGACACACTCGCACATACCAACCCCACAAACCCCCAAATACATCCTTTGAAGCACTCACTCTCATGTGCCCCCTCCATAAAACCAACACCCCACCTGATGTACCACCCCCAACACAAAAACCCAACGTCTGCACTGACTAGGCTGGCTTCAGCACTAAAAACCACAGCTCTCCTGTATAAATATCTACCTTGGGGACTTCCACCCTGATAGCTCCCATACAGGCAGCAACCTCAAACACACCCCATGTGACCTAAAACAACGCATACCCTATCCCGCACACTCAGCTGGCAACAGCCTGTACCTTTTGATTTTAAGCAAAAATCACGTCTTTGTGGAAAATCAAATCTGGGTATTGTGGTCACACCACTTTGCTATCCCCTTCACGCCCACTGTACCACACAAGATCCTCCCACCTACCACACATCTACCTCACCCCTCAGCCAGACTAATCAAACACATTACAACTGCTGCCTTAGCACCACTCATAACAAACAACTTCCTCCACACACAATCATCACAGAGGCACTCAACAAAATTGACCCCCTCAAATTGCAAAAAAGTAGTCTCCAAAATAAGCAATGGTTGAACAGCTCCAACCTTTATATCAAACCGGAAGCCAGATGCCGCCACCAGAACACCACTGAAATACTGCTACAACAAATAGAAAAAAGCCATACACAATGCCAAAGCCACACATTACCACCAAGAACACTAGTCCACCACCACTAGTACACAGAAATCATTCAACATGATCACATACCTCTCCAAACCACCGTCTACCGCTGTAGGCAGTTGCCTCATGGACTACTTCAACTCCATGGACTACTTTAACTCCAAAATACTCCACAATACACATCTGGAGAGACCATCCCTCTGTCTCCCACCCCAAATCCCAAACATTCTAACACTTGGCAAACCTTCCACCTCATCGACACAGACACCATCTTATCACTCTTACTACCAAAGAAACGTGCACACTTCCTGGATGATCCATGCCCACTTCAACCCGCATACAGTTGTATCACCATCCTCCCTCACAAGTGGCTCAACATCATCAACAGCTTTCTCTTGCATGGTACTATCCCATCTGCACTCAAAACTGGACAAATCTCACCCCTCCTCAATAAACCATTTCCCAAGCCCACACTTCATGTTAAATATAGTTCCATCATTATCCTACCATACCTCAACAGAATCATGGATCACTTTGTCACTACCCAATTTCAACAACACATTTCGCGCCTTGAAACACTTGTGTATAGGCGCGTTACAAATGCCATATCATACCTGAAACAATATACTGTACCGCTTTCAATATGGCTTTCTACCCGGACACAGCACTGAGAATGCTACACTTCACATCCTATATTACCTCCACAAAAGGACACACAGCACTACTCATGCAACTCAACCTCTCTGCAGTTGTTGACTCCATCAACCATGCCATTCTACTCCACAACCTATACCACAGGATGATACTCTCAGGGATCATTCTCTACTAGTTCACCTCCTTCCTTACTGACAGGACACATTTTGTGTCTATGCCCCCTTTTGTATCAGAATCCACCGCAGCCAACTAAGGGGTTCTGCAAGCCCCCCCCATATCTTTACTCTTGTGCAACCTATATGATGAATCCCTTGGGCAGACCGTTAGAAACACAATGTTCATTTCAACTAATATGCAGATACCACACATATACTTCCAAATATCATCCCCCTCCCAACTCCACATCCTAAAAAGCTGCCTCTCCACCATCACCACCGCCACCTGCATGGCCACCTACTTTCTAAAGATCAACCCTTCCTCAATAGCTCCTCAACTGCCTCCCTAGAATTGCAAACCCAAACTCACCCCATGGATCAAGGAACTCACCACGGACAACCCACATATATCCAGGAATGTCATTTGGGGATTGCCAGGGGTTGCCTGGGGTTTTAATGGAAGCTCCTGGGCTGTGCCCTGCGCCATGTGGCTCTTTATTTATGGAGTGGCTGGCTTTCTTGTTCAGGCTTCTTTAGAATTAAAACAGGGAGTTCCACAAGTATTATACTTTGAGCAGTGACCCTAAATATGAAAGAATATGAATAACACATAGTTTGTCTTACTGGAATCTATACAATAATTGCTAGACTTTTGAAGATTTATTTCAGGCACACTTCAGGGAGTGAGTCACTGACTTAGTCTGCTGTTAAACACCTCATATTCACCTCATATTCACAATGCAGAAAAGACTTCCACAAAGTATTTAGAGTAGAATAAGCATCCATTTCGGACTATTTATTTCGCATTTCAAAGGTGAAGTTATAGCATGTTTTGTTCTACCGTTGTCTTTGTCTCGATCATCACAAGACATTCCATCTTGGTGTGTGTCCTCCTTGTGCCTAAAAACTTGTGTACAGTAGAGAAATGTTTGACCACAGCACATAAAGTGGTCCTTGATTTCATTGTGCCACAATTAATGCTTTGTTACAAGGTGTCTATCTTTCCTATCTCCATGGCATGGTGTTCAGGATGTTTGTTTGTATGTATGAGGTAACAGGTGCCCAGAGTATGCGATGCCGTATGAGTGCGCTGCTTTCCCTGCGCTACTCTAAACTCTTTAATGCACAATTATGAACCCTCTCAATGGTATGTATTTTGTCAAACTCTGAAGCCTGAAAAGTAGATCCATGCAGGCTTGACATGTGGTCAACTTTGCACCGGACCTGCAGATGAACTTGACTGCTGTTAAATCTCAGTTACCAGTTTAATGGTATCTATTACGAAGAATTACGAAGAGTAATTTGCTTTCTGACATTGAGAACATTCAGACATGTAATTTCTCAGTTTATAGCCAGTAAAATAGCGATAGCCTGAAAGACAGCTCAGTGGGTTGAGCGCTCACTACTGCAACGTGTGTGTGATCCCGGCTTCGCCAACTCAGTCTATCATCCTTTTGATGTTCATAAATGAGTACCAACACAGGTTGTTTGATATTGTATGTATATTTATTCTATATAAAGTGCTTAAGCGGAAGTGCTGTATAATAACAAATCATTATCATTTGGCCTTGAACGTCTGCAATCACGGTAATTTGGTAATATGGCCTATACACACTAACATTAACGATACATATGGTGATCCGTTCTTGTTTGAAATGTATATCACATTGCAGTGATATTGTAATCCTATTTTTCATAGTGTACTTAGGAACAATGCTATGTGATGCCACCTCCTCAAGGGGTGAAAAGTCATGTTCCATCACTTCATGTCAGGTGGGGTCAAATGACATCACTTCCTGTGATGTCATCAGAGGTCAAGGGTCATGTGCTGTCCCGTCCACTTCCCCTGGCATTTTGGTGAAAGGACATCCCTGCACATATCCCTCTTCACACCTGTCAAATCTCTTTGCTTCACCATCACCCCACCTTTAATCTGCAATTACACCTTCTACATAAGACCAGGCGCATCCTTACTCCTGATGACTTCTGCAACTCAGCCAAGCGCTAGTTCACTCCAAGTTGGACTATGGCTATGCTCTCCTCGCTGGACTCCCCGGCAGCACCCTTGCCCCTCTGCCAACCATACTAAAATGCAGCGGCCCAACTCAACTTCCACCTACCTAAACATTCACATATCACCTGAGCTCTCACACAGCTCCACTGGCTCCCCATATCCAAATGTATTGCCTTTAAAGGTCTCTGCATTGTTTTTCAAGCCCGATAGTGTTGGTTTCCCAAGGATGGACTACTTTCTGATGTAGTTGGAAGTTGATGGTTAGCTTCAGAACCCTATGACATGCTCCAGCTGTTGGACAATCAGGTGATTAGAAACATAGCCTAGCATTAGTCGTTTCTCACAAGCAAGTCTGAAGCACTGATCTTCAGAATTGTATTCCAGGTAAAGGCAATAATCTGTATGAAGCTGCATCTCCATCATTGGTAATCTCTGAGGCAGAGAGACTTTGGAGATGCAAGAGGATTTCTTCCAGGGCCAGAATGGGATGGTCAGTGGAGTGTTCAAAGGTTGCTCATCTTGTCAGTGAGTAACTTCCAACATGTATATGGCCGTAGACAGGGGTGAACTTCTACACGTGAGTGCTTGAAGTGGCCGATGATGGAAAAGGGAGCCCCTAATCTGCACAGCATCATTTTATCGTTAGGGGGTTGATGAGCTGAGCCATGTTATGTTGTTTTGCCATTGCAAGAAACCTTTCCATTTTTTATTCTCAAAGGTAGCACCCAAAACCGAGAAGATGATCATTATCACCTTAACTTCTGAATCATTCTGCAGTGAGTGAAAACCCCAGAGAGACCAAGAAACAAACATAACAGGTGAACTGGCAAAAGAATAATGAATCAGAAAAGTGTTATTAAGCAAGGGAAATCAGATATGTAGGTTCACTCATAACATTGAACTATCATAGAAACCACTCATAGCCTTTAATGACATTAAAGCAAACATTACAGGGCGCCACACGATTATGTTTGCATTACTCACTGAAGATCATAACATAAAACATTCACCTCACCTAACTAACCTTATAAACCAACCCCCCCCCCCAAATATGCTATTTCAACTACTGAGTCTCTGTGTAAACTCCAGGTTTGCAAGTCCTAGCATTACAGATAATCCATATGTGTCCCAGATTTCCGAACGCCTGTCAATTGAACCATTCAAATCATAGAATTTGTGTACCCATTTTGCAGCTGTAGATAGTTAGGGTTTTTACCCTTTTTGTCAGTGATATGCTGGCTATCTAAGAATCCAAGCATATTAACTAACCGCTTCTTGAATGAATTTCTACAGGAACCTCAAATAAGGCAGCGCTCAGAATCATTGCCATAAAGTCACAAGGCACATCTTCCAATCCTCCCAAAATTTGGAAAATGTGTCCAGATTACATACTGTAAACATCCCCCCACCAGTTGGAATCGTCTAAATTAATAACTTACGATAACTTACAAATTCATTAATTTTATGGTCCCATTACGAGTTGAAATATGATCAATATATACATAAATTAATTGTTTTTCATTGTCAGAAATTTGAACCCTTGTAGACTAAATGCACTTTAGTACATCCATTCCATACACTACCCCAGTTATGCTTCCCCGTGTCACATCTGGCGAATGTCATTGTTTCTATCATCATACACATTATTAAAAATAGTCCAGTCTGTAAAGTTTTAACTATTCTCTACAGACGAATATATTTAAAAAGGCAGTGTTGACGCAGATGAACCGTTGTTTTCTGAAATATTTGAAAGGATTTCAAATACCAAAAATCTCAGGAGGGGTGTTCAGTCTGTCATGGTACATTTTGCACACAGCTCACAGCCAACACTCAATGCTTTCATGGTCAATGATTGACAGGGCAACATGCCTTGTTGGGTGGCTTGGTCATGTGCATTGCTCCCATGCATGGATCCTGATGGGAGTCGGGTTACATGTACAGGTCCTCCAGGTAGATTCTATAATGGATTCATATACATGGTGACCTGAGTACATGCCATGTCAAATGCCAGTGTCATGTCCCTCCGTTGCAGTTTAGCAGAATATCATTCCTTGTATGGCAGTGTTCTTCAGACCTTTACGTAATGACACCCCAGGAATACAATTAGTGTTTATGGGCCCTACACCTAGTCATTCTCCATCCCCCTCAGCTCGCACTAAGTGTGTCTCCGGGTGTACAGCCTATTCAGAATGTTAGTGTCATTGGAGCAACACATCTCCTTGTGTATTGTAATTTGTGGTTTTATTTTGAATGAATGGTAACCTTGGCCATTGGTTGTGTTGCCAACTGTAATCTTTCCCTTTTTCCCTGGCTCTCGAGGCACCCCCTGACATACTTTGGACACCCCTAGGTGGGCTAGCCCCCCATTTGCAGCCCTTGCATGTTGTGAGATATGTGATGTTGCATCCTGGTACCTGTAGTCCATCAGTGTGTACCATTCTGGTACCATTAGTCCACCTGTAGTGTGTGGCTGGCCCTTTGGGGAAGCATTGCTGCACAATTTACTGCTGCATTGTGCATCATGTCCTACTCCTGTGGGTTGTAGGCTATCATGTGTGGGCTGTTCGGGTGGGTTTTTATTGTACAGTGCCAAGTCAGGGCATGCAATCTCTATGTGTGGGGTCCACCCCTTGCTTGCCACTTGTACAGCAAGGTTAGTGTGATGGAACATGTATTCACCCAATATCCAGGTCATTTGGCCTCTGTATGTCTCCATGTTTGCTGGCAGCATGCTGTTCTGTAGGACCATGGCATCAAGTGTTGATCCTGGGAAGCGGGCAGAGCTGTGGGTGATGGTGAGGTCTGCATTCCAGGTCACTGGGATATTGAGCAAATGGAACTGCTTTTGGTTCCTATAGACGTCCTCCGATGCCTGGGGTGTCACCAACTCTATATGAGTACAATGAAGGGCTGCTAACACATTAGGCATATATGCCATGGTGTAAAATCTTGCTTTCATGGCATTCACCTGTGCCAGGGTGGTGGGAAGTCTGCTTTCACTATAGTGCTGTGTCAGGTGCCTTCAGCACCTGACACATATTTTTAGTGAAAGCAGGCTGCAAGATGCCACACAGTTGGCACACAGTGTGCTTGAATGTGTCCCTGGCAAGGAAGTGCAGGACCAACACCATCTTTACCAGCAGTGTCATGACTGTCCTGATGGTGATTCTGCTCCCTATGCCGTCCTGGATATGATTCAGCAGATCTTCAATAGTCTCCATGTTGAGGCAGTACAGGGTGAGGATCTGGCTGTCAGTGAGGGTCCATGGAGAGGCCTTACCTGGTGTATGGGCACACACCTTGTGTGGCATCTTCTCTTCACCATCATCCTACTCCTCCTCTCTTCTGCCTCGTGATCTCTGTGGTGGTCCTCATTCCCCTGCAGCTCTATGTTGGCCTGGAGCAGCTGTATGTGAATGCTGACCGAGACCAGTGGCAGCATGGTGGTGTAGGGAATTGTGTTTGGGGAATGTGTGCCACTTTTGTTCTCCTCCTGTGTGTATTGGGTGCACCTGTGGCCTAATTACCATCACCTGTATGCATCTACCGTGTGTAGATATATCTGCCTCATTTTTGCTGGTATTTCCCCATACGTAATCGGCCGGTAAGAACGTTTTGCCAGTAATACCGGCTCGGTGTTCTGCCATGGTATATTCCTTTGCCAGTGTTAATCGCACTTGTATTTCTGGAGCTGAAAATACCGGCAACGATATTGTTGCCAACCCCCAATTCGCTGGAATGGTAAAAGTGCTGATAACCGGAATTTCTGTCACCTTTATCCTATACTGGAAATCCCGTAATAAGCCCCATAGTCTGCAGAAAGAATAGTCTGCTGAAAGTGGCATAACCATTTCCCTCACCCAAATAAAGGAGATCACAATTTTATTACATTTTTGGAAAAGGCTGTGAGGAAGTCATCATGCACAATATGACATATTTGGTCTAAAAGTTCAAACGCAGGCTAACACGCTGCATAAGGAACTACTGAAGTGTGAGGACGTCGCCCAAGGTGATTCAGATGAAGTGAAGAGATGTATGAGGAAGTGGGTGGAATAATAATATACACCAAACAGTTTAGCTATCGGTACCATCAGATAATGCACACAATGTGTATATCTACATTTACTTAAACAGCACATGAGGATAATTGTAATGGGTAGGGTAGGGCTCTCCAGTTGCAAGCAGATACATTAATCATTTTTCAGAATTCTAACCTTGATATTACTTTCCCTGTGTAGGGGATTAGTCCCAGAGTCACTTGACTCTGCCTCCCATACTTTTGGTCCTTAAAGTAAAGTCATTGTTGAAGGAGTTCAGTGTGGGCCTGGATGGCTCGACCTCCTTCATTTTAGTTTTAAACCTCTTTACATATGACTGCCAGCCCTCATGCTCCTAGTCTGCAATAGTGGGCAAAGCGGTCCACTGGATTCATGTGACTGCCACTCCTTCACTGTAAATCCCAATAGCTAGGAGATGCATTCACTACATATGCACTATTTTAACCATTAGGTGACTAGCCCAGACGTAGCCTGGATTTGGACACTGATAGTTTAGGTTCCCTTTAGACTCTTATTATGGGAGACCATCATGGGCCTCTCTGTCTTCAAGTTCTACATTTTAGCTTTCTGTCTCTCCCCATATGGTCACTGCTAGTCTGCAGTCAGTGGCTGAGACAGTCACCTGATTCCGCTGATGCTTTGACTGGGTTCTTCAGCAGATTTATCCTTATATAATTATGCACCTCATGCCATCAATTACAATTCATGTCCATATACAAATAAATCCTACTCTGCTACTGCTCACTATTCCATTTTAGAAATATGAATAAACACAAATTCACTAGCCAGCAACCAGTTACACCTGTTTAGTTGTTTACCCACATCTTTGCTGGATATAAATGCTATTATTCTGTCCTGAATCACCATCACACTCTGGACCCACTATTGTGGAAGCACTACTATCACAATAGAACATTATTCACATCTACCACCTAGGAACAGATTGAAGCAGATTGGACATTTTTATTCAAGACCACCTAATGTTCACTTATGTTCATTATCATGCTCATTGTTTCTCCACATCAGATGGAATTGCTCTTGGCTAAACTGTCTCTCTAAGTGAGACCTTTCTAACAGAGTCTAGAACTCAGTTCCATGACAACAACATTATTGAAGTATTCAACAGCCTGATTGCAGTTATTGCACTTCTATACAAGAAGGTCATCATCTCAATGATCTTTTTTGCCACCCTTCAGTACGGTTCCTTACAGAACATCTAGACATGCTGGGCTTTGGACAATTAGTGCCAGGCCCCACTACATACAAGGACTATCACAAACTATGTTTTACTAGGATGCCTCGATTTGCTGTGCCCCATCCTACCAATAGTCTGGTCTGATCACAGTTTAAGACCCTTTTCTAAATCACTGCCACTATCAACTGGTATACAATACCCTGTTAGTCAAAGCATATTCCACTCGTACAACAACATATCTAAATAGGCCTTGGGCATCCATTTTGCCTTTTCGAAACAGCAGTGGAAACGGTCTTCCTTAACTTGTACCATTCATGTGGATTACTTTAACAATGGGTAGCAGCTGCTGCTGATGTTCTTGCTCTTCACTTTTGCTGTCTCTTCTACTCTAATGTGGATGACATTCATATCCTGCCCACACTTAGCAAAGAACTAGGTAACAATATACGGTTCATGGAATATCTGAGAGTCACAGATGATTGGTTGGTGGAGGATGATTGAAAGCTTAATGTGAGGAAAATGGAGGTATTCATTCTTGGGGTAGATGTTAACAGTTGGGCTTAGACGGTTGGCCACCATAGAATGCTATTTTTCTGACTTCTCCTACTTCTCTGTGCATTTTATATCCCAATGTGTTATAAATCTTTATTTCATTTAGCAGATTAACGCATTATCCCAACGGGTGCCTCTTTACCAATGAATATCTTTAAAAAAAATCTCTCCTAGCTTTCTATTGATTCTCAACCCTCAGTAGTATGTGCCCCTGTCTTTTCTGAGCATAATTATGAGAATGCCCTATATTTGGAACTACCCAGAAAAATTATAATGCAGACTCCGGCTACTCCAGAACTTGGCAGCCTGGCTTGCACTTGGTGCAAGTCGCCATTACAATGTTGCCACCATGCTCTTTTCATTTCAGTGGCTCACATAATATCTCCTTCAAGGTCTCATGTATTGCTTAATGCACTGTGTATGGAATCTCTCCATTCATTAACAATGGCAGCCTATAAGCATGTTGCCAGTTAAAATATAGTCAGAGAAACAAGTGTGAATACATTTGAAGTGAAAAGGTTGTCAAGAAAAAAGTAGTAAAACATGCAGCTGAAACTTAGCCAAATATACAGTTTTGTTAGGGTAAGTGTTACGGTTAAGGAGGGTGCAGAGGTCTTGTGGGCTATGGAAAGGCTGGTGGATAGGGTTAAATAAGTAGATTAGAATTAGGTTAAGGGCTAGGATGAGGGTGCTTATAGAGGGCTAGTGATGTTGGGGTTTGGTTAGAGGGACTAAGGTTCAAGGTCGGTGTTAGGGATTATGGTAAGTCTAGGGTTACAAGAGTATGTTTTGGGGTTAGAGATAAAGATAGGGATAGGGAGTTTGGATAGAGCTGGTGATGTTGGGGTAGGATAGGAGTTACGATTAACCAAGGGTTTAGGGTACAGTAACGGTCAGGGTAAATGTTAGTTGGATTTAGGTTAAGGATAAGGATATAATTAGAGCAAGGTAATGGATTAGGGTAATGGCTATATACTTTGTTGAGGGTTATTGCTAGGATTGGAGCTAGGGTCACAATTCATTGTATTTTTCTGCAGTTTTATATTGAGTCACATGCAAATAAGATACTTCAGAGCGCTGAAGGTTTAGGGAAATCCTAAAGGATACGTGTAGAATAAGGTTTGTAGTTGGCATAATGTGTAGTGTGATTGTAAAGGGCAGGTAATTGGCTAATTGTATTAGGCATTTGGTTTCTGTTTAGTTGTATAGCCTTGTACTTTTTTGTGTTTATACAAAGACTTTTTGCGTTTGTTTTTACCCTTATGCTGCTGCCTTGAGACTCTTTATTTTCCATGCTGAATCCATCTGCCTCCAAAACTATCCAGTCAGTGCAAAGATGCCAATGGATGTAGGGGGTGCTTTACAAAACACAAAACCAAATTCAAATCCAGAAATTAATAAAAACGGAACACAGATTTCCAGTAATCGATGAATACATGAATACATTAATATTTTCTATCAATATGGTTTCCCCCCACCACGGAGATAATGCAGCTTGGATAGGGCCGAGGTCAACTGCTAAATGCTGATGTGCATCGAACATCCTTATGTGGTCCCCTGTATATATTTCTCATGGTCCACCCGATTTGTGTGGGTACCTTTCCCTCCTTCATGTCAGCGTTTGTTAAGGAACCCGAACCTCCTCTCATTGACCTGGGAATGGGTTCTTGTCTCTCTGCATTCTCTCCTAGAGGACTATGTAGGAATGTGTCGTCTGGCCTTCTGAAAAAGAACCTTTGCTTTCAAGCCAAAATGGCTGCAGTAAGTCTTGAAAGTGTCCAAATAGATTTTATGGAAGAGTGATTAAGTTTATTTTTTGTTGAATCGTGATCAGGTTTGCCAAACCTGTAGATTGTATGTGTAGGATTAGCTGCTGGACGTAAGACCTCCCCCCTCGGGGTAGGCGGATGTATCTCCCCCTGACTCTTTAAATCTGCTGCTCTTACCACACCCTCATCCATTTCTGCGATCATAGTAAAGCAAGGTGACCCATTCATTCCTTTTAAGGGTTCGGGGCCCGTTAGCTCCTCAGAAGGGATAAAGCCGTAGTGAGGGATAAGGATATTGTTTAGCTGCAGGATGTTATCAGAGGAGGTCGTGGACTGACTCATTTCAAAAACTACATCAATATTAGGGGTTGCCTCCTCTGTTGTGACAAGCAGCCTCCCTAAAGGCGTGAATCCTGTTATGCTACAGTCCAAGGCCTTAGGCTCCTCTATATTCCTCCTTCAATGACACTATATGGTGTCATAGCTATGATCTCTCCTTCTCCCAATAGCCTTTCCCCGGTGTTTACACCCCCTTTGATAGACAAACAATGGCAACACTGGGTAGTGATTCAAAACGCAAAGTTAGATCGACTGGCCTTCTCTACTGTACAGAAATTGTAACAATGTTTCAATATTTGAAAGTGAGTAAGAGCCAGATGTCTGGAGCTGGTCACTGCGGTTGCTGTCAAAGCAGCTTTCTCCCGCAGTCTCGCCACCGCGGACAGCTCATCCAGCTGTAACGTTATTACAGATACTTACTTGTCAATAGGGGAGCAGGAATCAGGTTTTCCGATGGTTCAGAGATGGCAAAGAAACAGCTCGGCAGCGTGCTTTAGGCTACACGGGCAGGGCTCTCTGGGCTCCTTGCCCAATGGCACCATTCGGAAGCTTTGCTTTTTATGCAAAGAATTACCTACTATGACTGCAATGCTTTAACTGCAGTAACTGCGTGCCACTTAGCCAGCCACTTTGCGGCCACATTTCGGTGCAAGTGGGGCTAAGTATGAAATCAGGGGGGGAGCATGTCCGCTCAGCACAGCATCCCCTCGCTGCTTTTTCGTCCTTAAAGCTGTATTGCTGTTTTTTACAGACACTCACAGGAAACATGATGAAGAAAATGGCCCATGCAAACAGAGTCAATATTGCACAATGGAATGGACTGGATCAGCGTTCTCCTCCAGTAACTATGTGTCACTTAGCCAGCCAGTTGCGGCCGCTTCGTGGTCCGAGTGGGGCTAAGTATGAAATCACGGGGTGGAGCACTTCCGCTCAACACAGCGTCCCCTCACATTTTTGTCCTTCTTAAAGCTGTATTGCAGTTTTTTACAGACACTCACGGGAAACATGATGAAGACAATGGCCCGTGCAAACAAAGTCAATATTGCACAATGGAATGAACTGGATCAGCGTTCTCCTCCAGTAACTGCGTGCCACTTAGCCCGCCACTTAATTTGTGGTTATACATACAGATTATTACGTAAACTATCCTGCAGCCAGGAATACATTGCTTCCCAAAATATGTAAAACCCTGAGTTGAAGGATTCCACTGCACAAATTATCAAACAGTAATCATTAACATTTCATATATTTGCTTACAATAATTGTTTAACAAAATTCCCACTCTTCTTACTAGAAAGATACAATTCCATTATAATGGCATTATAATTCAATGCAATCGCACGCTGCCAGAATTAGTCTCTGATTTGCTGTTATCATCACTCTTTTCACATTGAAAGCAGACAGTGCTTTCAACATTGGATCCCAGTAATTTGCCATCAGAATTGTGTACATACATGCAACTAACTCTATTATCTATTATCTTCCCAATTGATTGTATTCTGGTTTGGATATTTTGAATCCCATGTGCAGCAAAACAAGCATCTGTGATTTGGCAGATGCGGGGGAAGGGCAGAGGCACAGCCAGGATTGTCTAACAAGTGGGACCTAAAGCTAATGCATTTGGGCTCACCACAATGACATTAACATCTGCAGATGCCCACACAGTGTTGCTAAGTAGGCATTTACAAATTTTGGGAAGGCTTTGCCCGCTCAGGCCGTACCATGTTTACGCCTCTGGGGAAGGGTTAGGCAGTCTGCAAACTCCAGCAACGTATCATAAGCAACAACTAAAGGTTATGATTCCAATAGCGGGTTACTTTAAATTTGGAGCTGCAGTCACACATTTTACCTTGCTTAGCATGCTGGTTGGCAGGCTGAGAGATGCATCAAGCTCACTGTACCAGGCTCAGGTGCTGTGCTCAGTGGCCTGCTGGGAATTCTGCCCATCAGGGCAAGGCCAGTCTCGGGCAGGGCAAGAAGGCATTTTTCCGGTGTTTGTTGGGCATTGGTCTGGCAGGGGCCAACACCCTGCTCATTTTGCTGAAAGGTTTACTTTGCTGTCTCCCTCAATTGACAAACGCTTTTCACACAGTCCACAGTGATATTCCCCCCTCTACTGCCATCAATATACCCAAACCAATCCCGGTTCTGATGTGGCACCAGGACTTTGGCATCAGTGATTCGGTAACCCTGCAGCGGATTCTTCATGATGAAACACAGAGAAAGAGAGGTGGTGGGTGGGGTGTGGATTCCTCAAAAATGTGCTGCACACTTGTGTAAAAAAGGAGCTAGAGGTGTGCACCAACACACAGAACAGAGAGCTGTCAGTGACAAACAGGGCTATGGGGCTGGGGATATGATGGACTTTCTAATATGTCTGCAATCTTGAGTTTGCAGTGTCTCTGGCCCCTTTATAGCAAAGGGTCTCAGGGGGTTTTCTTTAACATATGCAGAAGGTGTGAGCTGTTGCCCACAGGGGGTCTCCTGTAGCCAGGGAAGGGACTGCCTCGCCCACAGAACATAAAGTTCGCAGGGCTCTGTACTATTGTTGAATTGACATGTAACATGTCAGGTGCCAATGCAGTCTTTAGAGCATATTGGCTAAGGTTTATAGTGATTGTTTCGAAAAAAAAAAACGTTTTGAATCACTAAAGCCTCGATACAAAAGCTTTAACAAGCTATATTTAACATGCAAAAGTGCATTTCTATCGAAACCAATCTGTAGACAATAGACATGGACTGGTTTCAATAGAAACACACTTTTCCATGTTAAAAGTAGCATTTCAATGCTTTTTTTGTAACTTTAAAACGTTACATGGAGCTGTCCAGTGCTGAACTTTCAGCACTGGCCAGCCCTTGTTACGTTTTAAAGTTGTTGTGTATATTGGGGGGAGGGGTTCCCAACCCGGAGGGGTTCCCACCCCGCAACCTCCCCAACCCCCATGCCACCCCTCCTACCCCTGAACTCTAACCCGAGCCCCAACCCTAACCTTAAACCCTAGCCCTGGCCCCAACCCTAAACCGTAACCCCAATGTGACTCGTACACTAACCCAAACCCCAATCCTAACCCTATTTTAACACTTAACTAACCCTAGCCCCAACCCTAACCCCAACCCCAACCCTAACCCTAAGCCCTAACTGTAGCCCAACCCTAACCCTAAACCAAATTTAACCCCTAAACTAACCCAAGTCCCAACCCCAACCCTATTTTAACATTTAAACTAACCCTAGCCCCAACCCTAACCCCAACCCTAACCCCAAACCCTAACCCTAACCCCAACCCTAACCCTAACCCTAACCCTAATTTAACCCAAGTCCCAACCCCAACCCTATTTTATTATTTAAACTAACCCTAGCCCCAACCCTAACCCAAACCCTAACCCCAAACCCTAACCCTAACCCCAACCCTAACCCTAACCCTAATTTAACCCCCCAATGTAATCCTTAAACTAACCCAGACCCCAACGCTATCCCTAACCCTGGCCCCAGCCCTGCACTAATACTTACCTTCATTTAGATAACATATTCAATTTTTTTTCGGACAAATGTCTATTCGAAAGAATGGCTTTTCGAAAAGATGTAGTTTCAGGATTTACATTTGAAACTTTGGGGTTCAAAAGAATAACTGGATACCATTGGCTAATGCTTGAATACACTTGTGTTACAAAGGCTTGTTTCTAAGGAGCTTAATAGGCAGTTTTTCTTCATTGTCTGATAGAACAGGAGTTATTATTTTTTTTTTTATTTTTTTTTTATTTTTTTTTTTTATTGGTTTGTTACAAACCTTTAAAAAAAGAGAAGGTAAGGATAAAGAAGAAATAAAAGAGGAAAAGAAAAGCAAGAGGAGCGTTAGTAGATTCGTTCTTAATAGGTCCATGAGAGAGAAGCTCCAATCTTAGAGTGGAGCATAAATTGATAATAAGATTAAAGAAAGGAGTTTAAGATAAAAGAGAAATATAAATCCACGACATATGTCTTTGCAGCCTGTGCCAAGTCTTCGATTACTATTAAATCAGGCTGAGATTAAGAGAGCTTTACTGTCTTTTTCGTATCTTTCCAGTTTTTCGTTCATTTTTTCCAGAAAGAAGGTTAGTTCGAACGTTAGACTACGTTCCGAGTCTTGATGCATCAAGGCCCACCAATCCTCAATAGACATGGTTGGTCGTGTCATAATGTGTCGTCTGAAATGAATAAATCGCTCCTGTCGCAGTTGAGAACAAAACAATGTGAGATGCTTTAAAGTTTCAGATTCTTCCCCGCATAGGCGGCAGGAGAGCGTTGAGTCACTATCAGTTTGGCGAATTGCTAACATTTCCCTTGTTGGAAACTGATTTAATCGAAAATTCATGTACAGAAGTCTGCGTGTGGTGTCTGGGAATTTTAGCAAATAGGGTTGAATAGCATTCAGTTTTCTTGCTTCCGCTGGGCAAGATTTCATGATTCTGTGGGCTCCTCGAGTATCAACTGTGTCGATCCAATCTTGTTGCCATAATAAGGATTTTACTTTACCAGGATTCACATGAAGTAGCTCTCTGTTAGTACTCAAATCGCTTAAGGTATTGTCGCAACGTTTTAACCATTGGGTCAGAATGCAATTTGTCGGACTTGGATCTGCTTTGGTCAGAATCTGATATTGGGGTACAGTTGGAACAATGGTTATTTTTCTGAATTCAGTCAGGGTAGACCATGTTATCATTGCATTAATTGATAGCAAGTTTAGCTCGTATCTTATACAGGCTGTTGGAACGCCTGTTGGGAGGCGCAGGACTTTGGACCAGAAATAATGTTCGAGCGATGGCCATAGGGCGTCTGAACAGCCTAGGGCACAGTTGGCTCCATATGTTATTGTTGGAATGAATTTCATTTTGTAGAAGTCCATAACTGGTTTTAGCGAGTGTTTACCAAATTTCTTATTTAGTAGGCAGGCTTGTGCAGTTAGTTGTTTGCATTTATCCTTTATTTTCACTACCCATGGTGAATCGTTGATGCTGGAGCTCATGCACATACCAAGATACATGATCTGATCAACTCTTATTAATGGCTCGTTCCCAATTCTCCATTTGAACTTTTTCATGCCCTCTCTGTTTTTATGTTTTTGTAGATCTTGCAGAGTTAGTATTACTGATTTCTTGGAATTCACTGTTAGACCATTTTGCATGACATATTGATCAAGTATGAACAGCTTCCGTTGCAGGCCTATTGGGGTTAGGTCCAGGAGGACTAGGTCGTCCGCATATAGGAGCCAATTTACCTCGTTTCCATTTATTTTTGGTGCGAAGCCGTTGTTGTTTTCAAAAGCGATCCCCAAATCCGAAATGAACAGGTTGAAAATTATGGCGGCAAGAGGACAACCCTGTTTAACACCTCGGTGGGTTTTTATTGGGTCAGAAAGAAGGCCTTGTTGGTTCAATCTCACTCTTATCACTGTATCAGTGTGAAGAGCTTTAATCGCCAGAAGTAAACTAAGAGGGCAGTTCCAGGTCGCCATTTTTTTCCACAGCAATTCCCGGTCGATGCTGTCAAATGCCTGGGATAAATCCACAAAAGCGAGATAGATTTTCTTGTTTGCTCTTATTGCGTCCATTTTTAGGATATTAAGCATTAACAGATTTAAGCCACAGCCGACACCTCGGACGAATCCAGTTTGTCGAGGGTCCGTATGTTTTGTAGATTCAATCCATTTGTTCAGTTGAGTTTGTAGCTGAGTAGCAAAGATTTTCACGAGGACATCTAGTAAGGCTATAGGCCTGTAATTTTTGGGATCTGCTCTGTTCCCGCTCTTAAAGATTGGGACTATGATTGCGGATTTCCAGCTAGATGGTACTGAGGCTTCTTCTGCAATTTTTGTGAAGAGTAGCATGAGGAACTTGGACCAACCCTCTGGATTTTGTTTTATTAGATGGTTGGAAAGGCCATCCGGACCCGGTGCTCTTGAGGAGGATGCTCGTAGTATGGCCTGTGTTATGCTCTCCTTGTTGAACTTTAAATCCCACTTGGATAACTTCGGGAGTTCAGGCTCTGTTGTAGAACTATTTTTTCTGTAGATCGAGTTGAAGTGAGCAAGCCATTCGACTTGTGTGACCATATTTGTCTGAGTTGCACTTTGTGGACAATTCATGTTATTTATTAACTTCCAGAAGTCGGCTGAGTTCTTTTTGCTAAGTGCCGCTAACATGGCTTCGCTGTCCAGTTGAAATTGTATTGCTTTATGCGAAATTAGCCAATTTTTATATTGCTGTTTTGAGGCTTTTTTTGCAAGCTGACGTTGGACGCGGTCTAGGTGTGCGTGCTGTCTTAGTTCTTTTCTCAATTGCCTCTTTCTTTCTGCGATTTCATTATTGTAGCAGTGTTTTGGAACAAAGGCCGATTTATTTGAGCCATTTTGAATTGTCATGAACTGTTTTAAGACTACAGTGTATTCAAGTGTAGAGTCTCTTGAGTTTGTTGTGAGATTGTAGTATGAATCTGTGATCCGCTCCACCTCAAATGGCTTTATTTTTAAGCGAATTCTATTAGGTTCTACTTCGACCTGATTCTTCCAGATGTTAGGTTTCGCTACGGATGGACAAAGCAGAGTCAGTATTAGTTTGCTATGGTCGCTGTTGGGATCTTCTGAGACCGTTAGTGCCACTGCTCGCTGGTTTATATTTCCAGAGATAAAGAAGTAGTCTATGATGGATGATAACTTCTCGCGTTTCCATGTTTTTTGGGCTGGTATATCTCCACTAATGTTCCCGTTCACCATTGTGATGTCTCTTTCTAATAAGGCTGAGCACCATTTTGCTGCTAGTTTTTGCATTGGGGTGGAAACTACAACATCTTGCACATCCCTTATGCACGATAGGTTCAAATCACCACAGCATATTATGTTCGATGCATATTGCTCGCTGTTAATCGCATCGATTAAATCCAGTACTATGTTCATGAATTTATTTGTACCAGCTTCTTTGTGGTGCCAGTACAGATTAATTATGTTCAACTGGGTTTTGGTTTCTTTTTCAGGGTTTAATGAAGTTGCTTCTATGATTGTGTGTTGGATGTAAGGAGTGGGGTTGAGGGAGCTTTTTATTTTCCATCCCGAGTTTTTTGCCACCATTGTTAGTAAGCCAGCAGATGGTCGTCCTTTTTTTCTCGATATGGCTGGGTTCATGACTATTTCATATTCGTCTGACAATGGGCACAGGGTAAGCCACGTTTCCTGTAGACAAATCACTGACTGATTCAGAGGGCTTTTAATTGATTTGTTGAATAAGTGCATGAAGCCTCGAGTGTTCCATGAGAGCACATGCATGTGGGGATCACTGTGACTCTGCAGGCGCTAGCTGGATCGCCCACCCAGGACTCCAGCAAGCCAATTCCAATTTTTTGTTGTGTTGTTTTTCGCCAAGGATTCGTGATCGTTGATATGGTCATTTGCAACAGAGGTGTTTGTTCCTAAAATTGTGATTTTGATGTTTTCTCCCATATTACGGATGTTATTTTCCTGTATTGGACTATTTTGTTCCTTGTTAATTTCTGGCTTGTTCAGCAGTGCCGTAGGTGCAACTTTACCGGGGGAATTTAGATTAGTATTGTTTTCAGGTGTGCCCTTATAGGGTGCGGACAAGTTTTTGGCTGTTACTTCTCTTACCTTTGTTGAGCAAATATCCGTAAGGTTTGTTCGAGGCACTTCATAAATATCAAATCCAAGAGACAGCAGAAACGAAACTGCATTCAAGAGTAGGTCGCAGACAAGTCTGGAATTTATGTGCAGGAAGACTCTGTCGTTTTGATTATCATTAAAGAAGTCTACTGTTTGAATGTCATTGGACTCTATTGACCGAAGTCCTGGTACATGATGTAAGAGACTAAGGACGTTACTTCGATTCAGGGTTAGTCCATCTTTAGTGTCCAATATTCATTCCAGTATTAATGTGTACTTAGCACGGATTCCAAATTTATCTTTATTTGCGAGAGGATTTTGTTGAGTTTTGTTAACCTGGTTGAATGTTACCGTTTTTTTGAAATCCTTCAAGAGGGGTCGAATTGAGGAACTTGACATATCGGTCGTATCTGGTTTTATTTTAGGGTTTCCTTCATCCTGCGTTCTCCAAGTCTCATTCCAGTCGGTTGGGCTGAATTCTGTAGTCGGTTTTTGGACCTCATTTCGAACATCCAAACGTCTTCTTTTTTCGGCCATAGTTTCGAATTTATTGGGATTTCCAATAGAAACTGACGGGATTGCTTCTGTTAGCGGGAGTATTAATTCACAAACACGCCCAGGGCCAGCTCGCAGAGGTTCATTCGCAAGGGTTTGCCTGACAGTTTTGACCAGGTGGTCAGAGCTTGGGATCTGTTGTGTCACCTCCTCGTCGTCTAATTCAGCATTATTCTCATCTTCATAAACTGAGAGGTTTAAGAGCTCTTCCTCGTCAGATTCGGAACCTTCATCTGGCATAGTTGTTAGTCTTGGTGGATCCGGGCACTTTTGTAAGGCATCGATGTTAGTCTTTTTTGGTGGATCATTTACTTTGTCTGTATTAACAAATACGTTGACAGATTTTAAATTTCTTAAAAACTTCCTTGATCCCGAATTGTTACATTTTCGTTTACATTTTTGGTTCTTTTGTTTTTTTTCCGGTTGTTTGTTTACACCAATAGGGTGTGCTTTTTGAAATATTCCATACATTTTGTCTTTCGTTTCTGTATGCAGGTTTACTTCTTGTTCGGAGGGATCTTTAATTCTTTCTATGTTAGCTGACGTAGATGGCGTTGGGATGCTTATCAGTGCCGAGGTATTTACAGGTGGAATTGATGACAAGTTTGGGGAACCTGTAATACCTTCTGTACTAACAGAAGTCGATGTCACTGGGATGTTTTTATTCGCAGTTCTATCTTCAATGAGTATTGTTGAGGTATTTGAAAGGAGTTTTGTTACAGTTCTGGCTTGACTTGGCGAAGGTAGAGCGGAATTTACCACTTGCAAGGAAATATCAAGATCAGCGCCCCGAGCTGGCAATAATGGGTTCTTTGGTAGATCTGTCTGTGGCATGTCAGAATTAAAGGGTTTCTCTTTTGTAGGTCTTTCCTCACGTAGAGAATCTCTGTTGGAAGTATTCTCGGTCGGCGATATTGAGTGAGGTATGGGCGACAGTACCTTTTCTTGGCTATTCAGTCTTGATAGAACATTGTTGGTCCTTTGCGGCATTCCGAGGTCATCATTTCGATGGCAGCAACCAACCCATGGGGTTGGTGCAGTATTTGTCACTTGAGGTATTGGCTCGGAAGCTCTGGAGACGGCACGCAACTCATCATACAATCTCTTTGATGATTGAGCCTGTTTCAACAAGCTTAACGCCTCTAAAGTTATTTCAGACATTAGACGTTTCTCATCAACGTTTAAGCGTTTCTGGTCCGCAAGGTCTTTAGTTAAGGTTTCGAATCTTTGGAGGTAATCCAGCGTTTTCGTGTTTTCCCCAATGTGTAGCAGTTCCACTGTTGCGAGCTTGGTATTTGTCGAGACTGTGAGTGCTGTTAAATCTTTAACATTATCGCTTAATTGCTCATAGAGTTTGAGCATTGGGGCCATGGCAATAGACAGCGAGGAAGAGACAAAAGGTCTAAGATCATGTAAGGCATCTTTCACAATGTTTTGGAGCTTGAGATCTTTCAGGGTTTGGGAAGCAGATTTCCTGTGATTATGAGCTTTCCCTTTAGGAGGCTTATGTCTGGTGGGTGAATCATTCAGTGATTCATCCAAGGATGAATTGTCAGACGGCTCTTCAGTGTATGCGGATGAAGTCAACCCTGTGTTATTTTTCCTGTTGCCTGATGATGGCGTTGATGAGTTTTGGGAACCAGGTATTCGATTCCATGGTTTTCTATTTTGGGAACATGGTACAGAAGGAGATGCGCTGGAGGCAATTCGTCTTCTTTTTCTGGGACATTTTGGCCATTCACTTCTTAATCGCATATTATCCTCAAAGACATTTGCCATAGAGCAAGGTTCAGCAGGAAGGGATTCGCGGTTGGCGTCGCTATCGTTGGGTGTTGATTTAGCATTTATAGAGCTGTTCATTTTTGTTAAATCCACAAGAAGTTTATTCACTATGGCCAGAGAATTATTTTTCCGTTCATGTTGTATTTTAGAACCATTAAGGCCGATCCAGTTCGCGAAAGGATGGTTGTTTTTGGACAATCCGGAGTCTTGTTCTTCTGCTTCGGTCGAAGATGCAGATGAATTTTTTGTCTGAGGTTTAGTAACAATGGCTCTTTCTTCCGTCTCATGTAAGAATTTATTACGAGGCATTGGGCTGTCTTTGTCTACCAGAAGATGGGCAGAGATGGACTTGGAAGGCAATGACGGAGATCCAGTGGGCAAAGACATGGACATCATGCAATTCGTATCAGGGATACAGTCAAAGCAAGAACTAATGGCTTCCGAAGTTAGCCGTTGGTTTTTTTGGTTATTTGGAGCAAGCATATCTTCTGTTTGCTGCGTGGCTCCTGATGATTGTACGAGTCTAGCCGTGTCGGCAGATAGTGTGCATGGAGAATGTTCATCATCCGGGTTAATAGTGTCAGCTACGAATGCAGGTTCGCCCGGTGGTGGGACGCCACTTTCGGCGGGATAGTCTGCACTCGAGTTTATGTAACTCGACACAAGTTCGATTTCGTCTCTTCGTACTTCACCACTAGGGGACTCCTCTTCGTACCCTTCATGCTCTCTGCTAGCTGGATTAGCGCTGAGGGATTCTATGCTTTTTTGGGCTGACGAGTTATCAGGAAGGAGATTAGTGGCTAACTCAGTGTCTATCTCGGTATGCAGTTGATTTATGGAAGAAACAAAATCTTTCTGAGCTCTCACATCGCTAGCGCTAATGCTCAGATCTTCCATTTGCGAGCGTGGTAGTGATATGGTGCGAGCAGCAGGGGAGGAGGGGGGTTTGTAATTTCTTACTTGGTTTCTCCCAGCTGTTGTGGTGTCGAAGGCGGAGCGGTTCCAGGCGGCCGCTTGGAAACCATCAGGACCTTCGACTTCTTCGGCACGTCTCAGCTGCAGACGAGTAACAGGATGGTGTGTAGTCCTTACGGGAACTTTGGGCGCTTTTCCTTGATCCATGAGGGTGGAGAGGCGGCTAGGCCTCGAGAGCCTCCAGAGACTCACGAGACTCTGCACGACTCCGCGCCGCTCCGCGGCGTACAAGGGTTTAAGAGCACACCCCCTCGGCTGCAGCAAGAGAGTAGAGAGAGGACTGGTACTCCAGGCAGTCCAGCAGGCACAGCAGACTCACGAGACTCTGCACGACTCCGAACAGGAGTTATTAACAAAGTGTCTTCCCTTTTAGAAAGCAACAAAAAATGAAACCACTGGATTGAAAATAAATATGGTGATATAATATCATGTTTGATCTGTGGTATAATGCAGCAGATTTTAAGTTTGCACTGTTTTTCTGAGTGCACACCGGAAACATGGGGGGTCATTACGAGTATGCCGGTCTAGGAAGAATGCTAGTAAAACAGCCTGTAAAATCGGATCTAGCATTTTCCCAGACCAGCATTCTCTGAGTTTGCCGGTAGGGGCTGTGAACTACCTACAGGCCAGACCTGCCAGGAGTTTAGGCCCCTACTGGCAAAGAAATCCCACTATCACCGGCACTGTTACTACAGGTGCAGGTGATAGGGGCAAGCCCATTCTATGGCGTCTATGGGACTCCATGGAATGGAACTTACTGCTGTTGCCATCCCTGGTAATATCCCACTAACACCAGGATATCGGATTAGCGGTAATGGTAAGGCGAGTTTGCCGGTATCCCGCTGGTGCTACTAGCCAGTTACCAGCAAACTCGTACTGAAGGCCATGGAGTGCATGCAATTTTCTAAGTGGTGTCATCCAAAACACAGAACCTGTCATCATGTCTTGTTAATAAACCAAACATTTTGTGTGCACTTGTCTCTACCCAGTGCATTACAGTGATATTGAAGACCACTGGCATATTAAATGAAAAGAAAAACTAAATTTCCCTTTGTGCACAAGATCAATGGTTTGGAATCTGTATCAAAACCACTGTGTCTTCCCTGCTTACCATAAATAGGGTGGCCCCCTAAAATCTTCCCTCCAGAAGCTGATTTTCGAAATCTATCTTAGCATGCATGTTGTTACAATGAAATTTCAGAATCAGCTCCGTGACAGATTCAGAGAGGACCCCTTATTCTGATGAACAGGACAAACACTGTCTAGCCAACCTACCTCGGTAGTGTGGATGAGCAGCAAGGCTTGGAGTTAAGAGGGTGTGAGAGTGGTGAAGGGTTCAGCAGAATCAGAGCACTCAAGTTATGCAGACTGTATGCCAATACTGTTATTTTATCAGGCCGTAAAGGGGAAGTTCACTCAGAATGTTTTTGGCCCAATGGATGGAGAGTGTTGTTTTGAGCATATATTGAGTGATCAGCATTTCTTTTCCAATGCATCTTACCTGAACTCACGGATCAGAAACCACCATATTATGATAGTCTTATGTGTTGATCTATTGCCCTAAGATCAAGTGCCCTCAGATCACTCACCCCTCAAGTTGACATCAAAATGTCAAACCGATATGCTCTGCCTCTTCTCATGACTTTTGTGCACAGCGTAGCCAAACATACACTGTCATCAACAACGTCATCACGCTCCCTAATGCAAAATCTGGAAGATCAACACAGATGCACATAAATACTCATAGGGCCTCATTACGAGTAGGGTGGTAAGGGATATCAGGCACCGCTAAGGAGACCGGTGCCGGTAATCCCTTACCGCCCTACTACGAGTTCCCTTAGCAGGTCCCTCCTTCATCGCCTGGTTTTACCAGGCGTTATGGACGGGACCCGCTAAGGGACTTCAGAGCTAATAACGGTACCGCAAATTGAGGTACTGTTATTAGCTACTTACCCATTCCCATTGAGCCCTTTGGGGGCTCAAATGGGAATGGGGATGGTTTTTTCAATGGGGTCCTACCGGTCCCGCAAAGGTCGGACTACACCGGTAAATCCCCATTGAACATGACCTGTGCCGGTACCGTTATTGGAGGCATTCATGGCGCAAATAGCACCATGACTACCTCCAATCTCAGAATGAGGCCCATAGTCAGGAATTTACCAAGTCATTATAATTCTTAATTCAATGGGCAAAAAAGTGGAACACATCCAACACAACATTCAAACATTTGGATCAGTGGACGAACACAATGGGGGTCATTACGAGTTGGGCTGTAAGGGGTTAACGGCACCGGTAAAGGTGCCAGAGCCATCAACCCGTTACCGCCCTATTACGAGGTCTCCTCATGGGAAAACCAGGTGTCCTTAGCGGGAACCGCGAGCAGACCAGGGTGCTAACAACGGGCCCATTATTAATGGGCCTGTTGTTAACACCCTCCCCATTCCCATTGTGCCTTATGGGGGCTCAAATGGGAATGGGGATGTACCGGGTCCAGGTTCCTTGAATGAGGAATTACCAGGCCCTCCAAGGTTGGAATGGCCCAGTAATTCCTCATTTAAGGAACCCGGACCCGGTACCCGGTAAGGGGGTAGGCATGCCGCTAGTAGCGGCATGGCTACCTCCTAAATCGTAATGATGAGCCCCCTTTGGGGACTCGAATGGGAATGGGGATTTACCGGGTCCAGGTTCCTTGAGTGAGGAATTACTGGGCCCTCCAAGGTTAGAATGGCCCGGTAATTTCTCATTTAAGGAACCCGGACCCGGTACCCGGTAAGGGGGTAGCTAGCCATGCCGCTAATAGCTTGCAGAGTTTATCATAAGGACTGACTGAGATGCCTTCCATGTTGGGCCATGTGTCCCCTTGTCGAGTCCTCAGGTTCCCACGCATTCCTGTCAGTGGTTGGTAATAGTTTGCTGTTGAGAGGCAGATGTTACTTACTAAGACAACCGTAACGCCCAGTTCCCAGGCAGGTACAGCACAAGATGAAAACAATTTAAGCTGAAGATGGCACAAGTAAAACCAAGCTAACATTGTGACTTTACACGTGCGTACATTGAACACGAAGCAAATATGCACTCACCATGTAGAAACACTATACTAGGTCAAATATGCATTTACACATGAAGAATACTAACTTGGAATCCATAAAGACATGAAGAATACTAACATAAACCATGTTTAGGTTGAATGGAACATGAATGACAGTTGAATATAGCTCACTAACATAGAAACACAATATTAAGGCTGCCATCTTTTCCAAAATGGAAGCCACAGCAGGCTTTCAAGTTAATAAACAGCCTTAAACGTTCATGAGAATATAAGATGCTTAAATTTTAGAAATACAGATCGGGTAGAGCTCAGACAGTACCTAGCGACCCAACTCAAGGTTACTGAGAAATTAGGTAGGTTCCGAATGCTGCAGAAAAGGCACGAGATAATGATTCCTAGGGTAAGAATAATACTCCCTTCTAATTCAAGTTTGCAAGAGCACAACCGACCATTGTGAGCCAGGTGCAAGCGAATCATAAAACCCTAGAAGACCCAATAATGAATAACTCAAGAGTGTCCCCAGTGGTAAAAGGAGCTATAACACTTGGACTAATATAACCTAAAATCCAAATGCAGGCTGAAATAATTCCAAGTGTGGTCTCATCAAGAACACTGTCTATTCATTAGCAACAACACCAATAGGATACCTGCCTCACTCCTAACACTTATTCCCAGACATGAGACACACAAGGCTAACTACAACAAAATTACTCTGTCTCATGGCCTAGAAATAAGGGATGGTATCTTTTTTAATTGAAAGGAAAACAGTTCATGAACCTTTCTCCCTCTACTGCTGTCTGGCTCATGTCTTTAGGGCCTGTCAGTTGCCCAGGATTGGTCAGTACGGAGCCAACCAATCAAAACCTCCAATGATAGGACACCCAATCCATAGTCGACTAACCAATTAGTGATGTCTTTTTATTGGCATCCATTTAGAGGTGGTCTCAGGAGGAGCCATTAAACTGTTGTTACCCAATCAGAAGTTTAACCCTTATAGAATGCATATGTAGTCAATCCCCTCAAGCAATCCCCTTACCCCATAGGTTTTGGTATTGTGTGATGCTAATTATGATGAAAGATTGACTTAAAAACCAATGTTTTTGATAAGCATCCTGAGACATTCGATACCTGTTTGCTTGTATGCTGTCCCTGCTTTATTTTGATGTCAATAAATCTTGGTTTTGCCTTGCACTTTTGTCTATTTCTGTTATTGTGTTTGGCTTGATCTAACACCAGAAACGCTTTGTAATTTTAGGGACTTCACAGGCTGTCTTTACATCATGTAGGAGATCTTCTAAGTCTCTGAGAATGCTGAAGGGAAGAGCCAGGTGAGCTGATACCAAAGGAGTGGGTCAAAGCATTGCAAATGAAAGTGTGGAAAAGCCACTCAGCAGCAAATTCAATTGTGAGAACCACGCCATAGAACTTAGAGTAGAATATGTAAGTATGACAGTGCAAACAACAACAAAATACAATTCTGAGACCCACACCCTGGACCCTATGTGAGGAAAATGCAATTATGGCCATTCAGAATAGCACCAAATATTCAAATGTGAGACAGACACCCAGCGGGGAGATTAGGACGAGCAATTTAGCTGTGGATGTCAACCCGGCAATGCAAGTGTGACACGCACAAACATTGGCTTTTGGAGTTGGCATTCCTGGCGATCGTTTTGAAGGATTTCAGGTATAGAGCTTGTGCTCTCAGTGATGGGGAGTCAGGATGTGAGGTAGGACCTTAATGCTCTTGCTCTTGGCAGTTTGGGTCATTTGAGTTTGTACTTTTGGAACTTTACACTACATATTGTGAATCTACTAACCATATAATGGTATTATTCTTGTATTTGAGACTAGACCTGGCATATTATAGCAGGGTATAGGTTACATACGGTGAAAGACACAATACTTCAGACATACAGAGAGACAAACAGACATACAGTCATCGGTTGCGTGCACCAGGGTTATCAGGAGACTAGTCTATCGAGTAATAGAGTTTGCAAAAATGTGGATAAAACACCAGATTTGTGGATAGAGATATGCACAGAGGAATAGAGAGTGATGGATAGATAAAGATGTAGACAGAGAGATGTACATTGGGATGGCTGTATACAGACAAAAGTATAGAGAGATATAGAGTGATGCATACAGAAAGATAAATAGATGTAGATGGATAGATAGAGATCAATTAATAGATTGCTATATATGAAAAGAGATAAATTCAGTTACATTTGCAGGGAGTGATGGATAGAGAGCCATAGAGACATGCATATGTATAAAGGTATATAGAGAGGCAGAGATGGATATGTTGATTGATATACATAAAGAGATACATAGAGTAACATGCATAGAGAGATTTGGATTGACATAGATGAATACATATATATGTATATTACACTGCCTTCGGTAGCGGGCGTGTACTTATGGTTAAGTTGCTCAACAAACAGGAAGAACTCTTTTTGGGAGACATATAACTTTCCCCCCGGTGGAATACTTACCAAATTTTGCAAGAAAAGTATATTCCCCCACTGGATTGAGTTTCAAAGTTTTGTGAGATTTCGTCAAGGGGGGCAATATTATAGGGGATCCCAAAATGTATGGTGTTCCTTATTGACTCAATCGAAAAGAAAATATGTTCATGCCTACAGCCCAAACTGCTGGACCGACTTTCACCAAATTTGTGACAGAAGCGGCGGCCATGTCCTAAAAGTGTGATTTAGTAAATTTGGGGTAAATCAGTTGAGAGTTTTTTTAAATTAAAATGGCTCAAAATAAAGTACAAAAAATGTGTGATGTCTGGGTTTAGGTCTGAGGCCTAACTTCCCTGTTCGGTCAGGGCCTCCAATTGGTCCAGAAGTTGGTGTGAAGGCCACAGACATCGGACACGCTGATTGGATGGTGAAAACCTTTTGAAACGGATGCCATGTTGGATGTGCAAACAGTGTTCGTAGTCCGTGGACATCGCAGTAAAAACATATTAAAAAACACAACATTGCACTCGTCAAACTAATGAAACAATCTCTGGGGAGGTGAGAGGTGATGAGGATGGGATGGGATTTTGCCATAAAAGCCAAAAAACCAGGTGGTTCTCGACCTTTGAAGTTATCCAACAGGTCAGGACATCCCTGTAATCTTCGTGAACATCTCAGATGTTCGGGGGCATCCATACATATTTTTGCATTACAGGGTTGGTGAAAAGCAGTTTTTGGATGGCTTATAACTTTGGCGTCACTGAATGAAACAAACAAAAGTAGAGTGGGAGTACCAAAATATTTGAAAGGCTTATAAATTTGGTGACGTTTTACAAAACTGAAACAGAGGCTGGATAGGTGCACACCACTGTTGATCAGTATATTTAGAAGAATCTTACAGAAACCAAGAGGCTGGTTTTCAATGATTTAAGGTGCCAGGGAGGAACTAGAGAGAAACTAGGGTCTTGGCACAAAACCCTATTGTTTACACGAAAAAGAAAAGAACCCGAAGTTGGGATCCTCCCGTCCCTTGCACACTATTAGGCTCCGCCAAGGAGGCAGTTTGTGAATTTAGGGTGAACATTCATAATTTCATAAAAATTTGGGAATTCAGAGGTCAATCAATTATTGTGCATCAATGATTGGTTGCAAAAGAAAACATCCATGATTTAATCACAAATATTTATGGAAACAAAAAGCAAAAAATCACATACACAATGTCCAATATGATAGGCTGACGTGTTTCGAGGTGGTCCCTCTTCTTCTAGAGCCTAATAGGACTGATGTTGAATCACGAACATGAGAAAAGAAAGAAATCAAATGGATACTGTTACTAGCCCAGAAATAGGAGCTAATCATTGACTACATTATTTAAATACGGATCAAGTATTATACAGTCATTGTTAACATAATTGAAACAGGTGCGCGATTCACTAATCCTTAAATCAATGTTCAAAGAGACAGGTGAAGAAACACCAAAATCATGACTCCATAAATGCTCTCCGCCAACATCGGTATCAATTGTGATCAATTCAATACTGTACACATCATTTATACAATCAATTCAACATTGTATACATCATTTAAATAATCACATTCTGACTAGACCCATAGAAATCAACGAGTTTAGACACAAAATATTTCATGGGGTGCTTGGGCACTAACAATTGTGTTTCAGTTGAAATATGTCAGGGGGGCACCAAAGTTCTAATGGTCAACAGAAATTATACTTGAGTCTCAAGAGTCCCTAAAAGGTTGTATGAAAATGACAGGGTTATGGAAAAAAGTGAGCCATGTTCAGCTTAAGGGTGCATACAAATAGATAAAGAGACCTTCTACTCTCTCAGCGGTGAAGAAGGTCACTCATCAAGAAAGGCGGCGTTCAAGAACCCTAGAACTGATGGAGCTGGAAAGTTCAGATCGAGCATGGTGGATAAGCAGAAGAGGGATGGAGTCATCAATGATGGTTCTACACTATTTAGGAGAGGAAGGAGTATATCCGTGCTTCAGTCAAAAACTGGGATTAGATAACACATGTCTCTAGAGCTTAAAAAGAACAGTATCCCACTAACTATGACAAAGTTTGTAAATTGAATTTACCCCAAATATGTACCATCCGACGATCATACAATATTCAAGTAGTACCGTGAACGGCACAAAAATGTATAGGATAGGATTCTAGAGGCAGCGTGGCCCTGAGATACTTGTGTAGTGGTTGAGCGACTGTATCCCCTGTAGCAGCTATTTCAATAATGGGGAATAGATGAACTGCTGGTGTGTTGAAAAAGAGAGAGAGACAGGAGACAGAAAAGGAGTAAAAGAAACAGGTCAGAGTTTTATAAAAAAACGTTATTACAGCACGGAGATAGCATGTGATTAACTGCGTTCATAATCAATAGATGGTACCTCAAAGGGCTGAAAAGCTCTCCCAAATGTGTTTAGTAAGAAGTGATACAGGGACGATAATCCTTGTGGTGCTCAATGACAATTCGTTATGATGGAGCCGAACTCGCTAGATACAAAACTGGATGTTGTCAACTGGGAGCTAAATTATACCATTTTATGTATGTACATTATGACACTTTTCACAAAATAAAGCATAGATGGATTTGCAGGAAAGTTGTGCAAGGAAAATTGGCAAAGACCTGAAAGCATGGTTTTGCAATTGTGTCTATGTTTTATTTTATGAAAAGTGTCACAATGTAGGTAAAAAATAGTGATATATATTTGGGGACTGAGGTATAGCCGCTGGCCATGGGCAGTGGCCAGATTGTCTGAGTCATGGCCCGTGGCCATGGGCAGTGGCCAGCATGTCCAAGTCATGGCCACAGGCCATGACTCAGATAATCTGGCTACTGGCCATGACCACCAAGGACTGGCAATGTGGTTAAATTGGAAATGGCCATCAGGGATCGGCTATTTGGTGAAGTTTTTCAAAATCGGGATAGGTTTGAATGGGAAAATACATTCTGCTTGTGGCAAACATTCTGTCAATGGCTAAAATTCTGTCCGTGGCTACAGCCTGAAGTGCTGCACAGGATTGCATCAACAGATTGCCTTGACTATCACTGCATACACTTAGACAATGCTAATCAGAAGATAATAAGCAAGCCTGCCAAACCAGGAGGTCACGTGGTCACCAGGCCACATCTTGAAATCATCCCAGAGTCAAATTACATGCTGGCTGATTTCTAACAATAAATATAGCATCATGAATAGTTTTGAATACTGCTTCATTACGACAACAATTACTTATTGAATAACCCAGTGCTGAGGTGAACAGGGCTCACTCTCCTATTCAAGACCTAACACCTTAAGCCACAAGGGAAGCTTCACAAAGAATCCTATCACCAGCAGCAAGGTAATCTGTTTAAAGTACTAGATGAAGCACAATCAGGGGCGTAGGAGACACATACAATCTGGGGGGGGCAGGGGACACATTGGGGACTTTGCTACAGACACAAACCAATTCATATTCAAACTAACATAAGGCAAGGCCAGCCGAGTGCTGAAGCCTTATAGCTCTGATAAACACATATGTTTAATACATTATGAAAGAATACCCCTGCAATAAGGGCAGTTTTAAAAATGGTCACGCTTCTAACAAGTTGCAGATTTCTCAACTATGCCACAATATGTGAAGCTGATTGTAAACATGTTTTCATCAAAACAGTGTTAGGCAAATAAAGACGTCCACTCACCAATAAGCACAGATCCATTTCTTTTAGGGTCATACACATATAGTATATGTCAGTGTTTTATATGTGTGAGTGGCTTCCTAGAAAGATGTGCTTTCTATGTCCCTGCACGTAGGGCCCTTCTTAGGATTTGTGGGGCCAAGTGCAGCAATTCAAGTGTGGGACCCATCAGTACATGTATGTGTGAAACAAAGTAATGTGGTAGCTAATGGAAAATCCTTTCACTGGCACAGAAGAAGAAGCAGAAATAAACCTCAATGGGAGGTATCTGAAGACATTAACGGTTGTAGTGCATAAAAGGGGAGGGAGCAAATACCCACAGAAAAAGTAAAAACAGTAGAGGGAAAGGAAAGCCAAGAAAACATGGGAATGCAAAGATAGGTGGGGAAACGTTAGGAACTGTGGAGATACAATGAAAAAAGAAAGAGAAAGAGAAACAGATAAGGAACGTAAAATGGAGAAACAGAGGACGAAAGGGCGAATGCACCGACACTAAGCAAGAGACTGGAGGGGCAAAATACACTGGAAGGATGTCATATGACCATTTGGGAAGGAAGGGGGTAGTGATGGTTAGCAGGATCTGTGACAGAGAGAAAGAGCATGCACGTGATAGAGAAGGAGTTATGAGTTCAAGCTAGAGCTGGAAAGGACATGGTGAATGAAAGTAGAGTCTGGTTGGGGCAGAACCGGATTCTATACAGTCTCAGGGAATAAATGCTGCCTTTAGATTAGAGAAATATGAGGTTTTATCTAGAATAAAGGTTTGGTTTCTTGCTCATTGATAACTCCATTACACTACTGAGTTCCAGGCAGAGTAAAATGTCAGTGAATGCTGAATATTTTTTAGATGCTTGTCCTTAGCTGGCAAAGTAATAACCAGGTGTCTGCAGCCTTTCTCTCTCATGATGTTTTGGTCCATGTTTCTCATCATCCCTAGCCAGAAAAGTCAATGGCGAGGAATCATGGGAGTTATAGACCAAAACATCTGTGGATCCACAGGTTTCAGACCCTGACACTGTCTTAATACAGAGAATTGGATGCTGAACTTTACAAATTGTAAAATGGTGTTTGTGCCACATTGAGAATTAAATTATCATTTTATCTGTGTAAAGTCAAGAGTATTGGCATACCAGTACAGAAAGGAGGGCAATGTAATGTGAGGAAGGACAAAAAAGCTAGTACTTTTTGTGCGACTCTTTAGCCACCTATTTACTACCATGCAAATGCTAATCCCTGAATGCAAGTCCCTATTTACACTCACGCCAGAATGAATACAACCCTGTAGGGAAAAAAGGCAGAGAGATAGCTTGCAAGGATAACAAGGTTTAATTGTACATAATACAAATGTATCAGCAAAGGACTTTGCTGCTTGAGAACATTTTGGCTTTACTTAGTACAAGCAGTGGTTTGAAGGGGGAGAAAACTTCATTTATATACAGTTAAAACTGGCATCACTGATTGGTGAGACCATATTCATGAGCCTGCTCCATAGGGGGTGCCAGGCTACAATTGTATCACTTCTCTGCCATCTGTCAGTCCCCACGTGGGTCAGCTGGGCGCATCTCTCCGCAGAGTGAAGGTCAGCTCTCTCGTAAATTACATTGGCCCTCATTACGACCCTGGCGGAAAGTAACTGACCTGACCGCCATAGCGTAAATAGCGTTTCCGCCATTGCACGATGGAGTAAAGTGCGGCTAATTCTGACCCATCGGGCACGAGCATTACGCCATGGCGGAAGTGCAAAGTCCGCGATGGCGGAAATGTCCCCAAAACGCCCCTCACCGCCGTCGTACGGCGCCCTAGGTGCAATTCCGCCACCCATCATAGCGGTCACCGTAATGAGAGCTAATCGCAAAATACGGTGACCGTAAATATACGGAAACGGAAGTAAAAACATCGGGCCGGAACGGGAAACAGCACGCCGTACACCTATAAAATCAGAATCCCAACACAACCATCAAAAATCCGACCCTGAGACACATCCCAACCCGTTAGCCACCCTAGTTAAAACAAACAAAATGGGAAAAGTTGCTAAAAAAGCGTGCGACCGCAAGCGGCAGGTCCACTTCTCCCATGAGGAACTCACCGTGCTCACAGAGACCCTCCAGGAGAATGCTGCCGTCGTCTTCTCGACGCAAATGACCAGGACGGCACTTGCGAACAAGAAGGCCATATGGGCCCTGGTGGCACAGCGGGTAAGTGCGGTGGGGACCGCACCCCGCAACCCACAGCAATGCAGAAAGCGATGGAACGACTTGCGGATACGCGTACGGAGCATACTATCAGCCAACCGTAACATTGCCACAGCAACCGGGGGAGGATCGGAATCACCCATCAAGTTGACCCCCTGGGAAGAAATCTGTGCCTCCACCATTGGAATGGAGAGTATAGAGGGAGTCGGAGGGATGGAGAAAGGAGTGCAGACAACCGAAGAATCAGGTAGGTGGGCCAAATAAAACAATGCTAAATCCACAATGTCCAATCATGTGAAGTACCATGTGTCCACATAGTGCAACAGAAACACATGTCCAGGAGAACGTCCACATACATTGGCCTGATAGCGCACTCTAAAAGTCACATAAAATACATAAATAATTAAAAATCCTAAAAACACCCTCTACACGTGCAGCATGCACACCCTAACTGCAGGCTGCAAAACAACTGCATCCTCAATCCACACAAAAATGAAACCACCTCCAAGGCCCTGACCCAAATCACCCTCAGGTACCACCCCAATGCATGTGATACATTGCCATTCCAATTTCCACAGACCCATAAATAACGCTCGCCCTCCTTTACTCCACCACAGGGTCCGATTCAAACGACGAGCTTCAGGACACCCCTACCAGCACACCTGCAAAGAGGGCCAAGACCAACGGCCAAAGACCCTCCACCTCAGCTGCACGGACCAAGACAAGGCAGCAGCACAAATCAAGTGGCAGCACACAGGAGGGGACTTCAACAGGCACCCCAGCAGCCAGCATGCCCACAACAGCAGCACCACAGGTCCCCCCAATGGATGCCACAGAAGGCACTGCTTCTGGTGGCAGCAGCACCATAGGTGACACTGCATTAATGGCAGCATGCTCCGACACAGAAAACGGTGCTGTCGATGTAGGACCCATCCATGACCTGTCTCAATCCCCCTGTTTGTTTCATCCCGTACACCATGAGGATACCATGCAGGGGCACCCACAAGACGACGACTGGCCATCCCCCACAAGCCCTGTGGCAAGGCAACATGAGGTGATCAGCCCCTCTGTGACACCACCGCAAATGGGCATGGCCCAGCAGAGGCAACAGTCCCTCGACCAGGTGATCGTGCAACAGCAGCAACTGGCCACGCTCCTCAAGGAGCATGCTGATGAATGTGGGGGTTCTAAGGCAGCCATAGAAACATCTACTGAGACACTTAGGGCACAAATGGAGCGAAGTACAGAGACACTGAGGGTACAAATGGAGAGAAGCACCGAGAGCCTGAGGGGGGAACTGCATGCGACGTCCAAAGACGTATGTGGTGAACTCACCGCTGTGCGCCGTGTGCTCACTGAGCTCTCACAAACCCTTAGGGACAAGCATGGACGTGAGCAGGCAGAGACATCATCCGTTGCAAGTTCCGTCCAGGGCAGCCCCCAACGTAGATCTGGGAGGAACCTGCGCTCCACAGGCAGGGGTGCCCCTGATACCCGGAGAGGGGGCTTGCAATAGCGTCTGCCCACTGACAATGAGCATCTTTGGACACTGGTGTTCGGGGGGGAGGTAGGAGGGTGGAGGGGGGGTGTTGGGCTTTCTTGGGTGGCGGGTCGATGGGGTGTGTAATATAATTTCACATATGCAATGAACATTTCATAATCATCCAATGAGATGTGTGGACATTGATCTTTGTGTACGAGGCCTTTATAGGCGTACAGTCCACATTGTGCATGTTCCAGACACACACAGTGCCACAAGTCCCGTGTCCATGTATCAGCCACCAGGAGTGAGTGCTAGAAGCATGAATCTATGATATTCTGACGAATTTCACGGGCCTCCTGTGCCTCGCGGACTCCTTGAGGTGCTGCCACATCCCCACCCTCATCATGACCATCTTCAGGTGCTTGCAGTTCTGCGTCAGGGGGCATGGGCACATTTCTACGTACGCACATGTTGTGTAGCATGACACATGCCATGACCATCTTTGCAACCTTCTCATGGCGGTACAGGAGTGCCCCGCCAGACCTGCTGAGGCAGCGGAAACGAGCCTTCAGTAGGCCGAATGCCTGTTCTATGACTACACGGGTACGTGAGTGGGCATGGTTGTAGTCCTCCTCATGCTGGTTCTGTGGGTTCCGGAGTGGTGTAAGGAGCCATCTCTTCAGTGGATACCCGGCATCACCTGTATGTGGAGAATAAAGGATGTTTGTGGAATGACATTGCTACGTACGCATCCCCCCCCCTTCCTGCCAGGTCATTGCCGCATCACATACCCCACATTATCATGCATGAAATGAGACTCACCGAGTAGCCAGGATCTGTTCCCTGCGTGTCGCTCCATGTAGCGTGGTATTGTAGAGTTCCTCAAGACCATAGAATCATGGGTTGATGCAGGAAATCGGGCACAACAATGTGTAAAGATCCTGTTGGAGTCACACACCATTTGTACATTAAGAGAATGATATTGTTTCCGGTTGCGGTACTGGACCTCCATGGCATGTGGGACAACCAATTCCACATGGGTGCAGTCGATGGCACCAATGCAACCCGGTATGCCGGCAAGTGCATGGAATCCCACTTTTGTGTTTGTAATCTCCTGCTCCGAGCGTGGTAAAGAGATGTAGTCGTCTGCGTGCTTCAGGAGGGCATCGAGCACTTGCAATAGTGTCCGTGACAACAGTGGCTGTGAAATGCCATGCAACTGTCCGACTGTGTGCTGGTAGGTGCCTGTGGCCAGGAAGTGGAGTACAGACACCACCTTCAGTAGGGGTGGGATGGCGGTTGGGCTATCTATCATGCTGACAAGGTCAGCGTGTGTCATGTTCACAATGGCGATTATGGTGTCCCGGTCCAAACGGTAGAGGGTGTGGATCTGCTCAGCAGTGAGGTTGAACGGATGAGCTCGGAGGCGTGGGATTGCGGGCTGCCTGCGTGGTGGTAGTGGCTGTGCTGGTGGGCCTTGCTGGCCCTGCCTTCCCCTCCTCCTCCTCCTGCGTCTCCTCTGTGCGGCCGGTTGTTGTAGTAGTTGGTGTTCGTCTTCTTCTTGAAGTTGGAGTACTTGCAGTGCTATCAGGTCCCCCAGGGCCAACATCGCTAGTCCTGCCGGTAGCATTTTGGAGTGGGTGTGGTTGTGGGAGGGGGTTGGGTGTGCAATTTATGTGTTTTCAGGCTGTATAGCCTCCACCTGTGGTGATTCATTCCACCTGTGCCAGCTGCAATCCCCTTTGGGCGAGCACGTCCCGCACACAACGCTGCAATGTGACGCATGGCATCTTGCTATTACAATCATGTATTTAACCCCGATGGCAGTGTAATATTGGTTTATATGTTCATTCTGCTATGGTCCCATTGTTTCACATACAATCTTTGCAGTCGCGAACAAACTTGTGAAGGGTCAGTGGAATGTAGTACTCGATTAACGGTGGACCCTCATGCAGCACTGTACCGAGGTTCACCGACGGGCGGGGCGTCCCATTTGTGAGTGAAGCCAGTTGCCATTTTCACACACTGCCGCACTACATGGATGAATTTGTGATTTCGAGCGGTCACAGATGCCTTTTCGACGTGATGTTGCAAATGAGGAATTCGAAGGACAGCGCTTTCGGTTTTCAGCTAGTGGCGAGGAGACGCCCACAGGTCTGACTGCAAATATAACGTTCTATTGTTTAATGTCCATGGGGCCATGGCGAGAATGCAATGATTGATATGAATAGTATGGGATGCGCAATAGCGTAGTGGACGATAAGGCAGGACGTTCCCAAATACATGTTACTTCACATCACTAGAATTCCGGCCTGGAGCACAGTGGATTTTGCAGACTGCATTACGCACAGACTCAATGGAAATTTCAAATGTTATGTGAGTCAATAATCAGGCGTTTTTATACCGGGATGAGGGAATGATGTATGGATGCATGGACAGATGATTTAATTGAGAGTTTGCCATGTACATGGCTTTTTGGAATCTATCCCCTTCCCCTGCGCTATGTGATGCAGAGCTGCCATAGTGGGACCATCGTCTATCTGCCCTTGTTGAACCCTCCCTGTCTCGACGCGCCTTCAAACACTTGTGTCTATGCACGTTACTAATCCCATCTAATGGATTCTGTTTTAACAGACGCATGCACACAAACACTCGTTTGTAATAGTGTTTTCACCTCGATTTATATGGTTATGATTCGCAAGTGATTTTTGGGTGGAAATAATCCTTTTGAGTGGGCTAGCATGCATATGCCTGTAGATTTAGTGTGATCATTGAAGTGAGTAATACAAATGAAGTTCTGATGCCCATACTATTCTTTTTCATTTCATTTGGGTGACAGGTATCTCCTCCCCTTTTGCCGCTGCCATCTGTATGCCACTCCTGCAGATGGCTTTTACTCCCGACACCTGCTGCTTCGAGTTAATCAGTGGAGCACCATTACGATCTTATGGGACGATCGCCAATGGGCCACATGCCCTTACGCAGTACTAGTGGCTAGGAGCAACATATCAACCTTTCAGCTGGACTAGTGCCTACCTAATGGGACGGCCCTGCGGTTCTAGGCGCTTCCATGTTGCCTTTTTGAACGTGGATGTAGCCCCTGTGTACCATGAAGGAACAGGGCGTCACACAAGAAGAAGCTGGTCATTTATTGCGGATGCAGCCCACAGTAATGAAAAATATTTTGGAGTTTATGACCTAATAGCTGTATGGGCTTGGTGAATTTGATGTGCATTAATATTTTATTCAGATATTAACCGTGTAGCGTTATTCTTTGCAAGTAATGTAGCATATTCCTATTTGTGGAGCGATGTATTGTGAGAAGATCTGCATTGGGTTCCGGCTTCTGAGTATAGTTGCGTGGTACTGTACTGGCTGCGTTTGCCTACGATGCCCAGTAAGGTCAGGGATAGGGGCAGCCATTTTGACTGTTTTAATGATGTCATGCTCAGGGGCGGGGGATTAGCTTTTGTGTAACAGATGCCGGTCAGCCAGGTGGATTGGTGGATTGATGTGATTATCAGAAAATGGCTGGTCACAGGTGCCTGTGTTTGCGTGCGTTTCTTGGAGGGAGACTGAGGTCATGTCCATTGGAATAGCTTCTGTATTCGTGCCATCTGTGCCCTGCAGCTCCCATTGGCCCCTCTTGGGGTGAGCCTGGCTGCTCAGTCACTCTGCCAACTTGTGTGGTACATGCTTATGCTGATGGTTGGTTTGTTTACTGGCAAGAGTACAGGGCTGGTGCAGTCTCCCTCAGGATACTGCTTTGAATGTTGCCTTACACTGGTGTCAAGCGATGGGGGCCTGTTGTTGTTTTGTCTCATATTTCAGTTCATATTGCTGTACTTGAACCTTCACATGCCTGTGCTGCATCGGTACGGCAATGGTGACATGCCAAATATGGATGGCCACTCACAAGGCACTTGGAGCCCCTACATTCATTTGTTCGTTGGCATGCATGGGTGACTTGTACATTTCACTGGTTGCATTGTGTGACTTCATTGCACCTACGAGGAGTTGTGCAATGTGGGCAGGGAGTGGTGTACAGGCACTCAGTAGGGCCATTTACAGTTGGTTCACGATGCCGTAATTCTCACCATGGCGGAATGGTACTTTCCGCCATGCTTGATGGCGTTAAGTAAATGTCCGCTAGGGTCAGAATTCGCGTACCGTTGCGCCATGGTGGTAATTACGGTTTTGCATGGCGCGCGTGCGCGTACTTGGTGCAGTTAGCGTTGGCGTTCACTACGGTGTCGCTAATGGCATCGTACTTTGCGGTGACGGGTCATGATCGCACCGAGCGGTATTCGATGGCGGTATTACATTTCCGCCATCGTTTTTCGATTTCCGCCAGGGTCGTAATGAGGGCCATTATCAAAAGCTGCTATGATATACTAAGCCTACTACTACATCACTGTGGCATGCACCTGGAAGGCCCGGGAACTAGTGCCAGGGTGAAGGGAGGAAGAAATACAGTCAACCTGACCCACACAATCTGTGCTTTGTTGATACCGTACCCCTCGCACCCAAGGCCTCCACCCTTGTGTTGATCTATAATTTATCCTTCCCTGTACCTCATGTTACAAAGAACGTGTTTATGTGAAGAGGTGAAACAGTCGCACATGCTTGAATCTTTTATGGCCATTTGGTTTGGGTGCGTCCGTTCATCTATTCCAGGCACTAAATCCCTTTTAAAACAAGCTCTGGAAAAGCCACCAACTTTGGCTCTTTTATAGGAATTAACTAGCCGTTTGCCAGACACTATAATATGTCCAGGTACTGACACCATGTGCCAGCTGTTGTTGTGTTATTGATAGGTAGTAACAGTATGGCTGTACTTGGCAAATGCCTATAAATATGCCAAAACTGTTGTCATTGCCACTGCTTACTCTTTATTGATGGTGGGTAGGGGGGATTCCCAGCAAAGGACTGCATGCAGACAGTTACATGAGTGAAAAGATTGTTACGAGTGAATGCATCTTTTCCATTGCTTCTAAACGTGGAGGGCAGGGTCTTTTATTTTGTTTTACCTGCCACATCAATTGAGCTTCATTACTTTTAAAGCATGTCAGCTGCATCCCACTGGCAAAAGCAAAACAGGACAAAACATTTCTGACAGTGGTCTTTTGCTGTGATATAAAACTTTTTGTAATGTTACAGATTTACACTGACTGCGCTACACTGTCATCTGCATGAACTCTGTGGACCCACTATGTTTCGAACTCTGTGGACCCACTATGTTTCGAACATGAAGTTTTTCCCTGATTGAAAGTTCCTAGTAGTTTAGAAGTATATATTTTTACTGTCCATCCTACAAACGTGTGTTATGTTTGTATTGTTTACGCTCGTCCCAGCTGTGGCTAGTTTGAGTCCCCTACATGTCTGAAGGCAGGCACACCTGCCGAGGGCTTACAGAGTTTGCTGCCTACTGACAACAATTGCCCTGCAATAGATCCTAACTTCCCAATGACTCCACAAGAGCCTTGCTCTACCTGGACACTCGCCTGCATAATCAGGCCCCTCATAATAACCAGACATCTGATGACATGTTGCAATTTTCTGCCCGTGTTTGTGGGAGAGTGCTATACAGACACATTGCCTGCAACTGTGTCACCGGTCTTGAACTATCACAGTTGACAAAAGCAGAATTACACATTTTCTTTTTTTGAACTTCAGGCCAGTTACTATGTTTTAATAAAAATAAGCACTTTGAGAAACAAAACGAAATGGCTTAGAATTTCAAAACGTTCAGAGTTTGAATGTTTTACCCATGTTGTCTTCTCATTCATTGTACTTCCAATAATGTTTAAAGTGCTGCCATATACTTCTGTCTTCACATGTAGGATCCACAAAAAAAGAGGCCCCATACAGTGGCGTAACACAACATTTGTGGGCCCCCCTTTGAGCCATGCTGACGGCCCCTTCCCCCAACTCAGCAACAAACCATGGGTTGCGCCACACTCTGGGCTGGCCTAGATTACTACACAATAAGCACAAACGTGCTGCTGAAGGGGTATGCCGCACACTGCACTAGGAGAAAGATATAAATATGTGTTTTAATGCAATATGCAGCATACTTTCTGAGAAAAAATAGCTAAAAAGCCACAGTGTTTGTGTTTGTATTTGTATTTATTATTCTTATATAGCGCTTTACTCCAAAGCGCTTTACAGTTAACAACATGAATACATAGAACATGATAACAGTAGAAGCAATTTACAAAAAATACATCAAACCAGTAAAACAGTATGTAGAACAATTAGCCGATGAGGTAAAAAGGAGGGGGAGGGGAAGGAAATGAGGAGGGAGAGAGAAGGGGAATAGAGTGAGGAAGCAAGAGGAGGGGAGGACGTAGGAGAGAAAGGGGCAGGTAAAGGGAAGCATGAAGGGGGTACTAGAAGGAGGAGAGAGAAAGAGGACGAGGGGATATGAGTGTCAGGGTGGGGATTGGAGAAGGAGTGATTTCAAGGAGGCACGTAAGGGGGAATAGGTGGCGATGGAGCGGATAGAAAGAGGTAGGGAGTTCCAGTGTACGGGGCAAGGAGCTGAAAGGAGCGGAAACGAGACGAGGCACATGGTGGTGGGGGTACAGAAAGTAGGAAGAGATCGGCAGATCAGTGTGAGCAGGAGGGGGTGTAGAATGAAAGAAGAGAGGAGAGGTATGGGGGCAAGGTCATGAAGAGATTTAAAGACAAAACAGAGGAAGTGAAATTTAAGTTGGGAATGGAAGGGAAGCCAGCCAAGGTAAGAGAGTGAGTTGGAGATGGAGTCTTGAGGAGAGAGAAGAAACAGGGTACAGATAGCAGAGTGTTTGCAATTCTTTTGTAGGGTAACACCAATCCAATACATGCAAGTCACCAACAGTGCACAGGGACATTAATGCTATGCTATTAAAAATGCCATGCCACAATGAAAACATGTACAACTGGCTGCACAATGTAGACCTGTGTAGACATGTTATAACTTAAAGCATGCCAGGCCACATTAGACATACCTAGACTGGTTGCACCAAAATGCCAGTCGAAGCAATAACACTCATCAAGAAAAGAGCACTAATTCAAGCCCGCATCTCTGCGGCCTGTAAAAACACGGCCAAACTCTTTAAAATCTGCAAAAAACTGGCCAATCCTGTTGCAGTCTCTACCTCTCCAGTTTCCTCAACAGGCCCTCTGTACGGCTTTGTCCTCTTGCTTCTCTGCTAAAACTCATGACATCCTGTTCTCTATCTCCTCTTCCTCTCCCTCTTCCTCTCTCTGACCCCCTTTGGTCATCTCTCCCTCACCTCCTCCTTCCTCCTCTTTCTCGCTGATAACACCTGACAAGGTTTCTATACAGGTCCAATCTATGGAAGTGTCGTAGAAACAGGTTGTAACACTCACCTGATTCTCGCAGAGGCGCCGGTCTTGACTGGGCGACTACCGTATCTTCAAAGGTGATGTGTAGCACCCGGTTGGCTCTTTGGGCTGGACCTCTGTGCACTGTATGCCTGACTTCAAGAGTAAGATGTCTGCAGACAGAAAATATGGGATTAATGAACTGGGGTTATTGGGGTGTCCCTATCTCTTCCCTTTTTTGCTCTCCTGTAGACCCCCAAAGGTTAACGCTCTCACCTTAGGTAAGTGAATGCCGAGCTCTCCATCTGCCTCGGGGCAGGGTGCTGTAACCAGTTTCTTCACTGGATCGGTAGCGCAGGCCTCTTGACTTCAGAGGACTGCTGTCCGTCGTTTACTGCACGAACGGTAAGTTTCGAGTAATTCTATTGTCTTTAAAGTCTTTAGCAATGATGTCTCTTGTTTTGCAGGTTCCGGCGATGGCGGATGACGGGCTGAAGTGAGTTGAAGATGGAGTCCGTATGATGAATAGAAGCGCTTGGAAGCACGTAAGTAAGCGCTTGTTGCCTGCTTCACGATGCGCTCTAACTGTCTTTTATTTTGCAGGTACGAGTTCGGAGCGGCTGCAGGGTGCCGGAATACCCACTGGGGTTGATGTGGAAAGGAGTAATGGCACGTGAGTATCAAAGTTCCCCAATGTCTTTAAACGCACCTTGTTTTGTCTTTCAGATGCAGGATGCAGCGCCGAAGGCCTCCGGAGCGTGCGAAGAGTCGGTAAGCTTTTGTCTTTCAGATGCCGGAATGCAGTGTGAAGACCTCCGGAGCGCACAAAGAGTAGGTAAGCCTTTGTCTTTCAGATGCCGGAATGCTAACCTGTTCTTTCTTGTCTTTATAGGTGTTGCTGAAGACTGGATTCAGGATGGTAAGCCTTTTTCCTTAGGCCCAGGATCCGATGCAGAAGACACGATGAGCGTTCTGCTGCAGAGAATGCAGAATAACGCAAAGCAAGATTCATCCACCGGGTGTGGTTTAAATAGCCTCCTGTAGTGCTTAGGTGTCTCCTTCCACAGCCACGCCTAGGTAAGAAAAGAGTTCCTGCTATCCAGAAGAGTTCCAGTGTTCTGAATCTAGGGAGTGGCTCCTGCCCCACCCAACAGGAAAAGTAGTTCCAAACAGAAGAGGATCAGAGGCTCAGCTGGCAGGCAAGTAAGCAGCATGGTCTGCTGCAGGTAAGTCCACCCAAGCATCATGAGCCCGGCGCTTCCAGCGCTGGGACTGGGCACATTTATGAGCCTGGTGCCACTGGCGCCAGGACTGGGTCCAAAAGGTCCCAATTGGGACTGGATGGCCCTCGGAACCTGGGTTATGGATCTGCTTCCAAGGGAGTTGGGAAAACCCTGACCTTTTGGAAGCAGAGATCATGACAGTACCTCCCCTCAAGGCCCCTCCCAAACCGGGCTTCTCCGGGGGTTTTGGCTTGTCAGGAAATGTTCGGTGAAATCTTTTGATTAGGCGAGGAGCGTGGACATATTCAGCAGGTTCCCAGGATCTCTCTTGGGGGCCGTAGCCTTTCCAGTCAATTAGGTAAAATAGTTTAGATTTGGAGATCTTGGAGTCCAGAATGCTTTTGACTTCAAACTCGAGTTCTCCATCAACTAGGATGGGTTTTGGAGATTTAGTTAGTCGGGTTTGAGGTTGCACGGGTTTTAATAGAGAGACGTGGAAGACCGGATGTATCTTCATGTGAGGGGGCAAGTCCAACTTGACCGCTACTGGGTTTATTATGGTAGTGATGGAATAGGGACCAAGGTATCTTGGGTTGAATGTGCGTGGCCCTTTTAGAGGTAGATATTTGGTGGATAACCAGACTTGGTCCCCTACTTGATATTGAGGGGCTTCCTTCCGATGTTGATCTGCTCCTTTCTTGTATTGTTCTTTAGCCCTTTGAAGGTGAGAAACAGCTTCCTTAAAGGCTTGGGTGATTGTAGAATGCAGGTAGTCTACTGCTGGTGTTTCAAGATCTTGGAGGGGATCCAACTCCGAGGTTCGAGGGTGACTGCCGTACAAAAGAAAAAACGGTGTTTTCCCAGTTCCCGAATGGACAGAGTTATTGTAGGCATATTCGGCTATCCAAAGGATGTCTTTCCAAGTTTTTTCAGTTTGTTGCAGCATGCAGCGTAAATACTGTTCCAGAGTTTGATTGGTCCTCTCGGTTTGTCCGTCGGTCTGAGGGTGGTGACTGGTCGATAGTCTCACATCAATTTGAGCCGACCGACAGCAACTTCGCCAAAAATGAGAAATAAATTGACTACCTCGATCCGAAATTAGAACCGAAGGAAAACCGTGTAGTCGGACGATGTTTTCGAGAAATTCTCGGGCCAGAGTTGCTGCTGTTGGCAAGCCTTTGAGCGGAATGAAATGCGCCATCTTGGAGAATAAGTCCACGATTACTAGAATCGTATTGTATCCGGAGCATGGAGGTAGATCGGTGATGAAGTCCATAGAAAGCGTATGCCAAGGGCGAGGTGGGATGTCAATAGGGCGTAAGAGGCCTGCTGGTCTTTCCTTTTGACTCTTGTTTTGGGCGCATACTCCACAAGACATTATAAAGTCTCTAATATCTTTTTTCCAAGACGGCCACCAGAAGTAGCGCTTGATCTTTTCTGAGGTCTTGGCCATACCGGGATGACCTTCCATTAAAGAATCGTAATAACAGGAGATTACTTTTTTCTGTAAATCTGTGCTGGGTAGGTATAATCGTTCTTGGAAATACAATAAGTTGTCCTTTACTGCAAAGTCCTTTCCCTGCAGATGCCAATTTTGTATGTCTGCTGAAGTTACAAGTTGCCTGGCTTTATCCTTAACTTCCTCTATGGATTCTGTGGCGATTACACCCAGAATTCTTTGTTCGGGAATGATTGGTACAGGTTTAGGGTTGATCAAGTGTTCTTCCACTCCCATCCGAGAAAGGGCATCAGCTTTACCGTTCTTTGTACCAGGTCGATAGGTAATTATGAAGTCAAACTCGGCAAAGAATAATGCCCAACGGAGTTGTCTAGAGGATTGGGCTTTTGCGGTTTTCAAATATTGCAGGTTTCGGTGATCCGTAATCACAGTAACGGTGTGTCGGGCCCCCAGCAGCTAATGCTGCCAAGCCTTAAAGGCAGACTTGATAGCCAGAAGTTCCTTGTCAGTAATCGTGTAATTGATTTCAGGAGGCGAGAATTTGCGGGACCAAAATGCCACGGGATGCAACTGATTGGTTACCGGGTCCTTTTGTGATAGAACTGCCCCCATGGCAAGGCTTGAAGCATCAGTTTCCACGATATAGGGGAGTTCGGGGCGAGGGTGTTTTAAGATTGGTGCAGAGATAAATTTAGTCTTCAAATCCTGGAAAGCTTGTTCCGCCTCGGTAGACCATTCAAAACGTTTGTTTTTCTTTAACAAGGCAGTGATGGGCTGGACTATTCGAGAGAATTCGGGGATAAACCTGCGGTAAAAGTTAGCGAAGCCTAACATGCTTTGCACACCTTTTACGGAGGATGGTGATGGCCATTTGAGAACTGCATCGACCTTCTTTGAATCCATACGTACTCCGCCAGGTGATAATATGAATCCCAAGAATTCAACTTCAGTCACGTTGAAAACACATTTTTCCAACTTAGCGAAAAGTTTGTGTTGACGCAATCTTTCGAGGACCATTTTCACGTGTTTCCGATGTTCAGATTCCGATGAAGAATAAACGAGGATGTCGTCAATGTAAACAACAACACACACATCTATGAGCTCTCTGAGGACATCGTTCATAAAATATTGAAAGGCGGCCGGGGCATTGCAAAGTCCGAAGGGCATGACCTGATATTTAAATAGCCCATACTTGGTGCGGAAGGCAGTCTTCCATTCATCGCCCTCTTTTACTCGTACCAAGTGGTAAGCTCCTCTAAGATCCATTTTTGTATATATGCATGCTTTTCTGACTTGGTCCAGGAGTTCAGGGATCAAAGGTAACGGATATCTATTCTTAACGGTGATCTGGTTCAGGGAGCGATAATCGATACAAGTTCTAAGGTCTCCTTCCTTTTTTGGAACGAAGAACAAAGCTGAAGAAGCAGGGGACTTGGAAGGACGAATAAACCCATTCGCCAGGTATTGATCCAGGTATTGTCGAAGGTGAAGGTTCTCAGGCTCGGTGAGGGCATACATTCTACTACAAGGAGGAGTAGATCCAGGTATCAGGTCTATCTGGCAGTCATAAGACCTATGAGGAGGTAGAGTGTTAGCCTGATCCTTCCGGAAAACATCTTGGTATTCAAGGTATTCGGGAGGTAACTGGGGAGTCTCTGAAGAAATTGCTGCCAGTGCAACACCAGGTGGAGGGTGACAAGTAGAGACACATTCTGGAAACTGGACCGTTCTTGCTCGCCAATCGATCAGAGGATTGTGTTTCTCTAACCAAGGTATTCCTAGAATAATCTGAAACTGAGGGGCCTTGATCACATCGAACACGATCTTCTCATGGTGTCCATCTTGACTTACTAGCGTCACCTCTTGAGTGGTATGCGTTACTGGCCCGGAGGCTATCTCCGTACCATCCACTGTAGTAATGACGTCCTTTACAGCCTTGGGACAAAGAGTTAGATTCATCCTCAAAACCATTTCATGATCCACATAATTGCCGATGGCACCGCTGTCGACGTAAGCTTCAATTGCATGTAATCGATCCGGATTATCAGGGCTAATGAGGATCATAGGTATCACGAAATGCGAGGTCACGGAACTGGTTTTCACGCTCGGCAAGAGGACCTCTATTCTTGTCGGGCGAGGTCGTTTCCCTGCTCAGAGTTTGTAACTTTGGTAACTGCAGCTCCTACTGCCTTCTTGGCAGGTTTCACCGGACAGTCTCGAAGAAAGTGCCCTGAGTTTCCGCAATATAGGCATAATTGCAACTGTTTTCTCCTTTCCCGCTCCTTTTGTGTTAGAGGACCTTTCAGACCCCCGATTTGCATGGGTTCCCCGGAGTCTACTCCTTTGGAAGGAGTTGGCGGTTTGGAAAATACTCGAGCATCAAACTTGGAACGGTCGGCCTTCCTGTTCTGCAGTCTATGATCTATTTGAACGACCAAGTCTATATAATCCGAACAGTCTTGTGGGGGATTCACTACTTGGGCTAAAACGTCTTTGAGCTCTCCACGTAGACCTCTGTAAAACAGCGTAATCCTTTTGTCCTCAGGCCATTGAGTTTCCACTATTAGTCTATTGAAAGATGCAATATAAGCCAAAAGGTCTTGATTACCCTGTCGCAACGAAAGAAGCTCATTGTCCAAGGCCTGCCCCTGTGAATGTCTTGCGAACAGTTTTTCCATACTAAGCTGAAAGGCTTGAAAATCATGGAGAACCGGATCATCTTGATTAACTAGAGGGATCGACCAGTCTGCCGCATTGCCACTAAGGTACGAAAGTACAAAAGCTACTTTAGCTTGATCAGTTGGAAAGACTGCTGGCCGGCATAAGAAGTGCAACCGGCACTGATTGATAAATACTGCAAACCTCTTTGGGTCACCAGAAAATCGTTCGGGCGGAGCCAGAGGTACATTCCCAGGTAGGTTGATCTGCACTGGATTCATAGAGGATGTTGAAGGAAGATTTGCCCCTGATGCGGGTAACGGGGTTTGTCCGGCTTGTGACTGTAGCAATTGTCTAGCAAGACCGTCTGTTCTCTCCTTGGAAATAATTAGTTCCCTTCTTAGAGCATTCGTTTCCTGACGAGCTGCATGCACTTCTGCCCTTAGTTCCCCAAGTAACCGGGCTAGATGGTCAGTATCCGAGGTTTCCATAGCGCCTGGGCGAGAGTTTTGCGGTTGGCTTTGCGTTCTGTAACGCTCACCTGATTCTCGCAGAGGCGCCGGTCTTGACTGGGCGACTACCGTATCTTCAAAGGTGATGTGTAGCACCCGGTTGGCTCTTTGGGCTGGACCTCTGTGCACTGTATGCCTGACTTCAAGAGTAAGATGTCTGCAGACAGAAAATATGGGATTAATGAACTGGGGTTATTGGGGTGTCCCTATCTCTTCCCTTTTTTGCTCTCCTGTAGACCCCCAAAGGTTAACGCTCTCACCTTAGGTAAGTGAATGCCGAGCTCTCCATCTGCCTCGGGGCAGGGTGCTGTAACCAGTTTCTTCACTGGATCGGTAGCGCAGGCCTCTTGACTTCAGAGGACTGCTGTCCGTCGTTTACTGCACGAACGGTAAGTTTCGAGTAATTCTATTGTCTTTAAAGTCTTTAGCAATGATGTCTCTTGTTTTGCAGGTTCCGGCGATGGCGGATGACGGGCTGAAGTGAGTTGAAGATGGAGTCCGTATGATGAATAGAAGCGCTTGGAAGCACGTAAGTAAGCGCTTGTTGCCTGCTTCACGATGCGCTCTAACTGTCTTTTATTTTGCAGGTACGAGTTCGGAGCGGCTGCAGGGTGCCGGAATACCCACTGAGGTTGATGTGGAAAGGAGTAATGGCACGTGAGTATCAAAGTTCCCCAATGTCTTTAAACGCACCTTGTTTTGTCTTTCAGATGCAGGATGCAGCGCCGAAGGCCTCCGGAGCGTGCGAAGAGTCGGTAAGCTTTTGTCTTTCAGATGCCGGAATGCAGTGTGAAGACCTCCGGAGCGCACGAAGAGTAGGTAAGCCTTTGTCTTTCAGATGCCGGAATGCTAACCTGTTCTTTCTTGTCTTTATAGGTGTTGCTGAAGACTGGATTCAGGATGGTAAGCCTTTTTCCTTAGGCCCAGGATCCGATGCAGAAGACACGATGAGCGTTCTGCTGCAGAGGATGCAGAATAACGCAAAGCAAGATTCATCCACCGGGTGTGGTTTAAATAGCCTCCTGTAGTGCTTAGGTGTCTCCTTCCACAGCCACGCCTAGGTAAGAAAAGAGTTCCTGCTATCCAGAAGAGTTCCAGTGTTCTGAATCTAGGGAGTGGCTCCTGCCCCACCCAACAGGAAAAGTAGTTCCAAACAGAAGAGGATCAGAGGCTCAGCTGGCAGGCAAGTAAGCAGCATGGTCTGCTGCAGGTAAATCCACCCAAGCATCATGAGCCCGGCGCTTCCAGCACTGGGACTGGGCACATTTATGAGCCTGGTGCCACTGGCGCCAGGACTGGGTCCAAAACGTCCCAATTGGGACTGGTTGGCCCTCGGAACCTGGGTTATGGATCTGCTTCCAAGGGAGTTGGGAAAACCCTGACCTTTTGGAAGCAGAGATCATGACACAGGTGCTCCCCCACTCCTCCAGAACCATCAAGGACAAAATTGACACGCTTGCTCCAGCCTTGGCCAATTTCTATAATTACACTTTTGCCACTGGAACTTTCCACTCTTCCAAACTCTTGGAAAAGTGGACCATCTCCCAGCTTACTCCCCACACTGAATCTGTTGGTTGTCTCCATGACCATCAGTCTGGTTTCAGAGCTGCCAGAGGCATGGAAACCGCTCTCCTGAACACTTGTGAAGATCTGGTCTCTAACCTTGATTCCAGCATTCCTTCTGTCCTCATCCTTCTTGAACTTTCCTCTGCCTTCAACACAGTCAACCACACCATCCTGATCACTCGACTCTGTGAGAACCTGGGCTTCACGGATCAGGCCCTGGAGTGGCTGACCTCCTTCCTCTTGGACCGACCCTCCTAGGTCCTACTTGGTCCGTTTCTGTCCACCACCTCTCTCTCTACCTGTAGCATTCCCCAGGGCTTTATCCTCTCACCCTGGTTTTTCAACCTCTACTTGGCCTCTTTGGTCCACCTAATCTCTACCTTCTCCTCTAACTTTCAGTTTTATGCGGATGACACTCAGCTTTTCTTCAGGCTCCCCTCAGCCTCCTCTCGTCTCTCGCTCACTCCTGACTGTCTATCCATGATTCAGGATTGGTGTGCCTCCAACGATCGCTGCCTTAATGTCAGTAAAATGGAGATCCTTCTCATTGGGACCCCTGCCCCTGTTTTCCCTCTCTCACTCTGGCCACCTGCGTCAGGCCCACTTCCTTTGCCTTCCTGCAAGGAAAAAGACCTTGGTGTCATCTTCAACTCCACTCTCTTGTTCTCTCCTCACATTTGAGACGTCGCCAAGAAGTCCCACTACCAGCTGCACTTCCTCAAAGGGACTCTTCTCTTTGTCACTTTCCCCCATAAGCTCACTGTCTCCAGAGCCCTTGTTCTCTCTAATCTGGACTACTGCAACAGCCTCTTTTTTCTCAATCTGCCATCCTCTACTCTCCGCCCTCTGCAACTAATCCAGAACATGACTGCAAGACTTATCCTTGGCTTCAAGCCCAGGGACCGTATCTCTCCAGCCATGAAATCTCTCCACTGGCTCCCAGTGGCAGTAAGGATCAAGTTCAAGACCCTTTGCATTGTCCACAAGGCTTTCTGGGGCAGGACCAGCACTACATCCAACGTCCTGCTCCAAAATACCTTCCTTATCAAGCTCTAAGGGTTAGATGCTTCTCCAGGCAGAGAGCGGCAGGTAGATCTCTCTCCTCTGCAGGTGCCTCCCTCTGGAATGGCCTCCCTGCCCCTCTCAAACTTGAGCCGGACCACCAAAAGTTCCAGAAGCAGCTCAACATGTTCCTCGTCTCCTTTGCTTTCTCTCTCTCCCTCCCCTACTGACCTACCTGACCTACCTGTATGCTGTACTAACTGGTTGCTTGGCTACCCTCAGTCTTACTGAGTCCATGCTCTTTCTTGATCAGTCACCCTTGCACTGCCTCCGGGCCTACCACACACTTAGGGGTTGTAACTGTAAGCCTACAGTCCATTATTCTCCTTGCTCTACCTAGAGCCGCGCTGCCCTGGCTGCACTGTTTTCCCCTCCCCTCTCCATTGCACTTCCCCCTCCCATTGCCCTTGCACTTCTCATTCTCGTACTTGCACGATCTGAATGACACAAGGCCTAGTAAGATCGTTTGTCTTGTCCTCCCTCTGTTTTCCCTCCCTTGTCTTGTTGCGCCTAGAAACAATTGTTTACAGGCGCTTATATATGACTTATCATATCATATCATTTTATCACAGATGCCCAGAAAAATATGCAATGCCGCAGTAAGATACGGCAGAACACAAAGACTGGCAGAACCCAAAGGCCAGTCTAGCCAGGTAATTACAGTTAGCAGTACTGCTTTATCAGAACTGCCCAGTTAAAAAAAAAATCATACCAAACTGAGGAATGACTAGGCTGGCTGCACCAAAATGCCTCTCTAGCCACTAATACCACATATCATCCCTGCTTAGCCTGGACATGGACGACCATTATGATTTATTGCACAATCCTGCCCTTCCACACATCACCTCACCCTTCGATCCCATACGCCAACCTCCAAAACCCTACCCCAACCTCCAAAATCAGCTTCTTGGCCCAGAATTACCTCTACGTCCCTCTTACTTGTCCCAGTGCTTACGTATGAGGCTCCTTGCCTCATAGGTAAGAACTGGGATGAGGAAGAGTGGGACTAGGAGTGATGAAGATTACAGGTAGCTAAATCAGGCATTACCTCCGTGTACCTCTACCTCATCCCAGTACTTGTGTATGAGGCAGAGTACTGGGACGAGGAAGAATAGGACTACGAGTAATGGAGATTACCAATAAGTAATCAAGGCATTAAGCACAAGTAGTGGCGCAACACCATTGGGCTGGCTGGATTCAGCGCCCCCCCCCCTGAAATTGTGGGCTATGTTGACTTGACCGGGCTGATCTACAGAGCAGTTGCCAGACAGAAAAGGACACAGATGTTAAACGGACCTGGGTTTTGCTATTAACAAGGGCCCGGCCCAGCAATTACTAACGTACAACATTTCACTGTTAGTACCTGCATTCAAATACCACATTTTTTAGGCAATTGAAACCATGATGTGGGTTTAGTACTTGCATGTCAGGGGAGTGATTGGAAGGGTAGAGAGGGAACAGGAGACTGGTCATTCTCACAGCAGTCCATAAGTGGGTGCTTTCAGACTTAAAAGAGAGAGTTAACTGCTTGTAACATTGAAACCGCACTAGAATCGTCTTTTTAAAATGCTTAAAGAAGTTAGATGCCCAAAACAAATACTTATTCTCCTCCCCCACCGCATGTGAAGTTAGCGCCTCTCCCAACAATTGAAGGGTTCGCCCCCCAAAATGTAGGTTTTGTTGCGCCCCTGAACAGAAGAAAACACAACATTCACCATATATACACACGCACACTTTCACCATACAGGCACACCCAGGCAGCCACCCATACAAGAGTGCACCCTTTCACCATACAGGCACACCCAGGCAGGCACCCGCACATTTCAATGTGCACCCTTTCACCATACAGGCACACACACCCAGGCACCCACGCATACATTTAAGTGTGCACTATTTCACCATACACTCACACAGGCAGCCACCTATACATTTAAGTATGCACCCTTTCGCCATACACTCACAGGCACACACAACATGGGGTTGTGGGGAGCCATGATACTTAAAAAAGAAATTGGCTTTTTGAAGTTACTCTGACTTCATAAAGAAGTTATTTCCTTAAAGCACCAAACCTTAATGGAAATAAGTTCTTTATGAAGGCAGAGTGACTTCAAAAATAAACTATTTCTTTTTGAAGTCAAAGGGCTTCCCCAACCCATGATATGGAGGCCTCCAGCCTAGGGTCTTCAGGTCATGGGGTTGGGGCAGCCCCCGGACTTGAAAAAGAAAGTTTCTTTTTGTATTCACTCTGCCTTCATAAAGAAATTATTTCTGTACAGAAATTATGAAGAATTCGTAACAGAATTCTGTACAGAAATAATTTCTTTATGAATGCAGAGTGAATTGAAAAAGAAACATTTAAAAAAAAGTGAAAACACATTTTTTGTATTTTTTTTTAACTCTAAGCGGGACCCTTTCCCAGGACATGTGGTGGCAGGCCCCCCGCATAGCTTGGGCTGTGGGGGCCCCTGTTATGCCAGTGACACCATATCAAGAGTCCTAGCCCCAAGCAAGTCCAGCACTGATTTTACTTAAGATAGTATGCTGCCCTGCTTCACTAGGAACAATAAAACCCCTGCTTTACCCTCACTTTTAATTGTGGAAAGATTGTGGGGGGGATACATGATATTATATCCCCCCTGCTTAAAATTGTGGGGGGGATTTGTCCTCCTTTTCCCCCCGTTTCCTACGCCCATGAGCACATTGATCTATCCATTCTACCGCCCTGCAATTGCTTGATAATTGTGTACTCTGATTTCATTATTGGGGCATGCAGCATGGCTGAACCCTAGGTTTGAATAGGAAGAAATATTTTGCTTGGAGCTACAGGCTGACATGCTGTAGTGAAGGACAGCAAACCTGCGTGAGGAGCATCAGCAAGGACCTGAAAGCATGGTTTGGCAAATCTGTTTTGTGTTTTTTTTTCAAAGTGTCCAGATGTAAGCACAACAATTGTGATATAAGTCTTGTGCATGATGGACAATGGGCCTGGCCCTCGGCAAGGATGAATGCATACTCTGAGTATCTTTTTGGGGAATGCTGCATGGCTGCAACTGTAGGTTTAACTGGGAAAAAATATGTTTCCTTGCAGCTGCATTCTGGAGAGCTGGATGGGATTTCAGCAAACGTGCGCTAAAACATCAGCAACGACCTGAAAGGATGCTTTTGCGAATCTGTACTGTGCTTCATTGTTTTGAAAGTGTAAAAATGCAAGTACAAAAAATAGTGATATAACTTTTCTGCCATGGTCAGAGGGCCTGGCCTTTAGCAAGGACAAATGTCCACTCTGATTTGCAGATTGGGGCATGCGGTATGGACCAATCTCTAGGTTTAAATGGGAAAAAAAGAAACTGCTTGCGGCTACAGCCCAGAGTGCTGGACGGGATTGCAGCAAAGTTGTGCAAGGAGAATCAGCAAGGACCGCAAAGGATGCTTTTGGAAATCTGTCATGTGTTTAACTTTTTTGAAATTGTTGAAACGTAAATACAAAAATAGTGATATAACTTTTCTGCCATGGGCAGAGGGACTGGCCTTCAGCAAGGACAGATGTCTACTCTGATTTGCCTATTGGGGGATGCGCTGCTGATAATGACTCACATAAGTATGTGTTGCAAAAAATGTGTTTGTTTGAGGAAGTTTATAGTTGTTTTATATATGTTAAAATATGAATTATTAATAACTTATACACGTGATGCAACATCATGAAACATTTTCAATTATGAAAACTCAGTCAATTGACAGAAAATAAATTGCTTAAGGGAGGTTTTGGTTAAGATGTACCTCACCCCTGGGGCTCCTCTGCCTGCCCCAGCAGTTAGATAGTGCCCTCCCATCTTGGCATCCCTTGGCACTTCCCTTGTGGGCTCCCATGAGCACTTGTCCATCCCACTTGTCTATCCATACTGACCCTTTTATTTATGCACTTCTGTCACTGCACAATGCATATGTGCATTTATAAAAGCACTATGTACAATTTGTTGGTATACATATGGGAAATGTAGATCCAAAAGATTTTCAAAACATTGTTAAGTGGAATTTGGTGTGTGGGCGTTTAATATATTAACGGGCTATATGTAGAGTTTATTTAAGTGGTCGGTGGATATATGTCTGAATGGTTTAATGAAGGCAATGACTTACAGGCCGATTCATGGAATTAATTTCAGCGCAACCGTGCGAAAACGTGCGATTTGCAATGAAAGAGCGAAAATCGCAGTGCAAGTGCGAAAATCGCAGGGAAACCAGCGCACATCGATTCATGGAAGTCCGTGCGCGAGAAAAATATTGGATGTGGGCTGAAAAAGTGCGCGGTGCACGCCGGCGCACAGGTCATCTAACGGCATGCGCCACGGCCACAGCGAAATCGCGCATAGCGCGGCGCACATAACAAAAGTAGGCGGAACACGGGGCGTAACACTCGGAATGGGGAACAACGCGTGAAAATATGGGCGTCACGGGGGAAGTACAGGAGGCAAGTGCGCGGAACGCCCACACGCTCGCCTACTACACGTATTCATGGAATCGAATAGGGCAAACCAGCACACGGGCAAAGACGAGCACAGGCCCAAACACGTCCGCCACAAGAATGCAGGCGGTAGCGTCCCGGCGCCTGAAATAAATGTGCGCCAAAATGTGCGCTAACAAAAATCACCTATATACAGCTATGATGAATGCCCCATACAGTGGGCCTCTAGGACAAATGACGTGCAAAGGGGTACGCGACAAACACGGACACCCGCTGCGTGAATAATCGCGTGTGCGTGCATTTCGGGGTGCGCGGGAAGTGTCACATGCGAATGCAGCAGGATACATGTATCTCAAGGTGCGTGTGAAGTGTCACACGCGAATGCAGCAGGGTACGTGTATTTCAAGGTGCACGGGAAGTTCCACATGCAAATTCAGCAGGGTACGTGTATTTCGTGGTGCGCGTGAAGTTCCACACACGATCACAGCAGGCTATGTGTATTCCAGGGTGCGCGGGAAGTTCCACGCGCGATTTCAGCAGGGTACGTGTATTCCGGGGTGCGCAGGAAGTTCCACATGTGAATACAGCAGGCTATGTGTATTCCGGGGTGCGCGGGAAGTTCCACACGCGATTTCAGCAGGGTACGTGTATTTCGGGGGTGCCGGGGAGTACTACACGTGAATTGGCCGTGTGGGTCCTCCCAGGTGTTCCCTCTACACCCTCCACGGCCCCTGCAGGCAGCCCACACCACAGGGGACTACCCTGCACCCCTGGACATGTCCCGCAGGCATCAAATCTACCATGGCCATGCCCCCCAGCCAACCCACATTTCACCTTGCACTACTGATCACCAACGCATGTCTCCCAGCACCCCCACCCCCCAGCATCCAGGGGCACCCACCACCAGGCCCCCACTCATGTTCCCCACATGTCCCCCTGCACCCCCACCCCCCAGCAGTGCAGGGCACCCTCCACCAGGCCCCCACTCATGTCCCACAAATGTCTCCCAGCACCCCCACCCCCCAGCAGTGCAGGGCACCTGCCAGCAGGCCCCCACTCATGTCCCCCTGCACCCCCACCCCCCAGCAGTCAGGGGCACCCTCCACCAGGCCCCCACTCATGTCCCCCTGCACCCCCACCCCCCCAGCCGTCAGGGGCACCCTCCACCAGGCCCCCACTCATGTCCCCTGCACCCCCACCCCCCAGCAGTCAGGGGCACCCTCCACCAGGCCCCCACTCATGTCCCACACATGTCCCCCTGCACCCCCACCCCCCAGCAGTGCAGGGCACCTGCCAGCAGGCCCCCACTCATGTCCCACACATGTCCCCTTGCACCCCCACCCCCCAGCAGTGCAGGGCACCCTCCACCAGGCCCCCACTCATGTCTCCCAGCACCCCAAACCCCCAGCAGTCAGGGACACCTGCCAGCAGGCCCCCACTCATGTCCCCCTGCAGCTCCACCCCCCAGCAGTCAGGGGCACCCTCCAACAGGCCCCCACTCATGTCCCACACATGTTCCCCTGCACCCTCACCCCCCATCAGTGCAGGGCACCTGCCAGCAGGCCCGCACTCATGTCCCACACATGTCCACCTGCACCCCCACCCCCCAGCAGTGCAGGGCACCTGCCAGCAGGCCCCCACTCATGTCCCACACATGTCCCCTTGCACCCCCACCCCCCAGCAGTGCAGGACACCTGCCAGCAGGCACCCACTCATGTCCCACACATGTCCCCTTGCACCCCCACTCCCAACAGTGCAGGGCACCTGCCAGCAGGTCCCCACTCATGTCCCCCTGCACCCCCACCCCCAGCAGTCAGGGGCACCCTCCACCAGGCCCCCTCTCATGTCCCCCTGCACCACCACCCCCCAGCAGTCAGGGGCACCCTCCACCAGGCCCCCACTCATGTCCCCCTGCATCCCCACCCCTCAGCAGTCAGGGGCACCCTCCAACAGGCCCCCACTCATGTCCCACACACATCCCCCTGGACCCCCACCCCACAGCAGTGCAGGGCACCTGCCAGCAGGCCCCCACTCATGTCCCACACATGTCCCCCTGCACCGCCACCCCCCAGCAGTGCAGGGCACCTGCCAGCAGGCCCACACTCATGTCCCACACATGTCCCCCTGCACCCCCACCCCCCAGCAGTGCAGGGCACCTGCCAGCAGGCCCCCACTCATGTCCCACACATCTCCCCCTACACCCCCACACCCCAGCAGTGGAGGGCATCTGCCAGCAGGCCCCCACTCATGTCCCACACATGTCCCCCTGCACCCCCACACCCCAGCAGTGCAGGGCACCTGCCAGCAGGCCCCCACTCATGTCCCACACATGTCCCCTTGCACCCCCACCCCCCAGCAGTGCAGGACACCTGCCAGCAGGCCCCCACTCATGTCCCACACATGTCCCCCTGCACCCCCACCCCCCAGCAGTGCAGGGCACCTGCCAGCAGGCTCCCACTCATGTCCCACACATGTCCCCTGCACCCCCACCCCCCAGCAGTGCAGGGCACCTGCCAGCAGGCCCCCACCCATGTCCCCCTGCACCCTCACCCCCCAGCAGTGCAGGGCACCTGCCAGCAGGCCCCCACACATGTCCCCCCAACACCTCATGACGATCCACAATCATGGTCCCCATGCCCCCTCAACACACCCCCACGCCACCCAAGTCCGAACACACCACCAGGTATGACATCCACCCCACCAAGAAATCACCACCACATGATGCATCCCAAATGGCTAGTCTGCACATCCACATATATCCGTCAAACCCACACAATGAGAGCATGTGAATGATAAAACACACATTGTGACATGCATGAAACCAAAGAGAGAATACCACACATTGAAGTACCAAATGATAATGTATTAAACAGAAAAACAAGGGAATTAAATGGAACAGAAGAAAATGGAAATAAGAAATGAAATCCTGCATGTCCAATAAATGAAAAAGATGCATGAAATCCAAATGAAAAGCAATCCAAAAGCAAATCTCCAAAGTGTTAGTCTGAGAAAATAAATCCAAGGTGCAAAAATAATAAAAAAACATTGATCCATGGGAAAAAAATAATAATAATCCAAATCCATTGTCAAACTATTTACAAAGTGAACATCCAGGGTCCATGTGCCCAATCCTTAAAATGAAACCTATGAAATAAAACCCTGCCTAATGAAGAACTATATACAAGAAGTTTGGGCATTGTCCAACTGCCCCAAAAAACAAAAAAACAAAAGGAAACTTAACCCTAAATAACTATTTACAAAGGCAGCGGGCTAGTCCGATGGCTCACTTCTGGATGTTCCGGGCCAGGGCATCATCGAACTCCTGCTCAATGTCCCGGAGGCTGTCCTATTCCATAGCCCCGAGGGTCTGCAGGGACGACGACATGTTCTCCTCCAACTCCCTGCGGATTGCCTCGAGGCACTCGGCCCGCCTCATGGCCCTCTGCATGGAGTTCTCCGCCCTGACCAACGTGAGCCGTGCCTCTTCCGCCCGCTGCCGTTCCGCATCTATGGTATGGCCGAACCGCTGCCACATGGAAGACATTTCCCGTCCTGGGTCCTTCTGCCCTCCGGCCGATGCCTGCCCCTCCGATGTCAAAGGCCCCGAGCCATCATGGCTCCCACCTCGTTGTTGCTGCTGCTGCTGTGCCTGTGCCCTTGCCCGTGCTCCTGCTGCCTGCACATCCTGCTCTGGCTGGGGTGCAGTCAATGATGTGGCCACCCCTGCTGGACGTCCGACTCCCGACTGTGGCAGGGATGTGTCCTCCACCAGCCTGGCCGCACGGTCAGAGGCAGCTCCACAGGGCACCCAGGTGACAAATGGGTGGAAAGATGGCACGGAGGACGACTGAGGAGGGGGTCGGAACAAGCTCCAGCAAACGGAGGAATCCGGCCTGGGTGACCCGTCCCAGTAGGCCAACGCGGTCAACGAGCCATTCAAGATGACGTGCAGTCTCCTCACGAAAATACTGCAGGTCACCTTGCATGGCCCGTTGACGCAACGCCACACCAGTCAGGACAGGCTCAACCCGTACCTGGATAGCCACGTCTGCAGGCAGACGAAGGCCAGTTGTTGTAAGCTCATCCCCTGCCTGAAAACGGGTCTGGATGTGGGCATCCCTGCTGGTGCAAGATGATGCAGTGACAGGATCAGGAACAGGATTGCACACAGGCACCTCCGCGGCAGCCTGTGCTGCCTCCTGTCCCTGGTCCTGCACTGCACCACTAGCACCCCGTCTCTGTCACTTGCACGGCCTCCTCCTCCACCAAACCCCCCACCAACCTGGATGACTTCATGCCATCTTCCCCCGTCGGGCCCTGTGGGGTCCCAGCTGCCCCTTCTGCTGCCGAGGAGTCGAACTCCGACCTCCGCCTCTTGGACCTCCCCTCGGCAGCTGCGGCCTGGGACGCGGCACCGGACACCTCACTCCCCGACGAGATGACAACCTGGGAGGGGAGCCGGGCCTTGCGTCTCCGGCTGGCGGTGCGATCCATGCAGCTGTGCTCCACAGCACTTTCTCCGCCCTCTTCATCAGTTGACGCTGCAGACAGGGAGAAATAAAACACAGGCATCAGGGCACTGTACAATGGACTCATACACACATGACAGTGGTACATGAGTGGCATTGGCAAACCTCAGACATGGCATCACAATCACCAACACACATGTCATTTCAACTTGCACACATGAGCTATACCACAGCCATATCGCAACAGCCTGCACCATCCATACACATGCAAGAGTATGAGCAGGCAAAGGTGAGCCAGACATCACATGCAAAACAGGGAGTGGACTACACATGCACACACACCACCACACTAGCATGCATGTGTACACCTCCGCCAACTGTCGCAGTGTTGCGATCGGCATCCATGTCACATCTGCCAATCAGTCTTCCACATCCCGGTGTCACATGCATCCATGTTGCATCACTGTTGCACCCTTGTCAAATACACACACATGCACATGTACACGGTGCAGATACATGCAGCTGAAACCAACATCCATGTGTGACATCACGACTATGTCTACTTACATACACTTTCATTCAAACATGTGTGCACACACATCTGCATTTGGCATGCAAGCCTACACACACAAGCACCATCCATGTCTCACACATGAGAGCCCTCGCATGTGTTAGCCTCATGGCCCTGTACACCCACCCCCATACTTGGCCCCATAAAACCACATGTGCAACCTGCACACTACTGGCACACCACCACACGCACAGCTTACAATCAGTATGCATGTACACTTACCGCTCGACTCCAGACGGGTCTGCCTCTCAAGGACCTGCACGTGGAGCGCTGGGGATATGCGTTCCAGGACCCTCATCTGATCTTCCGACAAGTGGCTCCGGCGCCCCTTAGCATCCGCTGCCTTCAAGAGGCGCCGGGCCTTGTTCAGGGTCCTGGACCTGAGGTCCTCCCAGCGCTTCTTGACATGATGGAATTGTTGGACTGCCACCCCCTCCGCGTTGATGGCAGTCACGATGTCCGTCCAGATCCGAGCTGTCCTTCCTTGTCGGCGCGCAAACTTCCGAAGAGGGCATCATACTGCCCCAGGACTAGCTCCACCAGGACACCAACTTCGGTGGCAGTGAAGCTGGTGCCCCTCTGCCTCTCTGGCTGGGGGTTGCCAGTGGTGCCAGATGGTGTAGTGCCCGTCATGGCAACCCTAGAGGCAGGAGTGGGTGGGCAACTGGGTCCTGGGGCTGGGCTGTGGAGCGATGGAATCCCAGTCGGGAGTCTTCGGTTCCAGCAGGGGTGGTGACAGCAACAGCACCCCTGGCTGATGTGCAGGCAGCAAATGGCAGGGCACGTGGGAAGCAGGCAGTCAGGCAGCAGCAGATAGCAGGTGGGAGCGTGCTCGGGGCTCTGGGGGGCAGTGATTCAGCCTTCTGGGCAGGAGCGTGGTCTTCCGTGTGCTTACGCTTGGCCAGCTTGATACTGAGTGATTTGGCACGTGAAAATCCAGCACGTATGCGTGTAATTCGAGAAAAGGCCCTTAGCGCGTAAGCGCGTCAGCACACGTACGCGAATTCATTGGCCCAAAGGCCCCCAACGTGTAGGCCTGTCTATGACGCTACGCGCACGGGCGTTTTCCATGGCGTGTGGAAAAAATAAGCATGTCCGAGTGTCAAATCGTGTAATTGCTGGACAGGGCCTCAGCGCGTATGCGCGTCTGTGACGTGCGTGCGCGGGCGTTACCCTGTACACGGGTGCATGTTACACGTCCAATGACTGCACGTCAGAGTGTCAGCTCGTGTAATTGGAAGATAGGGCCTTAGCGCGTACACGCGGAAGTGACGCTGGACGTGTGGGCATGTTTAAAAGGCACGTGTAGGACGCCATTTCCTTGTACATGCTTTTCGTGGAGAGCGAGTGGGTGAAATCTGTACTTCTTGTCGGTTCACACGTGATTTACTTCACAGCGTCTTTTTCACGCTATTTTTCCAGGCAGACGGTGAGTCGCGCACGTATTTAACATCTGTGCTTGCCCCGTCTGTCGCGTACCCCTTCAGAGGTCATTCTAGGCTGCGTGTGACACTCATACGTTCATTTTTGTGTTTCTGGGTGCCACAGCGTAGTGCAGGTTTACTTTTCCACGCACGTGGCCTAGGAGGGGTTGCGTGCAGGTTATCTCCCTTTTTTGGGGTGCCTGTGCGTTGCGTGACCCGTCATCTTTCCCCAGGGGTTACATACAGCCTTGCTAGAGCACTGGGGTAGGAATTCCATCTAGTACCCTACCCCTTTGACACCCAATTGCTCAGGACAATAGTTTACTGCAACTCCCATATGCTCAAAAACATCAGTGCCATGGTTGGGAGGTTAGCACGCGGTAAGGGTGGCAAAGGTGGCCGAGCCTCAAGAGGTGGGTGTGGTGAATACGGTACGGGACGTGGCCGGGACTTGCAGGGTGCCCCTAGCCCCCTATGTGTGGAGGGCCAGTCAGGGACACCAATGCCCCCCCTGGTTGAGAGTAACGTGGCTGACACCATCCCTGCTCAGCCCTTGTTGGACCAGCCCATTGTGGCACCAGACCTGGCACAGGGTGACTCCCAGGCTGACTTCCAGGTCAGCAGGTCTAGGCCACGTGTGCCGGTGCACATTGGTGTCACCAGGCCACGTGGATCAGGGGCAGCTATGTCATCTGCTGCCCCAAGTAGCAGGGTGTGGAGGCTGCAGGGGCAGCTGCAGCTCCATCCACCCCAGCTCTCACTCACCCAGCCAGGACAGTGTCGGTCGCAGTCCATCCTGCTGACGTTCCCCCTGACTACATCACACTTCAGCTAATGCCTGCACCAAGTCCCATGCTCAGTGTTCATTCCCACACTCCTAGTACACAGTCCACCGGGGCTCCTGCCCCTAGTGTCCAGAGTGGCGTAGGACACTCAGGATCCCCACCACCTTCCAAGCTGAAGAGGAAGAGTGCTCGTCCAGTACAGGCTGATGCCCCAGACATGGCTACACAGTCCGGCACCTCGAGGAAGCCTAGCTTCAGTGAGGCCGAACGTGATGCACTTGTGGAGTATGTGTCCGCACATGACCGGGAAATGTTGATTACTGCAGGGTGCAAGACGACACCTGCTCAACGTCAGGCACACTGGCAGACGATCGCGGACATCATAAGTGCCCTTGGAATCGTGAGGTGCACAGCTAATGATTGCTACAAGCACTGGAATGACCTGAAGCGCAGGGCAAAGAAAAAGCTGGCCTCAAGTCATGCTGCTACTCTAGTGACTGGAGTTGGGTTCCAGCAGAGGACATTGAACTCACTCCACATGAGTATGTTGCTGGGACCTACGTCACGGAGGAACAGATCCAAGGCGTGGATGACCTGCCAGATTACGAGGCATTGTCCGGTGAGTGCACATGCATGTGTGTGTCATCCATGTGCATGGTGTGTGTGTGAGGGCTTCTGATTGAGTGCCAGGTGAGGGTGTGTGTGCCTGAGTGGTTTGGGTCACCCATGTGCTTCATCCAATACATTCTGCGCACCAGGATTTGGGTATTGCAGTATCCCTTCTGTCAACAGTAGACATTTAGCCCAACATGACGCCAGTTGTCCTTGAAGTGTCATCTTGCCACAACATTGTTGCATATTTTTCTGTGTTCATTCAGGCTGATTGTTTGCATTCCACCACTTTCACTAGGCATTTCTCAGGCCTATTGTCACATGTGTGACATGGCTATGGTACATGCCATCTGTGTGATGGCATGTGTCATGTATGTGTATTGGACATGCCAATCACAGGCCAATGTGTGATGACACTGCTAGCCAGCATGCAGCAAATGTGTTGATCTTCCATCTTGGTGTCATCAATGTGTGCCATTTGCCTCCCCTTCATACGCAGTGACGGTGCATGCATGGGAGAGTTATAGTAATGTGGGACATGTGTCAATGAAGTACTGGTTCTGTTGCTTCTCAGCCCTAATTGTGTGCCATGGTGCTAATGCCTGTTCCCATTTCTTTTCTTTCATGTCTTTGCAGGGGATGACGCACTTGATACTGCTGGGGTTGTGGAGATGGCGCAGACCCAGGAGGGGGTCTCTGGGCCGACCGGGCACCAGTGAGGGACGTGGTGTGGTGGTGGGTGAGAACCCACACTTGCTGCAGACCATTCTCTCAAGGGGTGACTCTGGGTGCACCTCCCCCGAGCTCTATTCAGCTGTCGATTCAGATGATGAGACCTATGTGAGGGATTCTGTGAGGGATTCTGTTCTGTCCGACCCACCTGCACCAGGGGTAGAACCCTCAATGGGGATGTCAGTGTTGGTAGGTCCGCCTTTGGTGGTTATGGATGCAGGGTCACACTCTGCAACATCTGATCCTGTTCCTGCGCCAGCAGATCAGAGGGGGAATGCAGTCCTGCAGCCTCAGGCAGTGCTGGCACAGCAAAGCGCAGTTCACCTTGCCCCAGACAGGTGTGGTGCCCGCCGACACGGTGGCCGTACACCACCTGGCAATACCGCATGGGAGCAATCCATATACGGTATGGCAAACCAACAGGCAGCATCAGCTGAGATGATGGCTCAGGCCATGGATAGGGTGGCCACTTCCATTGTCCCCCAAGAAAGGCTGATGGAGCAACGACAGCAGGCAACAGACTCCATTTTCCAGTCACACAGGGAGGACATGTTGGCGTCCAACAGGGACAGACGGGCGGCACTGGAGACTCTGCGGGAAGCCATTTCTATAGAGTCCCAGGGCCACAGGGAAGCCCTGAGGGTGGAACTCCGTTACATCAGGGTGACTCTTGTTGAGCTTGAGGCTTCAACTGACACGAGGACAGAACAGCAGCTCGGGCGTCTCACACGTACGCTCTCAGCTGAGATGCAGGCAACTCGGGAGGATGTCCGGCATCCCGTGAGTTGTTGCATGGGGACCTCCGCACGATTATCCTCAAGAATCAGACCTTCCACACCCGCATGCTTGCTGCCATGGAGGAGCAGACTAGGGCCTTGCGTGGGCTGCCTCCTATAGTGCCACCACCTCCTGATGCAGCTGCAGAGGGTGGGGAGAGCGACAGCAGCGATTCTCCCACAATAGGGTAGCCGTGCAGGCCATGAGCCCATGGAGGTGTTTTTTTCGCAGAATCCACACAGGTGGTTTTTGGTTTGCACCCTGTACTCGAACCTCCTGGGTGCCCCCCCTTCCCCTGGCCCATACATGGCGATTTTTGATTTTTGATTTTTGAATTTGGATTTTTGATTTTTGATTTTTGCCTTTTGAATTTTGAATTTTGATTTTTTTTTCAGTGTGTTGCCTTGTGTGGCTCCCGTGCAGGCTTGTCCTGAATTTGGGTTAGATGCTTGGGTTTGTGAGACACACACCCCTCCTGCTTCCCGTTTCCATGGGCTTGCAAAGGGTGTGCCCAAGTGACATTGACTTACACAGTGACGTTGGACTCCCATGTGCTGTGTGGTCAGTATGTAGTCAATACTGTGTATACATTCCTAGTGCATATTGTTGTTGTATTGTACACTGCATGGTGTATTGATATGTGCCTCTGCATCCATCTCATCTTCCTGATTTCCAGGTCCATTACTCATTTCTTCACAAGGCCGTCTACTTTGGAGATGGAGTCCATGTTGTAAGCAGTGCACCTCCACTTTTGCGTGGCGCCAACACTGTACAGTTGGAAGTGGTCGAAGTGCTTGCATTATCAGGTAGTGAGACTACAAATTTTTTGAAATTCGTACTGTCATGTTTATGGTAGGTTTGAGGTTGTGTAGCTGATTTGTATTATTGCTAAATATTTGCTCATGTGTGTTGTTGGTCCTGCATTACTGTGAGCATTTCATGTGTGGCCAGTTTCCATTAGGGACACTGAACTTTCTGACACTTGTGTCATGTTGTGGGGATTACTTTGTTTGATCTCACATTGCATGACATGCCATGGTGTGTTGTGTGGCGGTGCCGGGGAGGGGTTGGGTGACATGGCACTGTTCTCATGTTGTATTTTGCAAGTGGGTATTCATTTTTGCTGCATAGAAGTGTGTTTTTTGATGATATTGCATTGGTGGTGTTTGGGTAGGTAGGGATGCACACATTGTAACACTTCCAGGTGAACAATCTCAGGCTGCTATGGTTGTGACAGTTGACTGTCCCTTCATTCATCATCATTGTCTGATTGAGGCATCATTGATTGTCAGATGGTATGTGCCAGGGCTGTGTGCACTCCACAGCGGTGTGATTTCTATGTGAAGTAATTAGCCACCAGCTACGTACGGGCTGCCTCACCCTGTGCCCTTTCTCCTCCCATGCGCAGCAGGCGTGCATGTGGTTGGGGATGTGGGGGCACCACCATGTCCACAACCAGGCCCCGGCATGTTGCAACATTGTGCAGGACACATGCTGCCACTATGATCCTGCACACTACTGGGGGAGCGTATAACAGCTGCCCGCCAGAACGGTCAAGGGAGCGAAAGCGTGACTTGAGCACTCCGAATGTACGCTCCACTATGCCCCGGGTTGCTATATGGGCTGTGTTGTATCTTACCTCGGGAGGCGTGATGGGGTTCCGAATTGGCGTCATCATGTGGGTGCTCAGAGGGTAGGCACTGACATTACTCTGTATCTGACATGCATGCATGTGCAGTGGCATTTATACTCACCAAGCAGCCATGCATCACCATGCCGCCCAGCTTCCATGTCCCGGTTTAGGGTTGACATTCTGTAAATGAAGCTGTCGTGGGTGGACCCTGGATAGTTGGCATATACTGAGGTGATGATTCCCTTGGCATCACATACTACCTGGACGTTGATGGAATGCCAGTGCTTGCGGTTTCTATAGATGTGCTCAGATGCCCGGGGGGACGTAGAGCCACATGGGTGCAATCAATGGCACCTAGCACTTTGGGGAATTGTGACACCCCAAAGAAATCCTGGGCGGCAGCCTGCCTTTCTGCAGGTGTTCTGGGCAGGTATATGTGCCTGCGGACTGATGGGCGTGCAGTTATGATGGCCAACACCTGGTGTAGGCACTGTGACTGCGAGGCCTGTGACACCCCACCCACTATGTCACTTGTACGCTGAAATGATCCGGTAGCCAAGAAGTGCAGTACATTGAGGACCTTCTCCAGGGGGGTGTGTGCTTGGGAGCAGAGGGTGGGTGATGTGAGGTCATCCTCCCACTCACTGACCAGGTCGAGTATTATGTGAGGTGGAAACCTGTACCTCCCATACACCTGGTCATCAGGCATCCCAAAAAGGCTGGTTCTGGGTTTGAAGATTCTGGCCCTGACTATCCTCCTCCTCCTCCTGCGGTATCCCACAGCCACTGCTGCTAGGAACGGTATATTCATCCTGGCGTATGAGCTTGTTTGTTGTTTGCGCGCACTTTTATGCTGCGCGTGTCGACGTACGCCTGCTTCCTGCGAGTCGACGTACGCCGGCTTCATGCTGGCGTATGTGTTTCTGGATTGGACCGTATTTTTTGGCGCGTTGTTGGCGACCGTGTAAATCTTCCCGCCCACCACAGGAATACACGTAGCCCACTCTCCCAGGCCCAGTCGCGTGTGAAACTTCCCGCGCACCCCTGAAATACACGTACCCACCCAATCGCGTGTGAAACTTCCCAAGCACCCCGAAATACACTTACCCTGCTGGAATCGCGTGTGAAACTTCCCACGCATCACGAAATACACGTACCCTGCTGGAATCGCGTGTGGCTCTTCCCGCGCACCCCTGAAATACACATACCCAGCACAATCGCGTGTGAAACTTCCCGCATACCCCGAAATACACTTACCCTGCTGGAATCGCGTTTGAATCTTCCCGCGCACCCCTGAAATACACGTACCCAGCACAATCGCGTGTGAAACTTCCTGCGCACCACTGAAATACACGTGCCCAGCCCAATCGCGTGTGGAACTTCTCGCACACCCCGTAATGCATGTACCCTGCTGAAATTGCGTGTGGCATTTCCCACGCACCCCTGAAATACACATACCCAGCAAAATCGCGTGTGAAACTTCCCACGCACCCCTGAAATACACGTACCCAGCACAATCGCGTGTGAAACTTCCCGTGCACCCCTGAAATACACATACCCTGCTGAAATCGCGTATGGCACTTCCCGCGCACCCCTGAAATACACGTACCCAGCACAATCATGTGCGAAACTTCCCATGCACCCCTGAAATACACGTACCGAGCACAATCGCGTGTGAAACTTCCCACGCACCCCTGAAATACACGTACCCAGCCCAATCGTGTGTGGAACTTCCCGCGCACCCCGAAATGCACGTACCCTGCTGAAATCACGTGTGGCACTTCCCGCGCACCCCTGAAATACACATACCCAGCACAATCTCGTGTGAAACTTCCCGCGCACCCCTAAAATACACGTACCCAGCCCAATCGCGTGTGGAACTTCCCGCGCACCATGAAATGCACGTACCCTGCTGAAATCGCGTGTGCCACTTCCCGCGCACCCATGAAATACACGTACCCGGCACAGTCGCGTTTGAAACTTTCCGCGCACCCCTGAAATACACGTACCGAGCACAATCGCGTGTGGAACTTCCCGCGCACCCCTGAAATACACGTTCCCCGCTTGGCGTTTGCTGTTTGGCAGCCCTGTAAACCCGTCCAGGGTTAGCGCATCCCTTTGCGCTGATTTGGGACTTTTGATGGATTTTCTTTGCGCGAGGGCGTTCTTGGGGACGTAACTGGCGCTGCTGCAGGGTCGCTGTGCCACTCTGCGCCACGGCTGGTTTTGGAGGCTAAAATCCATGAATACGCTGTGCGATGAAATGGATTTTATCGCACGTGGCTGGCGCAGTCTATCGCACGGGAACACTGTGCGCCAGCCGCGTGCGCCACTTTTGTGCGAAATTCCATGAATTACCCCCATAGTGTTGCAAACATAACAGTAAAAAGAGTAGAAGGGCTGTTTGTGTGATGGTGTGCATGTGCAATCCGGGTTTTCCAATAAGGCATGGTCTAGACCGGGGAAAGCACAGACTGTGGATAGTTATAAACTGAAATGGATTATGGTGTTTATTGTATACTAGAGAGAAGAATTTCTGAACAAAATGTGTTTGTGTTTTTTTTCTTTTTCTCTATTATACAATTGTTCATTATTACCAATAGCATAGTAGAACATGCTAAGGGGAATTTTGGAGAATCTTATTGAATCTAACTACTTGACTGAAAATTCCAAAGTATATGGAGTCTGTGCGCTTATTTTTTAGTTCTATTTTTTACCTGTGAAAGGTGGTTCTTAAAGGAACCTTTATTTATGTTTTTGTGGGTTATTTTTGTGGGAGAGGCCAGAAAGTAAGTTGGGGAGGGAAATGAGAGAAGGGGAACCAACCGCACAAATGGTGGGGCAGGTGGACAATGGAAGACGTTGCGCATACTTCAAAAGCACTTCGAAATTGGCCCCCCTGCAGAGTGGTGTGTTGCAGTATATACAGCGTACTGTTGTCTTCGAAAGATATGATCAACAGCCTCTTTTATCACTTGCAAGGTAGCTGATGGGATTTTGTGTCCCACAGAAGTCGGCTGTGTGGTTTCAGCATTGGTTGAGGAAGATGAGGTAGAGGACAATAGCCTAATTCTTCCTAAGAAAGGAACAGCCTTTCTGAGAGCATTCCAGTGGTTGGATTTGATGAGGTGGCACATTGAGCTGGTTCCGCGGGAGTACTACCCAGGTTGTCGGTGACTGAGTATAATGTTGCAAGCAGTGCATTTCACTTTGGTAGCTTTAGCCGATGGTACATTTCCAACAATGGTAAAGAATTGCCACACCCATGATTCTCCCTGCGTGCTAGAGGTAGGCACATCTTCTACCTCATCTTCCTGGACTTCTTGAGTGTCTTTTGACTGGTGGTGGTGGTTGTGGGTCTTGGTGAGCAGATTTGGCAATAGCTGATGCCATTTTTTAAGATAAATGCCAGTTTTCCAAATGTTCTTTGAAGTATGTGCTGTGTACTAGATTGTTAATGGATAATGAGTAAGAATAGGCGCAGGAGCTGTGCAAGGTTACAATTTGAGCTTCAAAGTTCCTAGGTGAGCTGAAAAATGCAGTTCAGACCTGTTCGCGAAGTGGGGCTGCCTTCATGGACACGTAAACATTCCGCATGCGAGCATGTGGTCACGTAACACAATCGTAAAGTCTGCGATGATGTCAGACATTCACAAACGGCAAAGAACACAAAAACAGTGGAAAAAGTTTCAAATAGTGTATTTAAGTGTTAAAAATGATGCTATAATGTGGGGAATGTAGAGTTTTAAGGTGAAACTTTTTACATTGGAGAAAGGTTTGCTATATTGGGGTAAGTATGATATTACTAAATTGTAGCAAATTAGGGTGCACTGGTAAAAACCTATAAAATTCACAGAAAATATTTTGTTAAAGGGACATTATGGTTAAGTTGCACTAATACAAATTCATGAAATTCAATGAAAAAACATTGTTTTAGGGGCTTTGTGGTTAGGTTGCACAAGTAAAATCCTATGAAATTCAATGAAAACACTTTGTTAAAGGGGTGCAATGCTTACAATTAAAAACAAAAACACCCAGAAATTCGCCAGAAATGTGCCATTTATGGTAAGTAGTTCGTGATAGATCTCCTAATCACCCCAGGCACCTTGTTACCAACATTATAAGTACTACTGTTTGCCATTGTTAGGACTATTAAAAATCAATACAGAGCGGCCATTAAATTTAGGAGATGGTCTGAGAGAAACCTACAATGGCAATAATTGGTACAAACTTTATGCTTAAAAAATACCAAGAGTATCTGGTCCCTTTTAGGTGAAGCAAGGGGTATAGAGAACGGCTAACTAATTAACCCTATTGGACCTCTGGAATGGGTTGGCTTCCTTGAAAGTCACAATGCACCTGAGAATGAAGATCTAGGGCCTCATTACGATGCTGGTGGTAGCCGTGCCCTTATTAAGGGCACGGCTGCCACCGGTAATGAAATTTTACCGGGCCCATGGAATGGCCAATTACCCGGGCCATGCCCACTGAAATGTATCCCCATTCCCATTCGAGCCCCATAGGGCTCAATGGGAATGGGGAGGGAGCTAACAATGGGCCCGTTAATAACGGGCCCGTTGTTAGCTCCCTGGTCGCCTCGCGGGACCCGGATAGGACGTCTGGTTTTACCAGACATCCTTTCCGGGTCCCGCGATGGAACCTCGTGATAGGGCGGAGTGGGTTTAACAAAACCAGCACCATTACCGTTGCCGTTAAAAACATTCCACCAGCCTCATAATGAAGCCCTAGTCTCATTGAGGATTGTTCCACCTCTTCCTCCATTTGATGTATCTTATGAATTAATACTCAAAAAAATCAAGAAGCTAACATCTTCTTGTGCTCCCGGCTCAAATGGGTTGGCTAATGTAGCAATTAAGAGAAAACCAGAATTCTGCGCCAGATTACTATCAATTATGTTTGAGGAAGTTCTATCAGAAGGTAAAATATCACATTCTTGGCAGACTGCCATATTAATTCCGGTGTTTAAAACAGGTAATAAGTTAGATCCCATTAATTATATGTAACACTCACCTGATTCCCGTAGAGGCGCCGGTCTTGACTGGGCGTATACCGTATCTTCAAAGGTGATGTGTAACACACGGCTGGCTCTTTGGGCTGGACCTCTGTGCACTGTATGTCTGACTCGAAGGGTAAGATGTCTGCTGATAGAAAATATGGGATTAAGGAACTGGGTTATTCTCTCTTCTTCCCTTTCTCTTCTCCTGTAGAACCCCAAAGGTTAACGCTCTCACCTTAGGTAAGTGAACGCCGTGCTCTCCATCTGCCTCGGGGCAGGGTGCTGTAACCAGTTTTTTCACTGGATAAGGGGAGCAGGCCTCTTGACTTCTATCCGTCGTTTACTGCACGAACGGTAAGTTTCGAGTAATTCTAATGTCTTTAAAGTCTTTAGTAATGATGTTTCTTGTTTTGCAGGGTTCCGGCGATGGCGGATGACGGGCTGAAGTGAGTTGAAGATGGAGCCCGTGTGATGAATAGAAGCGCCTGGAAGCACGTAAGTAAGCGCTTGTTGCCTGCTTCACGATGCGCTCTAACTGTCTTTTTATTTTGCAGGTACAATTTCGGAGCGGCTGCAGGGTGCCGGAATACCCACTGGGTTAGATGTGGAAAGGAGTAATGGCACGTGAGTATTAAAGTTCCCCAATGTCTTTAAACGCACCTTGTTTTGTCTTTCAGATGCGGGATGCAGCGCCGAAGGCCTCCGGAGCGTGCGAAGAGTTGGTAAGCTTTTGTCTTTCAGAAGCCGGAATGCAGTGTGAAGACCTCCGGAGCGCACGAAGAGTAGGTAAGCCTTTGTCTTTCAGATGCCGGAATGCAGTGCGAGGCATTGGTGACAGCCGATGGACCAGGTAAGTGAAGAGCTGTCACTGAAGACCGTAATGCTAACCTGTTCTTTCTTGTCTTTATAGGTGTTGCTGAAGACTGGATTCAGGATGGTAAGCCTTTTTCCTTAGGCCCAGGATCAGATGCAGAAGACACGATGAGCGTTCTGCTGCAGAGGATGCAGAATAACGCAAAGCAAGATTCATCCATCGGGTGTGGTTTAAATAGCCTCCTGTAGTGCTTAGGTTCTCCTTCCACAGCCACGCCTAGGTAAGAAAAGAGTTCCTGCTTTCCAGAAGAGTTCCAGTGTTCTGAATCTAGGGAGTGGCTCCTGCCCCACCCAACAGGAATAGTAGTTCCAAACAGAAGAGGATCAGAGGCTCAACTGGCAGGCAAGTAAGCAGCATGGTCTGCTGCAGGTAAGTCCACCCAAGCATTATGAGCCCGGTGCTTCCAGCGCTGGGACTGGGCATATTTATGAGCCTGGTGCCACTGGCGCCAGGACTGGGTCCAAAAGGTCCCAATTGGGACTGGTTGGCACTCGGAACCTGGGTTATGGATCTGCTTCCAAGGGAGTTGGGAAAACCCAGACCTTTTGGAAGCAGAGATCATGACATTATAGGTTATTTTTTTTTTTTTAATGTGTTACAATTTAAATTAATAAACTTTACACATATCTAAAAACATGAATAAATAATCAAATTAATTAATTAATTTCAAAATCAGCTATTATATCATTACATTGAATAAAAGATACCATACATCACAATTAATAACCATTTGGCATTTAAATTACGCAGTTAGATAAAATAGCAATACTATTAGTGATAATAATGAATCTGACCTAAATAACATCATGCATATTAGAACCTAAAACAACCTAAATCAAGCCCTAAATACATCGAATCAACAAAATACAGATTATCAACCTGTAACTGAGAAGGAACAATTAAGAATTATAATTCATAATTATATAGTAATACTTCACAAAATAGAATTAAAACCCACCTATTCAGATCTTAATGCCCAGTTTTCCCTCAATGATTAACCAGATATTATATAAAGAGGTTAAAATATAGATATTTTCCGAATTTAAACAATGATGCCAAAATAATGCCTTAGAGATTGCTGCAGGATCGTGAGTATACTTTCCCATATATTGCTGTATTATATTTGTCATGCTACTACATTGTGTCAGGACATGATGTGCTGTCTCCGAAGAATTATTAATTTTACACAATCTACAAATCCTTAGTTCAACAGGTGTTTGGTCTCTCCGGCCCGTAACCCATAATGTCGGAAGTTGATCCAGTCTTAGTAGGAGTATAAAACGTCACAGTCTTTTACAAGGGCATAAATTAAGATATTCTTGCGGTTTCATATGGGTGTACAACCTGAATTTCACAAATTCATAACTTTTCAGTGTACTGAGGTGGGCAAAGTTCTCCAACCAATCCCACATATCCAATCGCTTGTCAAGGGCCCTCTGAACTTGCTTAGTATATTCCCCTCCACGATACACCCATCCAATGTCAGCTAACTGTCTTGACATTATTGCAGCAAATGAGAGGGAATTTTGTTTTTTACATATTTCCTTACCCACAGCAGCCAATACTGGATTTAATGTACCACTACCCATTTTAATAAAAAGCCCCAATCTCTTTTTCAGCACTATAGCTTTTAATGAAGGTAATCCCAACTCTAAACGTATAATGGCCATTGGAGTTCCTGGTGCTAGGCCTAAAACCCGCCGCCAGAATTTCCCTTCTATAACTTGTAACCAGCTAAGATCTAAATCAAACAGGGCCTCTAATCCATATATTACCATGGGTATAAAAACCTGTACATAGAGTTGGCGTGTTCCCCAAAGCGTAAAGCCTCCTTGCTTATTAGTGAAGTTCGCAACCAACGATGTAACTTGTGCTGCGCGCATCTTCCGAGAGTGTTTGCATGAACCATAGTCCCCGCTAGGCTCGAAGTCTATACCCATATACCGGTATTGTGGGGCATAAGGGACTGTGATCTTACCCACCGTGAGATTTACGCGTGAGACTCTTTTGTTGGTAAATCGTAATACCTTAGTCTTATCAAGATTGATAGTCAGGCCATTCCGGTTCGCATACTCCCACAGAGCTGTAGCCGATCTACGCAGGCCACTGACTGTATGGTCAAAAATGACCAAGTCGTCTGCGTAAGCCAGAACAGTGCATACCAACTCCCCAATCTTCGGTGGGCAATTTGAGACGGCCGTAATGGCCATAGGTATGTCATGGACGTACAAGTTATATACCAAAGGGGCCGTCACACATCCCTGTTTCACCCCCCGATTCTGCTGCACTTTATCAGTCAGGTGTCCCTCTTGATCTAATTTCAGTCTAACTGAAGTATTATGGTGCAGCAATCTTAGGTAATACAGGATGCCTGCTGGACAACCGAGGTCGTTAAGTTTAGACCATAAACGTTCTCTCGGAATAGTATCGAAAGCTGCTTTAAAATCTATATATAATGCGTAAAGGGGTGGTGCACCTTTATTGCGTGCCTTAGATCTCAATAGGTTCATGACCATTAGATTGTAGCTCGTTGAATAACCCTTCCTGAATCCACACTGGAAGGTGGATAAAATGTTGGCCCTTTCTACCCAAGATTGTAAGTCCTCAAGCAGTAATGAGGCAAACAATTTGCCCGTTGTGTCCAGCATGGAGAGGAGCCGATAATTAGAGGGGTCTAAACGATTACCCTTTTTAAAAATTGGTATTAGTATTGCAGTTTGCCATGAACACGGAATGGTCCCCTGTATCATTATCTTTTTAAATAGTATAGCCAGTACGCTCGCCCAGAACTCGGGCTGATTTCTAATGACTATATTGGCTAGACCGTTAGGTCCTGGAGCTCTCGACGATTTAAGAGACTTTATCTTAGTAATTATGGCCGCGTATGAAATATCAAAAGCCATGTAGGGGGCCAAGGTCATCTGGGGGGACACTTCGTCTCTCTGTATAATTGTATTGCGGGCCAGTAAAAACTTAACCCATTCCTCAGCTTTGATTGGATTAACCATTTGGCCCTTTGATGACTCCCTGGCTTCCCCCAGAAGTGACCAAATGCTACGAGTGTTTTTAGAGCAAATCGTCTGCACTAATTTCTGATAGGCCCTGGTATGTATGGCAGTTTTTATATTTTTAATAATCGCTCTATATTTATTTTTGATTTTCCTCGCAGCTATTCGTAATACATCAGAGGGTCCTAACTTTTTCTTACTCATACGCAGTTCCCGTCTCAAATCCCTCTTGGCATCTCTAATCTCATTATTATAAGGACAAGGCCCAGCCACCGGTCTAATCATGCTCGAGGTCGGAACCGTTGCATGTGTATGGGAAAATGCTCTTATCCAATTTTCTATAGATTCAATAGACATGGAATGAAAATCAGGTAAGTTTGGCCATTTATCGGTCTCGAGTGCCCATGCAGCCTGGTTAATGTTCTTTGCCGACCACCTAATGTTAGAGCCTGATTTATTCGCATGTACTGTGCCCATATTGCTCTTATCAACTGCTCTCTGTTGGATGTTTAATACACAACAGAGAGCAGAATGATCGCTCCATTTATTTGATGATACACACATGTCTTCCACTAACAGGAGCATTTTAGGGCACATAAAAATATAATCTAAAATACTACTGTATAACCCATTGGACCAAGTATGTTTCCCCGGGTAGTCGCTATAGGTATAACCGTTCAGCATTTCCAGGTCCCATTCATCAAGCAGCCGGCGCCAACGTGGTCCCTCAATATCAGCTTTAGTGTGAGTTAGGAGATGTTTCTCTCTTAGCTTAGGATTTTGAGGATATTTCCCTGTATCAGAAGGTATACGACAATTAAGGTCACCCACGAAGATAACTGCTCGATTCCCAGGTAGAACCGACCAAGAGGCTAATAGTTCATGGAGGGCTTCTTGAATGGTTTCACTAGTCCCGACATGCGGGGAGTTATATATATTTATCAATAGGAACTTCTCCTTATTAACCTTTGTTCCATATTCACCCTCTACTGCCAACATATTATCGCAGGCTTTACAAGGTATCTGTCTCGAGGGCAGAGAACTAATCACACCTATCAAAAGCCCTCCAAAGGGCCTCCCTTTGTTACCTCTCTTAGCGAAGGATTGATAAATCGTATACCCATCAAGTAATAAATTGTCCATTGCCCATGTCTCCTGTAGACATATCAGGCTGTGTTTCACAATAAAGTTAACTGAACCCTCCGACGCCAACAGATGAGCAAATCCTCTTGTATTCCACGATAACAATGTCAAATATCAATGTTTAGGCAATACCCCTGGGAGCGATTCCACAAGCCATTTTAGGACCAACTGAACGTCAGACATTTCAACTTTCTTTCCTATAGGTATCAGGGGGCATTCCACTGGCCTAGCTGGCCCAATTGTTTCCACAAGTTCAGCACTGGTATCGGCTTCATCCAAGTCTGCATCAACCTCAACATCCACAGCCCTGAGCTCATCACGATGTTTCCTAAGCATCTGTGCAGTAGATAGAAATTTACAGTGTAATGCAGATACACAAGGGTTGAGGCCTTTTAATGGTTCCACAAACTGAAAGTCATCTGATTTTAAGACGCGTAGTTCAGGGACCGAATGCAGACGTATTAGGAACTCCGATCGAGGTAACCATCTGCGTTCGCTGGTTTTGTATAGGTTTTTAATCAAGCAGATTCTACTCCCTATAGGATCGTCTCCATCCTTAGCTGATCTATTAGGAGAATTGATGGTATTAGCCATGGCTGGCTTGGGTTGGAGTAAAAAATCAGAACCTCCACCCCGTGAATCCTCCATCTCTTGGGAATCAGTCTCAAATTGTTCCCATTCGTCTGCCTGGTCCTCAATTTCATCCACGGTTTGCATTCTTCCCTCATCAGCACTCTGACCCACCATCACTGGTTGTTCATGTTCGGGCAGCGCATCTCGGTTCGTATCTTGATCAGTGATGACCCAACTGGAGAGGCTACCTTCTCCAGAGCCAATCTTTTTCTTAGCCCTGGCTGCCCTTTTTTTTGCTTTTTTTGAGCGCCCACCAATATGTGCCGTCTTATCTTCTTTAGTACCATGCGTCTTGTTTTCCTTGTTTTTTTGCGCTTTCTTAGCCAGTTTGCGTTGCTTACGGGAACAAAAAACTGTCTCACTCAGATCCTCAATTGTCGAGGGATCTTTCTCAGCTGTCTTATTTATCTCCTCAGCCATACCTATGGCCTCCGATAGATTGATTTCCGCCTCTGCCTCCTTGTATTTTTCTTCAATTGGAATAATAGGTAATGGGTTGGTATTCGTAAGGATCCGCCCCGTCATTTGGAGTAAAATTTTAAGGGCGAATTGCAAGGAAGCTACTGAGGATTGAATCTCTGCCAGTTCCTTTGCCCCAGGAAACAGGGTGGAGAGGTTACCTTCCTCCGAATCCAGCCCATCCTCCATTGACACCATAACCAAATTGGGAGAAGCTGATAGTCGGCTCAAAGGTGCCTCATGTCCCATGATATTAGCTGGAGAAGTCATGGAATTATTATCCTGAGGAAGACCTACGTCTACAGGCGGCCTGAAGATCTGGGGAGTCATCCCCCGCTGAATGCTCAAACACAGATCTAACAATGAATTGTTATCTATGTCATCAAAGTTAGCAGAACTCATTGGGTCACCTCCCCCATCGCCCGGTGGTACGGGGTCCTCAATAATCGTTGAGTTAGTGTCCGTTAAGGGGAGTGGGGCAAAGAAACCAGTTATAGCCCCCAGACCCGAGGGAATGGATATGCTGGGTTTTTTCTTATTATTTGCTTTGGGTATTCTCGTCGCCTCATTCATCGGGATTTCCACTTCCAATTGCTTCTTCATTTTGCGCAGGTTATACTTATTTTGTATCATTTTCTTCCCAGGCGCCATTTTATCAAGTAGCGATGTTTATAGTAGTGATCTAGGTGCCTTCTCTCTAGCCGAATGCCAGATGCTGCTAAGCCCCAGTCAGCACCAGGTTACAATGCGTAGCCTGCACTGCCAGCACACAGCCAGCTGACACAAAATACCCGCACCCCTCAGACAGTCACGATGCCAATTCAGCACCCAGACCCAATTGAACTCCTCTCCCTAGGGTATCTATATAATTATATAATTATATCCGCCCCTGGGAGGGTGGCTGGGTAGAAAGGAGGGGGGGGGGACTAATGGCGGGGGTCAAAAAGGGGACAAAAAAGAAGGGGGCACAATTAAGAGAGCAGCGCTACTTGCTGGGAGGTGTAGTTGCTGCAAATCCGTGTGACTCACCTCTGCGCTGTTCCCCTTGCTTCCCCATATACTAGTAGCCCGCCAACAATACCGGCAATGCTTGTACTGGTCCTCAGACTGCAGAAGTTGCTCTCCGCCTTCCACTCTCTGTGGGAACCCGTGTGCTCTGCTGGATATCCTGTGGATAGAGCTGCACTGCCGCACTGTCGCAGCTGAAGATACACGGCAGGCTGGCAGGCTGGCTAGCAGGCTGGCAGGCAGGCAGGCTGGCAGGCTATCAGGCACTGCAGGCACTGCGGGCGAAGTCGGGCGAAGTCGATCCCTGGCCGCCGACGCCCGCCGACAAGCAGGAACAAAACGAACAGAACGAAAACGAAAGCGGGAGCTTTCGAAAAAAGGACCCTGTGAAGTCGTCTGACTCAAGCCGCACCTCGTCAGAGACGTACACGTACACGTACGAATGAGGCCGCCTCCGAGTTCAGAAACACTGCAATCAGGTTATTATCTATGCTTGATTCTACCGCCAAACTTTTTGCCATCCTTCTACTCACCGAATTGCAATCTTGTGTTGATAAGTCATGCATTTTATGTAAATTTCAAAGCGAATTTAGACACGGATACTCCACCACTCACAACCTTGCTATTATGGATATATTGTGCACTAGAGCTAGGAAGACTGGGAACCCATTATTATACACTCTTTACATAGATTTTTAAATCTGCATTCGATTCAATGGCAAGAGAAAAACTATGGATCACATAAAAGGCTATGGGCTGCCCTGAGAGACTGCTTTATTACCTTAGATTATTACACCAAAACACCTCTGTGTCACTCAAGTTTGATCAGGAGGGCAATATGACAGACAAGGTAATGCACAACAGAGGGGTAAAACAGGGCTGTGTTACCCCCCCACACATTAGCCCATAATTGTCCCCCTAGAATAGGCCAGGCGTCCTGCTCAGTTCTAGCATATGAAGACAACCTGGTAGTTTTAGACCATACATTCAGTGGCCTTCAAAGATCAGCTCTAACCTTATGGGAATATGCAGATAAAAACGGTCTCACAATCAATCAGGGAAAGACTCAAATTATGGGATTTACTAGTAAGAAAGACTTGTTATGGCCCTCATTACAAGTCAGGCGTTAAGGGTTTAACGGCGCCGTCGGCGCCGTTAACCCTTAACGCCTGATTCACACTTTAACGCCTGCTTTTTGCAGGCGTTAAAGTCCAAGGAGCTAAGTGACCTTGGTGCTAATTATGGCACCGTAATTTACAGTGCCGTAATTAGCGCCTTCCCCATCCCCATTATGCCCTATGGGGCAAAAATGGGAATGGGGAAGGGCAAATGGTGAATGGGGAATTACTGCCCCACTCACCTTGGAATGGGGCGGTAATTCCGCCATCCACCATGGCGGAATCCGCATGGACCATGGTGCTAATAGCGCCATGGTCCACCGCCTGACTTGTAATGAGGGCCTATATGTGATTCCAAAATTCTGTAGGCTCCCCATTACAAATACCTTGGTATAGAATTTGACCCTAATGGTGATTACATTACATCTAAACAATCTCGAAACACCAGAGCTTCACAAGTTACAGCATCGATCCATAACTTCACTAACAAACAAGGTTTTACTTGATGGGGCACTCGTCAACTTTATATCCAAGTTTTTGCTCCCATGATAACCTATGGTTTGGATGCCTTACTACACATAGATCTTAAATGGCTTCAGGTCATTGAGGGTGAGTTTTGGCAGATGTTTCTTAGCCTACCGAGCTGCATTCCGATGGCTATTATAAGATTGGAGTTGGGATTAATTTCTTTAAAAGCCATCGGGCCACATTACGGGTTTGGAGGTAGCCATGGTGCTATTCGCACCATGGCTGCCTCCAAAATCGTGTCCGGGTCCGGGGTCTGTGAATGAGGAATTACCGGGTCATTCCAACCTTGGAGGACCCGGTAATTCCTCATTCACAAAACCTTTCCCCATTCCCATTCGAGCCCCCATAGAGCTCAATGGGAATGGGGATGGAGCTAATAACAGGCCCCTTAATAACAAGCTCGTTATTAGCTACCTGGTCCCCTTGTGGGACCCGCACAGGACGTCTGGTCTGACCAGACGTTCTGTGCGAGTCCACAAGGGAACCTCGTAATAGGGAGGAATGGGTTTACCGGCACCATTACCGGTGCCGATAAACCCATTCCGCCAACCTCGTAATGAGGAAAAAGAGAGCAGTCCTTTACCTGAAGATGTGCTGCAGCACAAATAATGCTTTGCTGACAGCTATTTACCAGGAAACATCAAAATCACACTCTACTATGGACAAATTCTTTACTGAGATATTCTGAGATATGCTGGTCACCTAGAAGGGATAACGATTTAGAGAAAATGCAGAACTCCCTAGCCAAGCGAATAGAACTCTTGGATTGGCTAGAGAACTATGCCTACATGAGTGATTTAAAAAAATATAAGTTTGTGCCATATGTGCTATACACATTCAGTAAGCCTCATTACTACATTAACCTCTGCCCCTCTCGTTTCACACTATTAATGAGATTAGCACAACTTCCCACCTTGACTGTTACGGATATTGTCAACAAGATTCCTAAGGAAGACTGGTGTTGTCGACTCTGGAAAAACCATGAACTGCGAGAGTCCGCTCAGCACCTGCTGACAGAATGCCCTAGAAAGCCCAAAACGTATGAGCGCTATTTTGGCACTTATGTTCACAATCGGGAAACAATTGGGGAGCATTTGATTACTTACCGCACTATATAACGTTTGGCTAAAGATTGAATCCCTATTGGGTATTTCAATATAACGAATTGGAGCATCATTACTGAAAGTTAGTCTATATTGTAGCAGTATTGAGAGCATGTTGGGGATTATGTTCCATCAGGCTGAGAAGTCAGGGTCCGAATTGTATAGCACTAAAATAGGAACATATGGGATCCAGTTCTTTCCCCTTTTTTCTAATGTAGAGCCACAGATCTTGCCTCCCATAAAGCCCTTAATATTGATCTGTTTGTTAAACAATGAAGTTTTAAAAAGATTTATACAATATATAGTTTTGTAACAAAGAAATGGAGTAACTTGTGAATGAATTATTACTATTGTACATTCCATTATTATTTGTGATTAGAAATAATTTTATTTATTTTTTCTTTCTGTACACATTGTATTTTGTATATTTTATATTTGGATTTTATGTAAATATGTGTTAAGTTTAATGTTTAAACTAAATCACATTAATAAATACATAAATTATAAACACTACCCCTTGTGGGGACTGTTCATGAAAATTATTTTAAAATGTGATGTTATCAGTGATGTCATCAATGACATTTGTGATGACGTCTTTCATGTACTGGGTGTTTGTCTTAGAAGTGCACATTGGTGGCGCAAGTAATTCTTGCTTAGTTTACCATCATTATTAAATTTCTGGGATTTTTCGGTTTTACTTGTAACCAAATACCATCCCTTTAACAAAGTTTTTTCATAGAATTTCATAGGTTTTTATTAGTGCAACTTACCCATAATGCCTCTTTAACAAGATTTTTTCTTTGAATTTCATGGGTTTTTATCAATGCAACTTAACCATAATGTCCCTTTAACAACGTGTTTTCATTGAACAGATAGATAAATGCATATACTCATCTAGGGAGAAATGATACATGCTTTGAGCTGCATATAGACAAGCAACAAAATAAAAAGATATATAAATATGCTGAGAAGCAGAACAATAGATGAATATAAATATGTTTGTCAACATGACAAGATGCAGTCATAGAGTGGTCTCAATTTCAGGAATGTTTCCTTTATATGTCAGGCCAGACAAATGGGCATAAACATTGCCTAATACGGATGGCGACAACGATATGCCCACGACATATGGTTATGGCACCCTTTGTTAAACCTTGTTGGTAATACTGGCAGCACTGTATCACATTTACTATTGCTCTCTTTTAATCATCATCAGTTTCTAACTACAACAATGTATCATTGACATCACATTCCATACATCTATTGGTTGGTTCTGTGTTTCATTATTAATTAATGCTTTTTTTAAAGTTCTTGGTCAACAGTGACTTCATTCCACAAATAATAATTTTCAATATGATCTAAATCCATGTTACTTCATGATGTTTTATAGGAAACAATTGTTTAATATATTTATATTGGACACACGCACACACACACCCCTTCATTGAAAATACCAATAAGTATCATAGGTCGCTCTTGATTCGTCTTCATTAATCTGGTGCATTGTCTACACTACTCACAGTTACCCCTGCTTGCACGAACTGCAATTGACAGCATGGTTTACAATCAAGTGCATGTGTGTTGCATGATAAAAGCCAACTAGCCTCAGCTTCTTTGCTCTGCATTGCTCAAGGGCAGACCCAGTCCCACAATGACTAACAACCACTCAAGTAATCCTTCTTGTCCTGTCAGTCCTCTCTTCAGTATACTTAATAATGTGAGCGTGGTGTACAGTTTCTTATTCAATGTAGTTGTTTTGGAGGTTGGGGATGCTGGATTTTACATCTTATGCCATGTCACCATTTTACAGAGTATTGCACTAGCCCTCCAGGGCAAATGTTTACAGTTGTCCATTGTGTATGTGGTATATAAAGTACATATTTAAGTATGTATTTATGTATTTATTTATGTATTGTGCATTTGTAAAGTTGTAAAGTACTTATACATCAAGAATTGGGTTTCAAAGCGCCCAAATGGAAAAAAGGAGGGAACATGGGAACAGAGGTAAAACGAATTAACAGATAAACAGGAAAGGGGCAGTTCTACTAGGCCTTGTGAGCATTCAGAACGTGCAAGTGCAGGGAGAGAGAGAGAGAGAGAGAGGGACAGGGTATGGGATTAGTGCTAGGAGTTCCATGTAGGGAAGTGCCGAGAAGTCAGTTGTGTGCAGCAGTAAGTGTATGGAAGAGATTGTTTGGTACAGAGTGATCACCTGCTATCAATAAGTGCAGGCCTGTGAAAACATGAGCCAGTAGGTGCCTGAAGGCAAGGGCTGGGATGGTGCGAAAGGCTGGCGGTGATTGGTAGGATAGCCAGGACCCAGAAGGACACATAAGATCACAGGCCACCAACACACCATGACATACAGTCACAGGGAAGGCTCTGGCCAGTCTGGCCTGGACTTCCCCAAAATACCATATATGGTTCTTTCACCCAACAGCCAGTCAGGGGAAGAGCAGAGTCAGGGCTTCCCCATACTTTGGGAAAACATTCCAAATCACTAGCACACACTAGCACACTTACACACACATATTCACCCCTAATCATTTACACCCACACAACCCTTATACCTATGCACTAAATCACACCATTATAACAACCACTGATTGCTTCAAAACATCATAATGTCCCTACATATTCAATCACACCATCACTCCTTTACTTACTAACACCTGTACAGCCTCTTACTGTTACAACCTTCCCAAACCACACCTATCACCCCTCTGCACAATCACACACTCTATTGATCTGTACAATTATACAGCCACGCCCATGTATAAACATGACACCCCTTTCAAACACAAACTTTCTTTTTTCCCCAACAGAAAGAACGAATGCCTACTAAAAACTAACGCCATAGAAAAGAAAGAATAAATAGAGCAGATACAAATATACACAAGCCATGTAGTCATCCACCTCTAGAACAATGTATAGAAAACATTTAAACAAAACAGCTTGCAACCTCACTCGACAAAACTAAACCAGCCACCACTAACAAAGTAAGGACCATCTTGCAAAAACTAAAAGTAAAAAAAGATGTACAAAAAAAGCTGACCTACTAATGAACCTAACACTAAATCAACCAATGTTAACAGAGCCACAGTAAAGCATTCGAAAAAAATTATTTTACAAACATACCCACTGTAGAATTCTTGACATTCTTATAAATACAGCTAAAAAGCTAAAAAGTCATGATCTACCCTTGCAAACTAGTGCAGAAAATGAATCCTTGAAAGTCTAATTGACAGTGCATTTCGACTAAAGAAAAAGTTGTTTATATTTATTTTAAACAGAATGAACCCACTGACTAAATTAATCAATACATTACAGAAAATAATTCTAAACATATGCAATGTGAATATAGATACCTTTTCAAACATCTGTGAAGGTGAATGGAATCACACAAGCAGCACAGAACCATATTTAAATGAAGACGCTTATAAACAAGAAAAGAAAAAAAAACTATTGCCATAGGGAATAATTGCAGAGGGTATGAAATGGCAGGAGACACCCCTATGGCAAAAGAAACCCTTATAGAAAAAACATTGCCAACAAACTTTCAACGAAATGTTACTTTGCCCAAACAAACCATCCAGTGTATAAATGGGTGTGCAGTTCAATATGTAACATAAGCCAACAATCCTTCACATCTTCACAACAATTCCTCAAACACTATGTGAAACTAAAAGACAAAAGTAACATAAAAAGTTTACAAACCATGGACTCTTGCCCAGTGTGAATATACACTGGACCACGAGGACATTCATTAGCCTGCATTTCAGGAACTGCTTGCAAAAGCAACTCCCACCACATCAAAATGTTAGCGACACACCAGTCTGCTATATGAATGCATATGCATAGACTGTACTATGCAAAAACTTTTGTTCTAGAACTGCAAAATTTATATTATTTTCTCCTACATGTAACAGCCAAAGAACTCCTTCGAGAAATAGAGCGCATCCAATGTAAATATTTTGGAACGGAAGTTGACTTACAAAATTCAGTAACTTTAGAAAACATTAAAGAAAACCTCACAAACTCCAACCTCCTCACAAACACATACAAAACAATTGCTAAGTTTCAACACAACTGCTGGAATGCCAGATCAAGTATGTGTCTGTAGTCGCAGTACGTTTTATAAAAATATCCCATACAAATTCGAGGGCAATGGTTCCAATTAGCTTTATATCTAACAACAGAATATAAATACAAAGTAACAGACCCCTTAATAGTTAGCACATACTGCAATACAAAGCTTGACAATAACCAAATGCCATCACATGCTGTTACTAACAACTTAGAAATCTTCCCACTTTCAAAAGCTCTCCAACAACTTACCTTGTATGAGAGCATTATAATCCAAACAGTACACCATATTAAGCTATAATACGCCAAAAACAAAAACACCCATATTGCCTCTATTGGAGTTACTAAATGCGTTTGTGGCAAAGTAATGTATTTTCCATTAGATCTTAAAGAAAACGTACAAGGGATGATAGATCAATCTTTAATTGTACTAGTTAATAGTGTACCAATTAAAGACAAAAGAAATTGACAACTAGTCAACTTAAACAAAGTTAGACAAGCCCTACAATATCTCAAAGAAAAAATGAATACTACAAAGATATAAACATAGCGGTAAACTTAAGAGAAACCACCCACATTATTCAAGATTCACAACAAACTGGGCAATTTGAAGGTGTAGATCCTGTTACTGCAGTCAACATTTTAGACCAGTATACAATTCACCCACTACACTCCAAAGACACCATAGAAGATGCAGTAGAAACATTTCAAATGCATCAAGCCAATGAGCAAATGGGAGATAAATGTAGAAGCACGTTCTTTTTCTCTACTCTTTCCTACAGGATAAAGAGGAAGATATGATGAATGATCCACACAAATTCTACCATTAGAATATCGCTTTTTTAATTATGCATTTAGTTTATATTCAATTGAGAACAAACGTTTGCATCTTAGAACAGTACAATAAAATATCATATTTATTCTAAAACAATACAAAACAACATTCATATTTACATAATCTAGTTAACCATTCAATACCAAATGATAATCAAAACCGTAAACCAGATGACTATCTAAAGAGACACCAGTTTTCATATATAAAATTCTGCTGCATTGACTACTACTGATTCTGCCCCTATCTAAACTGCCCAAAATGAGTCCCTACTTATGTTCTCAATTAATCTCATGAATCCCCCATAGCCTTTCATATACAATGTCTTCAGAGCCGGGCATGCTGCCAGTAGATGTCTACTTGTTTCAACATCTATAACACAATGCCTGCACCTATCATTTTGTTCTGTTCTGTTCCACTTCTCATGAATTCTTTTGTCGCCAAAAAATGAAGCCTAAGTTGCATCATAAATCGTCTGAGTGCTGGGTTGGACCATTTTAGAAAAAATCGCTTTTGGGTTTACCGATCTTAAAGCCCTGGTAAAAGTATTCTCTATACCTCGGAAGTTCACTCAGTCTGTCTACATCCGTGACCATATTCCTCTCTATAGATTTCTTTTTTATTAATGACACACTGTCCGGGCGTTCACAGAATATCACTCTTTACACATGTATTCTGAAGACCCCAGACTCAGACAAAATGTAGAATACATTTTCCACCTCCTGTTTAAGAGTGAACTAGCAATTCTATGTCTGCTACACAACTTCTTCAAAAGTTCAAAAGAGAAAAGACAAAGATGATGTTTTTCAGTCAAGTATTACAAATCTCTTGGAAAACATGCATGGTACAAAAGAATACTGGTTCTGATATCATGCTAATCTACATTGTATGCTAAGCATGCTAGGCCCACCTACATGTTTTGCGACTTTACGTTGTGCAGAATATACATGGGATGACTTGCACAACTTCTTATGCACTCCAAACCAAAATAAAGAGGGAATAGATATACAAACAGAAGAAGAACTCTGTTCTTTTGACCCTGGCAATGTATCAAGGTACTTTCACCATTTCTTCATTGCCATGCTGCACCTCATCTGCAATAAAACTGCCCCTCCACTCAGAGAAGTGGATCGCTTCTTTTGAAGAAAAGAATATCAATCCAGAGGAGCACCACACACCCACTTGCTTTTGTGGATAAAAGAGGCACCCAAATTTGACCATGACAGTGATGCCACTGTTTTTCAATTTATTTCAAAATACAATACCTGTGAAATCCCTTCAGAAGCAACACATAGTGACTGACGTACACAAATCGTACTCTTCAAAAACATAAGTGTGGAAAATACTGCTGACGTTGATATATAAAGGTAAATACTATGGCAAATGTAATTTGGCTTCCCCAGACCAATTTGCAGAAAGGACAACTACATAGCCTGATGTCTTCTGTCAGACACAGTGTAAAAGGCAAATCGCCTAAAAACACATTCAATATTAAAAGGAACAAAACATCCAAGTACATCAATGATCACAATGCAATCATTGCCCTCTTGTGGAATTAATATATAGACATAGAATACATTGCAGAGAATTCCACTGCAGTTGCAAGATATGTAACAGCCTATCTCACTAAAGCAGAGGAAACATAGCTAAAAGACGTCTGGGGTGAAATATCATCTGACAAAACATTTCCACAAAGATTATACAGCTTTGGTATAAAAATGGTTATCCACAGAGAATGTGGGTGCTATGAAGCTGCAGATCATTTAACATGTACAGCATTATATGGGAAATCTGAAAACATTGTCTGGCTAAACCTTGGTCCAGCTTCATCACAAAAAAAGAGTACTAAAATCCTTCCAAGAGATAGAAACAATAGACAGAAATGACCCCAACAGCCAGGAAATCTTAGAAAACAATGTAATAGACACATATTACCCAAACAGAAGTACTGCTTTGGAAAGCATGTGCCTATACAACATAGCCCAAAACTACTCCTACAAAAATAATGCCGCACCAGATGAGAGAACTAGCAAATATTCAGTCTCAACTTGTGAAGGAAGCAGAGTAAAACCTACCAAACACAGCCTAATTAATCATATAAAGTTATCATGTAACCCACACTAATGAATCATATAAAAATATAATGTAAATCTCTGCACCATAGAGAACTGTATTACATGGCCCTCCTTCAACTTTTTGAAACCTTGGAGAAAAGAATAGGAATTATTAGATGACCATGGCTCATTTAAAGCGGCATTCAATGCAAATGAAAGCTGTACAACAAATGGCAATTTTAAGCAATACAAACAAATGTTGGACAATGAATGCCATCAAGAAGAAGAAATTGAAGCTCCACTAGATTAAGACACTCCTGAAGGCAGTCAACCTTCTCTTACATGAAGCCAAGAACCACTTGGAGAACCACACATGCTAAATACAACAGAAATAGCCATGGCTAAGGTAGACAATACCATGTACCAATCTAAATAATCTGAAGAAGAGTTGTCAGTGCTCAAATCACAGCACAATGATGAACAACTCACCTGTTATCTAGAAGTAACTGAAGAAATTGAACATGGTTTTAAACATTAAACTAAAACTCGTAGCTGTACACATTCTAAACCTTTGCTCCTGTATGCAAGTGGGGAATCTGGTTCTGGCAAAACATTCTTAATTAAAATAATCAGCACATTCCTACAAGACTTAACAAACAACAACATTTTAGCTGTTGTAACAACCCCACAGTTTTAGATGCTTACTGCACAGGAGGTGTACATTTAGACTGCCTACTGCTCCTCCCAGTAGGACACCAAAACAAATTAGAATACAACACATAATCAGCAGAAGCTGCTACTGAAGTACACAGAATTCTGAAACAAATGAAAGTTCTCCTGATAGATGATGTAAGCATTGTTTCCAACCTCAAGTTGACTATAAATCATCTCAAAATGCAAGGAGTCCTAAAAACTGACTACTGAGAATTGTTTGGAGGAAAACATGTTATTGTTTTCAGAGACCTCCTACAGTTAACACCAGTAAAAGGTCAACCTATTTTCAAAACATTAGGACACAAACGATGCTGTAACACACTCAGCAGAATTGGAAATGTAAATCTCTGGCAACATTTTTGCTACAGAGAACTAACTCAAAACATATATCAGTCTGCAGATCTCAACTATGCTAACATTTTTAAAAGCATTAGAACTGATCTGCTTACTAAAGAAAAAAAAATCTATCTTAAAAACTAGACTAAATCCACAAGCTAGTTGGACAAAACACATCGGCCCTTGTTTTCATAGAAAAATTAAATCAACAAAATATAAAAATGAATGTCCTTAATGCCAACCATTGCAAGCTGTAGTCAATTCAATGATACAATGTTAAGACAGAAATGCATCCCATGCTGCACATCAGCTCCACAGACAAACTAAAAGTGCAATGCATGACACTACCTATGTGTCAACAAGCAACAGCATGAGTAAATAACATAGAAAAATGTATCTCCAACATAGTTGGATTAGAACAATTATTAACTATGTATCTAAAATGTAACCTTGACATAGAACAAGGTTTAGTCAATGGAGCAATTATTACAGCTGTTGGCTTCCAAACATATCCACATGACAACAACATTCAGTTTTTCAACATCCACCGTGACAAACTTGCAGAAGTTAAAAAAATAGTCCGCTCAATAGCACGTTTCCTTCTGTTCAATGACATGTATGCACACAGAGAACAATTCTCTCAATATCTTGCATATGCTGTCATTATTGACAAATCGCAAGGTCTAACCCTAGATCACGCATTGATTGACATTGTCAGTACAGTCTTCAAAGAAGGTATGAGTTACACAGCACTTTCACATCTCTGTAAACCCAATGGTTTATTCCTAGTGTGAGAAACCTGAGGGTATTCTCCCAAGTCACTCTCAAATGCCCACTCTGGGAGTGGTCGAGTGATGGAGGATCACCTGGGTTTGGGAAAACCGGGTTATGCTTGGGGGAATGCCCCAGGTGAGACACGGTATTATACCAAGGGAAAAGAAGAGGAGGACAAAACCCTTGAGGCCTTTGTAGGCTGTATTACATCTGCCCCCTTTCTCCAATTGAAGTCCTTTTATTCAAAAGCCACAATCCCTCTATTTCTGACAAGTCCCACAGGAGTCCAAACCCTGCTGCCCTCAAAACCCACAAATCCCAAAATCCCTGTTTTTCTGTGTCTTACCCAAATACTCTCAATCACTCTCTTCCATGTCTCTCTAGTCATTATTCTTCAAACTCTCAATTGACACTAACAAAGCACTACTGTTCCCACAATTCCCCCTGTTCATTTCACAATAACAAATCCAATCATTACTGTTTGTTTCCCAAACCCTACCAATATCCCGCTTCTGAGGTCACCAACCCTCCTGATATGAGGGTTGTAAGGCCTCATAACACCTCTTCCCCATCCTACCCTGGAGAATATTCTGACATTCTAAACCCCCCTTTTTCCAACATGAACACCTCTCTACACCATAAATGACAACAGACTAACCACCAAGCTGTGTACCTAAGATGCTGCAATACCAGGGTCAGGCAAAGTCAGGCTATTGACCAGAATCACACACACCTGACAGCCCTTTCCTTTCCCCACAGGGATGAAAGGTGGAGCAAGAAAGCACAGAATGAGCAAGGCAGACTGCACAACGTGAGAGCTAACGCACCACTGCAATTCAAGAGGTGGCGAAAGATGGTGAATACTGAGAGGGTGACAAGGGGAGAAGTAACCTTGCCCTTTTCTATCAAGGCCTGTTTATTTGTATTTTATTTGTGTTTTATAAAGCACCTCAAGCCAAAGCACTGAACATTTAAAACAGGATACAGTAAAGTAAAAATGGCTGAGCAGTTGAACAATTGAATCCAGGTAGCAATCATTCAGGAATGTTGAAGTGTGTAGGTTTCATGAAAGCACAAAAGAGAGAGTAAACAGTGATAGAATGATGAGAGAGTGGGAGAGCATTCCAGTTGCAAGGAGCAAGAAGCTGAAAGGACCGGAAACAGAACTGGGCACAAGGAGGACGAGGAACCACAAGTCTAAAAAGTGAGGAAGACCTGAGAGAATGAGACAGAGTGTAGAAGGATACAAACACAGCGAGGTAGCTAGGATCAAGTCCATAGAGAGATTTGAAGATGGGGCAAAGAAAGTGAAATTTAATTTGAGAGTGAAAAGGCAGCCAACCGAGTGTTGTGACATAGGAGGAAGTAGAATCTCGATAGGGGAGAAGACAAAGTAGACAAATAGAAGAGTTAAAGACTGATCTTAGAGGGGCAATTAGGGGTTTAGATGCTTGAAAGGTAAGGAGCCTTATGCATATTGTGTAGATAGAAATGACAGGTAGGAGAGGTGAGAGTAATATGACAAAAGGAAAGATTTGAGACAAAGTGGAGAAAAAGGTTGCGAGCTTTAGTAGAGATTGGAAGTTTAGAAGGAGGGAAAGCTATAAATGGGGTGCAAGATGAGGAGGAAGAGTTTTGGGAAGAACAGGACTTCTGTCTTCCCTGCATTAAGGGTGAGAACGTGAGATGACATCCAAGATTTTATAACGGTAAGACAAGCTGTGAGGGTGTGGTGAAATTAAATGATATTTTATTAATATTGTGCTCATATACAAGTGCTTCAGAGTGCGACCAGGCAAAAAGGGAGGGGAACAAGGGAGGACAAAAAATAAAACAGCGATCTTACTAGACCCCATGACATCTAGCAAAGCGCAAGTGCATGGAAAAGGGAAAAGGGGAAAGTGCATGTAAGGGTAGAGGGAGTGGAAAGTGCGGAGCAGGAGAGAAAAATAGAATAAATATTAAGTAAAATAAATAAATAAAGGTAGTGCAGCCAGCAAGTGGCAGGTGAAAGTTGGTCAGATAAGGTATATTTGATAAGTGCAGAAGAAAAATGGGAGGGGGACTGTAAGGGTACATATACATAACCCTATTGCAGAGGGTGGCCTGGAGGCATTGCACGAGGGTGGCAAGGTGAGCAGGTACCTGGCCCCAAATGACAGAGGGTGGAGGGTGGCCAGGTGGAGGATGCCAAGAAAAGAAACAGATCAACAGGGGAGGATGAGAGTAGGGGTTCAAGGATATCAGGAGTGAAGGAAGAAAAGGATTGAAGAAGTTGAGTATCATCCACATAGAAATTATGTGAGAGACCAAAAGAAGAGATAATGGCAACGAGTTGTGAGGTGTATAATGAAAATAGGAAGGGGCCTAGGACTGACCAGATCAAGTCAAGAAAAATGAGAAAGGAGGAGTGTTTGGAGTATCGAGCTGAGAGAAGAGAATGGAGCACTGCAATCAAGACTGTTTCAGTAGAGTGGAGGGGACAAAAACTAGACTGAAATCAGGGAATAAGAGAAAGATCAATGACAAAGGATGAGATCTGAGAGTATACAAGATGCTCTAGGAGTTTAGAAAGATAGGGAAGAAGAGAGATAGGGTGGAAATTGGAGACAATCAAAGAATTAGCTGTAGGTTTATTTAAGATAGGAATAATACTTGTATGTTTAAAGGAAACTGGAAAGACGGAGGTAGAGAGACAAATATCAAAGAAGGAAACACACTAGGGTATAAGGAGAGGATAGACCTTCGGTATGAGAGCAGAAGGAATTGGATCAGTGGAAGTAGCATTAGGGTGGGCTTTGGCAAGCAGAAGAAGAACATCAGTATTGGAAACAGGAACAAAGTGAGAAATTAAAGCAGAAGGGTTAGAGGGAGAAAAAGGTGATGTGCCTGGGGCAAGAGAGGCTTCAATATCTTGACGGAGAGAGAGGACTTTCAATGAGAAGAAATTAGCAAAATCAGAAGTGGACAAGGTGGTGTTAAGAGAATGATCAGGAGTGGGAGGAGAGAGTAGTCATGCAAGAGTTTGAAAATGCGGCCTAGGGAGAGTAGACAGTTGTCATGAAGAGTGTGATAGGAGAACTAAGAAGAATGATCAGATGCAGATTTAGATTTAAGCCAACCCTTTCAAGTTATTAGAGAAGACGTTGCATAGACCGAACGGTGAGGGGAAAGCCAGGGTTGAGAAGGTTTCCGGGTAGGGTGGAAAGCAAAGAAATTATAGAGTTGGTCGAGAGAAAGAGGAGGAAATAGCAGATGCCGCTTCGTCAGCATTGAGGACATAGAAGAATGAAGGAGAAGGAAGAACTGCAGTACGGGTGTCATTAAAAAGTGTAGGAATAAAGTTTTGTAGGTCATGTAGAAAAAATGTTTTGGAAGAGAGGTGACTGGGGAGCTCTGGGATACAGAGGACAGAACTGATACTGAGAGTAGATAGTGAACTGATAAGTAAACAGGTAGAGCTAGTACTGGGGAAGCAGTGAAGGGTGAGAGGAATATGAAATCAAGAGAAGAACCAGATAGGTGCATGGGGGGGTCACAAGAGGCAAACGAAAGGGGGACTCAAGAACAGAGAGGAAGGGAGTAGTGGAGTGTATAGAGTAGAGGTGGAGTTTAAAGTCCCCTAGTAGTACAAGAGGAGTAGGACAAGGCAAGATATGGGACAGGAGATGGTTGATATCATCCCAAAAAGAGCCAACCGGCTGAGGAGGGTGATAGACAATGATAAATTAAATGGCATGCAGTGTGGTAAAGATTGTATAAATAAATGCAAGGGAAGAATAAGATGTAATAGCAACCAGAGATGGACTAGTAGAGAAACAAGAACGATAGAGTATGCCAGTACCCCCCCAAACCCACCGTGACTAGTGGCTTGGGGACATGGGAGTAAGAAGACACGTATGTAGTTAGAGTTGTAGCAACAGTTGTGTTATGGGGTAAAATCCAGGTTTCATTAATACATAAAAAGTGAAAGTTTAATCTTAGGAAAATGTCCAGGTCCACAGTAGATTTGTTGAATAAGGACCTGGGGTTCCAGAGACCCAGGTCAGTAGTGACGGGATTGTTGGAAACGAAGGGAATAAGGAGATTGGATTTGACACAGCAGGTAATTGTAAGCTTGACATCTGAGTGAAGGCTTTCAGGAGATGATATATTGGGTATTGTTAAATTCATGAAGAAGGAAACCAGTACCTTGATGGAGAACTTAATGGCAGGAGATGACTTGCCTGGATGCGCTGGGGAAGGAGTGAGGATACAAGGTGGCATGGCTACAGCACTGCCTTCCAGCTGCGGACACCTGCAGACAGCAGAGACCACCTTGTCCCTAAACTGTCCAGTGAAACCTCCGCAGACAGAAGCATAAGACCACGAACACAGGTTAGCGTGCATTACAGCAGATGTTGATGGTGCATGAGACCCTCATCTGCTGATAGCCAAACCAGGGAGAGATGCTGGTCTCTATGGTATCAACCTTGACTCGAAGGAGAAGAAAGCCAAGCAGTTCATCACAGCCGGTGAGTAGAGGTATGGTATTGATTATTTATAAAGCGCCTATACACAGGCAAGTATTTCAAAGCGCTCAAGGAGGGTGGGAACATGGAGAGAAAACAACAGTCGCTCAGAGCCCTTGAAATTCTGAGATGATAGACTACACAGGCACAGTAAGTGCATAAAAACATTTAACAGTTGAGACACAGCAAATAGGCCTGATGGAGATTTTGCAGTTTTACCAGTGAAATTTGGGGAGAAGACAAGGGGAACAGACAGACAATCTTCAGGCACGTGTTTGTGCCCTCCCCATCTTCCACGTGCAAGAGAATAAACGGACACTCCCCGGACGGGGAATAAGGCAAAGATAGCAGGCTGCGAGAGTTCAAGGAAAAGTTTATCTAGATCTCTGAGAGCGCTCTGGCAAAATTAATACATTATATAGGCACAATGACATATCTAACATATGATGCTACGTTGGACCCGGATTGGTCAGCCAGGGAGGTGTCTTAGGTGTGGGCATCATCTCTTCCTCCTGGTTGGTTGCTTGTCTTGGCGGGAGGATGGACGTCAGATATCTGTGCTCCGAATGGGTGAAGGTCAGGTCGCCGTGAAGCAGGGTGGTCACTATCTAAACTAATGAATACATTCTAAATAATGCATGCACTAAATAATTGTTGATCAAAAGACTCTCAGTAGTTTATCATATAGCTATACAAATCACATAGGTGTCTATATCATCTATGACATTTGGGTTATACATGTCACAGGTTTAAGAGTCTTGACCACTATAATACTCTCATTGAACTGTAGGGTTAGTCTCACAAGAATCTCAGGTATGTGGCATTTGTTAGTATTAAGCACGATATACTGCAGCAGGGGTCTAATGTTAGTTGGGGGTCTGCTGGGTGGGCACCATGGCATGGTCGGTGCTGTGGCACATGAAAGGAATATCTTGCAGGGACACAGGGTCAGAATGGCAGTAAGTTTCCATCGGCGAGGGTGCAGGGGCAAGGACACGTTTGTGGAGATGAACGATCTATGTGCTTAGTTCATGCTGGTTCACATGCAGGACAGTGATCTCAGAGGAAGACTGATGTGATACATTTATTAGTTGTTGCAAATACCTCCGGCTTCAGCGTGAGAATGGAGCCGCAGAGTTTTCCAGTCAGAGTGGGAACGAAAGTAGGGGCCATGTGCTCTGTGTGCCTGATCGCAGTGAGGAGAGGGAGAGGAGCGTTTTGTACTATCGCAGTGAGGCCTGGTCACCAAGATGGAGTTGAAAGGGGGCACAAAAGATGGATGCCCTGTGTCCTGCTCAGTGGTCCCAGCTACACAAAAGTCAATGAAAGTTAATTCACATAAGGGCAAGGGTCAAACCCACTACTGGAGGCGTTTGGTCCAAGCTTTGTACTGAGAAGTGAAGGCAGAGAGGGGCCTGCTGGCCCCTCGCTCCCACACATTCCCCCCTTTCGTTACATCTAAAGTAACAAATATTTTAATTTTTATTCTTTTCATTATCCCTTCGGTAGTACTCAACCTCCACTACTGCTTCGTCCCACGCGGGGATGCCCTTTTTTGGCATCCTCGCCCTGCATACACTTCTTAGGCTATTCCCTCTTCTGGCATATTCGTCGGGTTACACATCAAGTAGATCCCACCATCTCTATCTAAATCCACCCATACCTCTCTGTACCATTGTAGCTCAGTTGGATCCTTTATTGTTGTGTGGTGCAAATTATCAACTCTGTCCCCGTATTGCCTGTAAATGGCTGTCATCCTGTATTGCGGCGTGTTGTATTCCTCTGTTTGTATTTGTGCGTCTGTCATAGTAGCTACCGTTGTCGGTCAGCCCATTGTTACCATTATCATAGTTGAGGTAGGCATGCTCTTTTCACAACACCGGAGTCCCAGTTGGCACACACAGAAGAATAGGAGCACAAAGACGATGATGGGGACGAGTATTTTCAATGCCACGTTTACCCATGATGGTATCCAGCTGAACAGATTGTCGAACCATGTGCTTTCTTCTGCGCCTCCTTCTTTTCTCATCCTCTCTCCTAGATTGTGTACTGCTGTTATCACATGTGAGAATGTCCCGTTCTTCAGTGTCGTTAGCCAGTTGGATGAGCTCCCAGCGCACTATCTGCAAACATTTGGCGTTTGTTCGTGCTTGGAGTCCCGGGACAAGGAGTGATGAGAAAAATGTCTCTGCTGATGAAAAGAGCTTGTACTTCTGCGGTATCTCAGCAAGGAGTTTCGATGATTCTGATGAGATGTAATTGGAGGACCTTTTACTTCGTGATAGTTTTTTCTTCAGTTCATATTCTGACAATAGTTTGTAAGCTGGAGCTTCTGTTATCACTTGTTGGGGCGCTGTCGATATTTCAGCCAATTGCCCTGCTGCCGATATGTCAGCCGATTCCCCTGCTGTCGATTTGCCAGCCGATTCTCCTTCTTTTCCGTGTATATGACTCTCTGGTATTACCATCAGGGCTGTGTGGAGGGTGGCCAAGGCACATGTACCTTTCCATGCTGTTGGGAGGTGTAGATAGGCTTGTTTGCCGCAAATCCAGTACATGTCCATTAGTGCAGCAGTGCCTTTCTTCATGTCAGGTATGATTACCGTCTTGTTGCATTTCTTTGTTTCCCCCATGTTCACTCTTCCTTCCCCATGGAGTTCATGTGGTACTTCTTTCTGTATTTTGATAGGTTTTACCAATGCTGTGACCCACTTTAGCTTCGTGACATGTTGCGACCAGATGGGGGCACATACTTCCTTTATCCATTGGAAGGTGTCATTGGATAGCTCTCGGAGTGCTTCTGCTTTGCATTCAATAGTTACCTCGTGCCATTTATTTTTTGCATACCTCGTCCCTTTGATGACAAGAAATGTTTCCTTAAGGCAAATTTCTCCTTGGCGGCTGCTTGTGCATGTTTTCTCATTTTCCAGTTTTTCCATTGTGACGGTGTGTGCTTGGAAGGTGCTTTTTATCCTGCACAAAACCAAATGAATCAAACATTGGGCCTCCGACAAGGGCACTTCCTGTGGCACTAGCATTTTCGGTGTCCCTGATGCATGCGGTATGAGCGAACAAACGTAACAGCTCTCGTTTGTTGCCTGCTTTGCCGTGGCATTCATGTCCGAATACCACTTGTTTGATTGATCTGGGTGACGAGGGTCTTCTATCTCATCTAACCCCAGGTCATGATAAATGTCATATCTTTTCCCTTTTGCCCCCCTCTTCCTTCTCCTTTTCCCTCCCTCCTTGTAGCTCTTCACTCTTTGGTAATGTATTGGGAACATGCCCGCCCAAGCTGTGTCATTACCATTAAATATGTTATCATGTGTGTACTCATTAGTGGCAGCAGCGTAATATGGGGTGGGCTCTACTGTGCTTGTGCATGCGAACTTGTGTTAGTTACATTGCTCGGCCAATAGTAGTCACCATCGTATACATTCAATTCATAATCATTACTTATATTTATACTTGGATGTAACAAGGACACACTTGTTGGATCTGCGGCAGAGGGTTGCAATGCATTTGTACCATTAGCATTAATGTCATACGTTTCTTTCCACATTGTCTTTACTCCAGTCCATATTAAGTGCAAACCTTCTCGTATCAGGTTAGCCCCGCTCCCCCCCCTTGTGCATGTCATTAACCAAAGATAAAAGTGTAAAGTACCAGGCCATGAAAAACAACATCACTGAAAACAAAACTGCAGCACATTTCAAAACACATTCAACATTGCTGAACCTGTGAGCCCTAATGGCGTCCCTATCGCTATCTAACATAATGGTGTTTTCGGGGATTGCGCTGTGTTGGTCCATTTGCCACCTGGAGGGGCAATACAAAGTTGTTAAGTCACCAGAATAAATACAGTTGTATATCTACATATTTACTTTTCATTATTTACTCATTTGTGCTATTCACTTTGTTCACTGTTATTTTAATTACGTTCTTTGCTTTAAGCATTTCATATCAAGATTGAGAGAGAGAGAGATAGTGATGAAAAGAAAGTGGAAGGAGAAAAATGACATGGACAAAGTTCATTTTAACCAGAGGGCGTGTCTTCACTTTCGCCCTTTACATGTTCTATTTACTTGAATCACATTGTCATTGTGTCTGAACCTCATCCGCGGTGTCGCTTGCGCATTCCTGCTCAGTCTGAGGGAGTGTACTATCGCGTGTCCTCCTCACATCTGAGAGGTGCACCCAATATTTCAGTCCCTTAACTTTAACTGCAATGGGCGTACTATAAATGACCTCATAGGGGCCATGAAACCTCGGTGAATTCCATCTCCTCACAAAGCTCCTAACATAGACCTGTGCTCCTGGCATCAGTGGCCCACTTGGGCTGTCTGCAGCTGGCATGGTGGTATCAGTTGCTGCATTCTCAGTAAATGGTGGTGCAATTTGTCGCGCTATGCTGCGTACTACGCGCGTCAGCTGGGTCAGGTATTCCTTAAATTCCTCGCCCAGCACTGTGGCAGCTCTGTGTGCGTCTGATGCTCTCCTAATCAGGGAGAGCGCTGTGTGTATTCGCCTCCCAGTCACAATCTCATGGGGGCTCAGATGGTGGTCCGTCCATGGTTGCGTTCTGAGTTGAAACAGTGCTAGGAGTAAGCAATCCACCCAATTATTTTTCAGCGTATTACACAATTTTGATAGTTTACTCTTGAGTAATCCGTTGATCTTTTCCACCACCCCATTCGCCATCGGATGATAAATGGAACACAGGTTGTGTTTCACACCCTAGAGTGACGTCACTTCCTTGAAAAGGTCATTCTCAAAGTGTGTGCTGTTATCTGATCTTATCACATCACATATTCCCCAACGAGAAAAGACCTCTCGCACCAGGAACTTCACTGCACACTTCGCGTCTGGGTGGGGACATGGACCCGCTTCCACCCACCTTGAAAAGGGACATACCACTACAATTAAATACCTTGCTCCGTTACATTGCTCTCCCATGTCAGCGTAATCTATGTGTAGTTCTCTAAATGGCCCTACTGGTCGTGGCAGGGTGCCACTCAGTGTTCTCAATGTCATTCCTGAAGTGTATGTTTGGCATGTTGTGCATTCCACTACACATTTTGACAAATGTTCCTGTAAATTGGGGACAAACCAATGTTCCTGGATGTCTGCAGCAATATGTTGTTTTGCTACGTGGGCTGGGAAGTGCAGCTGTTGGAATGCTACCTCTAGCAATTCTACTGGCATCACTACCTTTCCTGTTGTCTCCTGTCTCCAAATTAGGTCTGTGGCAGATTGTTTGCACCCCCGTTTGCTCCACAACTCTTGCTCCTCCTGTGGTGCTCTCCTTTGTAGTTCTATTACCTGCGCTATTGGTGTGTTACTGTACGCCTCTTCCAATTGCTCTGTAATGGCTGATTTTACAATGCATTTGATTGTTGGTGTTGTATTGAAATACGAGGCCTCCTTTGCTGCTGCGTCGGCTGCCGCGTTTCCCAATGAGACTGCATCTGTGTTGTTGGTATGGGCTTGGCATTTCACCACTGCCACTACCGATGGTTCTGCTAATGCATCTATCAGTTCAGTCAATAATGCGGCATGGTGTACTAGTGAGCCATCCGCTCTTCTGAACACCCTCCTATGCCAGCGGGATAGCCCTGAATGGACTTTGGTTGTTGCGTATGCTGAGTATGAATATATTGTTACTGTGCATCCTTTGGCTGTATGCAGTGCCTCAATCAATGCAGTCAGTTCTGCTGCTTGTGCAGAGTTATGGGACGGGAGGCGCTTCTGGACAATTGTTTCATCGTCATCTTCCTCCATGCGTACTACTGCCATCCCTACATGCTTCTCCCCTGTTTCAGGGTTTATCGATGCTGACCCATCTATGAAATATATCTCTCCTTCCTTCAGGGCGTTTTCGCTCACTTTGGGAATGTCATCGCCCTCCCCTTCATAGGTGGCGCAGTCGTCTTCCTGCATGTCCTCTGTGGTGCATGGTTCTGTAATAAATGTTGCTGGGTTTACTGTTTTGCACCTGACAACGTGTACGTTGGGGCTCAGACATTATTATCTCATATGCTGTTGCTCTCTGTGTTGTTAATGTTGATTTTGACCTCTCAAGAATTGCAAATAAGGAGTGTTCTGCATATAGTGTTACCGAACATCCCATCACGATTGTGGCGCTTTTTTCAATGGCGAAAGCTGCTGCAGTGAGGGACTGTTCGCACGCGAAGTGTCCTTGCATCACTGCATCTAATGTTCCACTGTAATGTTCCACTGTAATAGGCCAATGGTGTGTGTCCTAATGATGTTTTCTTTGTGAGCACTGCTGTCATCAGTGTTCCATTGCAGTGTGAAAATAAGAAAAATTCCCTCTCATAATCTGGGTTCGCGACTAGTGGAACATCTGCAATGAGGTCTTTTAATCTAAAGTACTGTGCCATCATGTCATGTGTCCATTTTATTGGGGCCCTACTCTTCTGTGCTTTTTTCAATGCTTGTAGCAGTGGGCGTGTGTATGCTGAGTAATCAAGGATCCATGCTCGGCAATAATTACATATGCCAAGGAATTTTTGCATTTTTTTTAACTGTTTTAGGTATGATCATGTTATGTATAGCAGGTGCCCTGTCTGGCAGTATCCGTTTTCCATCTTTTGATATTAGCTGTCTGAGGTATACAACGTGCCAGGCAGTATTGCAATTTTCCTTTGTCCACTTTATACTCCTTGGCAGCCAACACGTTTAAAAGTGTTATGGAGTCTTCTCTGCACTTTTCTTCTGTGGGGCTGCAGACGAGTAAATCATCTACGTATTGTATAATGGTGCTCTCTACATCTATGTTTCCAATATCTTCACGCAATACTCTGTTGAAAATGCTGCGGCTTTCGCAATACCCATGTGGGAGTCTGCGATGTTCATACCTGTTGTTTCCTAGTGTGAATGCTGTCAGGTACTGCGAGCCTGGGTCGAGTGGAATGGAGAAGAAAGCATTCTTCAAATCCACCACAGTAAAACATGTAGATTCTTTGGGTATGCTGCACAGTATTGATGCCGGGTTAGGCACTAATGGGAACTCTTTTTGAATGACGTCATTGAGTGGGCGGAGATCTTGGATCATCCTCCACGCCCCTCCTTTTGCTTTTTTGATCGGGAAGATAGCTGTGTTACAGGGGGTGTATGATGGCACTATAATACCATGTTTTAGAAGTGCATTTATTGTTTCCCTAATCCCTTCTTCTGCTTCTCTGGATATGGGATATTGTTTCACTTGTGGCGGTATGGCACCTGGTTTTAGTTTTATCTTTATAGGTGTCACCTCATGGAGTAATCCTACATCGTGGGGGCCTGTAGTCCAAATTTCAGGTGCCACCTTTGCCATGTCTTCCTCAAATATTGTTGGTGCGGCATTAATGCTAGCCATAAGTGGGTTGTGTACCTCTCTGTACTGAATAATGATGTCACATCGTATGCTTGTTTCCATTATTATCTCTCCGTCATCTTCGTTATCAGTGAACAATTCCTCATCAGTTAGGTCTCTTAGCATTATGTTGAGGTCTATGCATAACACAGTTCTCCACTCACACCCATGCACGTCCAATCCTATGACCACAATGCGTTTGCTTGATATCTGAACTGCCTCGAAGTCTATGGACATGATCGTGCCTGGCACACCATCTGTGTGTGCAATTGGGCGGAATATATAATCTAATGGTGTTCTCCACTCCTTTCTCGTTATCTCTGGTACCACTCGGGCTAATACTTTGATGCCATAAATAAACATGTCTATGTCAATGGGTATTCCTCGCACCACAACTTCATTCATCACTGTGCTAATCATCAACATTGCTCATACTGGGCATACGCCTGGGGTGGAGCACACTATTCCCCGCTCAGTAAACAAAATGGTCATGTTCAGTTCCCCTGTTGTGATTGGTGGGGTTGAGAGATCTGTTACGGATAATGGAGGCACTTCCCCTCCCCCAGGCAGCATTTGGCCCTTATCGCAGAGTGCCCTTAGCCGTGTTATCTCCATAGATCCATGCGCTAGCAGGCAGTCTAATTCTCCTGTCAAGTGTGCTAAATTCATGGGAGGTGCGGTCGTTGGGCCATACAAACCTCCTTTGTCATGGGGTGGTGGTGCTGTAGCTACCTTTCCATTTGAGGGAGTGGGGGTGGGACATGCTGGTATGTACAGGGGCTCGCTGTATCCTACTGCTGGTCTTGTGATTAACGGATATTTTTTGGTTGTATCGCCCTCAGCTCTGGTTGTGGTGCACTTGCCTTTTGGCGTTCTGCATACCTCTTCCTGGGGTTTCTGTTTTTCAGTTAGTCTTTCTTTACCTATCTCTACTGTGGGGGTCACTTCCTCGAACATTCGCCATAGATCCAGCACTTCCCTTCTATTCGGTAACTGCTTCCCCTTATATCTTGCTAGCAAGTGCGTAGACACTAAATCTAACACTCTCTTATCAAATGACCCTCCTTCTGGCCAAATCAGCGTTACACTGTCTACTTTTATCTCTGTCAACCACTGACCATGGTACTTTTGTATCTTTTCACTGTATAATGGAAGGTGTTGACAAATATGAGCTAGTGGTGTTATACCCCCATGATGATATTTTCTCCCCCTAATCACCTTTCCACCCACTCGTCCTTTCTTTCAGACCAACAATATATCAAGTGCTTCTCAATTACTAGTAATTTTTATGTGTCAATATTCACTGTTACTTTTGTAATTATTGCATTTCCAAATTCAACAGTTCACTTTTGCATGTGTACCATTTTACCAATGAATCAGTTACAATACTTTGATACTTTTGACCAAAACAATAGACAGAACATGGAAACACATATAACACATAACATGCACATGCACTACCTGCGCGCTTTTATTTCCTCTTTGTTCCCGTTACCAAACTTTTCCCCTTTCCACTTACTCTTCTCATTCGCTCCCCACCTCTTACGCCCTTTTACTCTTCCCCAAGAATTATTTCTTACACGGAAAAAGAATATTCTAAATAACTACTCCGAGTCTTCTCAATATAAGAGACCCCTACTATTTTCTCTTTATCTTCTCTTATTTTATCTGCACTGGACAAGACAATGCTATGCGGCCTGTTTGGGCTAGGATACCTCTTTTCTTCTTCTTCTCACTTCTCACGAAACCTAATGGCCATATAAAGGACAGATCAGAAAAGCCTCATCACCACTCACACAGGCCCTACTCTTCACTATAACCCATTACCACCTGTTCCCCTGTTCCCTCCTATTCCCCCTTACCTTTCCTTGGTAATCTTCGCAACCGGCACTCACGTGTTCAGTCAGGTGATCCGAGGGTCACCGTTCGCGGACCGACCCCAGTTAGGTCCGCACCCCAACCAAGCCGTGGCCCGCCTCGGTGAGCAGCTTTTCAGTTGGGTATTCGTCAACCCTTGACCCTTTCTTGTAGTGCGCACAGGCTGCTCGGCCGCGGAGGCAATGGTTTTGCTGGGGGGTGTCCCGGATCTCGCTGCACAGTGCGGGCCTCGAGGCACCTCTCCAAATCACGTCACAGGGGGTCACCAAATGTTTGTGCCCTCCCCGTCTTCCACGTGCAAGAGAATAAACAGACACTCCCCGGACGGGGAATAAGGCAAAGAGAGCAGGCTGTGTGAGTTCAAGGAAAAGTTTATCTAGATCTCTGAGAGCGCTCTGGCAAAATTAATGTTACAGTACATTATATAGGCACAATGACATATCTAACATATGATGCTACGTTGGACCCGGATTGGTCGGCCAGGGTGGTGTCTTAGGTGTGGGCATCATCTCTTCCTCCTGGTTGGTTGCTTGGTTGGCGGGAGGATGGACGTCAGATATCTGTGCTCCGAATGGGTGAAGTTCAGGTCGCCGTGAAGCAGGGTGGTCACTATCTAAACTAATGAATACATTCTAAATAATGCATGCAATAAATAATGGTTGATCAAAAGACTCTCAGTAGTTTATCATGTCACTATACAAATCACACAGGTGTCTATATCATCTATAACATTTGGGTTATACAGGTCACAGGTTTAAGAGCCTTGACCACTATAATACTCTCATTGAACTGTACGGTTAGTCTCACAAGAATCTCAGGTATGTGGCATTTGTTAGTATTAAGCACGATATACTGCAGCAGCGGTCTAATGTTAGTTGGGGGTCTGCTGGGTGGGCATCATGGCATGGTCGTGCTCTGGCACATGAAAGGCATATCTTGCAGGGACAGAGGCTCAGAATGGCAGTACGTTTCCATCGGCGATGATGCGGGGGCAAGGACACGTTTGTGGAGATGAACAAGCTATGTGCTTAGTTCATGCTAGTTCACATGCAGGACAGTGATCTCAGAGGAAGACTGATGTGATACATTTATTAGTTGTTGCAAATACCTCCGGCTTCAGCATGAGAATGGAGCCGCAGGGTTTTCCAATCAGAGTGGGAACGAAGGTGGGGGCCATGTGCTCTGTATGCCTGATCGCAGTGAGGAGAGGGAGATAAGCGTTTTATACTATCACAGTGAGGCCCGGTCACCAAGATGGAGTTGAAAGGGGGCACAAAAGATGGATGCCCTGTGTCCTGCTCAGTGGTCCCAGCTACACGAAAGTCAACGAAAGTTAACTTTGTATAAGGGCAAGGGGCGAACCCACTACTGGAGGCACTTGGTCCAAGCTTTGTACTGAGAAGTGAAGGCAGAGAGGGGCCTGCTGGCCCCTCGCTCCCACACACACGGTGCACTCAGATCATGCAAGTGCACAGATGGTCGCAGGGAGGAGGAGGTCCAAGTGCACCCAGTCAGTGGAGACTGGGGTAAGTGCAGAGACAGTCACTCTCGATGGTTCTTTCTCAAGTGCAGTGAAGGTGGGTGAGGTGTCAGGCCCTAAGGCAAGTGTGAGAGAGGACTGGCGGGGTTATTCGGAACCTGTGAGACTCTGAGGTACACCAGTTGGCCAGTTAGCAAGCTGTAACGAAGAGGTGGGCGAAGGGTAAAGAACAGAGGGCTAGGTTAGCAGGGTAGAGGGAGAGAGACGGAAGAGGAGAAGAGGAAGGTCTTGAGGAGTTTCCAGAACTTAAGAAGATCAGGCTCAAGACGGTGGGCGGTAGGGAGGCTATTCCAGAGGGAGGCATCTGCTGAGGATAAGGATTTCCCTCCAAATCCCTCCTTGGAGAACAGGTTCGATCGCAGAAGGATGGATGTAGATGAGCAGAGGGCTCAAGAGGGACAGTATTTATGAGGGACAGGGGGAGTTGATAAGAAACCGGGCTGTGTTGAACAGAAAGTAGCAAACCGATAATTTGAACTTTGGAAAGTTTAAAGGAACTTTTGGGAAAGTGAGTGGAAAGCCTGCAACAGAGGCGTCCGGCACCATGTGAGTGTTAACGCAGAACACTTTGGGCCATGACCCGTAGGTAGAGACTACCATAACCAGAAGGCCTAGAAAGAGGCAAAGAGAGGTCAAAGTGGTCATACAGGGGTACAATCCTCTGTACCATCGAAAGTGTTTGAATGATAGAGAACTGCGAAAGCTAAGGGAAGTGAATCCTGCATGTTGAAATGTAGAACATGAACTGTGTTTCCTGGAAATTAGCAAGAGTCAACCCAGATGAGGGATGCTAATGAAAAGGGGTGATGTCGAAAATTCCCATGAGGTCTGGTTGGTAAAAGTCGGCAAGAGTGAACCTGGCAGAGGAAACCGACAACCAAGGGCAAAGCCCAATGAACAGTGTTTTTTAAAGTTGGCCAGAGTGAACCCAGAGGAGGGATGCTATGGAGAAGGGGCAAAGTCTAAAGTCTCTTAATGAACTGTGTTTCTTAAAGTTGGCAAGAGTGAACCCGGCAGAGGGATGCTAACAAAAAGGGGCGAAGCCTAAAGTCCCTATGAACAGTGTGTTGACAGAAGTGAACCAAATCGAGGGAATGTCACACTGGATTGTTTGAAAAGACATTACGATTTGTGAAAGCAGGAATAATTGCAAGACAGGGGGAAGTGAAGTGTCCCCCTTTTCATTTGGGGTCCAAGACCGGCCGAGGGAGCTCCAGAAGTGGAAAGTCATCACCCAAAGTTCCCTGAGAAAGGAATTGTTTGGTTAATGTGTTGAATACAACTTGTGAGGGGTCTGCACCCAGAAGCTGGGGACTCAGGGGTGAAGCCTTCCCCCAAAGTATATGTGTTTCTTGCATGCATCATGCCCTCGAAGGCAAGAGACTTTTATTAAAAGGAGACTTAACTGTCGAAGAACCTGATAGCGGATCCAGAACTGTTAGCTCATGTTGGAAATCACATCCTGACTTATTATTTGTGAACACTTCTTTCTTTATTGAAAATCCTATACCACACTTTTTCTGTAATTAGTTGTAAGGAATTGGCAAAATGTTTTTCTTAGTATAGGCCCTTTTTATTTTGACACAACGCCACAAGGACTGCCTTATTTTCGTTTGATGGTCGATGCTTGCTGGCATCTTAGATTTAGGTTTAGTTTAGGCATTTTTCACCCTGCATTTACAGTTTAATAAACACCCTTGAACTGTGATCACTTGTGTCTGTCTTCACTGTTTCCACCATGAGTTCCTTACACTTGTTAACTTACATGCAGACAAAGTCAACGCTGACATCCCTTGCACCAGTGTGGTAGATTATTACTGATGTTGTTAAGGTTTTCGTTCCAAGAGATACCTGGCTTTGTGTGAAGCTTATAAGCTTATAGTTATTTTTTGTACCATCTGCATTGTACCCTAGAAGCATTAGTATGATATATTGGCTATGTGAGTTTATTTGTATGGTGGAACGATTGTCTGAATTGCAAAAAGAGCATAACATGCCATGATTTGCATTCTGCAGAAGTTGGTGAAATGTAATGGATTCAGAATTTGGTATGGATACATATACAAATTGTTCATATGGGATGAAGTATTGTGAAACATGGTTGCATAGAGTCTGTGTATGTTTCTACGTACATGAAACCTAGAAGTTTTCATTTCTAGGGATGGTTTTGGTTTCCAGTACTTGTAGTACGTCCTTTGGGAATTATTGTGGATCTTCCTGTGTGTTTATGATACATTTTACAATTCCCGCACAGTAGTTTAATTCTTGCCTTACACCTGAGACACTGTAAGTCTTGTCAGGATTATTTGTGTCATTTCTATGAAGGGAGAGCTTTTGCAAATACAACTGGTCTGAGCCGTTTAAGTAAATGTGAACAATTGGTGGCAATTTAAAGAGAAGATTCATTGTCACATTAGCACAACAATGTACTCCAGTTGTGTTTCTGAACTTGAATGGACCAGAGAGTTCTGTTTGTGGATCGTTTGATGGGCCTGCACATCTTTCTGATGAAGAACTATTTGTGTCTTTCTTTTTTGATGGATGTGCAGTTGATCTTGTACTAGACAGTTTTGTAATGGTATTGTTTGATGCAGAAGAAGTTGGTCATTGTTATTTTAGGGGTATTGTTGGGAGATCTGCTAAAGCTTATGTTTCTATTATTTGTCTTTTTAAAGGTTTCTTTTTTTGAGGTAGAGGATACATATCAATGGGGGTGCATAGTGCCCATAGCCTGTTCTATTCCAGGATGTAAGGAATGTTAGCATTCACTTTGTTTACATCAAAGTTAACTAGGAAATAGACCATTGAGTGTACGCAAATGTGAAAGTGCAATGTAACTCATACCTTCTTTAAAGACTGTGCTGCCAATGTCAATCAATACTTGATCTAGGGTTAGAGCGTGTGATTTGTGAAGAGTGACAGCATATGCTAGAGATAGAGAAAATTGCTCTCTGCGTATATTCATGTCTTTGAAAAGAAGGAAACATGCTATTGTCCGGCCAATTATTAAACTTCCACAAGATTGCCAAAGTGGATGTTGACAAACTGAATGTTGTTGTCATGTGGATATGTTTGGAAGCCAACAACTGTACCAATTGCTCCATTGACTAAACATTGTTCTATGTCAAGGTTATGTTTTAGAATTACTCTACAGTTTAAAACAAAGTCAACATTTTCTCCAATCCAGCTCTGTTGGAGACACATTTTTCTAAGCTATTTAGTCGTGCTGTTGCTTGTTGACACATAGGAAGTGTGATGCTGTGCACTTCTCGTTTGTCTGTGGAGCTGATATGCAGTATGAGTTACATTTCTTTTTTCAACTTCATCTCATTGAATTGACTACAGCTTGAAAGGGTTGGCATTAAGGACATACATACATTTTAGATTTTGTTCAGTTAATTATTCCATGACATCAGGAGAAGATGTGTTTCGATTATTGCTCGTGGTGCAGCCAGGTGAGAGGACCTGACCCCTGACCCTCCCTGGCCTTCCTTTTGCTTCTTGCTGTATTCCCTTAGGTTTTTGTGACCCCTGCCGCACCCTTCATTCCTCCTGTGTTGTGTTTTCCTCTCCCCTCCCTCTTCCCACCTGCCAACCCGCCTCCCTGGACGTGATTGCGCACCCTCTCTTCCCTTCTGTTCTGAACCACTCAACTCCTCCTTCTTGGAGACTTCAACATCCACCTGGATGCTTCCTATCCTTCCACGGGACTCTTTCATGACCTCTGTGACACTCTCTCACTCTCTATTCTCCCCTCTGACCTGACTCATTCCGCAGGGCACGCTCAGGATCTTCTGATCTCTTCAGAGGTTCCCCTTTAAATCCCTCTCACCACTCCTCTCTCCTGGAGTGATCACTTTCTCCTTTCCTCCCATCTCGCCCTCTCTACCCCTCAGGCCAAGCCAACTGCAGCACTGCCACCTACCTTCACGCTTATCCAACCCATGAAGCGTGTGTCAGTTGAGGCTTTCACCACCACTTTCTCACACCACCCGCCCCCCTTGGCTGACTTACACCCTGACACAGCCCTTTCCATGCTCAACTCAGCTATATCTGATACTCTCGATGTTCTTGCCCCTGTCATGGGGATCTGCTTGAAGCCCAAAGCCAAGTGCAACTCCTGGCACGACTCAGACTTCGTCACCCAGGTGCCTGAGAGGAAATGGCGTGCTTCCAGTACACCCTCTGACAAACTGGCCAGCCGCCTGCTCCAACGGTAATACTGGCTCTCTGTCAGCACCAAGAAGAGAGCCCACATCCAAGCCCGCGTCTCTGTGGCATTTAGGAACTCGGCCAAACTCTTCTGCTGCAGTCTCTACCTCTCCTGTCCCCTGCCAGGCCCTCTGCTCTGCCTTGGATTCTCATTTCATCTCTAAAACTCATGACATCCTGTCCTCTCTCTCTTCCTCTCTCCATCCCCCTCCTCCCTCTACTCCCTGGTCTTCTCTGGCCCTTCATCGGCCACCTCTCCGCCTTCCTTCTCCGCCTTTCCCCTGTTATATTCAGACGAAGTTTCTGGACAAGTCCGATCTATGAAAGTCTCCCTCAAAACAGGTTCACCTCTGTTCCTCCAAAACCATCAAGGACCACATTGACACCCTGGCTCCTGCCCTGGCTGACTTCTGCAACCACTCCTTCACCACTGGAGCCTTCCCCTCTCCCATTAAGCACTCCCTTGTGTACCCTCTTCTTAAGAAACCCTCTGCCGACGCTCCCTGCCCGGCTAGCTATCGTCCAATCTACATTACTCCTTTCCTGGGCAAACTCCTGCAAAAGATGGCCATCTCCGAGTTAAATCTTCACACAGAATCTGTTGGTTGTCTTCATGACCATCAGTCTGGCTTAAGAGCTGCCAGAAGCATGGAAACTGCTCTCCTGAACATCCGTGAAGACCTGCTCTCCAACCTTGTTTCCAACACTCCCTGTGTCCTCATCTTGCTTGATCTCTCTTCTACCTTTGACACATTCAACCATGCCATCCTGCTCAACCGTCTCCATGATAACCTGGGTATCACCGATCAGGCCCTTGCTTGGCTGACCTCCTTCCTCTCTGATCGACAGAACCAGGTCCAACATGGGTCCTTCCTCTCCTGTATCTCTACCTGCGTTGTTCCCCAGGGGTCTAACCTCTCACCGTGGCTGTTCAACCAATACCTGGCACTTCTGGCCCACCAAAATTCCACTCTCTGCCCCAACTTTCAGTGCTATGCGTATGACACTCAACTCATTTTCAGGCCCCCTTCTGCCACCTCTTCTCCTTCTCTAATCTCTGACTGTCTGTCCACCATCCAGGAGTGGTGTGCCGCCAATGATCTTCTGCCTTAACGCCAGAAAGAACGAGATTCTCCTTATCGGCGGCACCGCTGCTCCCACCTTTCCTATCACTGTCTGACTACGAGACTTGTCCTTGGCCTAAAGCCCAGGGATCGTATCTCTCCAGGACTGAAATCTCTGCACTTGCTCCCAGTGGCTGCGAGGATTAAGTTCAAAACCCTCTGCATTGTCCACAAGGCCTTATGGGGCCAGGGGCCTCAATACCTTCAACTCTCTCTTCCCAAATATCTCCCTTCTCGAGCTCTTTGCTCATCCTCCTCCAATTCCCTCAGGATCAGTCGCTTCTACTAGCAACGAGTTGGTGGTAAATCTCTTTCTTCGGCTGGGACATCCCTCTGTAACAGCCTCCCTGCCGCTGTGAAACTTGAAGAGAACCATTTCTGGTTCCGGAAGCACCTCAAAACCTTCCTCATGCTTCTGCTTTCTCTCCTCCTCTCCCCTGTTGAATTCCTAGCTGAAACTGTACTGGTTACCTGGCCACCCTCTGATCTCGGGCCCAGGTCCCCTCCACCACCAGTTATACACCTGCACTGCCTCCCTGGCAATTCCCCGGACCTGGGGACTGTTTTCTGTACCCCTACAGCCCCCCACCAGCACTTAACACCTGATGTCTGAACTCACCCTTGCACTTGCCACCAGCTGGGCCCACTTCTCTTATTGTTTTTTATTTATTCCCCTATCCCATGTACTGCACTGTCCCCACCCCCTCCCATTCCACACTTTCCCCCTTCCCCTTTCCCCTGCATTGCGTGGTCTGAATGACACTTGGTCTAGTATGATCGCTGTCTCTGTGTTCCCTCTGTTCTGCCTCCCTTGCCGCGTCGCACCTTGAAACACCTGTGTATAGGTGCGTTATAAATGCCATATCATATCATATCACTTATTAGTCTACTATTTAAGATGGATTTTGCATCTTTAGTAAGCAGAACAGTTCTAATGCTTTTTAAAATGTCAGCATATGTGAGTTCTACAGACTGGCGCATGTTTGAGTTAGTTCTCTGTAGTGAAAAAGTTGCCAGACATTTATATTTCCAATGCTGCCAAGGATATTGCTGCATTGTTTGTGTCCTAATGTTTTGAAAATAGGTTGACCTTTTACTGGTGTTAACTGTAGGAGGTCTCCGAAAACAATAACATGTTTTCCCCAAACAGTTCTTTGTAGGTGGTTTTCAGGACTTCTTGCATTCTGAGTTAAATTAAAGCCAACTTGAGGTTGGAAACCATGCTTATGTCATCTATTAGCAGCACATTCATTTGTTTTAGAATTCTGCGTACTGCAGTAGAAGCTTCCACTTTTAATTTGTAGTATTCTTATTTGTTTTGGTGTTCTACGGGGAGGAGTAGTAGTCGGTGTAAAGTTACACCTCCTATGTTGTTGGCAGCTAAATCTGTGGGGGCTGATACTAGAGCCGAAAGATTGTTTAAGTTTTGTAGACATTTGCTGATTATTTTTATTAAAAATGCTTTACCAGAACCAGCTTCACCACTTACATACAGCTTTATATTTTCCTCATCTACAGGTTTTATTTTCATGTTTAAAACCATGTTCAATTTCTTGAGTGACTTCTAGATAAATGGTGAGTTGTTCATTGATACATTGTATTTTCTACCCCAGTCATGGCTATTTCTGCGTCATTTTGAATGAGTCGTTATCCAAGTGGGTCTTGGCTTCCTGTAAAGGAAGGTTGACTACCCTCAGTAGTGTCTTTGTTTAGTTGAACTTCAATTTCTTCCTCTCATTGGTGTTCATTGTCCAACATTTGTTTGTATTGTTAGGAATTGTCATTTGTTATACTGATCCATTAGCTTTGAATGCAGCTTCAAATGAGTCATAGGCCCTCATTCTGAGTTAGGAGGTAAGTACCGTCCCTTACCGGCATGGCGCAAATAGCATGTCTGTGGTGGCACCAGCCCGCTAATAAAGGACTATTGCGACTTTGCGGGCACGAGCTTTGCGCCATGCCAGTAAGGGATGTAGCGCCATGCCGCAAAAGGCCCACAAAAAGCCCTTACTGGCATGAAGCTAGGCGCAGATTACACCTCCGACATAGTCCAATGCGACACTAGTGGTGACCATAAATAGCGGAACCGGAAATAGCGTCATCGCATAGGAACGGGAAGGAGCACAGTGGCCATCTTTAAAAACACAATCCATTGCTATCCTCAGCACACAGGACCCCTGGGACACTGCAAATCGACCGAAAAGTTCATCCTACCACCCAAGAATGCCTAAAGGACTCAAGAAGGGATCTGCCTGCCTCTGAAAGGAGAGATTCAGCCAGGATGAACTGCAGATGCTCATCGACACCTTGCATGAGCATGCAGGGACAGTGTTCAGCAGCAACCTGAGGAGGGAGGCCGTGTTGCGCAAAAAGGAGATTTGGGCACTAGTTGGCCAGAAGGTCAGTGCAGTGGGCAACACACCCCACACGGTGAAGGATTGCCATAAGCGGTGGGATGATCTGCACCTGAGGGTGCGCAACATTCTATCTGTAAATCGTACCCAGGCAATGGAAACCAGAGCAGGACCAAGCTCTGCCATTAAGCTCACCCCGTGGGAGGAAACATGTGCAAGCATGATTGGGCCAGAATCAATAGAAGGCGTAGGAGAGATGGAGTGCGGCGCCACAACATCTGCTGGTGGAGGATAGTTTCCAAAGTAAAAACTGCTAAGCCAAATCTGATGAAAGTCAATGCCAATGTCTGTCCAAAGAGTGACGCCATGGTCGGCCACACACTCACTCCCTGAACAGTATGCCGAAGCAAGTGAGACACATGCCGATTCCTGGTGCAAGGCCGTAACGTACATGACACATACCACACAAACTAGGAAATTCCAAGAGTCACACAGCGTGCATGACCTAAATAGTGAGCATGTGAGACAGCACAGTACCTGGCAAACATATGGCTGCATTTACCACCCATGTATGAAATGACGTGCCCTTCCCAACACAAATGCCTATTACCCACAATTGTGTGGATGTGCAATCGTACCAATGTATGGAAGATGCCTATCCAAACATCACTCATGCCGTCCCTCTCTTTCACCCCTGCAGGCAGTGAGCATGACAGTGAAGAGCAGGACACCACCCTTGCACAGGAAAGCAACCGTCCGTCTACATCCAGGGGACAAGCCCGGGGCCGCCGTGTCCCAGCAAGGAAGCCAGCAAAGGGACACATACCACCTGCAACACCACCCCGTTCGGAGGAGTCCCGTGTGGCTGGGGAGGTGGCAGCCACGGCACCCCTCACTGTTGAAGACAGCCCTGATGACATCTGGGGCACCATTGAGGATGATTCAGTGGATGTTGTCCACACCCCAACACAATTAGCATCCCCCAGGTATCCATGAGTGATACTGTTGATACCAACCGCCCGGAGCAGTCTCAGCAAGAGCACACCCAGGGACATATCTGTCCGGTATTCAGTCCCGGGGAGGATGAGCAGGCTCGGCATGCCAGCTACATTCCCAGCAGGGCTTCAGGTGCAGCCGCAGGTGCACAGCAGGCTGACTTGCTGACTGCACTCATCCGCAAATTCGTGCAGGACAACTGTCAGGCCAGGGAGGAGTGGTGCATGGAGCTGTCAGCACTGGGTCGTTCCTTCACGGAGAATACCAACCACCTCTGCGAGGTGCTAGGGCGCATCACTGATGCTTTGGAGGCAGGTCTTCCCACCCTACAGCCTCAGCATGAGGCCACACCATCCACCAGCAGTTCGACACGAACCAGCCCGCTCCACCGATCGGTCCGTGTGCTGCGCCGACGGGACATGCCACCCCCTGGCTCTGGGAGTGCTGAATGACTGTTCTGGCAGCCTCATGTAGGCTTCGTGGACTCTATGGGGCTTGTGTGGGGGAGTTGTGTGGGGAGAGGGGGGAGAGGGTGTGTGGGGGTGTTGTGGGGAGAGGGGGAGGGGATGAGGGTGTGTGGGGGAGTTGTGGGGGGAGGGAGAGGGAGGTGAGGGTGTGTGGGGGAGTTGTGGGGGGAGGCGAAGGGGGGTGAGAGTGGTGGAGGGTTTTGTCATTCACGTTAATATTGTTACTTTCAATACCTCCTCTGCATCGCCACCGTGATGATGCCATCGCCACCGTGATGATGTCCTGCCACATCTTCATCATCCCCTTCATCATCATCAGGTGGTAGCAGTTCCATGTCAGGGGGCAGGGGCACGTTCCGGCGGATGCAAATATTGTGCAGCATTACACATGCCATGGGGATCTTGGCCACCTTCTGATGTCTGTAGAGGAGTGCCCCACCTGTCAGGCTGAGGCAGCGAAATCGTGCCTTCAACAGGCCAAAGGTCTGCTCGATTACCACACGTGTACGGGTATGGGAACGATTGTAGTCCTTCTCGTGCCTGTTCTGTTGGTTTCAGACAGGGGTCAGGAGCCACAGATTCAAGGGATAGCCACCATCACCTGCATGAGAGGGGAATGAAGGTAAATGTTTGCTATTTCATGTTGGACACCTGTACTAGTCTCACATGCCTGCAGGTAATCGGTGCCCACATGCACATGTCCCTGGATGCATTGACCCGATTTCAGGTCCCTCTATGTGTCCTGTACCATGGACTAATGGTGTGGGTTGCATCTTCAAGATGATACATGGTGTGCACTGACATCTTGTTGCACATGCATTGAATATGCATACAGCAGTGTTGGAGTCAAATTAGTGATGTTTTGTGTTCTGTGAGATTTACTAGTAGGGATCGTTGGCAGTAGTCTGTACAATATTGGCCATTCTGCGCTGATCATTCCCATGGTGACATGCAGCACTCCTATAGGTGGGCCGACCCGGTGACACACTGTGGAATCCCTAGTTGGTTCAGTTCAATGCACTCCCAGGGATGATTGTCCTGTGTGGTGATATGCTGGAGACAGCAACATAGTGCATATGCACTGCATGGTGCAGGATGCCCTTACGGTGGGTGAGGGCCACTGATGAGTGGTGCATGTGTTGTGGGATGTGGGCTGGTTACCTGTTAGTCATGTAGTGATAGGTGTCGACCTTACTTCATCACTATGGGAATTGGGTGTCATGTACCGTTTCTGATGCTTTGGGGCACAGTGTTCGGTGATGTGCACATCGTGCAGTCACATCAACATTCCCACCAAGGTGGAGTATGCATCCCTCCCATTCCCACCCAGGTGGAGTATGCACCCCCCCATTCCCACCCAGGTGGAGTATGCATCCCCCCATTCCCACCCAGGTGGAGTATGCATCCCCCCCATTCCCACACAGGTGGAGTATGCACCCCCCCATTCCCACCCAGGTGGAATATGCATTCCCCCATTCCCATCCAGGTGGAGTATGCATCCCCCCATTCCCACCCAGGTGGAGTATGCATCCCCCCATTCCCATCCAGGTGGAGTATGCATCCCCCCCATTCCCACCCAGGTGGAGTATGCATCCCCCCCATTCCCACCCAGGTGGAGTATGCATCCCCCCATTCCCCCCATTCCCACCCAGGTGGAGTATGCATCCCCCCCATTCTCACCCAAGTGGAGTATGCATCCCACCCATTCCCACCCAGGTGGAGTATGCATCCACCCACCTCACAACCCCGATGCACTGCCATGGTCCAGTCAGGCAACACACCAAGCAGCCAGGCACGTCGTCCAGCATGTCGCTCCATGAAGCGTGGTAGCATGGAGCTCTGCAGGACCATAGAGTCATGAGTTGATCCGGGATATCGGGCACAGAAATGTGTGATGATCTTGCAGGCGTTGCATACCATCTGCACATTGATGGAGTGGTATTGCTTGTGGTTGCGATACACCACCTCCATGGCATGCGGGACCACCAACTCCACGTGAGTGCAGTCGAGGGCACCTACACAATTTGGCATGCCTGCCAGTGCATGGAAGGCAACTATTGTATCGAATATCTCCTTGGGGGTCCGTGGTAGGGATATGTAGTCCCTTTGTGCTTGAGGAGGGCATCCAGCACTTGGTTCAGAATCCGGGAAAATAAGGGTTGTGATATGCCATGCATGTGCCCCACTGTGTGCTGGTAGGTGCCTCTGGCAAGGAAGTGGAGCACAGACACTACCTTCAGTAGAGGGGGGATAGTGGCGTGTATTTCTATGAGGCTCACTATGTGGTCATGTATCAGGTCCACTATGGTGGTGATGGTGTCCTGGTCAAGCCGGTACAGGGTGTGGATCTGCTCAGGGGTTATATTGAATGGACTGGCTCTGATGCGAGGGATTGTGGGCTGCTGGGGTGGTAATGGTGGCTGCACTGGTGGGGCATGCTGGGCCTGTCTCACCCTCCTTCTCCTCCTGCGTCTCCTCTTTGGTGGCTGCTGTTGTTGTTGTTGTTGTTGATGTTGTGGCAATGCAAGCAAGTCCTCCAGCTCCAGTAATGCTAATACTATTGGAATCATCTTGGTGTGGGAGAGGTGTGGTGTGTGGGTGTGGTCCTTTTGTAGTGGGCCTGACTCCATTGCCTCCACCTGTGCTGATTGTGTGCACCTGTGGCAGTTTGGGACACTGCTCAGGGATTTTTACGGCATGTCGGCGATGCTGGTATTTACGCCGTGCCGGTAAGCACTTTTTTCAGCTTTATGAGGCCGTTATTTGCATGTCCGCCTCACTTGTGATCTACTCCGTTTTACGGCATTCCGCTAATGCCGGCATGGTGGGTCACGTTTGCGCGATCAGGCCGCTATTCACTACATCGTACTTTACGATGCCGTTAATAGCGGTCTGGTTGGTCGGAATATGCCGTAGCGGTAATCGATGCCGGTATTCCTTTACCGGCTTCGTTTTTCCCTTTGCATCAACCTCGGAATGAAGGCCATAGTCACCTAATAATTATTTTTCTTTTCGCCAAGGTTTAACAAGTTGGAATAGGGCCATGTAATACAGTTCCCCATGTTGTGGAGATTTAAATGATAACTTTATATGATTCATTAGACTGGGTTTGGTGAGTTTCACTAAGCTCCTTTCACAAGTTGAGATTGAATATTTGCCAGTTGTCTCATTTGGTGTGACACTGTTTTTGTAGGTGTAGTTTTGCGCAATGTCATACAGACACATGTTTTCCAAAGCAGTTGGGGAATATGTGTCAATTACATTATTTGTTTAAATGTCCTGGCTGTTGGGATAATGTTTTCTATCTCTTGGTAGGATATTAGTACTCTTTTTCGGGATGAAGTGGGTCCAAGGTTCAGCCAGACAATGTGCTCAGATTTACCATGCAAGGCTGTACCTGTTAAAAGGTCTGCAGCTTCGTAGCACCTGCATTCTCTATGGGAGAGCATTTTTATACCGAATCTGTACAACTTCTGTGTTAGTGGTGTGTCAGATGATATGTCATCCCAGAGGTCCTTTAGCTATGTTTTCTCAGCTTTCGTGAGATTGGCTGTGACAAATCTTGCACCTGCAGTGGAATTGTCTGCAATCTATTGTATGTCCAGTTTTGCATTCCACAAGAGGTCAATGATTGGATTGTAATCCTTGATGTACTTGGATGCTTCCTCCCTTTTAATGTTGAATGTATTTTTAGGGGATTTACCTTTTACAATGTGTCTAACAGAAGACATCAAGCTATTTACTTGTTGCTTTTTGCAAACTGTTCTAGGGAAACCAAAGCGACATTTGGTATAGTACTTCAAACTGTTTTTTACGTCAGCATTATTTGCCACATTTATGTTTTTGGAAGCGCAACACTTGTGTACGTAGGTCACTATCTGTGGTTTCTGAAGGGATGTCACAGGTAATGCATTTTTCAATAAACAGTAAAACCATGGTGTCACTAACATGGCCAAAATCTGGAGCATCTTTTATCCGCAAAATCATGTGGTTGTGTGGTGCTCCTCTGGGTTGATACTCTTTTCTCCAAAAGAAGTCTATGAGCGGAGGGATAGTTTTATTGCAGATCAAACGTGGCATGGCAATGTAGCGATGGTGAAAGTACCTTGATACATTGACAGGGTCAAGAGAAAAGATATCTATTCTGTCTTTATTTTGGTTTGCAGCGTGCAAGTCATCCTATGCGTACTCTGCACAACTTAAAGTAACAAACCATGTGGGTGGGTCAAGATTCCTTAGCATACAACGTACATCAGTGTGACATCAGAACCAGTATCCTTTTGTACCACACATGTGTGTGGGAGTGAGGGGTCATTTAGGCCCCCATCCTACATTCAGTACAATGTAAGTCACTTGCTCATACAATAATGGGGGACGCTTCCACTGCTCGCATGCACACTAGCAGTTTCATTAGCAGTGGCAGAGGTGAGGTTGTTGTGTGAGACACTTGGCTTCCATGTTGTGCACCCTCGACTCCATCTTTGGACTAGACCTCACTGGGATAATACAAAAAGCTCTCTCTCCTCTCTGCAGCACCGAGCACACCACGCTTCTAGCCCCTACCTTTTCTCACTCTGTCTGAAAGCTTCGCAGCTCAAGTTCTCACGGATGAGCCGGAGATAATTGAAACAAATACCCCAACGTAACATTTCACTCTTCCTCTGAGATCACTGTCCTGTGTGTGAACCGGCCAGAAACATCCCACCCGTCCCCACAAACCTGCCATTGCCCTCTGACTCTCACTGTTGGAAAATTACTGCCACTATAACCCAGTACCCTTGCAAGGTATTCTCTTGATGTAACAGATGTGTGACCCTGCTGAGTAGCCTACCCAAGTGTGCCCCCAACTAACATCAGACCTCTGTCACAGTATATTGTACTCTAGCACTAACAAATGTCAGAATGCCTCATAGCCTCTTTTGATGTGCTCAGACCCACCCCACCATCGATGTTATCTCACTGACCAGGACCTTAAGCCTAGGGCTTCATATAAGTCCCAATGAATGATGCTGTGATTTTATATATATGATTTATAGGTTTATGATAATGTACTCAAAGGATTTGTAGTGACTATTATTTAGTGAATGTTTAATAGAAGCATTTCATGTTAGCTTAGGTAGGGCCCGCTCTATCTCACTGCAACCTGACCTTCACCTCTCCTGGACACAGGCAGCTGGACCTCGTGACGCTTACCCTCCCGCCAACTGGGCAGCCTATCCAGAAGAAGCAGCGCCTACACGAATATATGTAACACCTCTCCTAGTCCAATTGCATACAAATGTAACCCCCTATGTTAATGACGCCATCAATGACGCTGTTTTGCTATATAATTCCGTGTATGTGCAATGTTTGCCAGAGCACTCTCGGGCAGCAGAGTTCTCTGGATGCCAATTTTATATAAACAAAACTTAACTCTTGCAGCCTGTTCTCTTAGTCTCATTCCCCATTTGGGTGTGTCATATTTATTTTAATTTGCATGTCTAATACGGGGAGTGGGCCTTTACATTTGGTGACCCCCGCAACGTTCTTGGGACGGTGCCCCAAGGCCCCGTACCATGCGGCAAGTTCCGGGACGCCCCCAGCAAAACCATTGCCTCCGCAGTCTACCAGTTCGCGCGCACACACGAAAGGTTCCAAGGGTTCCTGTCATCTTTGCAAATACCCAACTAAAAGTGCTCACCGGGACTGGCCACCAGGGGGCGCACGGATGAACGTCCTCTCCGTGTGAGCACTGCCCCCATGGTCCCAAAATAGCGGCATGAGCCCCCGCTGACGGCACCCCCCCACTGCGAAAGTGCGAAATCCTATGGTCTGAGGAGACCCCCCTGCAGAGGAGAAGAAACCCGACGAAAATCGGGCCCGTTTTCGTTGAGAACGAGGTGTTTTAAGGAGCGCCCGCCCGCTGCACTACAGGAGACTCGAGTGCGGCGGCTTCTATGACGGGCCTCTCTGGCGGTGACGGTCCGCGCCCCAGGCCCATGGAGAAGACCAGACGCGGGACCCCAGAAAGCTGACGCCCCCCGGGACCGGCATATGAGCACGGGGTAAGTGGGGACCCCCACCGCGAGACTCTACGGCGCCAGGGCCCGTGCCCCGGCGGCGCCGCATGACACGCGCGCCTTCCTCACTGCGGACGGCGCGTGTGGTGAGTTGTGCCCCGGGAACCGGACACGCTCTGGACAAAGCAGGGCGTCGACCCCTGCAGCTGTTGCCTGCTGGACCCGGACCCCTATACTTGTGCTGCTGCCCCCGGCTCCACCGGGGGTAGCGAGGTGCCTCTATACACCGGGCTGCGCCAGATCCCGACGGTGAGCCCTGAACCACGGCGCACGGCCCCAGGTCCTCCCTCCTTGCTGTAGAGGTGGGGAAGACCCCCCCAAAGGCCGAGAAGGCCGCGAGACGCCGCATTCAGTGAAGGACACAGCCTACAACACGGTCCGAATAAAAGACTGATTTCCATAAGACCATTGCCCCTAACTGCTGACTGCCCTGGCATACGCTCCCTGCGCCAAACGCCATACTGAAGGGACAAGGGTAACCCGCTAGCACAGCACTACATACGGGGCAACCCCCGCCTGGGCACACTTCTGGACCATGTAAACCCTGCGTTGGGGACACCGAACACTGCCCAAGCGTCGCGCTCCACGTGCAACGGATTCCCAGCAATCTGGCAGGGAGGGTCTCAACAGAAGTCGCCTAGAACGCACAGGTGACCCCAATCCTGGGCGAGCATAGCAGCAATACCCTACCCCGTGACCCCCCGCTGACCTGACCCGAGGAATCGGCCCACATCACACGAAGTGCCGAGAACAAACGACAACACTGAGCCTGCCACCCGTGCATCCTCCCAGAGGGTAGGGCCCCCTATCCAGGGGCGTGTGCCTCCTCTAACCCGGGATTTGGCGCATGGACCCGCGCCACAAACTGGCCAAATTTGCCTACGGTCCATCCCCCGCACCCTCTAGGACCATAGACACCATGGCCACGGACCCATCGGAGGCAAGTGCTGCGGCCACCAAAGGAGAAATTGCCACTCTATTGTCTGAAATAAAAAAACATGGGTACCAGCCTTGGCGGCAAAATCAACAAAATCACCCAGAGAATGGACAGCTTCGAGGAACGATTGGAAAGCGTGGAGAACAATCAGACTTCAATTGACACCCTCGAAACTCAGATGGATGTACGAATCCGCAACATCGAGAAAAGGGAGATCGAGGCAAGGCTTAAGATGGATGACCTGGAAAACAGGGAAAGGAGAAATAACCTTCGCTTTTTCGGCATTCCGGAACGTGATGGTGAAACTGAGAAAGACCTCAGAGACGCCATTCACGACATCATCAAAATACTTACAGCTGATGAAGACATTGATGAACCCAAGACTGAACGCATACACAGAGCTGGAGGACCGCCTGGCGGCCCACGCTCTGTACTGGCCAAATTCCACCGATATCAAGACAAAACCAGAATTCTTGAAAAAGCCAGGTCTGGTGGCCCGCTCACGATGGGGGGCGCGCAAATCAACATCTTTCAAGACTTATCTTCGCTGACGTTAGCCCTAAGACGCCTTTGCAGCCCCCTGACGAAATGGCTGAAAGACCAAAACATAAGGTACAGATGGGGATACCCTTTCTCGCTTACCTTCGAACATGGCAGCAGGAAACTGATCCTACGCTCCGAAGAAGAAATCAAAGATTGCATCGCCGATCTCCTTGGAGCGAACCAGGGAAGCAAGGAAGGTGACGACGGCGAGCGCCCGGGAATGCAGTGGGAACTCCAGGGCCCTAGGCGCAAGAGGGTAAAGGGATCAAGAAAATATAGGCGCCCCAACAACACTCCCGAGCAGACCTGAGCCATGGAACCCAGGCGAAATTTGAGCTGACCACAGCCATAGCCACAATAAGTGGCGCTGTCTCCCGCAGAGATCGTTACATGGCGGACCCCGCCGAATGGATGCCGCCGCTGGCGGGGCATCCCTCCGGACCGAAAAGTGATGTGAACTCCCGCGGAGAGACCAGTAAACCACACGTAACGTTGGAATTTTTCACCTGTTTGTTGTTACTGTTGTTGAAACTGTATAATGTTTGGGGGAGGGGGAAAAGAGATGGGGGCTCACCCTTAAGTAGCGATGGGTAATCTGATTGGGACCGTGGAACGACGGTTGCCACTGATGGTCCGCCAACGGACCATACGTTTCCACCTAGTCCGTTCCGGATGCCGTCAACGGCTGCCGACGCAGCACACCCTGTTCCTACGCTCAAACGAACGCCACCAACTATGGTGGGACACGAGAGAAGGGGAGAGAGGTAATGAACACTTGGGAAATGTACAAATAACACTGCACTCGCTTCAAGATGTCGTATTTGCGATGACACAGGGTATCCGCAGGTCTTTCCGGACTCTGGTGGCGAAGGATTCCAGACTACAAACCGCCAATGGCATCACATGAGAAGGTCAAGGGCAAGGGTCTTCTCAGAATTGGGTCAATCAATGTGAAGGGACTGAACTCTCCTACCAAGAGGTCACTGGTACATAGAGAATTTCGAAGGTCTGGCATAGACATTCTCCTCATACAGGAGACGAAATTTGCGAGAGGTGAGGAGCGGACAGTTCTGGGGACTAGGGGAGGCACGGAATTTTGGGGCTCTGGTCCACTCAGAAAGGGAGGGGTTGGAATCCTCATTAAGAAAGGAGTTGGGTTTGAATTAGAGAAGTCCTGGTCAGATGTGAGCGGACGAGCCCTCTTGATTGTGGGGAAAATTGCAAGGATCCAGGTCACGATTGCCACAGTGTACTCGCCCAATACCGGACAGACTGCATTCCTCAGGAAAACGATTCCCAAAATAGTGCTGGAAACTGCAGGCCATCTCGTGGTGGGAGGCGACTTCAACCAGTGGATGGACCCATCTGTAGACTGGAGACCAGGCAACCCCGACACGTGAAACCAGCACAGAGGGGCCCGCACTGAATTCGCAGCCCTGATGGAGTTATACGATCTACGTGACGTATGGAGGGCACAGCATCATGACGAAAAGGGCTTCACTTTCTACTCGAACCCTCATGGCACATTCACGCGCATAGACTATATATTCCTCTCGTCTGATCTTGCGAAGTCCACAAGCCACTCCAGTATAGTTCCGATTACATGGACAGACCACGATATGGTACTGGCAGACGTCGACTGGGCTGATCTGCCGGTCGCCGGAGGATCTTGGCGCTGCAACGAGTCCCTTTGGACTGATGTGGTTTTCAGGGGGGAAATGGAGACCGAGATTGAAGAATATTTCAGGACAAATGACAATGGAGAGGTCTCCAAACAAGTGATCTGGGAAGCTGGGAAAGCTACGTGGAGAGGCGTGCTAATACGCGAGGGCTCCTCTAAAAAGAGAGAGCGGAGGATTGTCGAAAACAAGTTACGCAGTGAAATACACCAACTCGAGAGCGAATTGAGAGATGAAACAGAAATGGATTCCGCCAAACTGGACATGGCCCACCGCAAAAGAGAAGAGCTACGATTGGTGGAACAGGGCCAGGTGGTGCGGAAATTGCAATTTCTGAAACAGACATACTATGAAAAAGGCGACAAGGCCGATGCACTCTTAGCTGCCAGGCTCAGGGAACGGAGAGAGGAACGCAAGGTTAAGGAGATATCAGAACCCACTAGCCCCACGACTCACCTACCCTGCTCAATACCCGAGCGTTTTGCCACCTTCTATGAAAACCTATATACCTCCGAGCTCCTATCGGCTCACTCTGACATAGCGTCCTATCTGTCCCCAATTACCATCCCCACAGTAACGCAAACGGAAGCCGAACTCCTTGATAGTCCCATAACTGAAAGCGAAACGAGAGATGCAATCAAACGACTTAAAATAGGGAAGTCGCCGGGCGAAGATGGCTACACGGCCGGTTTCTATAAGACCTTCGCCAATCAATTGTCACCCTTCCTTACGGAACTCTTTAACGAGATAGTGAGCTCTGGGACCGCCCCAGATTCCTTTAAGAAAGCCCTCATATCTGTCATCCCTAAAGAAGGTAGAGACCCCAAATTATGTGGATTGTATCGCCCCATTTCCCTCCTCAATCTGGACGCGAAGATTTATGCCAGGGTATTGGCTGCCAGACTAGAAACTTTAATGCCCAAACTAGTCCACTCCGACCAGGTCGGATTCATTCTCGGCAGGCAGGGTGCCGACACCATGCGTAAGACTCTGCACCTTGTCCACGCCGGACACAGTCTTCAAAATGACCCGGCCCTCCTGTCGATTGACGCGGAAAAGGCTTTTGACAGTGTGGAATGGGACTTCCTGGATGCAGTCCTCCAGAAAGTAGGAATAGGCCCCAAATTCTGCGATGCTTCTCCCACAGCGTCAATCTTCGTTAACGGAGAATACTCCAGGTGGTTTGAACTGCAAAGAGGGACCAGACAGGGATGCCCGCTCTCAGCGATCCTGTTTGCACTTTCCCTGGAGCCTCTGGCACAAAAGCTCAGAGACGACTCCCGAATAGAGGGAATACGGCTGGGAGGGACCGAATACAAAGCAGCGTTGTACGCTGATGACATCCTCCTACATCTAACCAGACCTATGACCTCAATCCCTCATGCCATAGCCCTAATAGAAGAATACGGTCGGTTCTCCGGATTCAAAGTGAATATGTCTAAGTCCATCCTCTTTCCCCTCCAAGGTGCCCCGGTTGAAAATGAGGCAAAGTTCCTCTCCCTTGGGCTCAAAATAGAACACGAGACACTACAATACCTAGGTATAAAGATTACTAGAACCCTAGATGACCTCTACGAGGCCAACTTCCCCCTGCTTCTCCGAAGCTTTGAAAGAGACCTCGAGAAATGGAGTAAACTGACAATCTCATGGCTGGGGCGTATTAACGCCATCAAGATGGTGTGCCTCCCTCGCTTTCTATACCCCTTCCAGATGTTACCGATCGTGATACCCAACCAATTCTTTGTCGAGGCCCGGAGGACCATGCTGCGGTTCATCTGGCAGGGGAAGAGACAGAGGGTCTCATACGACACGCTTATTCTCCCCACAGAAAAAGGAGGGGTGGGTCTTCCTGACTTAAGGAATTATTATAAAGCTGCCCAGTTGCATGTCCTAATCCCACACCTTAGGGACCACAAACACCTGCAATGGGTCCAGATGGATAACCACTATATGTCCCCCGCCACAGTAGCAGAATGGCTTTGGTCCCCTTACCAACGGGTGCAGAGGAAAATCAGACAACATCCCATATTGACTACTATATGGAGCATATGGCGCACCGGGAAAGAGATGCGAGAAGTCACCACCTGGCCATCCCCGCTCAGCCACCTATGGTCTCCTGGCGTAAATGACCACATTCCGAACCTGGAACGATTCCAGTCATGGTATGAAGCGGGCCTTGAAAGGGTAGGACAACTTCAGAGAAAAGATTCGTTCATTACACTACCGGACCTGACAACGGCGCTGGGGATAGGTACCTTATCGACATTTCACTTTATCCAGCTAAAAGGGGTGTTGACAAAACCTGAATGGAGAGCAAAATTGAGAAGAGACCTCACCGCCTTTGAAAAACTTCTGGACTCCAGATCAGAAATGAAAGGCCTCATATCCGTGATGTACCAAACACTTTTAGCAGCAGGAGGTGGCAACACGGAACCCCTCAAAGCCAGATGGGAAAAAGACTTAGGTGAAGAGATACTCCCCGACCAATGGGACATGATGTGCAAAGCCGCACCCAAATCCTCCATCTCCAGCCAGTACAAACTCCATGCAATAAAGCTCCTACATAGATGGCATTATGACCCACTCCGACTCTCTAAAATGTCCCAATCCATGAGCCCGAAATGCTGGAGGAGGTGTGGAGAAAATGCCAACTACTGGCACATGTGGTGGAGCTGTCCGCGCATCAAGGTGTTCTGGACTGAGGTTCTGGGATGGATTAAGGAGATAGATGATATTCACAGAGAACCCGACCCACACCTTGTTTTGTTTGGCCTTGAAAGAGACGAGGAAGAGTGGCTCCGGGTGAAAGGCCTGGCCCCCCAGCTGTTGTTGGCGGCAAGGGCCCTCATAGCGACCAAATGGAAGTCTCACCTGATCCCAGGGAAGGCCGAGTGGATCAAAATCGCTACAAATATTTATGTGATGGAAACGATCACCGCCTCCTTGCACAACAAATCTGCGAAATGTGAAACCCTATGGATGGACTTCAAGAACACGTATATCTCACCCCCTTCTGCCTCCCAATCAGAGGAGCCTCAAAACCCGACCGAATGATGCCACGTCCAAAGGACGATACGAAATACAAGAAGCGAGTCACCCAAGCCCGGCTGCCAATATCTTGCAATGCTTAGCCCTGTGCCAACCGCACGATACCGATACTAATGTTAGATGATTGCATTTGTGATGTACAACAAACCAACTGGGGGGGGGTGGGGAGGAAGTACGGCAAACAGCCAACGAAGCATATTCAGGTAACTGGGACTGTCGCACGACTAAGAGACTCTTGGCATATCGTTCTAATTTGCATCTCGTGCCTGACTTGCCCTCCTGAGGGACGTACAACTGTGTTTAAACATCGTTTGCATTTTTCTGTTCTTTGTATAACCAATAAATATAAAATTTAAAAAAAAAAAAAAAGTGCTCACCAAGGTGGGTTATGGCTTGGTTGGGGTGTGGACCAGATTGTGGATAGACCGTGAAGGGCGGCTTTCGGACCACCCTACTGAACACGTGAGTACTGGTTGCAAGAGTTGCAGGGGAAATAAGAAAAATTGAAAAACAGATATAAAAAATAAGAGGGATAAAATAGCGGGAAAAATAGAACTTGAGGGTTAAGTTCAGGGTCTGTGTGAATGTAACTGAGGGTTTTTCTTACGTATCCTTTATATGGCTGTTAGGTTGTTGTGGAAATAGAGATAAAAAGGAATACGGGATCCTAGCTCCGAAGGGGGGTAGAAGGTGGCGCCACATAGTATTGTCTCGACCAGTGCAGGGAACAAGTGGAGATAAAGAGAAAAACAAAATTAGGAGTCTCATATATTTAGTAGGCTCAGATTAGTAATTTAGAATATTCTTTTTCTGTGTGAGCAGAATTCTTTGGAAAGGTAGTGTAAGGGGTCGTAGAGGTGGGGAGTGAATGCGAGAATAAGAATTAGGGAGGATAAACTAAAACAATTGAAAGGGGGGAGCAAATTGAAAGATAATAAATGCTACATGTTGAATGTGTCTAAGTGTTACATGTTGGCTCATCAGTAAGTGCCTATATGTCTATGTGTTCACGAAAAATAAAGTCTGGTCAGAAATGTTGGTAAATTATTTCCAATTCATGTTGAAAAATAATTTGTGATTTCCGCAAAAATGGTGTAAGTTAAAAAGTTGGTGATATTTTCTTGATGTTGACAGTGAAATAAGGTTGAACAAAGATGTTGAAGAAAGGAGATTGTTTGGGAATTGACATTGTATAATTATAACCAGAAAAAAGAACTAAGATACCAGTAAAGGTAAAAAATGCGGTATGACATCTTCTAGATGTCATACATGTGGAAAGATACATGCACTCTCTGCAGCAATGTAGCCCAGGAACAAGTCCCTAATGAACGCTTTGTGTATGTATCCATACCTAACTGTGAATCCATTCCATTTCAGCAGCTTGTACAAAATGCTGCTTCGGCCATGCACCCAAGACTCTAGGTCCTGGCCACAACCACCACAGCATAACACACCCATGCAAGGAAACACCTGACCACTGACCACAAACCAAATTGTTTACTTGCATGGATATGTTATGCTACAGTGGTTGTGACCAGGACCTAGAGTCGTGAGTGCATGGCCTGGCCAAAAAACTGCATACAGCCTAAACAAAGCAAACAGTAAGTATACAATGGGCCTCAATCCGAGTAGGGCGGTAAGGGATAGGGGCACCGGTAAGAGGACCGGTGCTGGTAATCCCTTACCGCCCTACTACGAGGTCCCTTAGCGGGTCCCTCCTTTAATGCCTGGTCTGACCAGGCGTTATGGACGTGACCCGTTAAGGGACTTCATAGCTAATAACGGTACCGCAATTTAGCCTTATGGGGGCTCACATGGGAATGGGGAATGTCTTTTTCAATGGGAACTTAACGGTCCCACAAAGGTCGACTACACCGGTAAGTCCCCATTGAGCCACACAGGTGCCGGTATCGTTATTGGAGGCAGTCATGGCGTAAATAGTGCCATGACTACCGCCAATCTCGGAATGAGGCCCAATGATTTGAGTCACAACCATCGCAACATAACACACCCATGCAATCAAACACCTGACCACTAACCACAACCCAAAATGTTTGCTTGCATGGGTGTGTTATGCTGTGGTGGATGGGTTTAGGGCCTATAGTCTTGGGTGCACGGCCTGGCCAAAAAACTGCATACAGCCTCAACAAAGAAAACAATAAGTATACAATGATTTCAGTCACAACCACCGCAACATAATACACCCATGCAAGCAAACACCTAACCACTAACCACAACCCAAAATGTTTGCTTTCATGGGTGTGCTATGCTGCGGTGTTCGTGGCCAGGGCCTAGAGTCTTTGGTGCATGGCCTCTGGCCTCCGGCCTTCAGTCATGCACCCAAGACTCCAGGCCCTGGCCACAACAAATACAGCATAACACACCCATGCAAGCAAACACCTGCCCACTAACCACAACCCAAAAACATAACACAACCACCTCAAGACCTATCCATTTCAATTAACATCCTAAAACAATAATTACAGCCAATACACACACTCTTCAATACATACCCTCTTCACCCAATACTCTACTAACTACCCAAAACCATTACATCAAGAATAGTAAAATACCCAGTAGTGTGGCCAGTGTTTAGAATGTCCACGGAAAACCGTGGGGACTGCAGACAACCGCAACCACATCACAGCCTTGTTCCACATAAACAAAAACATAAATTCACCCATCTCTCATTTCCACACCCTCTCCAGCCACTCTTCCACACCAACACACTCCTCAAAATTAGATTTCTGCTCTGTTCCATGCTGCGGTGTCCGCAGATCCAACTTGGCGGGCGCATCAGGAAAAAGTGACAGACCTCACGCTTCAATCCAACCAATCAGCAAGCACGTTGCATGACCGTGGACATGATGTTGACCCACTAGTCAATCGGTGCTGTCCGTGGAGCAAACAGGGAAGTGTGTCCACGGAGCAGACACAGATATCACACATTTTTTTGGACCAACTTTTTGATAGTTTTAAAAATGACTACTGAACGGATTTCCACCAAATTTGCAAAACAACGCTTTTGAGACCAAGCTGCCGCTCCTTCCGCGAATTTGGTGAAAATCCGTCCAACGGTTTTGGCTGTAGGGGTGAGCAAAGTTTTTCTCCATTCAGTCTGTAGGGGAAAAAAATGTTGGAACCTCCCTTTAACTTTGCTCCCCCCTTGACGAAACCTTGCCAATCTTTGCAAAAATTCAGAGCGGCCCATATTGTCTTTTTGCAAAGTTTGGTGAGGATTTGTCCAGGGGGAGCGAAGTTATAAACCACCCAAAAAGTGCTCTTCCAATGGGTTTAGCAACTTAACCATGAGTAGCAGCCGTGTAGTTATGGTTAAGCTGCTAATCCCATAGGAAGAACACTTTTTGGGTGGCTTATAACTTTGCTCCCCCTGGACGAATCCTCATCAAACTTTGCAAAGAAAGTATATGGCCCGCTCTGAATCTTTTGGTGAGGTTTGGTGAAGGGGGGGCATAGTTATAGGGGGGTCCCAAAATTTCTTTTTTCCCCATAGACAAAGTGGGAAAATATTTCTGTCGTGCCTACAGCCCAAACCGCTGGACGGATTTTGACTGAATCTTCAGCAGGAGCCGCGGCTTGGTCCCAAAAGCGTGCTTTTGTTAATTTGGTGTAAATCCGTCCAGTAGTTTTTATTTAAATGACCAAAACATAAGGCAAACAATTAGTGATATCTATGTTCGATCCGTGGACACACTTCCTTGTTCGCTCCGCGGACAGGACAAAGAATGGATAATCGGCTTACGTCCTGTCCAGAGACACGTGTCATGTTCTCTGATTGGCTGGGATGAGGCGTGGGGTGCATCAAATTGTTTCAATGCATCCGCCATATTGGATACGCGGACATGCGCTGGAAGTGAGCATATATCCAATTTTGGGGAGTGTGTTGGTGTGTATGAGTCTATAGGAGTGTGAGGAATCTGTTTTAGGTACTTGTAAAGTAGAACTCTGTGCCCTCTTTGTTAGTTCACGCACTTGAATATAGAGGTCGCATACCCCGGGGTAACAATGGAGTCCTTGATTCCTCTACTCTATTGGGAAAGGGCAATTTTGAAAAAGGTTACCCTTGGGGGGGTTCATCATGCGCCCATTAATTTGAACTCCATTGAAGAAAATAAAAGAAATACCACACAATTTCAATTTGATTCACACAGTGTTGGTTTATGTAGAAAATCAGTGCCCTTTGGTGATGACAAGTGTTTCGATGAATACTACGTCTTTTTCAAATCAGGGCTTCAAAATCAAAATAAAAATCATAAAATGGGCATTCAAAATCAAGATAAATTGCAATTAATGTTATCATTGCAAAATGATAATGTAAATAACAAACCAAAACCATCAATTGAACATTTTTAAAACACATGAAAGTATTAGTAGTTATTGGTTCATTCATAAAGTAAAGAAAAGAAAACAAATGTCCATGTTTGGGAGGGGGAAAAGGGTGGGAGGTTTGTGGGAGTCAAAAAAGAGAAAAAAGAGAGAGAAACAAAAGATATACTGTCATAGGTAAATATGATATAGAATTAAATATATTATAATATGACCACTCTGTCATCCTGCTGATGGATGACACTTACATAAAATTTAGTCTCATTATGTGTCTTACCTAGTAATTGTCATTGCTTTAATTATCCTTAACAGCTCTTACATGAAAAATCGTTGCTTAAATTAAAGGATAATTAATGCAACGTTTTTGATTTTGAAGCCCTGATTTGAAAAAGATGTAGTATTCATCGAAATACGTGTCATCACCAAAGGGCACTGATTTTCTACATAAACCAACACTGTGTGAATCAAATTGAAATTATGTGGTATTTCTTTTATTGCCTTCAATGGAGTTTAAATTAATGGGCGCATGATCACACCCCAAGGGTAACCTTTTTCAAAATTGGTGTTTATGAGGGCTTGGAGAGGGTGGGGGAGTAAGAGATGGGTCAAATGCTGTATTTGTTTAGGTGGGAGAAGGTAGTGATGTGTTTGTGGTGTCCGCGGTCAGCGCGGTTGTCAGCGGACTACTGGCTATTTTAGTTTAGTAAATTATCTTTTAGAATGTTAATTGAAGTGTATAGTTTTGAGGTGGATGTATTATGTTTTTGGGTTGTGGTCATTTGGTAAGTGTTTGTTTCTATGGGTGTGTTATGCTGTGGTGGTTGTGGCCAGGGCCTAGAGCCTTGGGTGCATGGCTGAAGGCCATAGGCTGTAGGTCATGCACCCAAGACTCTAGACCCTGGCCACAACCACCACAGCATAGCTCTACAATGCTACCAAACATTTTGATTATGGTATGTGGGCTGGTTAGGGGAAATAAATCCAAAGGATTTGATGGGGTCATCAGCTCATTACTCAGTAGGTGATTTCTAAGTACTGGATGATTCTGTGGTCCGTGGATATGGGAGAGTCTGAAATAAAGTAAGGGTTGCAATGAAGGACCTGATACTTGTGTTGCAGACTGAAGGGAAGGTGGGAGAAGTTGTATGTCTTGCTTTACACCACTGTACATAGTTGTAGATGATGTGATAGATATGACTGCACCTGGGCATAGTTGAATGCTGTTGTGAAATCGAGAACGGAATGGACAATCAGCTGGAATGAGAGAGCTGTGTAGATTGGAAAAACAATTGTAGAGGCAGTGGTGTTGTTTCAGCTGAGAGCCTTTCAAATGATATTGGCTATCGGTGTGCATAAATAAAGAAGCATGTATTCATCCTGGTTGTGTGTAATTTTATAGCACACTAGAAAGCCTTTTTCCATAATTATACTGTTTTTTCTCACATCTTTTAACATGAAATGACACTTTGTTAGATAGGTGTGTGTGTTGTGTCTGATTACTATTATAATCATTCGTAAAGGAAGTTCAAATGATATATAGTATGTAAAGTATGCAGAATGTATGCAAACTGAATTGTTTGTATATCCAATGCACTATAATGCATTACATGCTATTATGGTTGAAATGTGGATAAATAGGTGGCAGTGGTTACACAAATGACAGAATGAATGAAGGGAATAACAGTTTGCACATTACAGTTAGTAATATGTGTAAACAGAAAGTTGGAGAGCAGCCAGTTTTGCAAATGGCACTTGATCATAGCAGATGGGAGAAATGACAGCAAGCTTTTTTACATGTTATACAGGATAAGTGGAAGTTACCATGTTTATGTGTATTTATACAAGATTTGTACATGTACTGTGCAGAAAATATTCATGACTGTAGTTTGTGTTCATGTATGTGGATGTGCATGAATCTGCAAGCAGAGGTATTGGAGAGTTTTATAGTAGTTGTTGCTGTAGGTCCTTTGCAATCACAGCACAATTGTACTCACAGTGATCAACAGGACATTTAAAGTTCTATACTGTGATGATGGAGTTAGATGTAGAGTTCTCGGATGTGATTGGTGGTTGGTTGTGTGACTGCTTAACAGAAGCCAATGAGGGAATGGTGCAGAGAGCGAAGTGGAAAGTGTAGAAGGGCTGCCCTAGTGTTAAGCGCTATGCGGACAGCGCAGCTGTTCACAGACAGGACATGCAACATCCGGGGTTTCTCTGCATATCTGGCATGGAAATAGGACTAGGGGAATTAGCCAATAAGGTGCTGAGGGTGTCATTCATAGGGATGGAGGGTATTCATTTTTATCATTGCTGTATGCTGTGAAGATGGCTGTGGTTGCTGAGATTGACAGTGTTAGAGTGTGGATAGTGGGAGATCATTATATTACTAATCTGCAGTGGTATGCAAACATGTGTGGCATTTCAGACAATTTTGGAATGCAGGGAGTGGGGGCTACCTGGTGTGATGTACCAGAGAAAAATGTGCAAGGTGTGTATACACTTTGCAGAAATATGGCTTATTTTAACACTCCTGATATTGTGGTGGTAAATTGTGGATCAGTGCATTTGGGCTATCTGAGTGCAACAAGTTTGCTAGGTGCACTGAAGCAGTTGCTAAAGGAACTGATGCACCTGTTTCCATCTGCTAAGATTATTTTTTTCACATACACCACTTAGGACTGCATGGATGCCTTGTCATGTATTTAATCCTCAACAAGACATAGCAATATGTCTTTTTAATGAAGGAATATCTTGTTTTATGTATTCTGTGGGGATGTCATCTTTTCAAAATGAGAACCTTTTGAGAGATGGTGCAATTTTTTCTTGTAATGGAATGGCTTTCACAGATTTTGGTCTTTCAATATTTCGTGGTAATATGCAGACCTCATCAGGAAGTTGTTGTGAAGTCATGCAACAGATACAATCTAAAAAAAGCCTAAAGAGAAGCCTGAAAAAATCTGCAAAAATAAAACAAAACAAAAGAAAGGCTCTTTTTAGAGCCAACCTCAAAGGGAGGCCTAACCTCAGATTTTTCTATTTGACTGCGGACATCGCGGTTTCAGCGCGTATTACATACGGGGATTTTGAGGTTGAGAGGGATGCATATGAGATGTGGCAGAGGAAGGGATTGGTCAATAGGATTTATTGGGCGTGGTGTGTGAGCAGAGAGTTTGTCAGAAAGTCTTTTTCCTGAGAAGAGAGGACATAGCTATGACTGTGTTTTTCAGAAAGCAGATTGTCTGGATTTTGGGAGATTTGTGAATACATTGGTTGGAGGTGCATGCAGATCGATGCAGAGTGGCTGTACATCTTGGATTCCCTCATGTGCAAGTGCACTGTCATGGAGTGTGTGGAATGAAGTGGCTGGATTTGGTACCTCTCTGTGCTACTTTGGTGACACAGTGTCATCCAGACATTATTATTATTCATTGTGGAGGGAACAGTTTAGGACATGTGTCTGGAATCTCTTTGCAATGTGCAATGAAAGAAGGACTTGGGAAAGTCATGGATATGTATCCAAACTCCAGAGTAACTTTTTCTCATATTGCGCAGCCAAATGTGGCTGCGTTCTTCTTCATTTGGTCCACAAATGGAGAAAGCAAGGCGCAATGTTAACAAGGCTGTCTGTGCCTTTTTGAGAGATGTTGGTATGTCCTCTTTTGACAATGAAAACTTTATGATTCGTAGTACACACATTTTTCGCAGAGATGGAGTATATCTTACTTATGCAGGCAATCAGATTTTTCTGCAAAATATACAAAACTCATTGTGACCTTTTTTGGAATTAGAGCAATCCATTTTGCAGTAGGGTCCATTTGAAGTTTTCGAAACACAAAAAACACTACAAAAGGCTCTTTTCAGAACCACCACTTCCTCATAGAAAGTGCAATGGTTGTGATAGGGCAGCACCGCACAGATTTTAGATGTCCGCAAACTGCCCGTGGACTTCTAAAAATTCACAGGGCCCTGTGCATTTCATTGACAATTCTCTTTTTGTACTGTGAAAGGCAGCTCTGAAAAGAGCCTATTTTTTGGGGGGTTTTGTTGTGTTATTTTTTTGGGTTTTTTAAACATGACACACAAGGAAACAAAGGGAAAGGAGGGTAAGGAAGGGACACCAACCATGGGGATAAGAAAGTGCAGGTGGAGAGAGGAAGATGTAGGGGGCCCTTATTCAGGTAGGTAGCAGTTCTTCTCATGCTCCTTGACCACAGTCTCGAAAGCACTTTGAAGGTTCTCCCCCTGCACAGTGCTGCATCACAGTACATGCACAATACTGTGACCTTTGAAAGGTAAGTATGAACAGCTTCATGTATGGCCTGCGAGGCAGATGGAGGGATGCGCTGCCCCACAGGAGTGTCTCTTGTGGTGGCAAGAGCGGAAACAGAGGATGCTGTAGGGGAACTGAATCTACTATTTTTATCACAAGGTACAACCTTACGAAAAGCCCCACTGTGGAATGATTTTAGGTGTTGCTTCATTGAGGTAGTACCATAGCTGTACAAACCCAGTTTCCCATGACTCCGCACAATCTTGCACTGATTGCAGGTCACCTTGTGTGCACTTGCTTTTGGTACTCCATCAGCAGTGGTAAATAACCCCCACACCCAAGATCCATAGTGAGAACTAGTAGTAGGGACTTCCACTACCTCATCCTCTTCATCCTCTTCATCTCTCTCCTCTGTATCCTGATGCCTGTTCCCCTCTGCAGGCCCTTGGGGAGGGGTTGGTGGTGGAGGGGATGGGGGTGCTGCTGAGACAGCAGTAGCACCAGCAGCAGCAATGGATGCTATCAGGACAGCATTTTCAAAGAGCAAGAGCAATCCAATGGAACAAGGAGCAGTCTCTGTCCTGGATGCCCAAAAACAGAATAAGCAGCAGCTCTGGGGTGTGGCCTTTTATAAGGGTACTGGGACGCGCTTCGCAGACACTTGTGTGGTCCCAGGACACAATGAACACCAAAAAAGGGCTAAAGAAATTCCAAAAAGTATGCAGATCACCAGGGACATAGTGTGATGGATGTGCAAGGGTGATCTTTCCCAGGAAAATACCTTGGATTGCTGAAAAAACACTTTTTAGGTGTCCTAGGGGCCTGGACAGTGTTTGTTACGCTTAGCACGGGTGCAGTCACTTAATGACGTTGAGGACAAGTTGGCAAATGGGACAGCTGTCCGTAGGACACCAAATGCACGGGGTCGGGTCTACGCATGCGTGCCTTTGTTCTACAGACAGTGTTCCAGTCCTCGATGTAATTAAAAGTGCAACACACGTGAGGCAGACAGTTGCGGACAGGGACGATGTTCATAGCGGCAAGGGTGTGCTACGCATATGCGCGGGTGTTCTACAGACAGTGTTCAGGTCTCTGACCAAAATAAATGTGCGTCACACCTTTGCGGACAGGCGGACGGGCTATGTGTTCTATGGACATATTAATTCTGGTTACGGACAATGCGAACAGGGAGAATGTTCTTAGGCTATTTTATTTTGCATAGCTCCGAACATGCGGACGTCTTTATTGTTCTGCGGACACTCCCCTTTTTGACTATGGCCTATTCGAACAGGTATAGTGTCCTTGGGACACTCCCATTTTGGTTAATTACGGACCGGCGAGCATCTTGTGTGTCCTAAGGACACTTCCATCTTGATTGAGGACAGTGCAAACAGATATAGTGTCCTTAGGACACCCCCATTTTGATTAATTGCAAAGAGGCGGACATCTTGTGTGTCCTAAGGACACCTCCGTTTTGATTGTCAACAATACGAACAGGTATAGTGCCCTTAGGACACCCCCATTTTGGTTAATTGAGGAAAGGCAGGCATCTTGTGTGTTCTTAGGACACCTCCATTTTGATTGTCACCAATGCGAACAGGTATAGTGTCCTTAGGACACCCCCATTTTGGTTAATTGAAGATCTCCGGGCCAGACACACCATCCGCGGACACCCTAACTGCCATTTTAATAAAAATAAGACACAGAGGAATATACTAACAACACACTTAACATTTTATTATTATATAACATATAAAAATTAAGAATGAGAGCGGAAGCAGAAACGGATACAAAAACAGGGGAATTAGGGGTTTGGACATGATGGATGGTAGGGGAGGAAGGGAGAGAAGTCTCATTGTAATGTTTTTCTTGCTGAGGAGTGGGGGAGTTCTTGGGGATAGTTTAGTTGGGTGGGACATGGAGAGGGGCTACAGGTACATGTGGGACAGTGATATTTAATGTTTTCTCTTATATGGTCCTCCACACAGTTTTTTAGAACAATCAAATGTTTCATTAACAGGTCAATGTTTAGCTCCATTCGCTGCAGAGGATTTTCTAACATCTCTGTTCTTATATCATTTTGAATGTCTGTATGGTCTGTTGAAAAAAAAAAAAAATTGGTAAGTACACATAAAGTAATGGTTATTAATAGGCTTATATAGAGAAGTGTAGTGTCTACCATTAGTATCACTGTCTTCACTCATTTCATCCGAGGAACATTTTCTTCCAGCTAGTCCAAAGTAATAGACATTTCTGTGTAAAAAACAAATATTAGTTTTAGTGTACCTAATGCAGAAAGTTTATAAATATATACAATATATGCTGCATCGCAGTACATGCACAATACTGTGACCTTTGAAAGGTCAGTATGAACAGCTTCATGTATGGCCTGCGAGGCAGATGGAGGGATGCGCTGCCCCACAGGAGTGTCTCTTGTGGTGGCAAGAGCGGAAACAGAGGATGCTGTAGGGGAACTGAATCTACTACATTTATCACAAGGTACAACCTTACGAAAAGCCCCACTGTGGAATGATTTTAGGTGTTGCTTCATTGAGGTAGTACCACAGCTGTACAAACCCAGTTTCCCATGACTCCGCTCAATCTTGCACTGATTTCAGGTCACCTTGTGTGCACTTGCTTTTGGTACTCCATCAGCAGTGGTAAATAACCCCCACACCCAAGATTCATGGTGAGAACTAGTAGTAGGGACTTCCACTACCTCATCCTCTTCATCCTCTTCATCACTCTCCTCTGTATCCTGATGCCTGTTCCCCTCTGCAGGCCCTTGGGAAGGGGTTGGTGGTGAAGGGGATGGGGGTGCTGCTGAGACAGCAGTAGCACCAGCAGCAGCAATGGATGCCATCAGGACAGCATTTTCAAAGAGCAAGAGCAATCCAATGGAACAAGGAGCAGTCTCTGTCCTGGATGCCCAAAAACAGAATAAGCAGCAGCTCTGGGGTGTGGCCTTTTATAAGGGTACTGGGACGCGCTTCGCAGACACTTGTGCGGTCCCAGGACACAATGAACACCAAAAAAGAGCTAAAGAAATTCCAAAAAGTATGCAGATCACCAGGGACATAGTGTGATAGATGTGCAAGGGTGATCTTTCCCAGGAAAATACCTTGGATTGCTGAAAAAACACTTTTTAGGTGTCCTGGGGCCTGGACAATGTTCGTTACGCTTAGCACGGGTGCAGTCACTTAATGACGTTGAGGACAAGTTGGCAAATGGGACGGCTGTTCGTAGGACACCAAATGCATGGGGTCGGGTCTATGCATGCGTGCCTTTGTTCTACAGACAGTGTTCCAGTCCTCGAAGTAATTAAAAGTGCAACACACGTGAGGCAGACAGTTGCGGACAGGGACGATGTTCATAGCGGCAAGGGTGTGCTACGCATATGCGCGGGTGTTCTACAGACAGTGTTCAGGTCTCTGACCAAAATAAATGTGCGTCACACCTTTGCGGACATGCAGACGGGCTATGTGTTCTATGGACATATTCATTCTGGTTACGGACAATGCGAACAGGGAGAATATTCTTAGGCTATTTTATTTTGCATAGCTCCGAACATGAGGACGTCTTTATTGTTCTGCGGACACTCCCCATTTTGACTATGGCCTATTCGAACAGGTATAGTGTCCTTGGGAGACTCCCATTTTGGTTAATTACGGACCGGCGAGCATCTTGTGTGTCCTAAGGACACTTCCATCTAGATTGAGGACAGTGCAAACAGATATAGTGTCCTTAGGACACCCCCATTTTGATTAATTGCAAAGAGGCAGACATCTTGTGTGTCCTAAGGACACCTCCATTTTGATTGTCAACAATACAAACAGGTATAGTGCCCTTAGGACACCCCCATTTTGGTTAATTGAGGAAAGGTAGGCATCTTTTGTGTCCTTAGGACACCTCCATTTTGATTGTCACCAATCCGAACAGGTATAGTGTCCTTAGGACACCCCCATTTTGGTTAATTGAAGATCTCCGGGCCAGACACACCATCCGCGGACACCCTAACTGCCATTTTAATAAAAATAAGACACAGAGGAATATACTAACAACACACTTAACATTTTATTATTATATAACATATAAAAATTAAGAATGAGAGCGGAAGCAGAAACGGATACAAAAACAGGGGAATTAGGGGTTTGGACATGATGGATGGTAGGGGAGGAAGGGAGTGAAGTCTCATTGTAATGTTTTTCTTGCTGAGGAGTTGGGGAGTTCTTGGGGATAGTTTAGTTGGGTGGGACATGGAGAGGGGGTACAGGTACATGTGGGACAGTGATATTTAATGTTTTCTCTTATATGGTCCTCCACACAGTTTTTTAGAACAATCAAATGTTTCATTAACAGGTCAATGTTTAGCTCCATTCGCTGCAGAGGATTTTCTAACATCTCTGTTCTTATATTATTTTGAATGTCTGTATTGTCTGTTGAAAAAAAAAAATAATTGGTAAGTACACATAAAGTAATGGTTATTAATAGGCTTATATAGAGAAGTGTAGTGTCTACCATTAGTATCACTGTCTTCACTCATTTCATCCGAGGAACATTTTCTTCCAGCTAGTCCAAAGTACTAGACATTTCTGTGTAAAAAACAAATATTAGTTTTAGTGTACCTAATGCAGAAAGTTTAGTTTCGTTTCTTACTAAGTTTTGCTGTTACTGCTGCATTGTGCTGTGGAATTTCTGTGAGGTAATTCGGTTGGTGGCATATTTATGGTCTTTTGGTACATTCCACTATGTTGCATATGCTATGTAATCGGACTGTAACTGTCTTATATGCACAGTTTTAGTTCTTATTTATTATTGAATGTAATTTATTTATTTGCTGCTTTTTGAACATGTTTAGTGATTTTTTTGGATGATATAACAATGTAAGATACCCCCTGAGTTTTTGGATAGTGTTGATGTTGTCTGAGTCCGTCCGTGAACAGGAGCATGGTCCCTGGACATCAGACCCACTAGCGCAGGTAGGGGGTTCAGTATGTTTGTATGTTATATGTATATAAACTAAGGGCATCCTAGTAAACATTTATTAAATGTACATTATCTATATATCTATTTTCAGTGAAAAAACTTTGTTACAGGAACGTTATGGTTAAGTTGTGCTACTAAAAACCTATGAATTTCGGTGAAAAAACTTTGTTAAAGGGACGTTATGGTTAAGTTGCGCTACTAAAGACCTATGAAATTCAGTGAAAAAAACGTGTTAAAGGGACATTATGGTTCCAAGTAAACCATAATTGTGATGTCATTTGTGATGTCATCTTTGATGTGCTGGGTGTTAGTCTTAGCAGTGCACAGTGGTGGCCCGAGTTATGCTTGCTTAGGTTACCATAATTGGTGAGTTTCAGGGGTTTTTCGGTTTTACTTGGAACCATAATGTCCCTTTAACAAAGTTTTTTTCACTGAATTTCATAGGTTTTCAGTAGCACAACTTAACCATAACATCTCTTTAACAAATTCTACTATACAGACTCGTGTGCATTGACTATACTATGCAAAAATCCCTGCTTTAAAACTGCAAGATGTAAATAACATTCTACTACATGGAACAGCCAAAGAACTACTTCAAGGAATAGAGCACATCCAATGTAAATACATTGCAACTGAAGGTAACTTAGAAAATTGTGTATCTTTAGAAAACATTACCGAAAACCTCATAAACACGCACGTTCTAATAAAGACATAAAAAAGAAATAGCTAAGTTTCAAAACACATCTGCTGAAACACAGAGACCAAATAAGTGTCTGTTGCCGCAGAATGTTTTATAAAAAGAGCACAATAGTAGATAAAGCCTACAAAAAATAAGACAATGAAGAATCCAAGTGGTTCCGATTAGCTTTATATCTAACAGCAGAAATTAATCACAAAATAACTGACCACTCAAGGCTGTGCACGTACTGCAACACAAAGCTTGACAATAACCAAATGCCATCACATGCTATCACTAATAACTAAGAAGTATTCCCACTTCCGAAAGCTCTCCAAGAACTTAACTTGTACAGGAGCATTATAATGCAAACAGTGCACCCATTTCAAGCAATAATATGCTTTCAACCAAAATCAGCTAAATTACCTCCATCCGAGGTACTAAAGGACATCCATGGCAAAGTGGTGTATTTACCATTAGATCTAAAGAAAAATGTACAAACTCATGAGTACAATGGCCAATAGATCAATCTTTGATTGTGCTAGTTAATGGTGTGCCAACAGAAGACAAAACAATTTGGCAACAACCTGTCGACTTAAAGTTAGACAAGCCCTAAAATATCTAAAAGAAAAAAATGAATACTACAAAGATTTAAACATAGAGAAAAACCTAAGAGAAACCACCCAAATGTTTCAAGAGTCACCAGAAACTGGCCAATTTAAACATGTAGATTTGGTTACTGCAGCCAACATTTTAGACCAGTATACAATTCACCTACTACACTCCACAGAGACAATTGACCATGTATTGGAAAGATATCAAATGCATCAAGCCAAAGGATCCCCAATGAGCATATGGGAAAAAAGTGTAGAAGCACATTCTTTTCCTCTACTCTTTCCTACTGTAAAATGATGAAGATATTATGAAAGGTCCGAACAAATTAGTGCATCAGAATAATGCCTTTTACGAATATATTGTGAAGACCCCAGATTCAGACAAAATGGTGAATACATTTTCCTCCTCCTCTTTTATTGTGAACTAGCAACTCTATGTTATGGAGTTGCACATACATTTAAAACAGGGTCTAACTTTTCAAACATATCTGCTGCCCAACTGCTTCAAAAAATAAAAGACAAAGATGAAGTTTTGCAGTCAAGTATTCCAAATCTCTTGGCAAGCATGTGTAAAGGCCCACTCCCCGTCTTAGACGTGCAAATAGAAATAAATATGACACACCCCAATGGGGAATGAGACTAAGAGAGCAGGCTGCGAGAGTTAAGTTTCATTTATATAAAATTGGTATCCAGAGAACTCTGCTGCCTGAGAGCGCTCTGGGCAAACATTGCACATACATGGAATTATAAAGCAAAACAGTGTCATTGATGGTGTCATTAACATAGGGGGTTACATTTGTATGCGATCGGATTGGGAGAGGTGTTACATATATTCGTTTAGGTGCTGCTTCTTCCGGATAGGCTGCCCAGTTGGCGGGAGGGTGAGCATCACAAGGTCTAGCTGCCTATGTCCAGGAGGGGTGAGGGTCAGGTCGCAGTGAGATAGAGCAGGCCCTAACTAAGCTAACATGAAATACTACTATTAGACATGCACTAAATAATAGTCACTACAAATCCTTTGAGTACATTATCATAAACCAATAAATCGTATACATAAAATCACAGCATCATTCATTGGGATTTATATGAGGCCCGGGGCGTCAAGGTCCTGGTCAGTGAAATAACATTGATGGTGGGGTGGGTCTGAGCACATCAAAAGAGGCTATGAGGCATTCTGACATTTGTTAGTTCTAGGGTACAATATACTGTGACAGAGGTCTGATGTTAGTTGGGGGCACACTGGGGTGGGCTGCTCAGCAGGGCCACATGTCTGTTACATCAAGAGAATACCTTGCGAGGGCACGGGGTTATAGTGGCAGTAATATTCCAACAGCGAGAGTCAGAGGGCACCAGCAGGTTTGTGGAGATGGATGGGATGTTTCAGGCCAGTTCACACACAGGAAAATGATCTCAGAGGAAGAGTGAAATGTTACATTGGGGTATTTGTTTCAATTATCTCCGGCTCATCTGAAAGAACTTGAGCTGCAAAGTTTTCAGACAGAATGAGAAAAGGTGGGGGCTAGATGCGCAGTGTGCGCGGCGCTGCAGAGAGGAGCGGGAGCTTCTTTTATTATCACAGTGAGGCCTAGTCCAAAGATGGAGTCAAGGGTGCACAAAATGGAAGCCAAGTGTCTCTCACAACAACCTCACCTCTGCCACTGCTAATGAAACTGCTAGTGTGCATGGGAGCAATGGAAGCGTCCCCCATTAGTGTAGGAGCAAGTGGCTTACATTGTGCTGAATGTATGAGGGGGGCCTAAATGACCCCTCACTCCCACACATTCCCCCCTTTCGTTACATCTAAAGTAACAAACTAATTTTTATTATTATTCTCCCTCCGATAATGCTCAGCCTCTGCTACTGCCTCATCCCATGCTGGTGTACCTTTTATTGGCATCCAAGCCCTACATACACCTCTTAGGCTCTGCCCTCTCCTTGCGTATTCATCTGGTGTGCATGTCATGTGTATGCCCCATCCCCATCCAGATCCACCCACACTTCCCTGTACCATTGCAACTCCGTGGTTCCTTAATTGTGGTGTGATATAGGTTGTCCACCCTGTCCCCATGCCGGTGTATACAGCTGTCATGCAATACTTTGGTGGGGCGGTCTCCCCAGTTTGTATTTGTGCGTCTATCTTGGTTGCTATTGTTGTCGGTTTGCCCATTGTTACCATCATCAGCGTTGAACCACGCATAGATTTTGCACAGCATCGTATACCCAACTGGCACACATGGAAAAATAGCAAAAGAAAAACAACCACTGTAACAAAAATGTTCATCATAGTGCTGAACCAGGAGGGTATCCAGTTGAACATGTTGTCGAACCAGTTGCTCGGCTCTATACCGCCTTCCTTCCGCATTTTCTCCCCCAGGTTGTGCACTGCCGAGATGACGTGGCAGGGGGTCCTGTTGTCCCCATCTTCATAAGGTACCAATGTACAGCATGCGCTCCCGATTTTTTGGCAAACACTGCCATCCATTGCTGTGAGAATGTCTAGGACGTACCGGTTCTGCATTGTCATTAGGCGCAAAGTGCACAGTTCCACTTTGATCACGTTGAACCCTTCTTCAGTGTTGTTGGCCAGTTGGATTAACTCCCAGTGTACGATCTGTAGCCATGTGCCATTTGTTCACGCCTGAAGTCCTGGAGTCAGGAGAGAAGGAAAGAATGTTTCAGCTGAGTTAAACAATTTGTACCTGTTAGGAATTTCGGCAAGAAGTTTGGATGATTCATTGGAGATATAGTTTGATCTCCTTTTGTGGGACACTCTGTCTTGTAGCTCATCCTTGGACAGAAAGTCACATGTGGAAGGGTCGGTTGCGGTTGACTGGGGTGCTACTGATGTGCCAGCTGACTCCCCTGCTTCCGATATGCCAGCCAACTGTCCTGCTGCCGATATGCGAGCCGGATCTCTCCCCCCTTGGATATGGCTTTCTGGGATTACCATTAGCGCTGAGTGCAGGGTGGCCAGGCTGCATGTGCCCTTCCATGATGCCGGTAGATGCAGGTACGCTTGTTTGCCACACCCCCAATACGTGTCCATGAGCACTGCTGTACCTTTTTTCATGTCTGGGATGATGATCGTTTTATTGCATTTTCTGTTTGTGCCTATCTGTACCTTCCCTTTGCCATGAAAACAAAGTTTGTGTGGTATTTCTCTCTGAGTTTTGATGGGTTTCTCAAGTGCAGTTACCCATGTGAGCTTTGCAATGTGGTGGTACCAGAGGGGAGTACATGTTTCTTTGACCCATTGAAAGTTCTCTTCAGTTAACCCTCATAATTCTTGTGCTTTGCACATGATGTTCTCGTCTTGCCACTGGTTTCTGTGAACCTTGCCCCTCTGATAACGAAAAAGGGTTTTTTGACGCAAATCACTCCTTGCGGCTTGCTTGTACAGGTTCTCTCGTTCTGCAGCATTTCTATTGTAACTGTGTATGACTGGAAGGTGCTCCTAATTCTACATAATATGAGACGAATTAAGCATTGGACATCCGACAAGGGCACTTCTTGAGGTATAAGTATTTTAGGTGTGCCTGAAGTGTGCAGTATGAGTGAGCAGACATAGCAGCTCTCATTTGTGGCTTGCTTTGCTGTCGCACTCATGTCTGAGTACCATTTGTTTGACTGATCCGGATGGCGGGGGTCTTGAATTTCATCTAGTCCCAGGCCATGGTAAACATATCTTTTCCCTCCCACCCCCTTTTCCATCTTCTCCTCCCCTCTCCCTTGTGTTTTCATTTTCACTCTTTTATATTTGATAGGAAAGACATCTGCCCACGTTGCATCACTTAATTCACTGTCAGCTTTCCAGGCCTGCGTTCCTGGAGTGTCTTGTGTACTTACAGTGTTAGGATGAAAGTGCATTGCAGTGCGTTGTGAGGTAGGTTTTGTGGTTGTATACGCATCAGTATTTATTAGATCAGGCTCACTTTCCCAGGAATACTCCCCATGATACTGATTGGTCTCATTAAGTTTACTTAGTTCTATAGAGGAAGGAGCGAAAAGTGTGGTTTTGGTGGTTTGGTTTTTATACAACATGGTAAAATTATTGTTTACAGGGCCATTATGCTTCCATGTGGTTGTACCTCCAGCCCATATGAGTGTTGAGCCTTCCCGTATCAGTTTTGCCCCACTCCCCCTTTCATATCCTTAATTATGAAAGCCACTGTATAGTACCATGTCACAAAAAACACCATCACAGAAAACAATATTGCAGCATATTTTAATCGCACTCCGTGTTATACCACTTATTAATTCTGCTATCTATGCTATTTTTATCTATATGTGTGTCGTCGTAGTGATGACCCTCCTTTCTGGCATGTTTCCACCTGAAGAAGCGGTATAACATTGTTAAGCACAATGTATATATACATATATTACATCACTTTTTCATTACTCTTTTTCATTCATATCACATATATTTTCTACTTTTTCTCTTATTTTGTTTAGCATACTTTCACTTTGCATATTCCTATTCTAGTTTATTAACTTAACCGTCCACTGACGTAAATATGCACTCTGTTAGTAAGAGAGAGATAGAGAGAGAGAGAGAGGGAGAGAAAAAGAGAAAGATATGTTTTTTCTTATACACATGTATATACACATCATTACTTATGATATTTCACCCTTAACATGTATTTTCACTTATTAAACCCCCTTTTTTTCTTTTTTGCTGGTTGTATTGCTTTGCATTTTGCAGACCTGTATATTAGCCATTTGCAACCTTGTTGCTTTCATTTTGCTCACTCTGAGGGGTTTTACTATCATGTGCGCTTCTTACATCTGACAGATGCACCCAATATTTCAACCCTTTTACTTTCACCACGCTTGGTGTTCAATATATGACCTTGTAGGTTCCATGAAACCTCTGGGAATTCCACCTTCGCACAAAACCTCTCACATACATATTTTCCCCTGGCATCAATTGTCCAGTTGGGCTGTCCTGCGCAGGCATGTTTGTATCTGTTTGTGTGTCATGTGTAAACGCGGGTGCAATCTGTCTTGCTATGCTATGCACTGCGCGGGTCAGTTGGGTAAGGTATTCCTTAAATTCATCCCCCAGCACTGTTGCAGCTCTGTGAACATCAGAGGCTCTTCTTACAGGAGAGAGTGGCTTATGAATGTGCCGTCCGTCACTACTTCATGTGGGGTGAAATGGTGGTCCTTGCTTGGTTGTGTTTGTAGTTGGAACAGTGCTAGGGGTAAGCAATAGACCCAATTCTTCTTGAGAGTGTTACACAATTTGGACAGTTTGCTTTTAAGCAGGCCCATGATCTTTTCTATGAAGCCGTTCACCTGCGGGTGATAAATAGAGCATCATTTATGCTTTACCCCCAATAGTGTGGTAACTTCCTTGAAGAGATCATTTACAAAATGTCTGCCATTATCTGACCTTATCACATCACATATGCCCTACCTTGAGAAAGCCTCCCGTACCAGGAACTTGGCAGAACACTTTGCATCTGGGTGGGGCCATGGTCCAGCTTCCACCCACCGCGAGAAGGGACACACTATCACAATCAAATATCTTGATCCATTGCATCTTTCACCCACATCCGCATAATCAATGTGGAGCTCTCTAAACGGCCCCACTGCAGGCAGTAGGGTTCCCCTCAGTGTTCTAAGAGTCATTCCTGAACTGTATGTTTGACATGTTGTGCACTCTATAGTGAATTTTGACAAGTGTTCCTGCAGGTTTGGAACAAACCAATGTTCCTGTATTTCGGCTGCAACGTGTTGTTTAGTTACATGTGTTGGGTAATGCAGTTGTTGAAATGCTATTTCTAACAATTCCATAGGCATCACTACCTTCCCTGTTAGTTCCTGTCGCCATATCAAATCTGTTGGTGACTGTTTACATCCTCTTTTTACCCATAATTCTTGTTCTTCTACAGGTGCACATTTTGTAAGTTCTATTATTTGGGCAATTGGGGTATGGCTGTATTCTTCCTCTGTTGTATCTGTCCCGGATGTTTTTACAATGCACTGAACTGCTTGGGGGATATTAAAATAAGCTGCTTCTTTCGCCCCAGCGTCTGCTGCCGCGTTTCCCAATGAGATCGCATCCATATTATTGGTATGTGTTTGGCACTTCACCAATGCTACCACTGATGGTTCTGCCAATGCTTCTATTAGCTCATTCAACAAGACTGCATGCTGTACTGGTGAACTATTTGCCCTTCTAAAACCTCTTCGACGCCAACCTGATAATCCTGAGTGCACTGTTGTTGTTGCATATGCTGAGTCAGAGTATATCGTCACTGCACATAATGCTTCAATGAGCTCTATCAGTTCTGCTGCCAGCGCTGAATAATCTGAGGGGAGGCGTTTCTGCACAATCACTTCATACTACCCTTCCTCTATTCTTACCAGTGCTGTCCCAACATGTTTTCCATCTGTCTCACTGTCCTTTGATGCTGACCCATCTACAAAGTATATTTCCCCCTCCTCTAGGGCATTTTCACTTGCTTTAGTAATGTCATCATCTTCTCTTTTGTAAGTAGCACATTCTTTTTCCTGTATGTCTTCTACTGTGCAAGGTTCTGTGATGAATATGGCTGGATTCACTGTCTTGCATTTCACTACGTGAATGTTTGGGCTTGAAATTATTATTTTGTATGCTGTCGCCCTCTGTGTGGTAAGAGTGCTCTTCGGCCTTTCTAAAATGGCAAACAATGAATGTTTTGCATATAGTGTCACTAAGCTACCCATCACGATCGTGGCGCTTTTTTTTATCATGAAGGCCGCTGCAGCGAGAGCCTGTTTGCATGCAAAGTGGCCCTGCATTACTGAATCTAGAGTACCGCTGTAATAGGCCAATGGCTTGTGGTCCAATGATGTTATTTGCGTTAGAACTGCTGTCATTAAAATTCCATTACAGTGGGAAAACAGGTAGAACTCCCTATCATAATCAGGGTTTGCTAAAACTGGTGCGTTCGCAATGAGGTCTTTCAGTTTGAAATATTGTGTCTTCATTTCGTCGGTCCATTTTAACGGGACATTATTCTGTTGTGCTTCTTTTAGTGAATGTAACAGTGGGTGTGTGTACACTGCATAATCGAGTATCCAGGCACGGTAGTAGTTGCAGATGGCAAGAAATGTTTGCATGTCCTTCACTGTCTTTGGTATTATCAGGTGGCATATTGCTGCTGCTCTATCTGGTAAAATTCTCTTACCATCTTTTGAAATCAATTGTCCTAAATAAAGCAACTTGGCTAGGTATCTTAATTGCAACTTGCCTTTGTCCACCATGTATCCTTTTGTGGCCAGTAAATTTAACAAGGTTATCGAATCTGCTCTGCACTGTTCTTCACTTTTACTGCAGACAAGTAAATTGTCCACGTCCTGTATTATTGTTTTCTATACATCAAAGTTACCAAGAACGTTGTGCAATATTCTATTGAAAATGCTTGGGCTTTACCCTTGTGGTAACCTACGATGCTCATAACTGTTGCCCCCTAGGGTGAATGCTGTGAGATACTGGCAGCTGGGGTCAAGTGAAATTGAGAAGAAGGCATTCTTCAAATACACTACTGTGTAACAGGTAGCATCCTTAGGTATGCTACACAAAATTGATGCAGGGTTAGGCACTAATGGTAATTCTTTCTGTATGATGTCATTAAGTGGGAGTAGGTCCTGGAGGTCCTGGATCATCCTCCATGACCCGACCCTTGCTTTCTTAATCAGAAAAATCACTGTATTACATGGTGAATTTGATGGCACTATGATCCCTTGTTGCAGTAATGCATTTACTGTTTCTCGTATCCCTTCCTCTGTTGGCCGTGATAGTGGGTATTGTTTTACTCTAGGCAGTATTTCACCTGGTTTCAGTTTTATTTTGATGGGTGTTAGTTCTTGTAATAGTCCTACATCATGGGGGCCTGTGGTCCATATTTCTGGCAGTACTTTTTCCATGTCTTCCTCACATATAGTGGATGGCACACTGACACTAACCATAAGAGGGTTATGTATTTCTCTATGTTGTATCATGATGTCACATGGTACACTTATTTCCATTATTATTTCCCCTCACTCTCATTGTCTGTGAACAATTCTTCATCAGTTAAGTCACGCAACATTATATCTGGGTCCATGCACAGCACTGTTCTCCATTCGCAACCGTGTGTGTTCAGTCATATCACCACAATACGTTTGCTTGAAAGCTGTATCCCTTCCAGATCCATAGACAAAATTGTGCCAGGTACAACATCTGTATTTACAATCGGACGAAAGACAAAGTCTGATGGCACCTTTGATTCTTTTCTTGTTATTTCTGGCACTACTTTGGCAAGTACCCTTATTCCATATATGAACATGTCCATGTCCATGGGTGCCCCTCTCACCGCTATTTCATTAGTCATTGTGCTTATCATCAACATCGCCCTCACCGGGCATACTCCTGGGGCGGAACACACTATACCCCACTCAGTAAAGGATATGGTCATGTTCAATTTACTCAGAAGGTCTCTCCCCAATAAATTGATTGGCACGTCTTCATGACACAGTAGAGGATCTACTGTGTCAAGATCTTTTGTGTAAGGAACTTTTAAAATAGCCCCAGAGAACCCTTGCATTTCCACATTTTGTCCCGAGAGAGGGAACCGGCCTTCCATGAGATATGTTTTTTTAACCCCCAAATCCACCATAAAGACGAACTGTTTGTTGCCTATCTCTGCTCCCACTAGTGGTTCCTCTTCTGCACGTAGGGTAGTGGATAGGACTTGACACGCAAGTGCTTTCTGTGGGCTGTCCTAATCTGCATAAGTTTCTGTTCCTGGATTGGAGAATACATTGTCCCCCACTACTGCTGTGCCGCGAAAAGATGCCGGCACGCCCTTTGCAGGCGTTGCAAATATGTTGGTGTTCACATTTCCCATAGTGTTCTGCCTTGCCATTTGTTGTTGCATACCTCTCTGCTGTGGTTGTTGTCTGTGTTGTATTTGTGGTTCCCTCTGCTGTGGTTCGTCATAACATTGTTCGTTCTGCCCACCCCTTCCCATAGGTAACCCATAGGGACTTACCGGGTGTGGATGACCATACAACTGCTCGTTTACCATAGGTGACTGCCCTTGATAATAACCCATTGGTTGCATTCTGCATTCCCTTGAAAAGTGTCCCCACCTCCCGCAATTCCAACATGGCCCTTGTGGTCCTCCCCTCATCCTTAGCCCACCAAATCCTCTGCTGCCCATTCCTCCGAATCCCCCTCTCGGTCCTTCCTTGCCACTGGGGCCCCCCGTACTGCTCCTCTCCGTCCCATTGCTTCTGTCGATTTGCAGCCCAAGTTGTGGCCATTCTGACTTGCGTATTTCCTGACTCCCCCATTCCTTCCCTCTGTCTGTCAGTAGATGATTTGGCATTCATTGCTGTAACCTTCACTAATTTATTTTGTACTAACTTTGCTTCGTCTGACAACCTTCTCTGTGCAATCTCTTTTTCTCTTTCTTTGATCCTCCTACAATGGTGCACAAATATACTCTGAATCACTGGCCAGCCTTTGGCTTCTATCCCAGCTATTTTATCCAAGGTCTTCTGTACCTCATTGGAGAGCCCTTTTTTAATTATAAAATAGAACAAGGAAGTGGATTGATCCCATGCCGTGCCCGTTTCAAATCTCCACAGGTCTTGCACTGAGAGGATGAACTGCATAGGCTCACGCATCACTAAGTATAAATCAGGAGTGTCTGGGAAAGTTCTCCGCAATGCATCCCATACTTGTGCTCTGACGTTATTAAATGGTGACCCATCATGGTGGTCACAGTTTGTTGTAACTCCCGGGAAGCCCGCCTTCACCCATACTGCGTCTGCTTGATCACCGACTGCAGACACTAGCAGACACTTTACATCACCTATGGCTAGGGGCGCACCTGCTGTGTTCTTTTCAAATGCACGTATCCACTTCGACACCCCACCCCACCCGAAAGTGGAGGAAGAAGTTTCAATATGTTATTCTTATCCATCTATGCCCAGGGAATATAGTGTGTCCTCCCTGCTCCCTTGTGTATCAGTGGCATTTGTAGTTTTATTTTTCCTCCTTTTTTGCTTACCGTTCCCTTCTTTGTTTTACTTACCAGCATGTTCCCTACTCTTTGTCTTAACCTCCCTTGCCACCTTGGTGCAGCCCTTTCATCCTCTTGGTTGAATGGGAATGGCAGCGAGGACCCCGCTGCTGCTGAACCCTCGTCATACTCGTCTAGGTCATGCCATACCTCCTCTATCTCCTCTTCTGACTCCCTTTCTGTTAGCTCTTCCCCTCTTTGGCTTTCTGGAGTTGTAGGTTGTATTATCCTCACAGGTTTACCATTTAAATGGAATATGAACTCACCTGATTGCCACTTCTGTTCCTGCCATTTTGGTATAGGCGGCGGCAGTGGCGCAGATGGTGTTGATCCCCCTGCGACACTTGGCAGAGGGGTGAGGTCACTTACCATCAATGGTGGTACTTCCCCCTTCCCCAGGCAACATATGGCCCCTATCACATACTGCTCTTAATCGCGTTATTTCCATTTGGGTATGTGCAAGCAGTCTGTCTAAGTCTCCCGTTAGTTGTGCCAAATTCACTGGAGGGCACTAGTTGGCCCGTATAACCCTCTCGTTTCACAGGGCAGCGGGGTGGTGGCTGATGCTGCTGATGTTGTCGCCGGGGTAGTTGGCGTGGTTGGTGCTGGCACATATAGGGGCTCACTGTAACCCACTGCGGGCCTTGTTAGTAAGATCATTCTCTTTCGTTGTCACTGTGCATTCTTCCCCTGCATCACCCGCTCCCCCCTCTGGTGCCTTCTCCCTCTCCGTTAATGTGTCTTTACTTACCTCACCGCTAGGGATTACTTCCTCGAACATTTCCCATAAATCTAGTACCTCCCTTCTGTTCTGCAATTGCTTCCCCTGTATTTCGCTAGCAGGTGTGTTGATACAAGGTCTAATATGCGTTTATCAAATGACCCTCCCTCAGGCCATATTTGTTTTGTTTTTGTTTGCCATGCGTAGGAAATTGTGCAAATCTTCCCATGCATACTCTGCACAACTTAATGTCACAAACCATGTGTGTGGGCCAAGGCTTCTTATCATACAGCGTACTTCTGCATGTCATTTGAACCAGTATTCTTTTGTACCACGCATGTTTGCTAAAAGATTTGTAATGCTTGAGTGTAAAACTTCATCTTTTTCTTGCACTTTTTGTAGTAATTGCGTAGCAGATATATTTTGAAAATTGGTACCTGATTTCAATGTGTGTGCAACTCTGTAGCATAGAGTTGCTAGTTCACTTTCAAAGAGAAGGTAGATTATGTATTCCACGGTTTGTCTGAATCTGGGGTCTTCAGAATACATTTGTAAAGAGCGGTATTCTAATGCTGTGATTTGTGAGGGTCTTTCATCGTACCTTCCTCCTTTTTCAGTAGGAAAGAGTAGAGGAAAGGATTGTGCTTCTACACTTTTTTCCCATATGCTGATTGAAGATCCGTTGGCTTGCCGCATTTGGTAAGTTTCCAGTGCATCATCTATGGTATCTTTAAAGTGCAATGGGTGAATTGTATAATGGTCTAAAATATTGGATTCTGTATTAGGATCTAGAAGTTGAACTTGGCCAGTTCCTGATGAGTCTTGAATTACTTCGGTGGTTTCCCTCAGGTTGTCTTAATTGTTTATTTCTTTGTAGTATTCATTGTTGTCTTTTAGATATTGCAGGGCTTCTCTAACTTTATGTAAGTCCACTAGTTGCTGCCAACTTTGTTTGTCTTTTTGTAGGTACCCCATTTACTAGGATAATCAAGGATTGATCTATTGGACGTTGCCCTCCAAGATTGTGTACATTTTTCTTTTTTAGATGGCAAATAAACTACTTTGCTACAAATGCCTTTTAGTAATTAAGAGGGAGGTAATTCTGTTGTTTTTGGGTGAAGGCGTATTATTGCTTGAAATGGGTGCACTGTTTGAATTATAATGCTCTCATACAAGTTAAGTTGTTGCAATGGTTTTGGCAGTGGGAATATTTACAAGTTATTAGTGATAGCACATGAAGCTATGTGGTTGTTGTCAAGTTTTGCAGTGCAGTATCTGCACATTATTGAGGTGTTAGTAATTTCATATTTGTTTTCTGCTATAAGATAGAGAGCTAATTGGAACCACTTGGATTCTTCATTGTCTTCTATTTTGTACATCATGTCTATAGTTGTTGTGCTTTATAAAAAATCCTGAAGCAACACACACACACATATGGTTTGGTACTTCAGCAGATGTGCTTTTAAACTTTAGTATTTCTTTTTTGGATGTGTGTAGTATAAGGTTGCCATCTGTAATGTTTTTCCTACTCTGTTATAAAGATATTGAATTTTGTAAGTGGGTTTCACTTCCAAAATATTTTCTCTGGATGTGCTCCATTTCTTCAAGTAGTTGTTTGGCACTATCATGTAAAAGAATGTTATTTAAATTGGCCAGTGCTAAAGCAGGACTTTTGGCATATTACAGTTTATGAACGATATTTCTTACAGTTGAATGGTGTGTTCCTATCATTTTGATATGGTGAAAGGTGTTTTTACAAGTAGGTCTATAAATGCAGGCTAATGAATGTCCTTGTAGTCCTGTGTATTTGTGCACTGGACAGGAGTTCATAGTTTGTAATAGTTTTATTTTTAATTTGTCTTTGCCTTTCACATACTGATTGAGGAACTCGTGTAAAGATGTGAAAGATTTATGCGTACGTTACACATTGATGTGTACGGCCATTTGTAGATGGGATGAATTGGTTCAGTGGAATGGAGAGCTGATGCTAAGTTTGCTGGGGATATTATTGTGAGCAGCATTTCTTGTTCCATGATGGTATTATTAATCTTTTCATACCCTCATCCACTGCTATGTATGGCAATTGAGTTTGTTTGCTTTTGTTTGTATGCTTCATTGAAATATGATTCTGTGCTGGTGGTGTGACTCCACTCTCCTGCACAGATGCTTGTGAAGCTATCGTTGTTGATATTCCATTTGCTGAGAAGTCCTTTTTGTAGTTTAGTAGTTAGTTTTGTTAGTGGTTTCATTCTGTTTAAAACTAATATGAATAATTTCCTTTTGAAAAGGATTGCACTGTTTATGAGAGCTACCAGGATTCATTTTCTGCAGTAGGTTTTAAGGGTTGTGCATGATTTGCCCCCTGTTTTTAATAAGGTTCTGAAGGACTCTGTGGTGGAACATTTTTTGTAAAATAATGTTTTTGGTATGCTTACTTGTGGCTACATCAAGATGTATAGGGGCAGGCGTAGCACTAGTGGTAGCTGCAATCTTTTTAAATCGCTTTCTGTTTAGTTTTACCTTTTGAAGAGGGGTCAAAGTTTCTTTACTTCAAGCTGCTTTAGTTTCGCTTAGTGACTGTATTCGCTGTTTTGTTTGAACTTTTTGTATAAATTCTGCTAGAGGTGGATGCTTATTTTGTACACTTTTATTTTGATTTTCTCTATTTCTGCGTCACTTTCTACATAGTTGCTTTTTGATAGGCATTCTTTGGTGTCTGTGGGAGAAAAAAAGAAAGTGTGGGTTGGGACGTTGTGCAATGTATGAGTGCATTGTGCATGAGTGTATAATGGTAGGCATGTATGTAGCGGTATGTGATTGTGGAATGGGCTGTTACTTCAGGTTGGGAAGGCTATTCTCTTGTTTGTGTGTTACTATACTGGTGTTCAGATGACAATACAAAGTGTTCAGCTGCTGAGGTGCAATCAATAATACTGAATCTAATGCTGGAGGATTGTTTGTTCTACAATACTAGAATACTACAGTGTTTGAGTAACAGAACATTATGAAAATATTGCACTTACTTTGTTGGATGCAAAGAGTAGGTTTCTTCCGGGTTCTGTCTTGTACTTCAGACGCTACTGGTTTTCAGGAGTGTGGTCTTCACTGCAATTGTGAAAGTAGGAAGTTAGTACATATGTGTGTTAATGGCACAATAATTTCACTTGAAGAATAGATTAGTTACATTTGCAAAAGGAATTATTTCTACGAAGAGGTACTGTATGTGCTAAATTGCTTAGCTTTGTATATGAATGGGGATTTTGGAGCATCAGCTTAATTGCTAAGGGGGTTAGTGGAGTATTTATAGGTGTATCCCATGAGGTGCACTTTTGAAAGTGTGCATTCCTGTTGTACTGTTTAGTGTGGTAATAGATTAGTGGAAGTTGTAGTAGGGCGAGAAGAAAAGCTTGGAAAGATGTACAGATTGAAAAGGAGAATGTTTTTGTTTGTGGAATTCCAATAATTTATTTGTGCATAGATGTTTGCTACATGAGTGCTGAAAACCTTTCAGTTCTTTGACTTTTTCATCCATTTTCCCATTAGCACTGTTCTGAATGTACACTTGTATTTGTTTGGTTTTGCAAGGATGGCAAGTGTCAGGCACTCTGTTAAAATAAATTCATTTTAAGTACTTTGGTAAGATACAAGCTGGTTTCCTGTTTTGTGTGCATTCCAGGAATTTATGATATTGTGTTTAGGGGTCAGTGGTTGTGAAAATGACAGAAGCAAATAAGCGAATAATAGTTTGGACATTGCAATGAGTAATATGGGTAAATTAAAATTTGGAAAGCACACATATTTGTAAGTGAACTTGATTATAGGAGATGTGAGAAATTAGAGTATGCTTTTCTTGCAGATTATGCAGGGTGAATGGCAGGGTCATATGCATTTGTAAAAGAGTTGCAAATGTATTGTACACACAATATTCATACCTGTAGTTTGTATTGATGTATGTAGATGTGGATGAATCTGGAAGCAGAAATCTTGAAGTGTTTTACAGCAGTTTTAGCTGTAGTTGCTTTGCAATCACAGGACACTTGTACTCAGAGTGATGAACAGTTCACCTAATGTGCTGAATTGTGATGACAAAGTTAGATGTAGAGTTCTTGGATGTGATTGGTGGATGTTTGTGTCACTGCTTATGTGTAGTCAATGAGAGAGTGATGCAGACAGTGATGTGGAAAGGGAAAAAGGGCTGCCCCTGTGTTGCGCGGTCCGTGGACACTGTGGTTGTTTGCGGACAGGACGTGCCACATCCAGGGTTCTCAGCATGTCTAGCATGGAAAGGGGACCGTGGGGATTAGCCAATCAGGTGTTGAAGTTGTTCTTTGCAGGAAGAGAGGCTGTGTGTGTAGTGAAGATGGCAGATGTGAAGAAAGTGAGGGTGTTGGTAGGTGGAGATCTGTTTGTAAATGTTTTAGAGAGGTATGTTATGTTTAAACATATGGCTGCCAGTTTTGGTTTTGAACGAGTGGAGGCTTTGTGGTCAACTGTGTCTGGTTCCAATATACAGGCAGTGGTTGGAGCTTGTAAGAGCTTCTCTATGTGGAACAGTCCCGTTGTAGTGGTACTGCATTGGGGTGCTGTCCATTTGGGATACATCAGTGCTCCTAGTTTGTTGAGTGCTCTTGTAAACTTGGTTCAGGCAGTGATGGCGATTCTTCCAAATGCCAAGGTGATTATTTCTGAAATGTTGCCTAGGGTAGTATGGGACAATTGTAATGTTTTCTGTCCCCAGCAAAATGGTGCAAGGTGTTTTGTTAACAAAGTATTGTCTGTTTTCTTGTTTAGAGCTGAGATATTGTCTTGTAATAATTACAATATTGATTTTGTTAATGGTGATTATTTCAAAGCAGATGGCATTTCTTTATCCATATTGAGACATGCTATGTAATTTGAAAATATAAGGAATGCTTTACAGAAGATAATGTGAAGACATCAGGAGCACAATAAGTGAGAAAAAAATAACAAAATGAAAGGTGTTTTTTAGAAGCACTTTAAAAAAAGCCTCTTTTCAGAGCCACCATCAAAGGGGAAATGGAGTACACTGCTTACATTTTCATTCCCCACTCTCACAGATTTCACAATTTGTCCACTGACACCATGGCTGGTTACATACAGGAATTTTGATGCTGGCAGGCATGCAAATGAGACTGTGCAGGCCAAGGGATTGGTCAATAAGATTTACTGGGTGTGATGTGTAAGGAGAGACTTTGGCAGAAAGTCTGTTTCCTGAGAGGGGAGCAGATAGCTATGGCTGTGTCTTGGATTCTGGGTGCCTCATGGATAAATTGGTTGGAAGTGCATGCAGAGCGCTGTGGAGTGGCTGCACTTCTTGTGCATGTGCACTGGCATGGAGTGCGCAGAATGAAGTGGCTGGATTTGGTTCCTCTTTGTGCCACTTTGATGGCACACTGTCATCCAGACATTATTATTATTCATTGTGGAGGGAACCATTTAGGACATGTCTCTGAAATTTCCTTGCAGTTTGTGATGAAAGAAGAACTTGGAAAGTCATGGACATGTTTCCAAACTCCCGAGTTATTTTTTCTCATATTGCGCAGAGACAAATGTGGCTGCATTCTTCTTCATTTGGTACACAAATGGAGAAAGCAAGGCTTTTTGTGCTTTTTTGAGAGTTGTTGGCATGTCCTCTTTTCACAATGAAAATATTATATTTCGTTGCACAACCATTTTTCACAGTGATGGTTTCCATTTTACTGATGCTGGGAATCAGATTTTTCTGTGAAATATACAAAATGCATTGCAACCCTTTTTGGAAGTATTGCAATACTTTTTCCAGTAAGTGTTGACCAGTTGAAGTTTTCGAAACACAAAAAACCCCACAAAAAGGCTCTTTTCCGAGCCACCAGTTCCTCCCGGAGAAGATTCCAATGGTCTTGCAATACACCACAAATGTTAATGTCCACAGACTTCTAAAAATGCACAGGGCCCTGCAGGAATTTCATTGCCACTTCTATTTTTAAACTGTGACAGGTGGCTCTGAAAAACGCCTTTTTTGTTTTTTGTTGTGTTGTATTTGTTGTGTGCTTTTTAACAAGACACACAAGGAAAGGAAGGGAAGGAAGGGTAAGGAAGGGGCACCAACCACAGGGATAAAAAAGGGCATGTGGAGTGAAGAAGATGTTGGGTGGGCCTCACTTAGGTAGGTGGCAGACTTTCTCATGCTCTCAGTCAACCTACTACTTTGATCGAAGGTAGCTACCCACCAAATTGATGCCCTGTGGAATGACCTTAGGTGTCGCCACATGAAGTGGTCCTGTAGTTGTCCAGACCTGGTTTTCCACGACCGTGCACAATGTTGCAGTCAGTGCAGAGCACCTTGTCTGCATGTGCCTTGGGTACCCTTCCAATTGTGGTAAACAGCCTCCACACCCAAGACTCACACTGGATGGCAGTAGTAAGGACTTCCACTACCTCATCCTCGTCATCCTCTTGGTCCCTCTGTACATCTCCATGCCTTGTTCCCCCCTCCAGACCCTTGGGAAGGTGGTGGTAGAGAGGGTGTGGGTGCTGCTGAGGTAGAGGCAATAGCAGCAGGAGCAGCCTGGGATGCCATCAAGAAGGTTATCACAAAACAGGACCCAGGAACAGCAGGAACAGAGCAGCAACCTGCACCAATCATCCTATTAATGATAATGATAATGATATTTTATTTATATCGCACAAAGTGTTGAGCTATTAGCAATAGCTGTGAAGACAGCAATGACAGCCAATGCCAGTAAATGCCAAAGAGAAGCAGTGCTCTGTCTTGGAGTGTGGCCTTTTATAGGGGTGCTGGGAAGCGCTTTGCAGACAGCCGTGCTGTCTGCGGACATATCGAACACCAAAAAGGGCTCACAAAGTTATAAAAAAGTATCCAGATCGGTAGGGACATAGTCTGGGACCTCTACAAGGGTGAAGTTTCATTGAAAAACATCTTTGATTGCTCAAAAAAGTGTCCGGGGGCCCAGACCTGTCTGCGGTCACGGGCGTACACTCAGCGTGGGTGCAGTCACATGATGATGTCGCTGACACTTTCGTGAATGGGACAGCTGTCCATAGGACACAAATTGCACGAGATAGGTTCTATGCATGCATACGGGTGTTCTACGGACAGGGTATGGGACCCCGAATAATTAAAAGTGCGACACACGTGTGGCGGACAGTTACGGACAGGCCCAATGTTCGTAGGACCCCGAGGGTGGGATGCGCATGCGCACAAGGGTCCACCGGACAGGGTTAGGGTCTCCAAACAAATTAAATGTGCGACACAACTTTGCGGACATGCGGACAGGTTATGTGTTCTACGGACACCTCCATTTCGATTGCGGACAGTACAAACATGCAAAGTGTCCTTAGGACACCCCCAATTTGGTTAATCACGGACATTCCGGACAGTCGCTCTGTCAACAGATTCCCAAAAAGCATTTTTTTAAAGAAACGCAGACACATATAGGAACAGTATACATATCACTTTATATCTATACAAAAATATAGAAATTATGAAAGAGATGGGGAAGCAGAAATTGAGACATATACAGGGGAATTAGGGTTTCTACGTTTAGGATGGTAGTGGAGGAAGGGATTGAGGTCTCATCATAACATTTTTAGTGATAGGGAATTTTTGGGGATGGTTGACTGGGACATGGAGAAGGGGTACATGTGCACATGGGACAGAGATATATATATTTTTTCCATTATATGGTTTTCTACAAAGTTCTTCATAAGAATTAAATTGGTCAATAATTGATCAATTTCTTCGTCTAAGTGCACTAGAGGATTTCCACAGTGTCTGTTTGTTGTTCCATTACTACATGATATACTGTTTTTGGAGTATTATTCTTATTTTCTGTATGTACTGTTAAAGAAAGAAAAATGTGTTAGGTACATGTGAAATTATGTGTATTACTTGGCTTACTTTGAAAACTGCAGTGTCTACCCGTAGTATCATTGTCTTCACTCATTTCATCCCGGGGAACATTTTCTTCGAGCCACTCCAGAGTGCTAGCCATTTCTGTGTTAAAAAAAGATACATTATTTTTTAGTGTATCCTACTAAAGAAAGTTTATAACTATAGGAATGAATGTAGTGCACTTACCAGTTTGTTTTTCACTTTTGCTGTTACTACTGTGTAGGTTTACTGTTGATAGTTGATTTGCCGTTTCTGTATAATGCATCAGTGAAGTAATTATGCTGGAGCCATATGTTCGTTTTTTTTGGTGTGTTCTCTTAGTTTCATAGCCTATGTAATTGCACTGCTGGTATCTTACATATACAGCTTGTACTTATTATTTTTTAATGTAATTCATTTATATGCTGCTCTTTAAACATGTTCAGTGAGTATGTTTTATGATATAACAATGCAAGATACCATCTGAGCTTTTGGACAGTGTTGATTTTGCCCAGGTCCGCAGACATTTGCCTAGTCCGCGGACATTGCAGCAATTAGCATGGGCCAGGGGGTTCAGTATGTTGTATGGTATATCTATATAAACTAAGGGTATCCTGGTAAAAATCTATGAAATTCATGATATCTTTATCTATATTCAGTGAAAACAATTTGTTTAAGGGACGTTATGGTTACCAGAAAAACTGTAAAACCCCTGAAATTCGCCAGTTATGGTGACGTAAGCAACCATAACTCACGCCACCACCATGCACTGCTAAGACTAACACCCATGACATCAAAGATGACATCACAAATGTCATTCATGATATCACTGATAGCATAAATGTTAGCACAGTGCCAGCTCACCCCAGATGATGTATCAAAATGCTAATAGACATAGAACAGCAGTTATAGTCCTTTCAAATGCATACAAATTGTCTATATGACGGCTTCATTAACCAGTTGGTTTGATAACTGGTGCCACTAGAGGGCCAGAAAGTTTGGTATAACATAGTCCTCTAGTGTTAAAGCTGTATTATTAAATGGCATATGGATATACATAATAATATAAGAGCCACTGCTCTTCAGTATACCGGACAGCATGACGCTTAACAATACAAATTGCGCATTAACAGTTGAATAAGCTGTTCCACGCACCTACAATGCTAATACATTTTAGATATTATTTTATTTGAGCCATATAGGTTTATTATACTCGAAAAGATTTCAATAGCATAAGTAAGATAAAATGGCAAGTGCCCATATAACACGAATTAATACAGATTAGTTCTCTGCAATTCTAACAAATCAATGTATATTAGGATAATCAAAGACTAAAGACACTCATCAAGTACTAGTGTGTGTTCTATTTAAGTAACCATATTACTACAAATGTGTGCTTATGCAACTAACTATAGTCCAATAGAATGCATCTTGATGACATGTGAAAAATAAAATGGCAAGTGCCCATTTAACCAAAATGTGTGCAAATATATGCTGTGCTGGTCCTATACTACAGTGCATCTCAAAAATAATGTTACAAATTATACACTCATAAAGTGCTTTTAGAAAAGGTGTGCAAACATATAAACTCATAAAGTGCTATTACAAATGTGTACAAATGTATGCTGTGCTAATCCAATGTTACAGTGCATCTCTGAAGAAATGTCAACAGCTATACACTCATAAAGTGCTAATGGGAATACTATGCAAATATACATAACAGTGAAAATGAATTCTGTGCAAATATGCTACATTTTGTTCCATCTAACAGAGACAGATGCTGAGCATACAATCTATACTGTGCAAACCTGCAATGGCAAAATATTTCAACAAATAGGTAGTGCATATTATGAACTCAGTCACCCTATTCAGCAATTAATGGTCAAGAGGGAGGGAGAAGAGAAAGGGAAGGAAAAGATTGGTGGGAAACCTACGTCATTCAAGAGGAAGCGTAATGCAGATATGCATAGTTATTAAGCACAAAACCTAATAAAACAGCTGACAACATAAAACCATATTCTACTCTGAGTGAAGTGAATTGGGAATCGCATTACTATTTGGTGTCTCTAGACCTGGTTTCCCTGTACACCTCCATTAAACACCAACATGGACTTAATGATTGTCGTTTCTATTCCTCTTGATCCTCTTCTACATCATCATTCCTGTTCCCCTCTCCAGCCCCTCCAGATGATGATGGTGGTGGTAGTGAGGAGAGGAAGTGGCCATAGCACATGCCATGATGCTGTGCACTGTCCACAAAGAAAGTTCCTCAAGGCTGGTGCTGGAAGATGCTTTCCCCTGGAAAGCCAGATTGAGAATGAGGGAAAGTACTAGGTGGGTCCCTTTAGTCGAGCTGTCTGCGGACAGTTGCTCTGTCCGTAGACTATCGCATCAGAAAAAGGCCTTGAAAAGTTGTAAAAAGTTGCCAGATCAACGTAGAATGGCTCTGGGAGCTGTGCAAGGGTAAAGTTTCTGTTTGAGACACCCTAGAATTGCTGGAAAAGCATTTGTAAACTGTCCACGGACCCCACAGACAACACCGGCATGCTGCACGGTTGATGACATCCGTGACACTCGATGTACGTTCGCGGACACCCTAGGGCGCATGTGCTGGATGTCCATAGGACATGTGCAGTGTACATGGACTAATTAAAAGTGCATCATGCGAAGCCCGACATGTCCAGACATCGCGCCTGTCTGCTGACTCATAATGGGAGTTTTCAAAAATAGGAAAGATTACACAACAGTAAACAAAACATTTATAGTACAACAAATATATTTATTAAGAAAGGAATTGGGTATCGGATGTGAAACATAAATGGAAGAATCACAAACTTGTGTACAATAATTATGAGGGGAGTGAGGGAGTGAGGTTTCATCAAAGCGTCTTTCATTAAAATGTTCAGAAATTGCTGGGGATGATTGCTGGAGACAAGGGGAACAGGTGCAATAAGGACAGTGGTAGGGAACATTTTTAATTACATGAGCTTTCACATACTGTACAAGTTCTTTGAAATCAATACTAAGTTCATCTAATTTGTTGGACAAGTTCAATATTTGATTATTTACAGTTGGGGATAAGACTACTGTTTGTGATTCTGGGTATTGGGTAAATTCAACTGGGGCGTGGTTTCTTCATGAAAACTATATACTGTAAGAAAAACAGAAATTATTATTTTAGTAATGTGTGAACAAATTACATTATTTGTTTACATTAAAATATGTATTGTACACCATTAGAGATGTTGCTGTCACTCATTTCTTCTTTTGGGAAGTTCTCCTCTCACCATTCAACTCCATTTCTGTGAGAAAAAAAGGGCTTCTGTCTTATAACACATGTTTATATAATGAAAGCTAATAATAGAGAAATACATACAATACACTTACTATTCAGTGAGAATGTGTTGTTCAATAAACAGATGTTGTTTGTCAATCTGTATGCAGAGTTGTAGTGAGGAGATTATATGAACCGCACAGTTATGGTTTGTAATTGGTGCATTCAGGAGGATAGCTCAGGGGGAACATGCTCGCCTTGGAAGCAAGACAACACGGGGCACCACAGGTACAATACCCGGGTCCGCGCTTAGAGACCTCTGGGTATTAAGCGCGTTATAAATAACCTATCATATCATTCCATTGTAATGTGAGTTAAATAAAAAAACATTTTTTTTTAATGTAAGTGTTTGTGCAAAAAGTATATTTGCATGTTGTAAACATTAGTTGTGATTTTAGGTACACCCTTGGTTGGTGGGTACATCTTTGTTGGTTCTCTCCTATGATTCTGAGCCTTGTAAAGGCTGCATAACATCTTCAAACTACTGCGCTGTCCCTGGACTCCATTTTTGACATGTTGGGGGAAGGGTGGCGTGTATAATATAGCAAAATTGTAGCAGATTAAAGGGGCACTAGTATAAACCTATGAAATTCCCTGAAAAAAAAGTGTAAAAGGGACATTATGGTTACGTTGCACTAAGAAAAACCCATAAAATTCAGTGAAAAAACTTTGTTAAAGGTATGTTATGGTAACAAGTAAAACTGAAAAAACCTTGAAATTCACCAGTTATGTATGGTATGCTAAACAACCATAACTTGCGCCACCTTCATGCACTGCTAAGACTAACACCTAGGACATCAAAGATGACATCGCAACTGAAGCACTTCACTTCAATACCTGCATGTATTGGAAGAACGCAGCTTTATGGGGCAGAAAAATACTTCAGAAATGTCACTAAGTAGTACTCTCTTAAATAAACCAAGAGTATGTTTCCGTATTATTTACAAACATGCATGTGAGCATAATTGAAAGTACCAATCATTTTCTGTTTTAAAATCACTTTTTCAAAACACCTCATGTTATTATGTGCAATAATGCATTACATGTGTATTTACAAAATTATGAAAACTATATTACCATAACACGTTGTTTCCCTCAAAATACTAAGGTGTATTTTTTTACAAATATACAAAAGAAAAACATTTTTATAAAATAATTATAAAATTTAGAAATAAAATTACACATACGTGTACATTATGTTAAAGGTATACTGTTTATATGAACAGATATCTTAGACTGTTTTCTATAATAGATATGATAATTACACTAGCATGGCTGGAATGATACTTTTTAAAAGATGATTTTAGTAAAAAAGATGAAACTGCAAATGGTAACATGTTCTGTATTTTAGAATTAAATAATTATTCTTCCCATTTACAAATAATCAATAAATGTCTAATGCATTACATTTATTCCATAATTCACAATTTAGAACAAGAGAATCAATAGAACAACTCACAGAATAATCATGAAAATACAGTATTCTCGACAATATGAAGACATTTTACAAAGCTTGATAACTCTGTGAATCAATTATGTGAATAATGAAGGCAAATTAATGTACATATAATGCAATTATGTATAGATATGAAGAAACTTATGTATGTGTTCATTACTCCCAATAGACCCCTGCATCAAGCACAGAGGACATTCGAGATAAAAGAACCATGAAGTTTGTATCCCTCATGCCCCTGACCAGAAACCGATATTGGAAGATGACATTACATCCCTATTGGCATATAACATGAAACCTCACTCTAAAGTCATTATCATGGGGGACTTCAACTTGGGCCTGAATGACCAAGCGGATATCCATGCCAGCCATCTGGCCAATTCCATGAAAGCCCAAGGCTTCATACAAAGAACCTGCGCACCTATACATAACAAAGGACGGATCTAAGATTGGATAGCAGATACCAACTGCACTACAAACATCCTCTCTAACACCCCTACGCCTTGGTCTGGCCACAATACTATAGTCTTCACCACTACCATGGTCACCAAAAGGGCCTGACATCCTATCGTAGCTCCTATGGCTCCATCTAAAAGTATGAAGAATATCAACAGAGATAACATGCTCCCCCTCTTAGCTCCATTACTAGGCCCAACACCAACTGACAAAGACCCCTCAACCTTGGTCAGTTATTAAAATAAAGTCATGTGCGCAGCAATTGACAAAGTAGCACCTTTGAAAAATAAAAAAGCCAAGCCTACTGCTCATGTTAACTCTTGGTATACACAGAACTCCATACTCTGCGTACATTCAAAAGAACTGCTGACAGCTGGCTAAAATCACCAACATTGATAAATAAAAAACTATTGCAGACTCTAGCAAACAATTACAAAAATAAATTATTAAAGCAAAGAGCAAAGTCTACAATCAAAGTATTTTGAATGCCCAGTCTAACACCAGGGAATTATTTACAATACTCCAGGAACTAGAATCTCCAGCACCCACCCCAGACCATACCATCAAAAACGAACAATGGTGTGCTTATATCCAAAACGCCCTAGCGGACGAAGTCTCTTCACTAAAACAAAAAACAGCGCTAAGAAAATCCAAACTTAATCGCCCTCCCGCTCCTCCTACAACAGTCCTTTAACGGAACCCTGCAAGGCTATTCCATTTGCCTTTACACTGCTGTCTGTTTCAGACATCATCAATATCATCAAAGCCCCAAAATCGTCTAGATGTAAGGGTGACATTTGTCCCGCAACCCTGGTTAAAGAATGTGCAACTGAACTGGCACCACTCATCAACAACCTTAGTAATAGCTCTTTTGCCACCAACACCATCCCGGAACACTTAAAAACAGCATGGGCCCTACCGTTGTTCAAAAAACCCACATTAGACCCTAACATTCCTACCAATTTCCACCCTATCACCACAGTAGCATTACTATTAAAAATCTTGGACAGTGCAGCCTACCTGCAGATCCAAAATGTTTTGGAATGTTACAACCTCCTGGGTCTAAGACAATCAGGTTTTAGACCAGGCCATAGAACAGAAACAGCCCTATGGAACTTGAAAACACAAATGGACCAATATAAAGACAAAGGGGATCTTTTCATCCTTTTATTACTTGACCTTTCAGCAGCTTTCGACTTGGTAAACCATGATATCCTGTGCCAACACTTGGAAACTGCTGTTCACTTCTCCCCTAACGCCATTAAATGGATCAAATCCTTTCTCTCTAATCGGACCATGAGGGTCTTTTCAGATACCTCTGCTGCCTCCCCTGTCTCTGTGACCTGTGGCATCCCACAAGGATCTTGTTTGTCTCCAACACTATATAATGCATTCACTAAGCTACTATCCGATAAACTCGACAAAATGAGTATCACGTATAGAAATTAAGCGCATGATACACAAATACTCATTCCCATCACCGGATGTTATGACACAGGCTCAAGAAAGTTAAACAAAATGTACCTCGCAATCTAGGCCTGGATGGCGCTTAATGAACTATGTCTGAACGACAACAAAACTGAGCTGATCCTAATCGTAACCAAACTAAACTAAACAATTTACCACAAGAGTATAAATCCTTCAATATCGATGGTAATACCATTATGGTTGCCAATGAAATAAAAACCCATAGAGTCTACATTGACTCCGCCCTCACCTTAAATAGACAGGTCAATTCAATAATCTGCTCTGCCGCCTACACAACTAAACTAATAAGAGCCAGTAGACCTTTCCTCTCTCTGGACAACTCGATCACCTTGGCAAGAGCCTTGATACTCTCCCGGATTGACTACTGCAACACTCTATTTGCTGGAACTAGTAGCGGAAACATTAAAAAATGACAAATCGTTCAAAATAACGCCATCAGAGAAGCTTTAAATATCACCATCAATGGACACATTTCTGCCACCAGGAGGAACATCCACTGGCTCCCAGTCCACGATAGGATCACATTTCAAATATTGACACTCACTCACAAATGTATCTCAAACAAGGCACCTGACTACCTTAACAACTTGATTAGAAAAACCCAGACAAATAGACCTACTCGCTCCCACTACACTAACCTGCTCATCACTCCTAGATTTAAAAGACAGAAAGATTTGTGATTGCTCTTGCCATGTAAGTTTGAAAATACTTGTAACCGTCTGCTTAAGCCTTAGCACCGAGATGCTTTTGGGCTTTGCACGCTTTACAAATGTACACATAAATAAATAAATAAATAAATAAATAAATAACAATATTGCATCCCCAATCTTCTATCTGTGCAACCCGCAATAATAGTCCTTTCTTATTTAGGTTATAAATAATAATAAAATAAATAAATACAAATATTTATATATAAATAATATATATAAATATTTTTTTTCTCTTAACATTTTAATATTTGTGTAAATATATATATTTATCTCAATGCACATTCCTACATTTATGGGTAAAACTACTACCATTTCAGTCTGTTCTCTCCACTTTCATTAACTGTCCTGCCATTTTTCAACCTCTAAAGTCTGTGGACATGAAAAAAGACCATAGACAGCAAATCCAGGGGCACCCACCTATTTCTTCTATTCATTCTCAATCAAACTGTGGACAGCAGCAACTTTTCAAATTTTGAACAGATGGCAGCTGTCATGGCTATTTCTCCCCTTTAGGGGCCACCACCTGGAGCACATGAAGAAGGGAATGACTGGGGCAAAGGAGCTGCAGGAGGAACAGAGGGAAGATGATGATGTAGTAGAAGGCCCTGACCATGTGGGTGTATGACAATCTTGTGTGTGGTGTTCTTCATGACAGTTGGAGGTGTGCCAAAAGCTCAAGATGCCTGCATGCACTGCACTGAGTGTGGAGTCACACTCAGTTACAGACAAAAAAGAGCAGGCCTATTTTGGCCCAACCTCCATGAATCACCTCACCCATATATTCCATATGGCCACCTTAATAATGGCTATTCTATTCATGAGACATTGGAGCTCCTCTACATTGCTATCACCTTCCTCCGCTGCCCACATTCAAAACATTGCAATTGTGCAGAGAGTTCCTGTTGACCCATACCTCCAATGGACATCTGCTCATTGTATATACAGTGATGCACTCATTTTCCAGGGGGAGCAAATCCATAGTGCCTTCTATGAATTAACATCATAAGTACCCCTGTTCTTCCCTCTCTATGTCCTTCCCTTCCTTTTCTGGTGGCTTGTGACCTCCCAAGAAAAAACGAATGTGAAGAAAAAGAAAAAAGTTCCAATAAGATCCAACTTTTCTTGTCAAAACGAAGAATGATGTAATTAATGTGCACCCTTATGTACTCCTCTGGAGAGTCCATAGATATGGGAACATGTCTGCAGACTTAGGCCCTTATTCACAGAGAGTTTTACGATGGGGTTTTGCTTCTGTGAATCAGGCCTTAAATGTTCACAAAACAGAGAATGGAAGCTATATCAGCACAAGTCCTTTTAGTCCTTTTTTATGTCTCTAATAATGGCTGTTTAAAGAGCTTTTTGGATATCGTAAGGCTGTATTACCAATATCTACAAGTGCATGGTCCAAGGTTAGACTTACCTTATATTGGGTATTGTAAATATGATTTTCTCACACAAATGAATGCACCACATTATGCATTTGAACAGAAAATGCTATTTTCCACCGTTTGAAATATGTACTCCATCTTTTTGAAACATATTCATGTCGAATGTTGGTGTTTTCAAAATATGTCTGACCAAAATCTCAGAGAAATGCACGCACAGTGGGACTCATCAGGAGTCTGGTGGTATCCCTGCGGTGATACTGCCGGGATACCACCAGTGCAAATAGCGTACCGCTACTTGGTCATAACGGTAAGTTTCCTTTCCCATTGGGTCCATTGGACCAAGTGGGGTTGGGGGACACTATTACCTCCAGTGGTAATTGCGCTTGTGGTAATAGCACCAAAAACATCCCAAAGCAGCCAGTAAAGGGACATTTATACCTCTAGCCAAAAGCTGGAGGTAAAATTCCCACTTACCACCCAACTCATAATTGGGACAACCCTTAAATTCAGCGGTAATAGCATTTCCTCCACATTTAAGGGCTAAGGCCCAATTCATGATAAGACCCAGTAAATTCACATTACACCTGTTCTATTCAATTAGTGGAAATAATAGTGTTGACCTTTTCCGCACTTGTTTCTGTGTAATCAGAGAACAAATAAATGTGGCTTGTGGAAAAAAGAGTCATCAAAGCTCCAAATGTATCTTTCATGGCAAGTTGCAAAGATATTTAAGTAACAGAACTTAAGCTATTACCTCCACAATGAACAATCATAATGGCCCTCATTACGATACTGGCGCTAAACCATGGCGCTATTAGCACCATGGTTGGTGCCGGTATGGTAACGAGTCTGCCAATGTTCAATGGGGAATTACCACCCCATTCCAAGGTTGGCGGGGCGGTAATTCCCCATTGAACATTGACCCTTCCCCATTTTTGCCCCATAGGGCTCAATGGGACTGGGGAAGGCGCTAAGTACGGTACTGCAAATTGCGCTACCGTACTTACCACCAAGGTCCCTTTGCGGGTCCCTACTTTAACGGCTGGTCTAGACCAGCCATTCAGGTCGGGTCCCGCAAAGGGTCCTCGTAGTAAGGCGCTAAGTGTTTAACGGCGCCGCAGCCTTTTACGGCGCCGTTAAACACTTAGCGCCAGGGTCCTAATGAGGGCCAATGTGTGGATGTTTGCAATTAACCATGTCTTACACAAAAGTAACACTTGATTCCACCTCATACTAGACACTCATACCATAGCACCTACAATTGTTCTAAACCAGGATTATGTAAGATACCTAGCTTTGCATTCATTTAAAAGAATAAACCTAGGAATCTCCAATATCCATTGTACAGTCTTCTTCCAAATGTAACGGATCTAACTACTTATATGTTACATTAATCCCACCTCCCTCTTCCTCATGCCAGAACCCTAATCAAATTTGTTACATGATCATTAACTCCCACTTCATCATCATAATACACCAAGACGTAAACTCTATTTTCCATATTCCAGTATCCAATTAGTAAACCATTACACAACCCCCACTTCACTCTACCTTGTCACAACACCCCATTAGAATTATGTGGCATTATCCCTTCCTCCATCTTCCTCACTCTGTGACTCCAATAGTAATCCATGTCATCACCATGTTATTATCTTCATCTCCCTCTTCCTCATTCCAGTAGCCGAATAGTAGGATCCAGTAGCCGAAAACTAGTGTATGTGATTACAACCACCTCTCTCTTGCTCAATAGATTACCCTAATAGTAGTATTTTGTATTCCAACAACCTCCATCTTTCACTATCGCATTAGTAATTTGTTATATTACCCCAACTTTCTCTTCCTCATCCCAGTTCTTCATTAGTAATCACCCCTCCTGCAACCCACTGCCCCATTAGTAATAGATTCCATTACCCCTGGCTCTTCCTTATCCAGGTACCTCACTAGTAGTCTGTGCCACTACCCAACTACTAATATGTTACATTAACCGAATCTCCATCTTCCTCATTCCAGTACCGTATTAGTGATCTGTTACATTTCATTACCTCCTTCTTTCTCATCACAGTACTCCAAGATTCAAATTCTCTTCTTTATCCAAGTACCTCATTAGTAGTTCTATTTTGTAATTCTAGATAACTAAAACCCCCACTAAAAATGAGTCTGAAACATGCTAACAAAGAAACCAATATCAAAAATGACATTCCTAAATGAAAACGCCTTCATTAAAAATGTATTTAAGAAAAACTGTATCTTACCAGACAGTAATCTACAGTAACAACATTAAAACACAAATACACTTTAGTTATACTTATTGTAAATATTATTTCTTTTCTCCAACAAATAATGCCAACTAAAACTCAACTCAAACCACAAACCAAAAAAACAAGAAAACATGGGACAGGTGAAAACAAGGGAAAGTTATACACCCACCTTCCACCAGAAAATGTGTTTTACTCCACCTCCGTCAAAAAAGAAAGGTAAACATTTACCTCCTAAAACAAATTAATCAAAAGAAGAGCCCCCAACAAACAGAAATTATATTGGAACCAAATCTTCCCAAAGTAGTATTAGAAAAAAACACACTTACAAAGTAGTAGCCAACAATTCTTAACCAGTTTCCTTCTTTCCAACACATACAAAAAGTAGCAACGTTTCAAATTACTGCAGCAGCATTTCCAGAAAAAGTGTGTGCCTGTTGCCATAGAACATTTTACAAGCAAATGAAAAAAAAACAGTAGTCTTGTGCCACATAATTGAAAACAAAGAGGAATGGTTCTAACCGGGCTTGCGTCTAACAGCAGTAAATAAATACAACCATACGGACTCCTTATTATTTTGCACATATTGTAATAATGACCCTGATGACAACCAAATGCAATCATGGGCTATCAGTAATAACTTATAAATATCCCTGCTCCCAAAAATTCTCCAGCATCTCAATCTATATAAGAGTATTATAATTCACACAGTACAGCCATTCCAAGCTAAAATGCAATTACAACCCAAGACTGTCAGATTGTCCGCATCAGAATTATTTAAAGGCATTTGTGTCAAGGTAGTATATTTACCATTAGATCTCAAAGAAAACACAGAAACTCTAATAAGATGACCAGCACATCAATCTTTAATTGTAATGGTGAATGGTGTACAAACAAAAGATAACCAGATTTGTCAACAACTAGTTGGCTTAAACAAAATAAAAGAAACCGTAAAGTATCTGAAAGAGCACACTGCATACTACAAAGTTAGAAATATATAGAATATAACATAATATAAAAGAAATTACCAACATTTAAAGGGTCCACCACAAACTGATCAATTTGGATGTTGATCCTAACAATACAGACAGCATTCTTGACCACTACACAATCCACCTAGTACATTCAAGGAATGCCATGGGAGATGCATTACAAACTTAACAAATTCATCAAGTCAAAGGATCTCCATTGAGTATATGAAATGAGTTTAAAAGCATGCTGCTTTCTAATACTCTACCGTATCAGAAAAGGAGGATGACATGATGAAATACTAATCAAAATCAATGCATCAAATTATCTTGTCTCAGAGCGTATTCTGAATATCCAAGATACAGTAAAAACATTGAAAACATTGAATACATTTTCCATCTTTTATTTAAAAGTGCACTAGCAACCCTATGCTAATGAACAACTTCAAAATATGAAATACAAAGATAACGGTTTTGAGTCAAATATTACAAATATCTTTGCAAGTATGTGTGGCACCAAATAATACTGGTTCAAACATCACATTGACATTGCTGGATGCTCAGGGACCTTGCTTCCCCCACATTTATTGTTACACTCAGTTGTGCAGAATATGCATGGGATGATTTACACGACTACAAATCTGGAAGAGCACCACATATTCACATGCTTTTGTGGAAATAAATTACTCCCAAATGTGACCACGATAATGTTGAGGCTATGTTACGATTTATTGGAAATGACCTCTAACATCCCTAAAGAATACATAAAGCGCTACCAACTCAAATCTTACGTTCACAATGACATAAGTGTGGCAAATATTGCTGATGTTGATATAGAAAGAAAGGGAAATCCTTCACCAAATGTAATCTTAGATTTCCTAGACCAGTTTATACCAAACGCCAGTAAATAGTTTCACGTCTGCTGGTAGACACGGCATGAAAGGCAAGTCTCCAAAAAACCCATATAACATTGAAAGAGATTATACCTCCAAGTACATAAATGATAATAATACTATGTTTACCTACCTTCGGGCCACATGTAACTGGTTCTCTACAGCGCCCTGATGCATTATGGCTTCTGTGCACTATAAAAAAAAAATCAATAAATGATTGCATTCAGGTGGCATGCTACTATAGGCATTCAATACCTTGTAGACAATTGAACTTCAGGTGTTCGATATGTTACATCCTATTGCATCAAAGCTGAGAAAACTGAACTAAAAGTGCTCTGGAATGACATTTAATCTGAACAGATACTTTGACAAACAATTGTACAGCTTTGGTATCAGAATGCTCTTATACAGAAAATATGGTCATATAAAGCTGAAAATCGTTTAAAAATCTGAAAATATTATCTGGTTAACCCTTGGAACATCTTCTTCGTGATAGAATGGTACTAAAATTATACCAATAAATTGAATACCAGGCCATAGAAGGTCCCAACAGGTAAGCCATCTTAAAAAAAATATCTCTTGACATATACTATCCAAACAAATGTCCTTCATTAAAAAGCATGTATTTGTATGAAGTACCTCAAAACTACAAATACAAAATAATGTCATACCAAATGGAGCAGCTGGAAACATTTCAGTAATATGCTGACATTTAAAATGTTGCCACAATGAATCTTGCCACTTTGAATGTTTTCCCTTTGAATTCTGCCATTCTGAGTTTTGCCTCTTGGAATGTTGCCACTCTGAGTTTTGCCTTTTTTAATTATGGCTTTGTGAGCTTTTGTTGCTGCGTATTTTTCCACTTAAAATAATTGCTATTTTGAATCTTTGCCTCATTGAATTCAGCCATTTTGAATTTTGCCACTTTGGATTTTGCCACAGAATGTTTCCACTGTGAGTTTTTTTCATTGTGAGTTTTTGCCACTTTGAATTTTCCACTGTACGGTTTTGCGACTGGGAAGTTGTGCCATTGTGATTCTTGCCACTTTGAATTTTGCCAATGAGAGTCCTGCCACTTTGAATTTTAACACTGTGAATTTTCACCACTTTGAATTGTGCCACAGTGAGGTTTTGCAACTTTGGATTTTGCCACTTTGCATTGTACCACTTTAAGGGGGTAATTCATAGAATCCAGCGCACAAGTGGCGCACGCGGCTGGCGCACAGTGTGCGTGTGCGACAGTCTGCATCAGCCGCGTGCGCTAAAATCCATTTCTGTGCACAGCGTATTCATGGATTTTAACATCCACAACCAGCCGTGGTGCAGAGTGGCACAGCGACCCTGCAGCAGCGCCAGTTACGCCCCCAACCCCTCCCTGTGAGCCATGCACAGCGCACAAATCCTGTACATGGCCCACAGGCCCCCAACCACGAAAACGCCTGTAAAACTCCCCCGAACACCTCCAAATACATGTACACCCCGGCGCGGGGAGTTTCACATGCGATTGGCCCTGTGCGAGCGGGGTACGTGTATTACTGGGGTTCGCAGGAAGTTTCACACGCGATTGGCCCTGTGCGAGCGGGTTACGTGTATTACTGGGGTTCGTGGGTGTTTCACACACGATTGGACCTGTGCGAGCGGGTTACGTGTATTACTGGGGTTCGCGGGAAGTGTCACACGCGATTGGCCCTGTGCGAGCTGGGTACGTGTATTACTGGGGTTCGCGCTGAGTTTCACACGCGATTGGCCCTGTGCGAGCGGGGTACGTGTATTTCGGGGGTGCGTGTGAAGTGTCACATGCGATTTCGCTGTCAGAGCGGGGTACGTGTATTTTGGGGGTGCTCGTGAAGTTTCACACGTGATTTTGCTGTCAGAGCGGGGTACGTGTATTTCGGGGGTGCACGTGAAGTTTCACACGTGATTTTGCTGTCAGAGCGGTGTACGTGTATCCAGTGGGGTGCGCGGGGAGTCCCACATGTGAATTGGCAGTGTGGGTCCTCCTAGGTGTCCCCTCTAACCCCTCCACAGCCCCTGCAGGCAGCCCACACCACAGGGGACTACCCTGCAGCCCTGGTCATGTCCCGCAGGCAGCCTATCCACCATGGGCATGCCCCCCAGTCAAGCCATATGTCACGTTGCAATATGATCACCAACTCATGTCCCCCTGCACCCCCATCCCCCAGCAGTGAGGGGTACCTTCCAGCAGGCCCCCACTCATGTCCCCCTGCACCCCCATCCCCCAGCAGTGAGGGGCACCTGCCAGCAGGCCCCCACTCATGTCCCCCTGCACCACCAAGCCCCAGCAGTGAGGGGCACCTGCCAGCAGGCCCCCACTCATGTCCCCCTGCACCCCCATCCCCCAGCAGTGAGGGGCACCTGCCAGCAGGCCCCCACTCATGTCCAACTGCACCCCCATCCCCCAGCAGTGAGGGGCACCTGCCAGCAGGCCCCCACTCATGTCCCCCTGTACCCCCACCCCCCAGCAGTGAGGGGTACCTGCCAGCAGGCCCCGCTCATGTCCCCCTGCACCCCCACCCCCCAGCAGTGAGGGGTACCTGCCAGCAGGCCCCCACTCATGTCCCACTCATGTCCCCCTGCACCCCCATCCTCCAGCAGTGAGGGGCAACTGCCAGCAGGCCCCCACTCATGTCCCCATGCACCCCCACCCCCCAGCAGTGAGGGGCACCTGCCAGCAGGCCCCCACTCATGTCCCCCTGAACCCCATCCCCCAGCAGTGAGTGAGGGGCACCTGCCAGCAGGCCCCCACTCATGTCCCCCTGCAACCCCACCCCCCAGCAGTGAGGGGAACCTGCCAGTAGGCCCCCACTCATGTCCCACTCATGTCCCCCCACCCACTCACCCACCCAGCAGTGACATGCCCATCTCATGCCACAAACCAAAAGTCAACTATGTACATCAACCCATGTCCGTCACACACACACACACACACACACACACAGGTTGCCATTGATTGAGTAAACCCACATGTCGACATGCATGAACCCAATGAGCGAATCCCACACATTGAAGTAAAACATCAAAATGTATTAACATGAAAATCATTTTAAAGTAATTAAAGCATAAACTAATGGCAAACATGAAATGAAATGCATGTCCAAATAAAAAAAAAAGTTCCTCAAAAAAACTCAAGTAATCCAAAAGAAAAATGGCCAAAACTCTCTGTCCACCAAACCAAATCCAAATGAAACACAAAAAGGTAAATCCATTGATCCATGGTGAAATGAAATTAAAATGTCCAAATAAATCCAACGTCCAACTATGTACAATCCAATTTTCAAGGGTCCATGAGCCCAACGAAACAAATGAAACCTATCTAATAACCTACCTTACAAAAAACTATATACAAAAGTGTGGGGCATAGTCCAAAAGCCCCAAAATATAAAAAAAGGAAGCCTAACACTATAAAATATTTACAATGGCGGCAGGCAAGTCCAGCAGCTCACTCAGTGATGTTTTCGGCCAGGGCATCATCGAACTCCATGTCTATTTGCTGGAGGCGGGCCTCTGTCCTGGCCCCGAGGTCTCGCAGGGAGGCACTCATGGCCTGTTGCAACTCCCTGCGAGTTGCCTCGAGGCACTTTGCCTGCCTCAACGCCCGACGCATGGAGAACTCCGCCCTGACTATGGAGAGCCGCGCCTCTTCCTCCCACCGCCGCTCCGCACCTATACGCTAGCCCAACCGCAGCCACACGGAAGACACACTCATTCCAGGGTCCTCCTGCCCTCTGGCCGATGCCTGCCCCCCTGATGTCGATGGCCCCGAGCCATCATTGCTCCCACCTAGAGCCTGCTCCTGCTGCTGCTACTGCTGCTGTCCATGTGACCTGACCGATGAAGCCTGCACATCCTCCATCAGCTGGTCTCCAGTTGTGGTGTCCACCCCTGCTAGACCGCTACTCCCGACTGTGGCAGGGATGGGATCTCCAACAAGCTGGTTGTGTTGGTCAGGCCAGGTCCACAGGGGGCCCTGGTGGAATCTGGGCCAGAAGACGGCAGGGACAACGACTGGCGCATAGTCTCCACATAGGAGGAGAGGTCTGCCAGAGTGCGCGTTACATGTTATGTTATGTTATTTTGCATTTATATAGCGCCTTATATACCATTGGTATGGTCTGAAGGCGCTGGTAGGTTGAACGCCCTTGGGAACCGAAGTTCAGGTCAGTAGAGAGAGTAGAGGGAGTCCAAAAGTGCGTGTGCGCACCAGGTATGTGTGCAGCTGGTGCGGAAATCGAGTGGTAGCTGCTTCTTAGCTGTAGGTGTGGTGGTTGAGCGGTCAGGAGTATGTGTTCACTCTGGTCAGTTTTACCCAGAACGAGTGTGGCTGCGTTAGGCCTGAGGAGAACGCCTGGCTGGGGGGTGTGAAACCAGCAATGATTACTTAGAGTGATGTGGAGTAAGCGGGAGAATGTAGATATGAGAACAGTTATACCGAATGGTGTCATAGTATCTCTGTGTTCTAGATGAGTGGTGGTGTAAGGGGGAGAGCAAGCATGGGGTGTGGTATGATGTATGTTTTCAAGTGTTTCCTTCATTCCAAAGCATATTAAGTATCGTCCGTTGCACATGTTCGTCCGTTCCTCATACTCGTCCGCTCCACACATTCGTCCAGTCATTATCATCGTCTAGTTCACACCCTTGTCCAGTCCGCACACTTGTCCGGTCCGCACGCTTTCTTTGCTGCGATTGGTGTGAGAGAGGGTAGGCGGGTCAGAGGGGGGGGGAGGTGGCAGGGGTATGATGGCAAGGCGGGGGGTGGGTGATTGCAGGGTGAGGTGTGGTAGTGGGGGGAGCGGGCATGGGCAGTGCGGGCGGGTCGGCAGTGGGGTTCAGGAGATGAGTGGTCTTGGGTTTCTGATGGGCACTGGTGGAGTTGGTGCGCTCATGATTGGTGTGAGCTTTGGGTTGATTTGGGAGGGTTTTCTGATTGTAGTTCTAGGGTCGGTGACTCACACTTATAGGTACACTTCTGGGCTCAACTAGTCAAGTACTAATTGGTGCTTCTAAGCAATTGGGTATACTTCTAAGTGCAACTTGGTACGGTTCTAAATGCAATTGGGTACACTTTCTTAATGCAGTTGGGTATACTACTGAGTTGAGCAACTTTTCACAGAGGCTATTGGGCGCAACTTCAAATGTAGTTGGGTGTACTTCTAAATGCAGGTGGGAACAGTCCTAAATTCAACTTTCTCAGAGAGGCTATTGGGTGCAATTTCTAAATGCAATTGGGTACACTTCTAAATGTTGGTGGGAACAATTCTAAATTCAACTTTCTCAGAGAGGGTGGAGGGTACAGTTCTAGATGCAGGTAGGAACAGTTCTTAATTCAACTTTCTCAGAGAGGCTAATTGGGCGCAGCTTCTAATTAAGATTGGGTATAATTCTAATGCAGGTGGGAACAATTCTGAATTCAACTTTCACAGAGAGGCTATTGGGTGCAACTTTCAAGTGTAACTGGGTACACTTCTAAATGCAGGTGGGAACAGTTCTAAATTCAATTTTCAGATAAGCTATTGGGTGCAGCTTCTAAATGCAATTGGGTACACTCCTAAAATGCCGTTGGATACACTTCTAATTGCAAGAGGGAGCAATTCTAATGCAACTTTCTCAGAGAGGGTGCGGGGTACAGTTCTAGTTGCGAGTGGGAACAGTTCTTAATTCAACTTTCTCAGAGAGGCTATTGAGTGTAACTTCTAAATAAAATTGGGTATACTTCTAATGCAGGTGGGAACAATTCTAAAATCAACTTTCACAGAGAGGCTATTGGGTGCAAACTTTCAGGTGCAACTGGGTACACTTCTAAATGCAGGTGGGAACAATTCTGATGCAAGTGGGAACCAATCTAAATTCAACTTTCACAAAGAGGCTAATTGGGCGCAGCTTCTAAATGCAATTGGGTACAATTCTAAAGCAGGTGGGGACAATTCTAAATTCAAATTTCTCAGGTAGGCTATTGGGTGCAACTTTCAGGTGCAACTGGGTACACTTCTAAATGCAAGTGGGAACAGTTCTAGATTCAGCTTTCACAGATAGGCTATTGGGTGATGCTTCTAAATGCAATTGGGTACACTTCTAAATGCCGTTGGGTACACTTCTACATGCAAGAGGGAACAAATCTAATTCAACTTTCTCAGAGAGGCTATCCGGCGCAACTTCCAACTGCAGTTGGGTACACTTCTAAATGGAGGTGGGAACAGTTCTAATGCGGGTGGTAACAGATCTAAATTCAACTTTCACAGAGAGGCTATCGGGCGCAGCCTCTAAATGCAACTGAGTACACTTCTAAATGCAGGTGGGAACAATTCTAATGCAGGTGGGGACAATTCTAAATTCAACTTTCACAGAGAGGCTAATTGGGGGCAGCTTCTAAATGCAAACAATTCTAATGTATCTTTCTCAGAGGGCTATCCGGCGTACATCTAAATGCGATTGGGAACAGTTCTAGATTCAATTTTCATAGAGAGGTTGTTAGAGATTCCATCTAAGTGTGGCGTATGCTAGCAATCATTAGTTGACGTTATACTGCGGGCCATTGAAATGTAGGAGTGGGCAGGCTATTGGGAACACTTCTAGATTCTATTTACCAGAGAGGCTACTGGGCGCACTATTAAAATCAATTTTCCAGAGAGGCTATTGGGCACACTTCTAAATGCAACTCTCACAGAGGCTATTGGGCACACTTCTAAATGCAACTTTCACAGAGAGGCTATTGGGTACATTTCTAAATTCACAGAGAGGCTGTAGGGCGCACTTTCTAAATGCAACTTTCACATGCTAACATTCACGATTCCATCCAAGAGTGGAGATGCTAACATTCACAATTTCATCTAGGAGTGGACATGCTAACATTCACAATTCCATCTAAGAGTGGAGATGCTAACATTCACAATTTCATCTAAGAGTGGACATGCTAACATTCACAATTCCATCTAAGAGTGGACATGCTAACATTCACAATTCAATCTAAGAGTGGACATGCTAACATTCACAATTCCATCTAAGAGTGGACATGCTAACATTCACAATTCCAACTAAGAGTGGACATGCTAACATTCACAATTCCATCCAAGAGTGGACATGCAAACATTCACAATTCCATCCAAGAGTGGACATGCTAACATTCACAATTCCATCTAGATGCGACGCAGGCCAATATTCACAATTCCATCCAAGAGTGGACATGCTAACATTCACAATTCCATCCAAGAGTGGACATGCTAACATTCACAATTCCATCTAGATGCGACGCAGGCCAATATTCACAATTCCATCAAAGAGTGGACATGCTAACATTTACAATTTCATCCAAGAGTGGACATGCTAACATTCACAATTCCATCTAAGAGTGGACATGCTAACATTCACAATTCCATCTAAGAGTGGACATGCTAACATTCACAATTCCATCCAAGAGTGGACATGCTAACATTCACAATTCCATCTAGATGCGACGCAGGCCAATATTCACAATTCCATCCAAGAGTGGACATGCTAACATTTACAATTTCATCCAAGAGTGGACATGCTAACATTCACAATTCCATCTAAGAGTGGACATGCTAACATTCACAATTCCATCTAAGAGTGGACATGCTAACATTCACAATTCCAACTAAGAGTGGACATGCTAACATTCACAATTCCATCCAAGAGTGGACATGCTAACATTCACAATTCCATCCAAGAGTGGACATGCTAACATTCACAATTCCATCTAGATGCGACGCAGGCCAATATTCACAATTCCATCCAAGAGTGGACATGCTAACATTCACAATTCCATCCAAGAGTGGACATGCTAACATTCACAATTCCAACTAAGAGTGGACATGCTAACATTCACAATTCCATCCAAGAGTGGACATGCTAACATTCACAATTCCATCCAAGAGTGGACATGCTAACATTCACAATTCCATCCAAGACTGGACATGCTAACATTCACAATTTCATCCAAGAGTGGACATGCTAACATTCACAATTCCATCCAAGAGTGGACATGCTAACATTCACAATTCCATCCAAGAGTGGACATGCTAACATTTACAATTTCATCCAAGAGTGGACATGCCAGCATTCACAATTCCATCCAGATGCGACGCAGGCCAATATTCACAATTCCATCCAAGAGTGGACATGCTAACATTCACAATTCCATCCAAGAGTGGACATGCTAACATTCACAATTCCATCTAAGAGTGGAGATGCTAACATTCACAATTTCATCTAAGAGTGGACATGCTAACATTCACAATTCCATCCAAGAGTGGACATGCTAACATTCACAATTCTATCCAAGAGTGGACATGCTAACATTTACAATTTCATCCAAGAGTGGACATGCCAACATTCACAATTCCATCCAGATGCGACGCAGGCCAATATTCACAATTCCATCCAAGAGTGGACATGCTAACATTCACAATTCCATCCAAGAGTGGACATGCTAACATTCACAATTCCATCTAAGAGTGGAGATGCTAACATTCACAATTTCATCTAAGAGTGGACATGCTAACATTCACAATTCCATCCAAGAGTGGACATGCTAACATTCACAATTCCATCCAAGAGTGGACATGCTAACATTCACAATTCCATCCAAGAGTGGACATGCTAACATTCACAATTCCATCCAAGAGTGGACATTCTAACATTCACAATTCCATCCAAGAGTGGACATAACATTCACAATTCCATCCAAGAGTGGACATGCTAACATTCACAATTCCATCCAAGAGTGGACATGCTAACATTCACAATTCCATCCAAGAGTGGACATGCTAACAGTCACAATTCCATCCAAGAGTGGACATGCTAACATTCACAATTCCATCCAAGAGTGGACATGCTAACATTCACAATTCCATCCAAGAGTGGACATGCTAACATTCACAATTCCATCCAAGAGTGGACATGCTAACATTCACAATTCCATCCAAGAGTGGACATGCTAACATTCACAATTCCATCCAAGAGTGGACATGCTAACATTCACAATTCCATCCAAGAGTGGACATGCTAACATTCACAATTCCATCCAAGAGTGGACATGCTAACATTCACAATTCCATCCAAGAGTGGACATGCTAACATTCACAATTCCATCCAAGAGTGGACATGCTAGTATTATGGTACTCTGTTATTGGTAGGTAAGATAGAGTGGCGGGGGTTTTCTGGAGTAGAGTGATTGCTCTACTCCCCACCCATGCCACACTCACGGTTTTTGTTGGCGTTTGTTGGCTTCCTTGGCGTCCCCTGCAGACACCTGCTGACACGTCCTGGAGCCGCCTCTGTAGGAGCCGCCCTTTGCCTTGGGGCCCTTCGCCACAAGGGCTGCCGGGCAGAGGGCTGCCCTGGGAAAGTCAGGGATAAAGGGGAGGTGGACGAATCAGGGCCAGGGGAGGACAAACGGGGCGGAACTAAGGGAGGAAAGCTGCCGTGCAGAAGGGAGGCAGCAAGGGTCTCCTAGCCCCAAATTGGTGGCATGGAGGGGCAGGGGCAACACAAGCACACACGCTTACCTGGGCCAGGATGGAAATGGCCGGGAAGGAGCGGGGAGAGGGGGACGCAAAGAGGGTACAGGGGCCTGGGGGCACAGAAAATACTTTGTGGGGGGGCATCTGGGGTCGGCTTGCCCTGAGTAGCACTGACCTGCTTCCTGATGGTAAAGGAAGCAGGGAGGCTACCGCGGGTCGCTAGACCCGAGACCATGGGCCAAGTTAGCCAATGGGGAACGGGGGGCGGGATGGGAGGCGGGAGCAGGGTGATCCAGGAAGGAGCGGGGAGAGGGGGATGCAAAGAGGGTACAGGGGCCTGGGGGCACAGAAAATACTTTGTGGGGGGGCATCTGGGGTCGGCTTGCCCTGCCTGAGGAACCTACCGACCAGGCCCCCCCCAACTGTGCCACGTCGCAACGCTGTTGTTCGTGATGGCGTGCGTTCTCCGCCCAAGAAGAATGCACGTCATCACGAATGTCATGCGTGCGCAACGTGACACCAATCAGGACGGAGCCCATACGTTCATGGGACCCCTCGTCCGCAGGTAGTGGAGAGGCAGATGACATGGCACTCTCCCCTACCTGCGGACAGGCCTGGGACGGGGCATCCCTGCTGGTGCATGGTGGTGCAGTCACAGGGTCAAGAACAGCAACATGCATAGGCCCCTCCGTGGTGACCTGTACTGCCTCCTGATCCTGGACTGCACCACTTGCACCAGTGGTACTACCTCCACCAGGCCCCACGTGTGGCTCAGTAGCGGGCTCCTCCTCCTCTGTGGAGACCACCAACCTGGATGTCTCCACACCGTCTTCCTCCATTGCAAGCCCCTGTGGGGGCTCACCCGGCCCTTCCGCCACAGCTGTAGTGGCAGACTGAGCACCAGCCCCCTCGCTCCCGGATGATGGCAAGTCCTTGGAGGGTGGCTGGGCCCTGCGTCGCCACCCAGTGGAGGCATCCCCGCCGCTTGGCTCCACAGCGCCGTCTTCGCCCTCTTCTTTACTTGACGCTGCGTAGAGGGAGACATAGAACACAAGCATCAGGGTACAGTACAATATTCCCCTAGACAGGAAGCAATAACACATGAGTGGCAGTGTCAAACGTCACTTCCATCCTGTCCCTCCACAACACATGGGTGAATGCACGCAACACACATGCAGAAACAGGCACAGCGCCTGCAATCAACATCAGCATCCATGTACAAGGGCCTCTATTAACCAAAATGTTGCCTTCAAACTCACATGAATCATGGCTCACACTGATCCCATGCACACACATCACCGGAGGATCATGCATCATGGCTTGTACACCACAGACACAGTGGATAGACACAGGGCATACAACGGTGACCGCACTGCATGAGTGACTGTACACATCATCACGGACATGTGTCATGCATCCATGGCGTTTCAAAGTCCCACACACACACTTCTCAGACACACACACATGTGCACCATACATGTACATGACAGCAGCATCCATCCCTCACACCCCCTCCATGTCCAAGAACAGAGGCTGGCATGCTTTCATGTGTGCATTTGGCATACAGCTCCCCATTGCATTGGAACACATGCACCAACCATGTGGTTCACACATTACTGATCTCACATGCATGACCATGATGTCCCTGCACACACACATCCATACATGGCCTATGTCACACATACAGACAAGTATCAGACTACCAGTACACTGCAACATGCCCTGTCTCACACACCAATGCTTGGCCACTTACCGTTCAACTCCAGATGGGTCTTCCTCCGAAGGATCTGGGCGTGGAGCGCTGGGCATAGGCGATCCAGGACCCTCATCTGGATGTCACTCATGCTGAACCGGCCACCCTCCGCGAGGTGCCGGGCCTTGTTGAGGGTCCTGGACCTGAAGTCCTCCCAGCACTTCTTGACGTGCTTGATGTCGCAGGTTGCCACCCCCTCTGCGTTGATGGCAACCACTACGTCGTCCCAGATCCTATCCCGTCCTTCCTTGTTGGCACGTGATGTTCTGAAGAGAGCATCAAAATGCCGCAGGACATGCTCCACCAGGACACCAACTTCCTTCACACTGAAGCTGGTCGCCCTCTGCCTCTCTGGCTGGGGGTTGCCATTGATCGCAGATGGTGTTTGCCCCAACATGGCGACCCCCGAGGCAGGCATGGGTGGGCAACTGGGTCCTGGGGCTGGGCTGTGGAGGGATGGTATCCCAGTCGGGAGTTTTCTGTTCCAGCAAGGGTGGACACAGCAACTGGAACCCTGGCTGACGTGCACGCACCAAATAACAGGGCACATGGGCAGCAGGCAGGCAGCAGCAGAAGGCAGGTGGGAGTGTGCTCAGGGCTCTGGGGGGCAGTAATTCAGCCTTCTGGGCAGGAGCGTGGTCTTCTGTGTGTTGTTGCGTGGCCAGCTTGATACAGAGTGATTTGACACGTGAAAAAATTGCACGTCTGCATGTAATTCGAGGAACGCCCTTAGCGCGTAAGCGCGTCTGTGACGTTACGCGCGTGGGCGTTTCCCTCGTGACGTGGGCATAGTGGTTCAGCACGCGTGAAAAAACTGCACGTCCGCGTGTGAATGCTTGTAATCTGAGGAAAGGACCTACGCGTAAGTGACGTGACGCGCGCAGGCGTTTCCCTCAGCACGGGTTAAAGGTGTGTGGGGCCAGCAGTTCGCTGTACGTGCCTTTCGTGGAGACTGACGTGTGTTGCTGCTTCGTGTTGTTTCACGCGCCATCACAACTTCACAGCGGATCGAGGACGTATCTCTTCTTTTGGCGGGGGTATTGGCTACGCGTGTTTTACATTATCACGCTAGTTAGACAGTGAGTCGGCATGCTATTTCTCCCACTGCGGGTGCCCCTGTGTATCGCACCCGTTTTTGAGGTCATAGTAGCCTGCGTGTCCCACGCGTACGCGTTTTTCGCGTTACTGGGTGCCACCGCGTACTGCAGGAGGTTGATTCCACGCACGTAGGCTGCAGGGTTGCGTGCATGATTTTACTACAGTTTTGGGGTGCCTAAGCGTTGCATGACCCGTCACTACATCACCAGGGTCACATACAGCCTTGCAGGTGCAGGGGGGCTGTTAACATCTTGCATCCCACCCCCTTCACCCCAATTGCCCAGGACAATTGTGGTGTACACCTCCCATTGGCACTCCTCCATCTTTGCCGGCGCTACTCCATCTGTGCCATGGTTGGGAGGCCACCAAAGGTGAGGGGCGCCTCAGCTGGGCGTCCTCCTCGTGGTGGGCGTGCTCAGGGACGTGGCCGGGGTGACCAGGGAGTAGGGGGACTCCAGGGTGTCCAGGGTGGCCGCAGAAGGGGAATAGGCAGGGGTGTGCCACTTGAGCACGATGTTGTGCCATGTGTCGGTGCAGTCTTTCCACCACTCCCTGTGGTTCCGGGAGATGCAGCTTCTGCTTCTGGCACTGGCGCCCGTGTGACCCGGCAGTCTGTTTCATCGACTGCCACGGGCTCAAGGGTAGTGGTAGCTGCAGGTGTAGCATTGGACACCACCACCCAGGCTCAGGGTCTGCCAGTGCAGGCTGCGTTGGTACTTCAAGAGCCCTTAGAAGATTTCCAACAGGCCAGGAGGGAAACCGTAGGTGCACGCAGGGCTGTCCTGACCAAGACACATGTCCCTGGGGCAGTAATGTCATCTGCTGCCCCGACCAGCCGGGTGTTGGCAAGTGCAGGGGCAGATGCAGCCAACAACACCCCGGTTGTGAGTCTGCCAACCAGGACAATCGCGGTCAATGACCCTTCCACAGCGGATGTTGCTGCGCAGGGTCCATTAGAGGGCACCCAGCTGCCACTGACGCAAGTTAGTCCTTTGGTTGACCCTCCACCTGCCACTCCCTTGGCTCAATCCACTGGTGCTACTGGCCATAGTGATCAGGGCGGCATTTGCCAGCCAGGGTCTACGCCACAATCCAAGAGGAGGAAAGTTGCACCTACAGTACAGGTTGGGACCTCCAGCACGTCGAGGAAGAAGCCTTTCTGAAACCAGGAACTGGACTGCTTAGTGGACTACGTGCTGCGCCACAGCCGTGACATGCTAGTGAGTCTTAATTGTCAGACTATGGCTGCCCTCCGTGATACCCACTGGAATCAAGTTGCAGAACATGTGAGTGCATTCGGCCATGAGGTGCGCACGGCGCAAGAGTGCAAAAAGCGTTGGAATGACCTCAAACGCAGCGCTAAGGCTAAGCGTGCCTCAAATTACAACATGACTCTGGTGACTGGCAGTGGGCCTGCATCTGAGGAGGAAGACCTCACTCCGCATGAGTCACTCGTTGCGGAGTCCATACCATCTGAATCGGTCGAAGGAGTGGGAGAGATGCCGGACTTTGATGCCCAGTCCAGTGAGTGTTGCTGCATGTTTGTTGTGGACATGTGTGTTTCACTTGTGTGATGTGTTGTGCATGTCTGACACTACATGTCACGTGTACATGGTTCTGATGTGCAAGTAATGCAATGCTTCCCTGATGCATGTCTGCTCTGCTGGATGGTGGACATGTGGAGCGGACGGGGACTGTCCGCATCACCACTATTGCACCCTACTCACATGCTGGTCACCAGGATGCCCCTCAAGTCCATGTTCCAGCTCACTGGCCCTTCTGCATGTAGCGTGGGGTGACCTTCCTCTCAGCCCAGGGACTATGTCATAGCATGACTGACATGCATGTGTCCTGTGCCTGCATGTGGGTACTACATGTAGGCATGCTCCCTTGCCCCTCCACCCCCCTTCTGCACCCCAATTCCACCTTAACACTGGTATGCTTCAATTTTGTCGTTGGGTACTTCCCTGTTCATGCGTCCTGGTTACATGCTAACTTCCAGCAGCCAATCGGCCAGACATATGCTGTGTGGTACATCCTTTGTACTTGCTGAAGGGTGTCTCACTTGGACTGTGCAGAGGTCAGATGCCCCGCAGGGACATGTGTGCCCATTCATGCTCCATGTGTATTCCACTCATGCCCCTATGTGTCCTTGACTGGATGATCATTGTAGTAGGAGTCCAGGGGGACCTACATTGCATGGCATTTCATCAGCCTTCCCATTTCCACTGTGGCTCAGTCCTGCATCGCACACATGTTTAGGGTGTGACAGTCTGTGTGGGTCACAGGCCTCAGCCTGTTTAATGGCCAATGACTCTGTCCAACTGGTGTAGTGTCTTCTTCACACGTGGGTGTACTCCAGAGGTTTCATCATGTGTCCTGCTTACTGTCCCATCATCATTTGCTGTGTTGTCACTTGACTCACATGATGCAGTTGATGCTAGTCAACACTGTCTGACAATACACACGTCTATTTTCAGCCTTTTGATACCGTGCTAGGCATCCCTGCATGTGCACTTGGGGGGATGGGTGGTTTGCTGGTAGACATGCTACCCATTGAATGCACATTGCACGTGATGCCTGAAGTTGATGCACTGCCTTCACATTTTCTGACACACATCATGAAGTTTTTGTACATGTAGATAGTGAGTAACGTACATATTTGCTGCACTGCATCGACCCACTTCAGTGCAAACTGACACCTTTCGACATGCCTAATCACAGAAGCAATTTCAAGTTGACCCAGCATGCATGGCAGGTTCTATTTTGTGTGTGACATGTCTGCTTGATGTTTTTGGTGTCTGTGTGTGTGTGTTGTGTGCTTCTAACATGTTTAATGACCTTTTTTCTCTCTACTTTTCAGATGATGAAGCAATTGAGCCAGAGGATGGTGTTGTCATGCCAGGCACAGGGTTGTCATCACTACAGCAACCCAGCACAAGTGGGGGTCGTGGGGTGGTAGGCCACAAAAACCCACATGTGCTACAGTCCATCTTGTCTCTGGCTGGCAATGAGTCCAGCCCTGATGACCACTCTGACGTCCAATGTCGAGTTGGATGAGCATCAGGTCCATATGTCAGGGGTGAGTGATTCTGATGTGGACACTCCTCTGTCCTCGACACCTGCACTGAGGAGTCAGTCTTGGAACCTCCGCCTGTGGTGGATCGGGACGCAGGGTCATCCTCCACACCAGTCACTGATGTACCTGGACCATCACGTCGTAGGGGGCATGTAGTCGTGCAGCAACGGGCGGTGCCAACACAACAAGGACACCCAGTCCTTGGGTCCCGCAGGGGTCAAGCCCAGCAACGCGGTTGCCATGCGCAACCGCAGTAAACTGAGTGGGAGCAAAACATGACTGCCAATTCTGAACGGCAGGGGGCAGCAATGGAGAACATCGCTGAGAGCATGGAGCGTGTGGCCCAATCCGTGCTCCCCCCTGCTAGGCAGGTGCTTCTCCAGCAGCAGGCGGCACGGTCCATGGCCCGCTCGCTCAGGCTGGGCATGGCGGCCTCAGACAGGGCATGCCAGGCTGAAATGTCGTCTCTGCGTAAAGCAATTGCTGCTCACGCAGAGGCACACATAGAGGCCCTGAGGCAAGAGCATGCTTCCCTCAGATCCACTCTGGGTATCCTTCTGGTGTCCCAGAGGGAGCGGGCAGAGGAGAGGTTTGCGCAGCTTGAGCATACCATCTCGGCTGAGCTACATGCTTGCCGGGAGGTGCAGCAGTTGTCCAGCCAGGCCTTGCAGGAAGAACTCCGTGTTACACGTGCTACCTTGCAAGAGGAAGCACGTGTATCACAGGAGGTTCTGCATGCAGACCTATGTGTGATTGCTGCACAGAACCAGGCTCACCCGTCCAGCAGACTTGCTGCCGACGAGTGACAAGCTGCAGCTAGGTGTGGTCAGGCTCCTGTGCCACGTCCTCCTTTCCAGGAAGAGCTAGACTCGGACGACAATCTATCTCCCACATAGGTCGGGCTATGCAGGCGTTGAGCCCATGTAGGTTTTTTCTTTCCTCAACATCATAGCATGTGGGTGTTGAGCAGCACCCTGTACCTCCCCCCTCCTCGGTGCCCCTCCCCCCGGGTCGTATACGGCCATTTTTGATTTTTCTTTTAGTTTAGTTAGTTTAGTTTCATTTTGATAGTTAGTTTAAATAGGTAATGTAGGTTTTTCATAGTTAGTGTAATTAGTTAATATAGTTTAAAATTGTTTGTCTATTGTGCTTTCATGTGATGGTGTGGTGCTTTGTGGCTTTTGAGAGCATCCACTGTCTGTTCCAGCTGGGCCCTTCAAGCTTGTCTTGTGTATGTGTTTGCAACTTGGGGCCCTTGACTCACATATGCCACTCCTGTTTCCCTTATCTATGGGCTCGCAAGGATGGTTCGGTGTAACAGCCTATTACACAAGGGCTCTGGACTGTCATATCTGTGGCATGTCTGCTGCTGTGAACTTGTGTTAACACCCTAAGTGGGGATGATAGGGGTGTTATTGACCACTGTTCTTCATTCCCTAGATGGGGGGTTTCATGATTGATGTGTACATTCATTGCTATTCATTGTGTAGTATGTTTATTATCTATACTGTACATGTGCTTGTTGCAATTCATTGCGTAGATGGTGTGTTCAACAGTTTGCCTGTGAAAGACGGACTGATGGTGTGATTTGTGTTGTACATCTCTGACATGGTCCAATCATGTAATGCCTGAAGAGACACACACAGATGATTTTAAAGCATTAATCATGTGTTTCATGCCCTTTCTGCAGGGGGATGAGCCTCCAGACCACCTTTGCCAGCAGACATTGGCCATTCGACGTCTGGTAGCTGGACACGTTTGGTGGTGCCGACATGTACATGTGTGCGCAAGCAGAGGCACAGGGATTGCGCTCATACATCCGAAAACAGCTGACGTATTTCAAGGGACTCCAGGCAAGGTGAGCAGGACAGGGGGGCCACAACGAAGCAGACCTTCCACCTGGCCAGTTGCACATGCATGCTTAGTAGCAGCACTGACGGTGAGCTTGGACAAATATTGGTGTTGAAGCGCACAATACAGCTGAGATGCGTTGGTGGACTAATGGCTAGTTGATGGGAACGTTGTCTGGGGCACCTGCAGGGCCAGTGGCGGTCCACCATGGTCCATTGAAGCACTTGTATTAGCCATGTAGCATTCCGAGACATTGAAAGAAGCAGCTCACAGGGGCAGACAGCAAGGGACAGACTTGTGTGCAGTGCATTTCATTACCATGTAGAATTTGACACATGCACTACCCACTTTATTTGGGTCATGGTGGAACACGACTTGTTCTGAAGTCATTCCTTGCTATATGCGTCTGGCTGCTTACCCAGGGAACATTGCATGTTGTGTGATTCGTGACACATTGGTCTTCCATTTGCAACGCACCCAGCGGCGCATGACTTACTGCATTGACTGTGTATGAACCATCACAGGGGTAATGTTACGTATGGGTACAAAGCATCCACACCAAATTGTTTGTTTGTAGAGTATTTTGTTACTTTGGGGCATATATGGTGGTGTGTTTGTGTGTTATAGGCTATTAATAACTGTGGCTCTCTTTGCAGCATTAAACTGCTCCTGTTACCGGACCTGAGAGTGTGCAGGCAGGAGGCCAGCACTCTCCCCAGAGATAGGTTTCTGTTTGTCTTCCATTTGAGTAATTTGTTACTATGTGCATGATGATCAAGTTTGGTGTACTTGTGTATGTGTTAATGTGAGTAGTACCGTTTTGTGCATTTCCTACTTTCCCATGTGCATCCTACTCCCCTCTCCTGCCCCTCATTCCGGTTATCCAGTATAGCAATGCCTGTCCCGACTGCATATCACTGACCCTCCTTCCCCACCAGGGTCTCAGAGGCCTGTGTGAGTTTGACCTTGCAGGCACCCAGCCACGGTGGGGGTGGTTGGTTCGTGCCACTCCTGCACCTGTACAGGGGAGCAGTGACAGTACACATCAGTTTGTGGTGCATTGTTCTGTGTTATGTACCACACATGGTACCCATCCTGTTGTGACATTGTTATACTGTGCTACCTTGGTTGTTACGTCATTGTGGTAGTACTTGGGCTTTGTGACGTACTGCTACTTCAAGTCATCTACTGGAGGGTCTTCTGGTTTGTTTTGCTGCATGCAGGCTGTTTGATTGGCTTCTGTGTTGGCCTGCTTTGAGTTCTCTTTGATGTGGTGTTTTTGCAAGTCAAGGTGGCCTCTGAGGGTGCTGGACACGTTTTGCACACAAGGTGGGAGATGGTGACAAAGGGGAAGGGTGATCTTGTGGTCAGGTGAACTTTAAGGATGAAGACTAGATAACCCAGGTGCAGTTGTTCAGTGGGTCATGGTGATTTGTGAGGGAGGGGGAGTGTTTTGTTGTTGAAAGTTGCCTTGCCCTATAGTGTGATGCACACAATGACATTGTATTTGCAGTATCCTATGTACATGATGTATTCTGCTGATCAATGCCTGTTCATGTGTTGTGTTTACCTTTCAGGTGTGAGGGAATAGTTGTGCTTGATATGCTGGGGTGTACACATCGTGAATGTTCACATGTGATGTGTAGAGGAAACTTATGGTCACTTGATTGCACATGCATATATTGAGTACATGTCCCTACTGGCCCACACATTCGCTCTATGATCCACCACATGTACAACCACCCTTCCATGTCCACATGTACACTCTGTTTGCCTTCTGGTGCCCACTGTGTCCCTGCAGCACATGATCTATGATCAATTCTGGATCCTGTACATGCGTAATTTGCTTTTTGATGTAGTTTGTTGCTTGGATGTGATGCTCAGGGTGTGCGTCACACACAATGGCTGTTCACTACGCTGTGCACTGAGTAGTGTGTTGCATGAGGTAGGCACGGCACACAGAAGCTGCAGTGTTGATTTTGCAATGCACAATGTGCATGTAGACAGGCATTCATTGTTATGTTACAACTACAACTGTTGGAATGCATTTGGGTATGACTTCTTTTGGGTGGGAGGTTGTTGGTCAGTCATTTCATCTGATTCCATGTCAGGCATCATTGTGTGATGCCACTTTACATTTTTCACATGTCAATGTGTAACTTATTGGTACTGTGTTGGTGTATAGCTATTGCTTGCCATGTCATGTTGTGGTTTGGGAGGATTTGGGTGACATAGCAGTGATAGTCATGGCCTGTTTTGCAGGTCTGTGTGATTCACACCTTGCATGTGTGCCTTTTGGTCACACAGGATTGGTTATGTTTAAGTAGCTAGGGACGCACACAATGTGGCACTTCCATGGCAACATTCTCAGGGTGGTAAGATTGTGACAGTTGACTGTCTCTTTGTCATCATCGATTGTCACCTGGTATGTGCCAGGCCTGTGTGCACTCCGCAGGGGTGGGAGTTTAGGTGAAAAATGTGGCCACAAGCTGGGTCCGGGCTGCCTCGCCACGTGCCCTGTCCCCTCCCATGGTCAGCGCCTGTGCCTGTGGTTGGGGATGTGGGGGCACCACCATGTCCACCGGTACGCCCTGCCGTGTTGCAACATTGTGCAGGACACATGCTGCCACAATGATCCTGCACACTACTGGGGGTGCATAGAGTAGCTGCCCGCCAGAGCGGTCAAGGGAGCACTCCAAATGTGTGCCCCACTATGGCCCTGGTTGCAATATGGGCAGCATTGTATCTTACCTGGGGTGGTGTGGTGGGGTTCCGGATTGGCGTCATCATGTGGTTGCTCAGAGGGTAGGCATTGTCCCCTGGAGAGGCGATGATGGTTGTGATTATTGGGGTTTGTGTATTTGTGTGTGTGTGTGACATGCATGCATGTGCACAGGCATTTGTACTCACCTAGGAGCCACGTGTCGCCATGCTGCCCAGCTTCCAGGGCCCGGCTCAGGGCGGACATTCTGTATATGAAACTGTCATGGGTGGAGCCAGGATACTTTGCATAGACAGAGGTGATGATTCCCTTTGCATCGCATACCACCTGCACGTTCATGGAATGCCAGAGCTTGCGGTTTCGGTAGATGTGCTCAGTGGCCCTAGGTGGACGTAGGGCCACATGGGTGCAATCTATGGCACCAAGCACTTTGGGGAAGTGTGCCACCCTGTAAAAGTCCTGGACAACGGCCTGCCTTTCTGCAGGTGTTCTGGGCATGTATATGTGCCTGTGGACTGAGGGGCGCACTGTCATGATTGCCAAGACCTGGTGTAGGCAGCGTGACTGCGTGGCCTGTGAGACCCCCCCCACTATGGCAGTAGTCTGGTGAAATGACCCAGTGACCAAAAAATGCAGAACATTGAGCATCTTATCCAAGGGGTTCAATGCTTGGGAGCAGAGGGTTGCTGATGTAAGGTCATCTTCCCACTCCATGACCAGGTCTAGGATGATACGAAGTGGAAACCTATACCTGCCGTAGACCTGGTCGTCAGGCTTCCCAAAAAGGCTTGTCCGGGGTGAAAAAATGCGTGCCCTGGCTATTCTCCTCCTCCTGCGGTGTCCCACGATCAGTGCTGCGACAAATGGGGCATTCATCGTAGCAGTATATACGTGTTTGTTGTTTGCGCGCACTTTTATACTGTGCACGGGGACGCTTCCACCTGCCTTCCTGTGGCGGACACGTTGACGCCTATGCGCGTCTTTTGCCGTGCGCAGGTTTCCCGTATTCGGATCCATGAATACGGGTTGTTTGCGTGTGTGTGGGCGTTCCGTGTAGTTCCCTGAAGTACTTCCCCAGTTATGCCTTCTTTTTCACACGTTATTCCCCATTCCGCGTGTTACGCCCACTTTTCCGCCGACTTTTGTTGTGTGCGCCGCGCTATGTGCGCTCTCGCTGTGCGCGTAGCGCACGTCGTTTGATGACGTGTGCGCCTGTGTGTGCCACGCACGGATTTGGCACACGCCTAGTGGTATACACGCGCAGCGCCTTCCTTGAATCGCACGCGCGCGTGTGCGCTTGCTTTCTCACGCTTGCGCCACCTTGCGCCACGGTTGGGCATCATGGGCTGAATTCCTTATGTTATTGGATGTTATAGTTGAATACAGGGCCGGAGGGGAAGAGTGGGGAAATCGTCCAACAGCAGGAATGATGCCAGATGAAAGACAAAAGTGGGTTAACACAGGATTTGCATTTAGGTTAAACGCAAAGCATGAAGGGAAAGCCCCATGTTGGTGAAACACCAGGGATATAGAGTCAGTACACACTTGCTCAGATCTACTCATAGATGCAATGCTGAGGGCCAAAACAAGAGAACATGACAATACCACCCGTGGCAACGAAGGAGCTACATAATTATGACACACATTTTGGGATCGTTAAATGCCTAGGGCCTGGACACATCTACCAGTTGTTTAGGGAACTGAACCATCTGCACCTCCAGATAGTAGCATTGCAGGAAACTCACTTATTGGGTAAAGACCTGCAGCGGCTGCGGAATAGGGTGTATCCTCATCATCCAGTGAAAGAGCAAGGGCGACAATCCTTCTTCATAAAGACTTGGCATTTAAGAATGTGGCATGAGGAAAGATGTGAAGCGGAGATATATTATGGTTATTATTATTATTATTATTATTATTATTATTATTATTATGCTATTTATTGAGCGCAGACCTCGCTACGAGAAGCAACAGAGCACTTTACAGATGTATACAAAAATACGAATACACAACGTAGCACTTTACAGAGGTATGCAACAGTTCAGATATACAGCGGTGGGTAGGATACATGCGGTACAGAGGAGGGGCAAACCTGTGCAGGGTGGCGTGGTAGAGAGGGATGGATGGTGCCTAGTGAGTCAGGTGGCATGGGGGGCGATGTGATGGCCTATCTGTTGAGGAGGGGAGGCTCATAGAAGAGGTGGGTTTTGTTGGTGGTATCATTTTATTTATTTATTTATTTGAACGTTTTTAACGCGCCACAAGCCCGGGGGCCTCAGGGCGTACATATAACAAACTAATCAATGACATAAAGATGGCAAAGAAGCCGGAGTCAGAGGGTGGGGGTGATGTGCCTAATACTGCAAAGGAAGCATTCATGCGGTGCATGCTGGGTATCCTTCGCTCATTTGGGGAAGGAGACAGCTTTATGTTAGGAGACATGAACTTAGTGATGGATGACGAGAGAGATAGGCCAGCGCAAAAATACAATTGCAGTAATGGGGTCAGCTACATGTAAACTGAGGAATTTATAAGTAGATCTTAACCTAGTTGACGTCGGGAGCTTGCTGCACCCGACAGACAGGGCACACACAATAGGTCAGAGAGGTTTATGCTGCCATTTATAGGGCAAGAACAATCAGGTTTTAGTTGGGTAAGGGGCACAATGGATAACATACGCTGGGTCTTGCACATGATGGATAAGGCAGTGAGAAACGATGGCACCTGCTTTTGTTGGTTCTCGATGCTGTAGAAGTATTTGACAGAGTGGACTGGGGATTCCTAGAAGCCATTTTAGACAAATTTAATTTTGGGCCCAGAATACGCCATATGATTCTCTCGAACTACATAAACCCAAGGCCATGCCCCAGATCAATTGTGCCCTCAAGGCACAGATTCATTTAGGCAGGGCTACCACCCAGGAATACCCCCTATCCCTGCTCCTCTTCAAGCTAGTAATGTAGGCTTTTGCATCCCAGAAACGAGCCAATAAGGACATTGCAGGCATAACCTTTTGTCATAGTGCACCGCTATTTGGCCTGGAAACAATGGACATTAATTTATGCGGTCACACCATCACATTGTGACTGCTACGTTTGTTTGCAGGTCTATTTGTTTTTCAAAATGGCACCTGTGCTTCTATTTACACTGTGAAGCCACAGTGTGCTAATGCATTGCAGCTCTGTCATCCATTCTGGTAATACGCTAATTTTCGCTTGCTTGCCTCCCTTTCCTTTTCTATTCCTTAGGCTGCATATGAATTGCTGCTGCCCTTGTCCTTTGTATTTTCTTGCCATTGCCCTGCTGATCTGACTTTTGTTCTGTATTTAGATGCCTGTGTTCTGCCTTACTTACCTGTCTCCACTTCCTTCGTCTCTGCTGTACTCCAGTATTCACTTTGCTATCCATCAGTGCTTTGGGCCTTCATATTTTAATTACTGTTGGTTTCCAGTTTTCACCACTCGGACTTCCTTGCCAAGCACCCGTCCAGTAGTGCCTGTGTCCAGCCCGTCTACTTAGGCAGACACTGTGACTACCGGGGCGTGGGGGTTTATCCCTATCTCTTCAAGGAGAGTACCTTCACTAAGAAGAAGAAGCTGACAGGAAGAAGGTCTTCTGAGGAAGCTACTCCTATTCAAGAACCAGAAGAGATGAGGGCACTCACATAATTGCTGAACCTGAGATCTATGGAGGTACCCACCATAACATGTATTTTTTTCATGGATCACATCATACTATCCATAACAGACCCCGTCAGCATGGGCGAGTCTTTGGGTTTAAAGTAAACGTGTCAAAATCAGAAATCCGGGGGGGCGGGTGGGGTTAACATTCTGCAGCCTGTTAGAATAGAACTTGAGCATCAATTCCCATTTACCTGGGAATCCAAAGCGATAGGATACCTAGGAATGAAAATTCTCTCCAACCGCAAGGACCTCTTTGTGGCCAATTATCCCGCTCTCTCACTGGAAATCAGGATGGATTTACATAAATGGAACTTGCTTAGCCTCTTCTGGTTTTGCAGAATAGCAAGCATTCAAAGGAATATTCTACCCCGGCTTCTCTATCTTTTTCAGCCAATTCCCATTCCCAAAGCAAATACTGAAAAATGGGAAACTATGTTGGTACAGTCCCTATGGAAAGGAGGACCACCCAGAGTCTATATACATACTCTATATGCAACTAGTGACCAGGGCTGAACTGACGTTCACAAGATTGTGAAATCACTACTGAGCTGCCCTGATATGCCCATTGGTTGATTGGGTACAGAGAGATATGAATAATGTATGAGTGGATATGGAAAAGCAATAGCGGGTCGCCACCTCTGAAAGTCGCCATGTTTTCCCTGCCCTATGAGAGCACAAAATCTTTATTACAACCCACTGGTGCAAGTCACTCTGGAGGCATGGGATGGGATAACTAGGATAAGGGGCACTACTATCTTTGCCTCCCCCTTCAAACCACTAATACATATAGCGACTTCACACCGGGGAGTACTGATAAGGGATATGTCAGACGGATGACACAGGGGAGAATTAAGATGGGCGATTTGTTCCTCAATGGGAAGATATGGTCATTTGAAGCTTGCTCGGCTGAGTTGGGTCTGGAGGAGGCCGATAGGTTGCGGTAACTGCAGGCTCTGCACTGGGTGCTCCACCTCTTAAACATTGAAGCTGCAATTAGGATTCTCACACCGCTGGAATACATTTTTCAACTGGCAGCATACACAAGGGGGTTCATATCCAAGCTTTCCAAAGTAACCAATGCACTTACCACACCTGAGCATCAGTCCTACTGTACAGGGTGAGATCGAGAGATAGGCATACTCGTCGCACCCGAGGACTGGAAGGTGATCTATAAATCAGTTTGTGAAAATATTGAAAATCAATAAAATATTTTTGGGGGAAAAAATGGATTACAGAAACACTAGATGATATTACACTGGAAAAATCATTCATCCCTTTGCTAAAGAAAACAACAGTGAGATGGTTCACACCTCAACTCAGAGCACGAAAGAAAACAAACAGGAACAAGAAGGGAGGAAAAACCATTACTATCATCAGAAAAAACATGTACATGCCAAAGACAAAGACAGATACAACTATAGAAAGCCAAAATCCTGAAAGCAAATAAAAAAAGCATATTACACTGAACGTTTCACAAACTCAAGCAACATCCAGAAAGAGAAGTTATGCATCATCAACGATCTAAGAAGACAGCCTGCAACAATATACCCATGCCCTCACATAAACTGTGCAATGGACTTGCAAAACATTTCAAATACAAAATGCCCACCAGACATGTGCAAGACACAATACTTCCAGGACATCTTTACCCATTCACTAGCAACAGGAGATGTATCACAAATGGCATCCATTAAACCACTCCCATTGGGAAATGCAGACCTAACCAACTACTGACTGATATCAAACATCCCATAACTCCTAGAAAGCCATGTATAGGAACAAATCCTAGAACACGGAGAAAGCACTTGGATACTAGACAGACCAGGAACAAGTCATCATCTGACCAGTGAGAGGCCTGCAAAATGCACTGCTATTCATCTGGTATGACCAAAAAACTAACATTGACTCCAAAATCAGCTGAGCGTTAATACTACTAGACCTATCAGCAGCCTTTGACACAGTCCACCATGAAACCCACATCAAAAGACTATGCATAAGAATCAGCAACACAGCTTTACTATGGTTAAAATCCGTTCTAACAGAAAGAGCAGAAACAACCTGGTTAACCCCTTTCAACTCCTGTGGAGTTGGAGTTTCACAAGGCTCATCACTCTTTACCCCACTCATTGATCTCATCAAAAGACAATGGGCCTCATTACACGGTAGGCGGTGAGCCATGGCGCTACAAGCGCCATGGCTCATGCCGGTAAAATACCGGCACCGCCTTGGTGGAAAGGGGATTTACCGCCCCATTCCAAGGTTGGAGGGGCGGTAAATCCCCCTTCCACCATTGCCCTTCCCCATTCCCATTTCTGCCCCATAGGGCTCTAGGGGAATGGGGAAGGTGCTAATTACGGCACCGCAATTTTGCGGTGCCGTAATTAGCTCTGAGGTCCCTTTGCGGGTTGGATTTTAACGCCTGCAAAAAGCAGGCGTTAAATCCCCCAACCCGCAAAGGGACCTCGTAGTAAGGCGGTAAGGATTTACCGGTACCGGTATTTTACCGGTACCAGTAAATCCTTACCGCCATTCGTGTAATGAGGCCCAATGACTCACATGCTACAACTATGTGGACAACACACACATCATCTATAAAATCAATAATTACTGGAGAACCAGACCAAATCCTTATTAACTGTCTCACTGAAATAAACAAATCGATGAGCACCAACCACCTTAACTTAAATCCGGACCTAACAGAAATCATAATAATGTCCGACAACCCTTTGAACCAACATCACATCCCATGGCCTACCGAAATGGGATATCGACTGCAGCCTTCCAAAATACTTAAAAACCTCTGAATATTAATGGACAACGACTTAGCACTCAAGCTACATGTCTAAGATATTCATTTTTATCCTTTTGATTGTACTGTTTTTTGGATTCTTTTTTTGTACAGCTCTTTTTGCAAAAATGTGTTTTATAAATTGAATAAAATACACATACAAATAAATGCAAAACAGTAGTAAAGAAGCGCTTCTTCCACATACGCACAATCAAGTGGATTTCACCTTTCCTAATCTTCCCACACAGGATGCTCACCATCATCTCCCTCATCATGTCAAGAATAGACTATGCCAACAGCATCTATCTTGGAATGACGGATTACCTCACCAAAAGACTACAGTGAATACAGAACACAGAAGCAAGACTACTCCTCGAACTCAAAAAGAGAGAATACATCACATAAGCACTGAGAACAATACAATGGCTACCAGCCCAAAAAAATAATTTTCTTCAAGATGCTCTGCATCACCCACAAAGCAATCCACATACAAGAAGCATAATTCATAGACTAAAAAATCAATAGCATTGGCCTCGAACCAAAGCAATATTCAAAGTTGAAATTCAGTAAAACTTTGGAAATCTCTCCCCAAGCAAATACAAACAACATAAGAACACATACAATTCAGAGAATTAATAAAAACATGGCGTTTTAACTCACTGAGTTAAATGGGAAATGTAATTGAAGAAAAACAGCTAGCCACAACGCAACGAGAGACCCCTAAAACTGAAAACAACCAAAACCAAATTAACCAAAAGACTGCCTCAATTAAATAAACCATAGTTATGCAAACCAACATAAAAATATATGAAACCGGTCAAACCAACATAACCTACGCATAGAAGCACACAGACCATTGAGGCCACCAGGCGAAGAAAAGCCATAGGGCTCCACTAAGAGTGAAAGGTATGTCAGTGGCCATATACTGCGGCAGACTGCTGCAACATAAAATGGACCTGAAAATGACATGTGGCCACAAAGGTGTCTGTCAAGGTGCAGTTTCTGCCGCCAGCCCCCTCATCTGCTGATGCCACGGGGCCATTGAGTGGGTGTTCACCCCATGCTGTTGAGACCAAGGCAGTATAGAGGACGAGGGTGGGGCCCCCTTGACCAACTGATGTGGCAGACTGCCATCCATGGTCCAGGGCTCTGCCTCCCACGTGGTGAGGTGGTGTAGGGGGCTAGGAGGAGGAGTTCTCCATCAAAGAGAGGTCAGTGGCAGGACAAGAATCTGGGTCTGAGCATGGCAGAGGCAGCGATGAGACAGCAGTGACTGCTGCCATGGGGCTGGAGAAAGAGGGGGCAAGGTGGCATTTTCGAGTGGAGAAAGTGCTTGGGGACATTGACAGAATTGAGTTTGAAAGCTCAGGTGACATTGTACCTGACTTCAACAGGCCCAGACTCCATTGAGCTGGGGGAGCGAATCTGAGTCGCAGCAATTGTGGCCGGGGAGAGGGAAGAGACTGGCAACTATCCAAGGCTGGCCTGAATGGGTGAATCATTAGCGGCACAGACCGAGGCAGAGATCTAGCAACTACAAGGGTTGGAAGTGATCTGGGACATGTTGGGAACCCGAGAGGCCTCAGGCACCCCCTGATTACAGATCTGGGGCATGGGCAACATGCCCAAACCTGCTTGCAAGATTAAAGAAGCAGGCATTCAAGCTTTCTTGTCAGCTTCCCCTAAATAACGAACAATGCAGTATGGGACAGGAGGAGAGGAAGCAGCCAGGATGCAGACATCGCATGAGGTGGCCCCACTTATCTCAGACTTCTTGGTACGCTCCCTAGAAAGTCTCAAGCAGAACACCAAAGAGCTATTACATACCAAACTCCCTGCACTGCAGATGGAAAATATGTGGTCAATCGGGGAGACCATGAATGGCATACCGTGCCTTGGGGAATGAGTGGACCACAATGCGTTTTCTGAGAGAGAGGGCAAAAGAAGAGAACTGTATTCAACAACCTTTTACGGCTGTGCTGGCAACCCACCTGCAGACCACAAATAAAATCGACAAAGGCGCATAAGGTGGGCCCCTTGAAGACTGGAAAATACCTCTCACGCACAGTGACATAGTTGTGCAAATTTCATAATTATAATGTCAAAGAACTGATTCTGGATGCAGCTAGGACGGTGGGCCAGATAACATTTTGCAATTCCACGGTACAGGTGTACCAAGACCTCTCCCAGCCTACATTAATGAAGCGGTGGATGATGAAGCCGGTAACTGAGGAGCTAAGAAGAAGGGAAGTCAAATACAAATGGATTTACCCTTTTGGCCTGCAATTCTGGGTGGAGGGGTAGCTGCACACGCTTTTCACACCCAGCTGGCACCAATCTCTTGGGTATTGTGGCCAGCACTGCTCACCCACCTCGAGGAGCATCGACCGGTGTGAAGGAGCCATGCAAGGGCTCATGGCATACAATGCATTCAGGAAAAAAGGTGGGATGACATCTGAGGGAAAACAATGGTTACAACGTAGAATTACCAGAGGATGGTTTGCGTGCTTACGGTCTCTTTAGACCAGGAGTGTTGAACTAGTTCACTGTCAACTGGCTCTATTTGGTCAAACATGTTTTTTGGCACGTTGGAATGTTTGCGGTTGGGCATCATGGCAGGGACGTCATTTAGGGGTCGCCAGGGGTCGCAACTGCGACCTCTGAGGTCTCCCTTGCGACCTCTGGGAAAAAAAAGAAAAAAAACGTTTTTGTTTTTTTTTGTAATTCAAGCTCATGGGCTGTGGCCAGCACCATGTGGCTCTTTATTTCTGGAGTGGCTGGCTTTCTTGTTAAAGCCCTTTAAAAAAAAGAAGAAAAAAAGAAAAGGAGTACGGCAAGTCTAACACTTTCAGCACTGACCCTAAATAAGAAAGATTAGGAATACCAAATAATGTGTCTTTCTGGAATTCTATACAATAATTGCTAGACTCATTAAAGGTTTATTTCAGGCACACTTCAGGAGGTGAGTCACTGATTTGTCTGTTCTTAAACGCCTCAACTCAGCTTTTCAACCTTCTGAGGTCGATAAAAGAGTACCAACATAGGTTGGGTGATATTGGCTCTATATTTTCTCTATATAAAGCGCTTAAGCGTAAGTGCTATATAATAACACATCATTATCATTTGGTTATGGACGTCTGCTTGTATTAACAGTAATTTGGTAATATGGACCTATACACACTGATCTTAACCATACATATGGCGATCCATTCTTGTATGAAATGTACATCACATTATAGTGATATCGTAACCATTTTTTTTGTAGTGTACAATGCTATGTGATAGCACTTCCTGTTTTGTCAACAGGTGAAAGGTCGCATTCCATCGCATTCCGCGATATCACTTCGGGGTGGAGTCAAATGACATCACTTCTTGTGATGTCACCAAGGGGTCAAGGGTCGTGTGATGTCACTTCCGCTACCCCTGGCATTTTGGTGAAATGACGTCCCTGCATCATGGGCTGAATTCCTTATGTTATTGGATGTTATAGTTGAATACAGGGCCGGAGGGGAAGAGTGGGGAAATCGTCCAACAGCAGGAATGATGCCAGATGGAAGACAAAAGTGGGTTAACACAGGATTTGCATTTAGGTTAAACGCAAAGCATGAAGGGAAAGCCCCATGTTGGTGAAACACCAGGGATATAGAGTCAGTACACACTTGCTCAGATCTACTCATACTCATAGATACAATGCTGAGGGCCAAAACAAGAGAACATGACAATACCACCCGTGGCGACGAAGGAGCTACATAATTATGACACACATTTTGGGATCGTTAAATGCCTAGGGCCTGGACACATCTACCAGTTGTTTAGGGAACTGAACCATCTGCACCTCCAGATAGTAGCATTGCAGGAAACTCACTTATTGGGTAAAGACCTGCAGCGGCTGCGGAATAGGGTGTATCCTCATCATCCAGTGAAAGAGCAAGGGCGACAATCCTTCTTCATAAAGACTTGGCATTTAAGAATGTGGCATGAGGAAAGATGTGAAGGGGAGATATATTATGGTTATTATTATTATTATTATTATTATGCTATTTATTGAGCGCAAACCTCGCTACGAGAAGCAACAGAGCACTTTACAGATGTATACAAAAATACGAATACACAACGTAGCACTTTACAGAGGTATGCAACAGTTCAGATATACAGCGGTGGGTAGGATACATGCGGTACAGAGGAGGGGCAAACCTGTGCAGGGTGGCGTGGTAGAGAGGGATGGATGGTGCCTAGTGAGTCAGGTGGCATGGTGGGCGATGTGATGGCCTATCTGTTTAGGAGGGGAGGCTCATAGAAGAGGTGGGTTTTGTTGGTGGTCTCATTTTATTTATTTATTTATTTGAACGTTTTTAACGCGCCACAAGCCCGGGGGCCTCAGGGCGTACATATAACAAACTAATCAATGACATAAAGATGGCAAAGAAGCCGGAGTCAGAGGGTGGGGGTGATGTGCCTAATACTGCAAAGGAAGCATTCATGCGGTGCATGCTGGGTATCCTTCGCTCATTTGGGGAAGGAGACAGCTTTATGTTAGGAGACATGAACTTAGTGATGGATGACGAGAGAGATAGGCCAGCGCAAAAATACAATTGCAGTAATGGGGTCAGCTACATGTAAACTGAGGAATTTATAAGTAGATCTTAACCTAGGTGACGTCGGGAGCTTGCTGCACCCGACAGACAGGGCACACACAATAGGTCAGAGAGGTTTATGCTGCCATTTATATGGCAAGAACAATCAGGTTTTAGTTGGGTAAGGGGCACAATGGATAACATACGCTGGGTCTTGCACATGATGGATTAGGCAGTGAGAAACGATGGCACCTGCTTTTGTTGGTTCTCGATGCTGTAGAAGTATTTGACAGAGTGGACTGGGGATTCCTAGAAGCCATCTTAGACAAATTTAATTTTGGGCCCAGAATACGCCATATGATTCTCTCGAACTACATAAACCCAAGGCCATGCCCCAGATCAATTGTGCCCTCAAGGCACAGATTCATTTAGGCAGGGCTACCACCCAGGAATACCCCCTATCCCTGCTCCTCTTCAAGCTAGTAATGTAGGCTTTTGCATCCCAGAAACGAGCCAATAAGGACATTGCAGGCATAACCTTTTGTCATAGTGCACCGCTATTTGGCCTGGAAACAATGGACATTAATTTATGCGGTCACACCATCACATTGTGACTGCTACGTTTGTTTGCAGGTCTATTTGTTTTTCAAAATGGCACCTGTGCTTCTATTTACACTGGGAAGCCACAGTGTGCTAATGCATTGCAGCTCTGTCATCCATTCTGGTAATACGCTAATTTTTGCTTGCTTGCCTCCCTTTCCTTTTCTATTCCTTAGGCTGCATAAGAATTGCTGCTGCCCTTGTCCTTTGTATTTTCTTGCCATTGCCCTGCTGATCTGACTTTTGTTCTGTATTTAGATGCCTGTGTTCTGCCTTACTTACCTGTCTCCACTTCCTTCGTCTCTGCTGTACTCCAGTATTCACTTTGCTATCCATCAGTGCTTTGGGCCTTCATATTTTAATTACTGTTGGTTTCCAGTTTTCACCACTCGGACTTCCTTGCCAAGCACCCGTGCCTAAGGCTTTTTCCCCAAAAACAAATTACTTGCCTTCCAGTGGTGCCTGTGTCCAGCCCGTCTACTTAGGCAGACACTGTGACTACCGGGGCGTGGGGGTTTATCCCTATCTCTTCAAGGAGAGTACCTTCACTAAGAAGAAGGAGCTGACAGGAAGAAGGTCTTCTGAGGAAGCTACTCCTATTCAAGAACCAGAAGAGATGAGGGCACGCACATAATTGCTGAACCTGAGATCTATGGAGGTACCCACCATAACATGTATTTTTTTCATGGATCACATCATACTATCCATAACAGACCCCGTCAGCATGGGCGAGTCTTTGGGTTTAAAGTAAACGTGTCAAAATCAGAAATCCGGGGGGGCAGGTGGGGTTAACATTCTGCAGCCTGTTAGAATAGAACTTGAGCATCAATTCCCATTTACCTGGGAATCCAAAGCGATAGGATACCTAGGAATGAAAATTCTCTCCAACCGCAAGGACCTCTTTGTGGCCAATTATCCCGCTCTCTCACTGGAAATCAGGATGGATTTACATAAATGGAACTTGCTTAGCCTCTTCTGGTTTGGCAGAATAGCAAGCGTTCAAAGGAATATTCTACCCCGGCTTCTCTATCTTTTTCAGTCAATTCCCATTCCCAAAGCAAATATTGAAAAATGGGAAACTATGTTGGTACAGTCCCTATGGAAAGGAGGACCACCCAGAGTCTATATACATACTCTATATGCAACTAGTGACCAGGGCTGAACTGACATTCACAAGATTGTGAAATCACTACTGAGCTGCCCTGATATGCCCATTGGTTGATTGGGTACAAAGAGTTATGAATAATGTATGAGTGGATATGGAAAAGCAATAGCGGGTCGCCACCTCTGAAAGTCGCCATGTTTTCCCTGCCCTATGAGAGCACAAAATCTTTATTACAACCCACTGGTGCAAGTCACTCTGAAGGCATGGGATGGGATAACTAGGATAAGGGGCACTACTATCTTTGCCTCCCCCTTCAAACCACTAATACATATAGCGACTTCACAGCGGGGAGTACTGATAAGGGATATGTCAGACGGATGACACAGGGGAGAATTAAGATGGGCGATTTGTTCCTCAATGGGAAGATATGGTCATTTGAAGCTTGCTCGGCGGAGTTGGGTCTGGAGGAGGCCGATAGGTTGCGGTACCTGCAGGCTCTGCACTGGGTGCTCCACCTCTTAAACATTGAAGCTGCAATTAGGATTCTCACACCGCTGGAATACATTTTTCAACTGGCAGCATACACAAGGGGGTTCATATCCAAGCTTTCCAAAGTAACCAATGCACTTACCACACCTGAGCATCAGTCCTACTGTGCAGGGTGGGATCGAGAGATAGGCATACTCGTCGCACCCGAGGACTGGAAGGTGATCTATAAATCAGTTTGTGAAAATATTGAAAATCAATAAAATATTTTTGGGGGAAAAAATGGATTACAGAAACACTAGATGATATTACACTGGAAAAATCATTCACCCCTTTGCTAAAGAAAACAACAGTGAGATGGTTCACACCTCAACTCAGAGCACGAAAGAAAACAAACAGGAACAAGAAGGGAGGAAAAACCATTACTATTATCAGAAAAAACATGTACATGCCAAAGACAAAGACAGATACAACTATAGAAAGCCAAAATCCTGAAAGCAAATAAAAAAAGCATATTACACTGAACGTTTCACAAACTCAAGCAACATCCAGAAAGAGAAGTTATGCATCATCAACGATCTAAGAAGACAGCCTGCAACAATATACCCATGCCCTCACATAAACTGTGCAATGGACTTGCAAAACATTTCAAATACAAAATGCCCACCAGACATGTGCAAGACACAATACTTCCAGGACATCTTTACCCATTCACTAGCAACAGGAGATGTATCACAAATGGCATCCATTAAACCACTCCCATTGGGAAATGCAGACCTAACCAACTACTGACTGATATCAAACATCCCATAACTCCTAGAAAGCCATGTATAGGAACAAATCCTAGAACACGGAGAAAGCACTTGGATACTAGACAGACCAGGAACAAGTCATCATTTGACCAGTGAGAGGACTGCAAAATGCACTGCTATTCATCTGGTATGACCAAAAAACTAACACTGACTCCAAAATCAGCTGAGCGTTAATACTACTAGACCTATCAGCAGCCTTTGACACAGTCCACCATGAAACCCACATCAAAAGACTATGCATAAGAATCAGCAACACAGCTTTACTATGGTTAAAATCCGTTCTAACAGAAAGAGCAGAAACAACCTGGTTAACCCCTTTCAACTCCTGTGGAGTTGGAGTTTCACAAGGCTCATCACTCTTTACCCCACTCATTGATCTCATCAAAAGACAATGGGCCTCATTACACGGTAGGCGGTGAGCCACGGCGCTATCAGCGCCATGGCTCATGCCGGTAAAATACCGGCACCGCCTTGGTGGAAAGGGGATTTACCGCCCAATTCCAAGGTTGGAGGGGCGGTAAATCCCCCTTCCACCATTGCCCTTCCCCATTCCCATTTCTGCCCCATAGGGCTCTATGGGAATGGGGAAGGTGCTAATTACGGCACCGCAATTTTGCGGTGCAGTAATTAGCTCTGAGGTCCCTTTGCGGGTTGGATTTTAACGCCTGCAAAAAGCAGGCGTTAAATCCCCCAACCCGCAAAGGGACCTCGTAGTAAGGCGGTAAGGATTTACCGGTAACAGTATTTTACCGGTACCGGTAAATCCTTACCGCCATCCGTGTAATGAGGCCCAATGACTCACATGCTACAACTATGTGGACAACACACACATCATCTATAAAATCAATAATTACTGGAGAACCAGACCAAATCCTTATTAACTGTCTCACTGAAATAAACAAATCGATGAGCACCAACCACCTTAACTTAAATCCGGACCTAACAGAAATCATAATAACGTCCGACAACCCTTTGAACCAACATCACATTCCATGGCCTACCGAAATGGGATATCGACTGCAGCCTTCCAAAATACTTAAAAACCTCTGAATATTAATGGACAATGACTTAGCACTCAAGCTACATGTCTAAGATATTCATTTTTATCCTTTTGATTGTACTGTTTTTTGGATTCTTTTTTTGTACAGCTCTTTTTGCAAAAATGTGTTTTATAAATTGAATAAAATACACATACAAATAAATGCAAAACAGTAGTAAAGAAGCGCTTCTTCCACATACGCACAATCAAGTGGATTTCACCTTTCCTAATCTTCCCACACAGGATGCTCACCATCATCTCCCTCATCATGTCAAGAATAGACTATGCCAACAGCATCTATCTTGGAATGACGGATTACCTCACCAAAAGACTACAGTGAATACAGAACACAGACGCAAGACTACTCCTCAAACTCAAAAAGAGAGAATACATCACATAAGCACTGAGAACAATACAATGGCTACCAGCCCAAAAAAATAATTTTCTTCAAGATGCTCTGCATCACCCACAAAGCAATCCACATACAAGAAGCAGAATTCATACAGTAAAAAATCAATGGCATTGGCCTCGAACCAAAGCAATATTCAAAGTTGAAATTCAGTAAAACTTTGGAAATCTCTCCCCAAGCAAATACAAACAACATAAGAACACATAAAATTCAGAAAATTAATAAAAACATGGCGTTTTAACTCACTGAGTTAAATGGGAAATGTAATTGAATAAAAACAGCCAGCCACAACACAACGAGAGACCCCTAAAACTGAAAACAACCAAAACCAAATTAACCAAAAGACTGCCTCAATTAAATAAACCATAGTTATGCAAACCAACATAAAAATATATGAAACCGGTCAAACCAACATAACCTACGCATAGAAGCACACAGACCATTCCCTTCACTAACCCTAATAAAAATGTTCAAGTCTCTGTCAAACTCACCTTCAACCACCAAATAAAACACACACATACCTGTATCACAGCACAAACTTGAAATCACCATAATCTCCAAACACTCTGCAACAACCACCTCAACCCAATACACTACAGATAACTAAACCACAGACACTCAAACCCCATACACACTTAACATACATACAATTTGTATTTACCCATTTTTTCCATATATTATCGAAGACGCTTCATAGATAACATCAAATTTGAAGAAGCACACTTTTGGGACCAATCCACGGCACCTCAGGCAAGTTTGGTGCAAATCCGTCCAGGGCTATAGCTGCAGCATATGGAGTTCACACATTTTCGGAGTCCTCCTCTAATCCCCCCTCCCCCCTTAATGAAACAGCACTATGTTTTGCAGAATCATTTGGTGGTGGGTATATATTATTTCTATAAAAGGTTTCATTCAGATTTACTAAAGAGTGCTAAAGTTAGAAGCCACTCAAAAACAGCTTTTCCTCCAATCAAGCCAACTTAACCATAACAACATAACTACCTGGTCACTATTGCCAACCCTGTAATAATATATTTTAAATGCAAGAAACTTGGTTACTTGAAATATTGTCAGCGTGTTCTGTGTCGAAAATACTTTTTGACACGGAACACGCCGACACAGGGATTTAACCCATGACCAATAAGCTTAATCCACTAACTATGAATACTGAATCAACAATATTAGCCCTGATTTGAAAAAGACGATGTAGACATCGAAACACGTGTTATCACAAAGGGCACCTCAGAAACTATGTTCAATTAAAAGTCAAATGCCTACAAATTGGAGAAAAAGGGTAATTTGTCTCCTTTTTCTCTCTAACGACAAGGACTCATGACAATATTTCAAGTCACCAAGTTTCTTGCATTCATAATTCAAACGGAGTAAAGGAGTCAAGGTAACTCCATTGTTACATAGTCATGCGACCGTGACTAGTCAGCTAGCAGTTACTAAGAAGGGCGCTGAGATCCGCTTGTAGGGGAACCCAACCAAAAAGGCTCCTCACATATAAAAAAATATATATATTTTAATTAACACACCAATATGGAAGAATATATGTCTATAAAACACAAGTAAAAACCAACTCCTGTGGAAAGAACGCAAAAAATGTAGATGTAGAAGCACTCTGGAAACTGTAGAACGGGTGAAAGGCAAGGCATTGCACCAACATAACTTTGTAAAAGATATTTCTTGAATAAAAAGATACAAGTGTGTGGCTTAGCAGTTACTAAGGTCCCAGAAGTGGGCCAAAGGGGCTGGGCCTCACAATAGTACCTTAATCTGCTCTTGGGCGGTTTTATGATGTCAAACAGGTGTCAAGATGCTGGATTTGTGGGTCAAACCAGGTTCAAAGAAGGCAAATCGTACTGGTCCAAGTGGGGAGGTGGCATTGAGTCAAGTTCATAGAAGTGATCTGTGTGCTTCAAAGACCATGTTCGAGTGCTGCAATTCGGTGATTCTGCCTCGGTCATTTGAAAGGTCACACTGGTTTGAAACGATGGTTACCAGGTTTGAAGTTGTGAGTGGTTAGATGCAGAGATCCTGGTGTTTTGATGCATTATTCAAAGAGATGGCAATTCAAATTCGTCCACAGTGGTGAGCTGATGTTCAAAGCTAAACAAGTGATGTGCTCTGCCAGTACAATGTGTATTCGAGCCATTTCCATGAATGAAAAACAGTGGTTTGAAGAAATTCAAAGTTAGTACCAAATGCAGCATTGTGGGTTATGCTGGTTAGAAAGCATTCAAAGACAATAGACTCAAGCTCAATGATGATTCGACGTGGCAAAATACAGGTATTCACTTATTCTGATGCTGGGATTCCCACTCTAGGGTATGTGATACAAGAGTAGACCTTTTTCTCCTTCCTCCCAAGCCAGGGAGGCTAATTGGCACCTGCAGGAGTCGGTAGGAAACAGAGCTTGCCTCTACCTTGGAGCACATTTCTTCACCTCTGGAGAGGGCGTTGGTAAGGACTGCTCTCCCAAATGGGTCCAAACTAATTCTTCTGTCCTTAACAGTCCAAATTGAATCAAAGAAGTAGTGGGAGACCCCTTCCTTGGACAAGGAAAAAGGGCACAGAGGCATTGGGTAAGAACAAGCCTGCTTTGTGGCTTCCAGGCCCCTCAAGGTAAAAAGTGACTTATGCCTTTTTACATTATAATGTGATAAATATTGCTTTGCTCTGCAGGAATTTGAGAAGAATTTTGAGAAGAAACGAAGGAAACAGAACCCCACAAAAAACTAATATGGAGAAACTTTTTCTCCAGACTCTTCTGCTGTGTCGGACTGTTGAAATAAATCCACACCTTCCCACGTCCTCAGCTTCAAATGCCCTTATGTGTGCAACACCCTGGTGTGTGGCTGGCCCTTTTGTTAACAGTGTGCCTTTTGAAGCATTGTTCTCAGGAGCCCTCCTGCTGAGAGTTTCCTGGTCTGGAGAGGTATTATGCAATGCTCCAAGGGATCAAAGAGAGACACCATTCCTTCCTATTGCCCTACAGGCTGAGTAAGTGTAGTAATTGTATGCCCTCTCAGTTACCATACCAAAACCCAGGTATGGTTTATTCTTATGGATTACCATGCCTCTAGATGGATAGCATGCAAAATTAGCATGGTTTTGCATTATTGGTGCTGATTACAATTTAACCTCTGCCTGCAGTGACTTTGGAGTGAAGTCACAGCAGCTGTCAAACAGGGCACATGTGACCTTTGAAACTGCTCTGGAGGAGCAGGTGCTGCAAATCAGGAGACTGTGCCCACTATGAGACATGTGCTCATTATGACTTTGGCAGAGAGATTTCTGAAAGTGGGTATGTAAGCAGACCATCCGTTCTGAGATAGAATTACACAAATCGTTTTATTATGTAATACAATTCAGACACGCTAGGACTTTCACAACCTCATTAAATGGCAATACATCAAAGCTACATTTGGGGAGTGTGCTAGAGCTTTTCCATACATAATACGTCCAGAGAACCTGCTCATTCCACGTAATGTCCTTGCAGAAGTGGTAGAAGTGATACTTCTTGGGTGGGATACTTTTTCTGTCTCCTTTGTACAAATCAAGTGGGTTATCTTGTAGAATGTGTGGCACCTGTGGAGGCAGCCAGAAATGTGATAATGCAGGAGGGCTATAACAGACCTGTCTGTAATACCAAAGTGCAAGCCCTGCACTGCAAATGGCACTTCGTTGTTTTACCATGGGATAGAACTACTTCACATAAACATTCATTTGGGAATTTTCAATTAATATGATTAAATAAAACACATTACCTGCCTTTGTACTTTATGCCTTTATTTTAGACCTTTTACACACAAGAAATTTGCTACCGACCTAACTTGAACTTTATAACTATTCAACTTTATAACTTGTACTATACTGTTCATGGCCTGTAAGAATGTCCTTAGCCATGGCGCTATTAGCGCCATGGCTGCCTCCAAACCCGGGTCCGGGTCCAGTCTGGTTGAATGGGTACTTACCGGGACATTCTGACCTGTGCGGACCCGGTAAATCCCCATTCAACCAACCATTCCCCATTCCCTTTGAGCCCCCATAGGGCTCAATGGGAATGGGGAAGGCGCTAATTACGGGCCGGCAAATAGCGGGCCCGTTATTAGTGCCCTGGTCCCTTAGCGGGACCTGCAAAGGACATGTGGTCAGACCACACGGGAACTCGGACTCGGGCGGTAAGGGTTTACCGGCGCTGGGTTCCTAACCTTACCTTACCGGTGACCGTTAAGCCTTACCGCCCAACTCAGAATGAGGCCCAATGTATTTTCCATTGTTCCCTCCCTTGCCTTGAAGCGCTTTGAAATAAATTGTGTATAGGTGCTATATAAATAAACTATCATATGATATCATAACTACATGCTCAATCTCTGATGTGCAAGCAGGATTTCTTTGCGACCCCAAGAACGGGTGGTCTTCCATTTCGGCAGAAGAGTAGTCATCCCATCTAAGGGGAACGGTGAAGGTGGGAGCGTACACACTCTGGACAAACTGAATGTAAAAAAAAAAAAAAATCTGCAATAAAGCAACACGGTAACACATTTTCTGCTTTAGGCAGCCTCTTCAGAAGTAATTAGTCAGAGGAGACCTTGGATGAATGCATGCCATCTGGGAGATGAATGCTATTAATGGTCACGCACAATAAGAAGAAACTTGGAATAAATTAGGCACAAATATAATTCCGACCAACAGCATTTCGATTTAAACATAACAGTAGGCACTTTGTTTCTGATCAGTTCTCATTACTGTCCTTCAAGATGGGTTTTCCTTTGTTAAGGCAATTTGGGATTGTAAAGGCAAAGGGAAATGTTTCAATGAACAAACTCATACAGAAACGGCCTCTGTGTACATCTGTGTACATCTTGATCTTTTGCAGTCGATGACTCCCCTACTTTTTCAGATGACAGTATTGTTAGAGCAGGGGAGTCCTCTTTTTTGTTAATGGGGGGCTTGTTGATGAGGACCGAGCATGAGAATACAAACAGATTCCACAGGAAGCTACCCCGCTTTTACACACAATGGGCATGGCTACTTAGAGTCAGTTCCATGTATGGCAGTTAGACATTGCTAAGCAAAACCATACGGTCAGTACAGATTCAACACATTTTATTCAAAAACATAGTTTAAAATACAAAAAAATGAAAGTACACAAGGTTTAAGGGGGTGTCCAAAATACACATGCAAACCAGTTTCAGGACAATTTCTGATGTCACCTGTCTTTTCTACTTAAGAACAGTGTTGTTTGATGTGGTGTTATTAGCACACCTGAGAGAACTATTAACAATTATAATTCAAAATGGCTCTATTAGGTGTGAACACAATGTTGTGTTTCTGGATCAAATGAAAACACATTTATGGATAGTTCTATTACTCTTTTCTGTGCTCCTTTGAAACCGTCTTCAGGACACAAAATACTAATGGAATATGGGGATGCTTCAGGTTGCTCCCAGTTCATATTGTTATGCACCCCGGACACTAGATGGAAAATTAACATTCAATCAATATTTAACCTGAACTTTAGTTAAAGGAGGTTATTATAGACTGAGCTCTACCCTGTTTTACCGACCTTCAATTTATTTGCTCTGTGTATAGCTGAATTGGTGAAAGCGTCATTCAATGAAGCCGTATCGATGTCTGTGTTACTTGCGGATCTAAAGATGAAGAGGAGAGAGGAATTACTCTTTCCTCTTTTACTAGGGGGCTTGTTATTAGCCCAAACCATAAGGTGTAATTTATCTTTGTTTTCGTTTGCCAATTTATCATTGCAGGGGTGCGGTGGTTCTTGCCCACGGTTGACGGTTGTTATCTGCGCCCTGTCTTGTAGTATCTATCGGTAGCACATACTTTTAATGGATAGTTCTCCAGCTGGAAAGAGGATGGTACAGTATTTGTAATGATGTTTGCCATTGTTTTAAGTGACATATCTTAGCCATAAAGTAGACAGAGTTGTTTTACCTTTGTGAGCCGGCTGCTGTGGATGGCACTTATATCCCAGCGTTCAGCAGTCTACCCAGTCTTTTTCATGAAAGCCGGTGGGATTTTCAAATGCTGCGTCAAGCGCTTTTCCGCGTGGCTGGCAGCGTGCGAGCACTGTGAATGAGAGTACATAATGGCTTTCAAAATACCACCCTTTCAACTATTTGAAGCATCCAAATTGGGTCGTGTATGTCCACTTAAAGTTATTAGCGCCCTCAGACTCTGGGTGCTGTATGGCTTCGGCTGTCGACTTGTGAATCTGCATGGAGCTCAGAAGTCATGTGACTTATATAATCAAGTTAGTAAGTGGACCACTCAATGCAGTCTTAATTTGTGACAATGGGTGCTATATACTTATGTGGATGATACAGTACAGAATTGTATGTGCTTGTGTTATTTTATTCTCTTATATCATTTAAAGGTTTGAAGGTCGATTTAGTTTGGTTTGGGCATGTAGAAAAATGTATGTGTAGCCGCAGATACAAAGCAAGGTCTTTAACCTCGTCAAATAGTCACGGCTTTGAATGAGGCTGGGTGGGGAAAAATAGATTTCTGTGAGTTTCATAGTTTGTTATTGGTTGTTGCTACTATTTGTGTAGCTCTTTCTGCTTGGTTGTAGTGAAAATGTATCATCCATTTTAGAAGTTAACTTGGGAAATAGTTCTCTTTTTTTTGTATTCATTTTGGAAAGTATAAAAGCCACCATTTTCTGCAGTTGTATCCTTTTGATTCCAGAACTGTCACTGTGCACATGGCAGGAATGTGGCTAATGTGAAAGTAAGTGTTACTAAATATTTACATTTTTGAAGGTTTATTTGCAGTGTTGTGTGTGTTAGTTATATTATTTACTGCTATCAGATGGTGTTTATTATAATTTTTTCAAGTATGTTTGAAAGTCTTTTTTTGCAACATTAGATTTGTCAATCAATGGCATTTATATGCAGGCATTTTGTTTTCGTATTCATGTTAGTGAGGTTGAAGGTTTATTTGATTGTATTTGTTGTAATTGTAATGCTGTTTCAGCTATTCAGTAGTCTTAGCTGTTTTGAGTTTGCTGTGCGTATTGTGTTTTGTAAGTTCATTTTAGCCATTTTGTATTTTTATTTTCAGGGTGATTCATAGATTTCAGCGCAGAGGCAGCGCACGCAAGCAGCGCAGAGAGCTAGCGTGCGCCAGCGTGCGCCAGCCGTGTGCGCTAAACAGTATTCTGGCGCACCGGGTATTCATGGAATATCAAAGCCATTTTGAGCGCTGGCGCAGAGAACAAACCGCACCGCCAGTTACGCCCCCAAGAACGCCCCTTGCACAAGGATAAGGCATTGAAATCCCCAATGCAGCACAAAGGGCTGCGCTAACCCTGCACCAGTTCACAGGGCCGGGACAGTGCATTTGGGGGGTGTGCGGGAAGTTTCACACACGATAGGCATTGGGCGAGCAGGGTACGTGTATTTCGGGGGTGCGCATGAAGTATCACATTTGATAGGGCTTGGGCTAGCGGGGTATGTGTATTCTGAGGGGTGCGCAAGGAGAATCACATGCGATAGGCCTTGTGCGAGCAGGGTACGTGTATTCCGAGGGGTGTGTGGGGAGTTTTACACACGTTTTCCCTTCCACGGGAGGGGTGTGTGTATTCCTGGTGTGCCCCAAAGTGAATTGGCAGTGTGTGTCCTCCCAGGTGTGCCCTCTCCCCCCTCCCCAGGCCCTGCAGGCAGCCCACAACACAGGGGACCACCCTGCACCCCTGGCTATGTCCCGCAGGCAGCCCATCCACCCTGGCCATGCCACCCAGCCACCCCACATGTCACCATGCACAAGTGAGCACCGACACATGTCCCCCTGCACTCCCACCCACCCAGCAGTGACAGGCACCTGCCAACAGGGCCCGACTCATGTGCCCCCACCCACTCACCCATCCAGCAGTGACAGGCACCTCCCAGCAGGCCCTGACTCATGTCCCCCCACCCACCCAGCATTGACAGGCACCTGCCAGCAGGCCCCGACCTCATGACGATCCACAATCATGGGCCTAATGGCCACCCAAATCACACCCCACGCCACCCCAGTCCAAACACACAACCAGGTACTACATCACCCCACAATGAAATCCCCATCACATGATACATCCCAAATGGCAAGTATGCACATCAACATATTTCCGTCACACCCACACAATGGGTGCATGTGATTGAGAAAACACACATTGTGACATGCATGAAACCAAAGAGAGAATACCACACATTGAAGTTGGAAATAAAAATGTATTAAACACAAAAGCAAGGGTATGAAATGAAACACACAAGAATGCAAATAATGAATAAAAAGCTGCAGGTCCAAAATAAAAAATAAAAATGTAGGAAAAAAGAATCCAAATCAATCCAAAAGCATGTGTCCAAAGTGTCAGTCTGGCAAAACAAATGCAAAGTGAAAAAAGAAGATAAAACAATTGCTCCATGGAAAAATAAAAAATAAAAAGGCAAATCCAGTGAAGAACTATTTACAAAGTACAAATCCAGGGTCCATGAGCCCAGCCATTCAAATGAAACCTACAAAAAACACTACCTAATGAAGAACTATATACAAAAAGGTGGGGCATTGTCCAAGCGCCCCAACAGAAATAAAAACAGAAAGGAAACTTAACACTAACTAACTATATACAATGGCGGCGGGCAAGTCCTACGGCTCACTCTGTGATGTCCCGGGTCAGGGCATCATCGAACTCCATGTCGATGTCCTGGAGGCGGGCCTCTGTCCTGGCCCTGAGGTCTTGCAGTCATGGCCTGTTCCAACTCCCTGCGAGTTGCCTCGAGGCACTCAGCCCGCCTCAACGCCCTGCGCATGGAGAACTCCGCCCTGACCATGGTGAGCTGTGGCTCTTCCGCCCGCTGCCGCTCCTCATCTATCCGCTGGACCAACCACTGCCACACGGAAGACACTCCCATTCCAGGGTCCTCCTGCCCTCCAGCCGATGCCTGCCCCTCTGATGTAGATGGCCCCGAGCCATCATCGCTCCCACCTTGAGCCTGCTGCTGCTGTCCATGTGCCCTGCCCGATGAGGCCGGGACATCCTCCATCTGCTGGTCTCCAATTGGTGGGGTGTCCACCCCTGCTGGACCTCCGACTCCCGACTGTGGCAGGGATGTGATCTCCACCAAGCTGGCTGTGTTGATCGGGCCAGGTCCACAGGGGGCCCTGGTGGAATCTGGGATGGAAGACAACAGGGAGAACGACTGGCGCATCGTCTCCACAGAGGAGGAGAGGGCCGCCAGAATGCTCGAAACATGTAGGAACCCTCCGACCAGGGCCCCTCCCAACTGTGCCACGTTGCCACGCAGCTCTTCGTGATGCCGTGCGTGGTCCCCCCATGAAGCATGCACGTCATCATGAATGACACGCATGCGCAGCGCGACACCAATCAGGACGGACCCCATCCGGTCATGGGTCGCGTTCAAGGGCCTGGGACGGAACATCCCTGCTGGTGCATGGTGGTGCAGTCACAGGGTCAGGGACAGTGACATGCACAGGCCCCTCTGTGGCGACCTGTGCTGCCTCCTGCCCCTTGGCCCTGGACTGCACCACTTGCACCAGTGGTACTACCCCCACCAGGCCCCATGTGCGGTTCAGTAGCGGCCTCCTCCTCCTCTGTGGAGACCACCAACCTGGATGTCTCTGCATCGTCTTCCGCCATCGCACGCTCCTGCGGGGGCTCACCCGGCCCTTTCGCTACAGCCGTAGTGGCAGACGCGGCACCAGTCCCCTCGCTCCCAGATGATGGCAATTCCTCGGAGGGTGGCTGAGCCTTGCGTCGCCACTTGGTGGAGGCATCCCCGCCGCTTTGCTCCACAGCACCGTCTCCACCCTCTTCTTCACTCGACACTGCGTAGAGGGAGACATAGAACACAAGCATCAGGGTACTGTACAATAGTCCCCTAGACAGGAAGCAATAACACATTAGTGGCACTGTCAAATGTCCCTTCCATCCTGTCCCTCCACAACACATGGGTCAATGCAGGCAACACACCTGCAGAAACAGGAACGGCACATGCAATCAACATCAGCATCCATGTACACGTGCCTCTATTGACATAAATGTTGGCTTCAAACTCACATGCATCATGGCTCATACTGATACCATGCACACACATCACTGGAGGGTCATGCATCATGGCTCGTAAACCACAGACACAGTGGATACAGGATGACTAGACTGCATAAGTGAATCAACACATCATCACGGACATGTGTCATGCATCCATGGCGTTTCAAAGTCACACACACGCTACTCAGACACACAGACATGTACACCATACATGTACATGAGAGCAGCACCCATCTCTCACGCCCCATCCATGTCCAAGAACAGAGACAGGCATGCATTCATGTGTGCATTCCGCATGCTGCTCCCCATTTCGCATTGGAAAACATGCACCATCCATGTGGTTCACGCATGACTGGTCTCACATGCATTACAATGATTTCCCTGCACACACACATCCATACATGGCCTGTGTCACACATACAGGCAAGTAGCTGACTACCAGCACACTGCAACATGCCCTGTTTCAAACAGCAATGCATGGCCACTTACCGCTCAACTCCAGACGGTCTGCCTCTCAAGGATCTGGATGTGGAGCACTGGGCTTATGCGCTCCAGGACCCTCATCTGGATGTTGCTCAGGCTGACCCGGCACCACTCTGCATCCTCTGCCTTCAAGAGGCGCCGGGCCTTGCTGAGGGTCCTGGACCTGAAGTCCTCCCAGCGCTTCCGGACGTGCTTGATGTTGCTGGTTGCCGCCCCCTCCTCGTTGATGACAACCACTATGTCCTCCCAGATCCTCTCCCGTCCTTCCTTGTTGGAGCGCGATGATGTGAAGAGGGCATCATAATGCCCTGGAACTTGCTCCACCAGGATACCAACTTCCTTATCGGTGAAGCTGGTAGCCCTCTGCCTCTCTGGCTGGGGGTCGCCAGTGGTCTCGGATGGTGTTTGCCCCGACATGACGACCCCCGAGACTGGTGTGGGTGGACAACTGGGTCCTGGGGCTGGGCTGTGGAGCGATGGTATCCCAGTCGGGAGTCTTCTGTTCCAGTAGGGGTGGACACAGCAACTGGACCCCTGCAGATGGCTGACGTGCAAGCACCAAATAGCAGGGCACGTGGGCAGCAGGCAGGCAGGCAGGCAGCAGCAGATGGCAGGTGGGAGCGTGCTCAGGGGTCTGGGGGGCAGGTAAATGGCCTTTTGGGCAGGAGAGTGGTCTTCCGTGTGTTGTCGCGTGGCCAGCTTGATACGGAGTGATTTGGCACGTGAAAAATCTGCATGTCAGCGTGTAATTCAAGTAAAGGCCCTTTGCGCGTAAACGCGTCTGTACCGTGACGCGCAAGGGCGTTTCCCTCAACACGGGTGCATGTTGATTGTACACATGCAAAAACTTCACGTCCGGGTGTCACTGCGTGCAATTGGAGGAAAGGGCCTTAGCGCGTACACGCGTAAGTGACGTTGCACGTGTGGGCTGGCTCAAAAGGTAAGCGTAGGACAAGCAGGTGATTGTTGTACTTCTTGTCGGTTCACACGCGATTACTTCACAACGGTTCCAGTTCGTACTCCCTGTTTACTCAGACAGCGTTCAATTCTTCTTTTGGCGGGGCTGTTGCCAACGTGCACACGCACGTCTTTTTCACGTTCGTTTTCCAGGCAGACGGTGAGACGCGCATGTATATTCCAACTGTGGGTGCACCCTTGTGTCATGCCCACACAGGGAAGACATGTTGGCGTCCGACAGGGACCGACGGGCTGGACTGGAGACTCTGTGCACAGCCATGTCGTAGAGTCACAGGCCCACAGGGAAGCCGTCAGGTAAGAACACAGGTCCCTCAGAGATACTCTGGATGAACCTGAGGTGTTCTGGAGTACAAGGGCAGAACAGCAGCTGGAGCAGCTGACACGTACACTGTCAGCTGAGCTCCAGGCAACCCGTCACGAGATCCGGGCATCATGCGAGGCCATGCAGGCAGAAATGCGTGCTACCCATGAGGTGCTGCATGGGGATCTCCGTACCATTATCCTCCAGAACCAAACCTTCCAGACCCGCATGCTTGCTGCCATGGAGGACCATACCAGGGCTTTGTGTGGTCTGCCTCCCATATCACGGCCCCCTCCTAATGTAGCAGCAGATGGTGATGACAGCAACGACAGTTCTCCCACTGTAGCGTAGCCGTGCAGGCCATGAGCCCATGGAGGTTTTTTTTTCCTCTCAACATCCACGCATGTGGGTGTTGGGGTGCAACCTGTACCTCATCCCTCCTGGGTGGCCTCCCCCCGCTGTTCCACACATGGCCATTTTTGATTTTTTTTTTGTAAATTTTTTTTTTACAGTGTGTTGCTTTGTGTGGCTCCGGTAGGCATCCACTGTGTATTCCAGCTGGGCACATGCAGGCTTGTCCTGTCTTTGGGTTGGATGCTTGGGTTCCTGACACACACATCCCTCCTGCTTCCCCTTTCCATGGGCTTGCAAAGGGTGTGACCAAGTAACAGTAACTTACACAGTGCATTGGGCTCCCAGGAGTTGTGTGGCCAGTCTGTAGTCAAAACTGTGTGTACATCCCTAGTGGGAATTGTTGTTCGATTCTCCACTGCATGGTGGATTGATATTTGCCTGTGCATCCATGTCTTTATCCTTATATACACGTAGCTTCTTCATGTCTTAACAAGCCCACCTCCTTTGCAGATGCAGTTCATGATGTATGCAGTACACTGACACAATTGCCTGACAGCAACACTCTGCAGTTGGAAGGGGTCGATGTGCTGCCTTAGTCAGGTTGTGACACTTGCACTACTTTAATTTGTACTGTCATATATTGCCACTGTTTCATCCTGTACTGATGTTTTGTGTTGCTGGTAAGTATTTGTTCATGTGTGCTGTTTCTTATTGATTACTGAGAGCATATTGTCTGTGGCCTGTTTCCATTAGGGACAGTGCACTTTGTGACACTAGTGTCATGTGTTGTGCATTCATTTGGTTGCTTTCACATTGCATGCCATGCCATGGTGTGTTGGGTAGCTGAGATGGGGAGGGGTTGGGTGACATGGCACTATTTTTATGTGGTATTTTGCGAGGGGGTAGTGCTTCATGCTGCATGAATGTGTGTCTTTTTCTGACCCAGCATTGGGTGTCTTTAAGTAGCTAGGGATGCACACAATGTAACACTTCCAGGTGAACAATCTCAGGCTGGTATGGCTGTTACAGTTGACTGTCCCTTTTGCCATCATCATTGATTGTCAGCTGGTATGTGCCAGGGCTGTGTGCACTCGCAGGGGTGGGATTTTAGGTGAAGTAATTTGCCACAAGCTGGGTACGGGCTGCCTCACCACATGCCCTTTCACCTCCCATGCACAGCGGTAGTGCATGTGGTTGGGTATGTGGGGGCACCACCATCTCCACTGGCATTCCCCCGGCAGGTTGCAACGTTGTGCAGGACACATGCTGCCACTATGATCCTGCACACTACTGGGGGCGCATATAGCAGCTGCCCACCAGAGCGGTCAAGGGAGTGAAAGCGTGACTTGAGCACTCTGAATGTGCGCTCCACTACGTCCCGGGTTACAATATTGGCTGTGTTGTTTCTTACCTCTGGTGGTGTGATGGGGTTCTGAATTGGCGTCATCATGTAGGTGCTCAGATTGTAGGCACTGTCCCCTGGGGAGGTGATAATGGCTATCATTAGTGGGGTTTTCACATTACTCAGTGTCTGACATGCATGCATGTGCAGAGGCATTTATACTCACCAATCAGCCATGTGTCGCCATGCCGCTCAGCTTCCAGGTCCCGGTTTAGGGGTGACATTCTGAATATGAAACTATCATGACTTGACCCTGGATAGTTGGCATATACTGAAGTGATGATTCCCTTGGCATCACATACTACCTGCACGTTTATTGAATGCCATTGCTTGCGGTTTCGATATATGTGCTCAGTGGCCCTGGGAGGACGTAGAGCCACATGAGTGCAATCAATGGCACCTAGCACTTTGGGGAAGTGTGCCACGCCGTAAAAGTCCTGGACCACGGCCTGACTTTCTGCAGGTGTTCTGGGCATGTATATGAGCCTGCGGACTGAGGGGCGTGCAGTCATGATGGCCAACACCTGGTGTAGGCAGCGTGACTGCATGGCCTGTGACACACCCCCCACTATGGCACTTGTCCACTGAAATGAACCAGTAGCCAAGAAGTGCAGTACATTGAGCACCTTTTCCAAGGGGCTCAGTGCTTTCGAGCACAGGGTGGGTGATGTGAGGTCATCCTCCCACTCCCTCACCAGGTCTAGGATTATGTGTGGTGTAAACCTGTACCTCCCACACACCTGGTCATCAGGCATCCCATAAAGGCTGGTCCTGGGTAAAAAAATGCGGGGCCTGGCTATCCTCCTCCTCCTGCGGTGTCCCACGACCACTGCTGCGAGGAACTGTATATTCATCGTAGCGTCTGAGCTTGTTTGTTGTTTGCGTGCATTATTATGCTGTGCGGGGCCGCTTAGGCCTGCTTCCTGCTGCCGTACGTGTTTCCGGATTAGCACGTCTTTTTGGCGCACGCCTTTCCCCTGTTCGATTCCATGAATACGTGTTGTTAGCGCACATGTAGGCGTTGCGAGCATTTACCTCCTGTACTTCCCCTGTAATGCCCACATGTTCACGTGTTGTTCCCCATTCCACGTGTTACGCCCTGTGTTACGCCCACTTTTATTGTGTGCGCTGCGCTATGTGCGCTTTCCCTGTGCGTGTAGCGCATGCCATTTAGTGACGTGTGCACCCGCGTGCGCCACCCACGAATTTAGCGCAAATCCCAGGATTTCCATGCGCACTGAATTCCATGAATTGATGTGCGCGGCTTTGGCACGAGTGCGCTGCGATTTTCACGCTTGCGCTGCGATTTTCACACTTGCGCTCCCCTTTTCGATGCACATTTATTCCATGAATCGGCCCGTAATTGTTTTAGCCGTATCGTTCTCATCATCCCAGTGGATTTGCGCCAGATGTTGGACAGTTAACTTCTGTGAAATTTCAACCTGTATTCAAAACATAGTTCTACTGCTGGAGTTGGGATCAGCACATGTGTAGACAGTTTATGAAAATCCATCTTTTTTAACCTCTCTAGCATTTCTTTTTTTTGATAACACATTTTATTGGTATTTAACACAAATTAAACAAATAAACAACAATACACGCACACTGCTGGTGATGGTCAATGACTGTCTCGCATCGATATACACATATATTGCAACTTGGGTCGAATTATCCCAACACGGGTACCACATTACTTTCCCCTGTTTTGCAAGCACCGTGAGCATCAGGGGGGTGCTCTTGACATGTCTCAGTGTCCATATGTCCAACAGTAGCCCTCATCGGGCGTCTTCCCATTTCTGCCACACTTTTTGTGCTTTAGCCGGGCATCCTCTGGCCGAGTATACCCTGTGCTCCATCGCAACACAAACATCGACCTCTGTCCTCCACTGTTCATAACTCGGTGTCTGATCTGACCCCCATTTTTGGGCGATATTCCTTTTCATAATAGCAGTAGTGGTGAACAAGAACAGTTTTTCATATCTAGATAGATCAATTTTATCGTCCATTCCCAACAGTAATAACTTAGGGTCTCTAGGAATCGTTTTGCCCATTACTCTAGAGAGTTCCTCACAACAGGCCTCCCAGAATAGTTGAATGCATGTGCACTCCCATAGGATGTGGAAGAAGGTGCCTTCCTCTGTTTTGCATCGCAGGCAGTTCGGATCGTTTATCCTTCCCCATTTGTATAGGGCAACCCTGGGGTAGTATTCTCTATGTAATATCTTGAGCTGAATCAGCCTAAGCCTTGAGGATATGGCTGTCTCCCTGGGGAACATTAGTGCCATAACCCATTCCTCCGGCAGTTTAGCGCCCACGTCCGATTCCCATTTAGTCCGTAGTAACAGCAGATCTGGCGTGCCAAAGGAAGTTATGGCAGTGTACAAAACCGATGTCACTTTGTGGGTGATTTTTTTCCGGGAATAGGTTCCTTTCGATGGGGGTGTAGTCCGGCAGAGAGGTCAATTCGGGGAGGATGTCGTGCAGTGCATGTTGGAGTTGAGTATAGTGATAGTGTTCGGTCTGGGGGAGTACAAAGCGGTGTGCCAGCTCTGTGAATGGGACTATATTGTCTTCTCTTACTACATCACCCAAAGTGAGCAAACCATGCTGGGACCAGTTCGACCATCTGGGGAGCGTGTATACACCGGGGAGGTTTCTGTTATTCCATAATGGCTGCGCTTGCGACAGTTTGTCGCCCCAGCCCACAAATTTATGTGCATCTGTCCAGATTTGCGTTATGTGTGCACGCATGTTGAGAGAGTTTGTTCGGTCCCTTTTCTTATAGAGGTACTGCATGATGGGTTTCTCGGGAGTGTTGGCTTCTAATGATCTATTATGTGGCACAGCTGTGTCCCCGTGTAGTTGGTCATTCACTTTCATCAATTGGCTGGCCCAATAGTACATCTGCATTCGGGGCAGCCCTATTCCGCCCTCCCATACGGATCTTTGGAGCGTGGCGAGTGCTATGCGCGGGTAGCCGTCGTTCCATAATAGTCTTCGAAGTGTTTGATCTATTTTCCTGAATATGTTCGGGGGGGATGTATAGTGGGGCATTCGGTAATATATATAAGAGTTGGGGCAGGGCCATCATTTTGAAAAGTGCAGCTCTACCTAATAGTGTCAGAGGAAGGGATGACCAGTGTCGGGTGTTCTCCGTGAATCTTGTCATTACTGGGTACAGGTTTCTGGGAATATAATCGTTCAGATCTTTCGTTATTGTTCCCTTACAACCTGGTAGGGGCATTGGGGCGGAACCGATTCATCCTCTTGTGGGAACAAAGTATATTTAGCCCAGTTAACCCTTAGGCCGCTAAAAGAGCCATATTTCTGGAGTACGTTGGTCACTATAGGGCAGGATCTTACCGGATCATGCAGGTATACCAGCAAATCATCTGCATATAAGGACACTTTGTCCTCCCAGACTTCCGACCATCGGAATCCCCTCTATGTTTCATTGGTTCTCAACTGTATCGCGAGCAGTTCGATCGCTATCTCAAATATCATAGCTGACAGTGGGCATCCTTGTCTGGTCCCTTTACCAATTTCGAAGGGGTTTGATACATGACCATTTACTTTTGTGACAGCTAGTGGAGATTTATACAATAATTTAACCCAACTCATAAATTGGGGCCCAAACCCCATTCTGCGCATTATTTCCCAGACCGCCTCCCACCTGACTGAATCAAACGCTTTTTCAAAGTCCACCGCCAGCAGGGCTAATGGCCCCTGGATGGTGGTCGCATTTTCCATCGCAGTGAACAGTCGATGTATGTTCATCCGCGTGGATCTTTGCGGAATGAAACCACATTGATCTGGATGTATTAAGGAGGGTATGACTTGTTGGAGTCTGTTGGCTAGTGCTTTCGCTAGGATTTTGGTTTCAGTGTTAATGAGGGAAATAGGTCTATACGAACTACATCTATCTGGGGGCTTGTCTGTTTTAGGTATTACCACTATGGTGGCCTGTCTCAGGTCTTGTGGGAGGGACCCTTCACTGCAGGAGGTTTCGTACATTCTCAGTAAGTGTGGTGTAATCAGGTTTGTGCCTATTTTCTTCCACACCTCAACAGGAAAACTGTTGGGTCCCGGGGTTTTCCCGGCTTGGAGATCCGCCATGGCTGCAGAGAGTTCATCCTCTGTCATGTCATTTTCTAGCAGGGCTCTTTGATCAGGTGTCAAAGAGGGGAGGGTAATATCTGATATCACCGTGGTTTCAATGGGGGAGGTTGGTGTTTTATAAAGTTCCTTATAGTAAGCTGCAAACCCTTCCGCTATGTCCCGGTTCACCGTTATTAATGTGCCCTCCTGTGATCTAATCGCTCTGACATGTCGGAGCCTCTCATCTCGCTTCTCTAGCCATGCCAGCATTCTACCCGCTATATCCCCGGTCTCGTATACTCTGGTACGCATCGCTGTGTGTGCCTGTTTGGCGTTGTCCAGGGCGACATTCTGTAGCTGTTTTTGTGCTAGCTGTAACTCACGGTGGGTTTCTGGGAGGCCCTGGGATAGGTGAGCGATCTCTGCCCCTTGCACTCGCGCCTCGGCTGCCCGGATTGATGTAATCTGCTTCCTTTTATGGGCTGCGATACGGGATATGAGTTCCCCCCTCAGTACTGGTTTATATGCCTCCCACAGTGTTACAGGGCTGTCCACAGAGGGCGTATTCAATTCAAAATACAATTCTGTAGCTTTTTGGGCGTGCTCAACTAACTCGGGAAAGCCCAGGTAATAATTATTTAGTCTCCAAGTGGGTGGGGGGACCGGTCTGTGGGTATTAAGCTCTAACAGGAGCGGGGAGTGATCTGATATGCCTCTGGGTAGAAGCTGTGCATCAGTTGCTTGATGTAGTTCGGAAGCCGGGAGAAAGAAATAATCAAGTCTTGACAGCGAGGCATGTGCTCCAGAGAGAAAAGAGTATTCTCTTGTGCCGGGGTGTAGATGTCTCCATACATCCTTTAGACCCATTGCGTCAACAAATGTGGCCAACTTGGTATGTGTGAGGGATTTCTCGAGCGGATATGTGTGCGATCAAGCTCCAAATTCATGACTTCATTAAAGTCTCCCCCCACCACCATCAAGGTCGAGGGATCTGCTGCTATTGTGGGCGTTATGTCATTAAGTAGTGCGGTAAGTAAGGTAGGTGGCGCGTATATGGCTAGCATGGATATGGACCGCTCCCAGAGGGTCCCTGTTACATGAACAAATCTACCCCCTGTGTCCTGTGTGACGGATAGCAGACTCAGTGGAAGTCGTTTGTGTATTAGAATCAATACGCCCCGGGCTCCCATGGAGAAGCCTGGTGTATCGCAATTCGGTAGTTGGTTCGCTTAAAGAGGTTGCAGTTTGTGCCTGCCAAGTGCGTTTCTGTCAAAAAGGCTACATCGGGCGCATATCGATTCAGGTATTGTAGTACAAGGCGCCTCTTAATGCTGCTACCCAGCCCATTCACATTCCAGGTCATTAACTTAATGGATTTGGTCTTACTTTCGTTGGTATGTTCTGTCATGTTGGTTGGGAATTGGGGGTGCCGAGTAATGCTGCTTTTGTGCCGGGATGGTGACCTCTTTCTGCCCGATGGGAGCCAGACCCTAGACCAAAGCGTGCAACAATCCTAAAACAATGAACTAAACAGGCGAATTCTGTCGCAAAATCAAACTCCCCTACCTCCTCCCCATACTCCACCCCAACTTGAAGTACCTGTCACCCGAACATTAGTCCGAGTTTGACTAGGGTCTACTCAGACTGAACAATTAATATTAGACTAAAGAAGTTGGGGGGGGTGCGCGCCGTAACTTTACTCCAAGTGGGATGGCGGTACGCCCCCGCTAGCCGCATTGTGGAAGGTGTGAACGCCTTACGAAAGTTACTGTGGCTTCACTCTGCACATTCCAAGTTATAGTTCAGCATCTGCATATATGATCCGGATCCTCGTTGGAGCATTAAGCGATGTCAGTCCCCTTCTTCCGCCGGCCGGTTCGGTGAGGGTGGTTGAGCCGGGATCGGACACTGGTCCGCTGGTGGTCTAGGGTTTCTGCCCCTGTTGGCCGGGGAGTCGACCAATCCCCCTCAATGTGCTGTTCAGCCCATCGCCAGGCTTCCTTAGGATCATTAAAATGGACCGTTGTGCCGTTATGATAGATTTTTAGTTGGGCGGAAAAAAGCAGGCCGTATTTGACTCCTAGGACTTGAAGTTGCCTCTTAAGCTTTTCGAAGGATTGCCTCGCCCTCTGCACTTCCCTCGTGTAGTCAGGAAAGAAGGCTACTTTAGAGTTATTGTAGGTGATTGTGCCTTTGGTTCGCGCAAGGTGCAGCAATGTGTCACGGTCCCGGTAGTTTAGCAGTTTTGCGATCACCGTTTGTGGGGGAGTGCCAGGCATGGGTTTGCCTGTGGGGATTCGGTGTGCCCTTTCTATAGAAAACAATTTAGAGAAGGATTGCTGGTCGTATATATCCATCAGCCACTGCTCCAGGAAGAGCTCCATACAAGGGCCCTCGGCTTTCTCGGGAATGCCGAGGATTCGAATGTTGTTGCGCCTGGATCTGCCCTCTCCCTCTTCAACTCTGGCCTCCAGGTACTTAAGTTTGGCCGAGACTCCTTGCATTTGTTGTTGCACGGTGTGTAGCCCATCCTCCGTGTTGGAGATTCGCTGTTCCGCTTCTCCGGTTCGTGCTGAGAGCTTCTGCAGGTCGTGTCGGAGGAGGGATACGTCCAGTCTTATACTATACATTTCCTGCTCCATTGAGGAGCGGGAGTCCGCTATCGCTGCCATAATGTCTCTTAGGGAGAGCGTGGGCGCGGGGTCCACCTCTTCGGCGGGCAACTGTAGAAGCTCAGGGGGTTGTGATGGGGGGATCGTGTACTGGTCGATCCTGTACTGCACATTGGGCCTCCTGGTTTTCTCCTTCCCCATGTTTGCCGCTAGGCCTCGCGGGCGTGCTTTTATGTCGCAAGCCTTGTCCGGTCGCTCGAGGGGGGGACTTCCTAGGATTGTTGCCCAGTTCGGTGTACAGTTAGTGACACTGTGATAGTGTTGGGAAGCCACCTCGTTCTGTGACAAAAGGGAAGGGGGAGGAATCCGACAGAGCAATGCCCCCTTTATTGCAGGGCGCCGTACGTTGTTGGTCCCTAGGTCTTGTGCGCGGCCGTGGTAGTTTGGCCTCTACGGTTTGTGGTCGTTGGTGGATCGCACAGGGAGGTTTATCGCTGTTGACCGGGTGGGTGTCTCTGAACCCGCTCTTCGATTCTCTCTTCGGAGCCCGGTGTCCACTTGAGTGAGGCAGGGAGGGTACTTGTGGAGGGGTTTGCCCGCAGCGATATGCCACGTATGACGGTGGGTCCCTCAAACGTCTGCCACGTAGGTGGTAGTTCAACTTGGAGGGAGTTGGCTGCGCAGCCGTGTCCCTGCTCGCCCCGGGTACAGTGGTCACCCAGTAGTATTGAATTCTTGTGTGGGGATCAGGTGGTTGGTTCGCCTTGGAGAACGGTATTTCCACGAGTGGGCCGTGCCTCCTGTATCTCCAGCGCACATGTGCCGGTGGCCGGGACCAAGCTGGGCGATCGTGCAAGTCTTTATTTGCAGCGAGCAGGGAAGCCCAGTACCGCGTGCAGCGTCTACAGGATAGAGGGGCTGCTGGGGCGTGTTTCGCGCAGGGAACTCCAGCGCTGGCACTCACAGGTGGGGGCAGACCTCTCCGCTCACGGGTCGCCTCGGCGGTGGTCGGCTGGATCTCTCCTGTCCCTTCTCCCAGTCCGCCATTCCAGGGCACTACTGGGGTCTGCCTCCACTCCCCTCCTCCACCGCTCCATCGACGAAGGGCGCCCAGGTCCTCACCACTGGAGGCGCAGATCGGCCGGGCGTCCACTCGCCTCTGGCACCACGACGGCCATCGGTGAAATCAGGCTGTTGGTTTCGGGGGCCGCTCCGCTTCACTGTTGGTTCGTGCCTTTGGTTCTGGCAGCCATCTTGTGCGCCTGATGCGTTGTTTCGGAGCTGCCTTCACACGCTCCTATTTCTGCCGCCCAGGTGCGTTACGAGCTGATTCTGGAGACGAGTGTGCCCCAGGGCATCATACACCAGTGGGTGTATTTTGGGGGTCGGTGGATGTCGGCAACCAGGGGTTCGGATCAGGATGTTTTCCGCGGCGGCGGGAGCTTCTCAGGCGTACGTCTACCGCATCTCGCTGTTGGCCACGCCCCCTCCCTCTCTAGCATTTCTGATGATCCTTGAAATGGAGTGCTGCAGCTGTTTTAGGTGTCTGGTTGTTGGTGGCCGCACTTTTAATGTTTGGAGTTTGATTCTGCATAAATACTTCTCACACTCAGATATTTTTATGTTTTTATTTACATCCAAGTTGGATGTTTTTCCCAATGACCCAATGATTAGTATGTTTAAAGAGAACAAATATTTTGTATGCACAAATGTTGTATCTTATATAGCGCATGTGATGCACTGCATATTTGATAGGAGGGTCAAACAAACTTCTGTATTGAATTGTGTTTCTTAAAGTGTGTGTGTTTTTTAACTGATTAGGTTTTCTTTTTTTTCAGATTGAAGGATATTATCATTTTTTTCAGAACATTGATGAATAACCGTGGCTATGGTATTGCTCAATGGGCTGTTGAATATTGGAGGCACGGTTAATTGCAGCAACGACTGGGGAGGGTCATAGCTGCGGGTTCGTTGGACCATACCCATGGTTATAGGCCACTATAATTATCTGTATGTGCAAAAATGTATACTGTTTGTGCCCCAAAGAGTATGTATTACATTTCTAAGACTGATCTATTATGTATATATTTATTTAAACATTTTTTAAAAATGTTGTTATATGTATGAATCCTAGTTTTTTCCCTTCCCAGTTCCTATGTCTGTAGTATTGGTGGACTACATTTATCTTTTAAGTTCTATTGTAGTATAAAACCTAAAGTGAGCCCCCTCGTTTAACTAAGGTTTAGACCGCGGTTATGAAAAAAGTCAATTAATCATACCCACGGGTAAGATACAACATAGTTATGCTTTTTTATTTGTATTTGTTTATTTAAATATGATAAGTAGTCCTTAAAAGGACTGTTATGAAGGAATATCGCATTTCCTTCATCAATAAGGTGTACTCTGTAAATGTCTATAGAAATTGGCCATGTAGAGTGGTATGTTTTTGTTCAAATTTTATAATTGGTTGTGGTCTCTCGTGAATGATGAAACTGCTTTATTAACACTTCTCTGTGATTTCTCAATTGTTTCATCATTAAAGTAAGGGACACACCTTGTACGTTCCTTAAATCCTTGCCTCCACTGTCGATTAGTATGCAAAAACGTGGAACCAATGCATTCCCCACAAACCAAACTATCTTTGTTTCCGGGGAAATGATTCCTAGTTTCAATTTCTAGTAGTTTGTATGGGCAGAGTATGTATGAAGTGTGTGTTTTGGAGTTTGTAATTGGTTGATGGTACTGTTGTAATTATCCATGGCTGTTCATTAGCCATCCAGTGTGCAGCATTGCTATCCGTGGGTAGATATGGTACCATGTGCAGCCATGGCTATATTTGGGCAAATGCAACATTGTGTGTTTGTGGACGTGTGTTAACCGCGGCTATCTGACACTTTGGGTGGAGTAACATCATAGATGTGTTGAGTGTTTTGGGGGACTACGAGAGACCAGGGGAGTAGAGGAGGACAATAGTGGGTGGAGGGGGGATGGCATGTGTGTTAGGGACAATTGTTTGGAGTTTGGGGTAGTGGAAACACATTTTTTAATTCATAGTTTTTGTGAATAACCATGGCTATAATCACATGTAAAAATAGCATGTGCCTAGGCACGTCAATTCTTTTTGTCTTTGTAGTGGTTGTGTCGTAGGAGCGGGTATATTTTTTTAGCACGTATATAAACATACATTATTTGTGCAATAATCATATTGTTATGTGGATGATATAGCACAGAATTTAATCTGTGCATGTTATTTTGTGTGCTTAGGTGTTGTGTTGTCCTATTTGAAGTTTTGAAGGTTGGCTTAGTTTGGTTTTTAGTTTGTGGAAAATGTACATGTAGCCATGGCTACTAGTAAGCTTTGTAGCTGTGTTCAATAATGGCAACTACTAGTGATGCTGGGCAGGGTTTTGTTTGTGTTTCAGAGTTTCTAATTGCCTGTGTACTTTGTTGTGATATGCTGCAGTGAATATGTGTCAGCCATTTTTATTAGTTTTCTTAGACTATAGTCCTCATTTTCTGGGTTTGATTTTGGAAAGTGTGAAACTCCCCATTGTGTCTACTGTTCTCAATTTGACTCCAGAACTCACACTGTGCAGTTCATGCTACTTGTGATAAAATATGGTTGACATTAATCAGTTGTTTGTCATTGGCTCAGTGATTTTTTTAATGTATTTGTTAACATGAAGTGGCCCTGCTGTATATGTAGAAAATGGGTGGCCCTTCGAATGTTCGGTCAGAAAAATTGGGAACGTCAATCATGATAGATCATCTGCTGCAAGTCTTATGGGATGATGTGGATGATGCATATTAGGAATTGCACAAGATGATTGGGCCCATATTGGGCTGCAGACTTTTTTGGTTTATGTGTGGTCTTATATCTTCACTGTAGCTATGGTTCTGGTGCTTCAGTGACTCCATTCCCATGGAGTCCTATTGGCCTCCATGGGAATTGTGATGTTCCATTTCCGCTGCCTGCCATAATATTGGAAGTCAAGCCGTGGAAACAGTGTTACAGGGTTGCCAATAACTCACAGCTAATCAGTGGGTTTTACGGGCAACCCTGTAATGAGGCCTAGAGTCTTCAAAGATCTGCAGCACTGGAGCACTCCATTTGAAGAGATATCAGAAATGCTAGAGAGGTTCAGAGAGGAGGGTTTTCATGAAGTGTCCACAGATGTGCTGCTCCTGCCACTTGCAGTACCACTTGGATGAGCGAGAGGCGTTTGCAGGATCTTGTATTTCTGATGCGATGAATCTGCCGGAAGACTCCATCCACTTTATCACGGGGTACTAAGAGTGTCTTTATTTGGTTGCAAGATACTCCGGCATTTTGCAACTGTAAAAATAAAATAAATAGATGTCTGCCATGGAAAGGGAAATGAAGTCTGTTCACCCTTGATGGTGGCCATTTATAACAGTAAAAAAAAATAAACAAAGAAGAGGGCCTCCATGGAATGAGAGAAGGGACTACATATAGTCTCTCCTCCCTTTCCATGCAGTTATTAAAATGATAGTGAAACACAAAGAATATAGCCGCCATGGAAAGGGAGAAGGGAGTACATGTAGTCCCTGCTCTATTTCCATGGCAGCTACTCAGAGAACGAACACCAAGGGATGTAATGGTGTCTGGTCCCTTGTCAGGCTGCTAAGGACCAGCTGAGGGCCAATCAGGTTGTTTGTAAAAATCTGATTATCCATTGTCGGGTACTAATTGTACTTTAAACTGTCTACTTGGATAACATTAGAAAAATGAACACATTCAAGATATAGTGGAAAAGCAAAACTGTTACATCATCCGATTGGCTGTTAGAAATAGGCATGAAGTCATGTAGCTACATCAATACAGCTTTCAAAGTGATTGGACCTTTCCTTGACGTGGCTACAGCTATGTGCATGCGCGTCTTCTCATTGATTTATGTGACTGGTCAATAATGTAGGTGCTAACACATCATTGTTCCTGGATGTAACAGTGCACACGGAAAACACATTCCTGTTCTCTATATCGTGTAACCGCAGGTATATTCCGCTCCCAATCATCTTTTTCCTGTTTTCTGTCATTGATTTTTGTCTCTTGGTGGGTGAACTTATTTGTAACCCTTCAGGAACTTTTAAAGACAGTACATTGGTTTATCCATTCCTTTTTTACCTTTCTTCTTCCTTGTTATTTTAGCTTGTAATTTTTTTTAACGTTTTTTTACATTAAGTGGCAGAGTCCTTTTTGTGTTGTGCATTTTTACAGTTTTAATTTTTCCTCCATGGTCTGGCATTTCAAAATTAGTACGACCAGCAGTGATAAAGAGGTGGTGTGGGTGGCTTCAACTTTACCACTACAGAAGAAGCAATGTGCACACAAACAAATTCAGACAGTTGCCAATATTTCCATGTAAAGGACCAACACAGTGAAAAGGAGATCAATGAGATGATGTGCAATTTTTGTTTTAAGGTTTTGCAGAGTGACCCTTCACACAAGCCGTTGCACAGCATAGAAACATCCATGTTAATTCAACAACTTGTCCACGTTCATTGGGTTGAAGTGGATGATTCATATAGGAAGGCTCATGTGAAACATATGGTCAAATCACATGGAGCAAGATCAGCACAGCAGTATTTATCATCTGTGCCACAGATGTTCAACACAATTAGTAGCTATTTTCCACCAATTAACACCCAACCTCAGTCCATTGTGTGTGCACCTGATCTTTCTAACATTATGGTGATGTGCAAAACCTGTCACAGTGTGATTGAGGTGGGAGGTGGTAGCCTAGATGCTTTGGGAAAGGCTCTTTCAGATAATGCAGTCAATTGCCAACACTAAGCATATTTTTATGTTTGTTTTTTACCCCATTCTTTAGACAAAAAAACACAAATGTACTAAATATAAATACCTTTTGTTATATGTATGTGTTATATGTATGAATCTTTGTGTTTTTCCTTCACAGTTCCTACCTCTTTTTTCCTTATCTACCAAAACGGTCTTTTTAGGGCCAATTTATGAATTATGAAAATAGATAATAAAAACATACTGAATATATGGATCAGAGACCTTTAATCGATCCTTTCAATATAGGGTCTATTAAAAAACCTACATATCCTTATGTATTTCATTATAGCCGCTGTCATCCCCTGTGGAAGCAGCGGGTAAAACCCTGCTAGTCGTTGTTGCATTCAGCCGCGCATGCATCCTTGGGAGCGGTGGCAATAAAACTGTTTACAAAAGAAAATAAACATGTACATATCTATGTGGGCAGTAGACTTGTATATTTTAGGATACATTGAGTGTAGTGTGTGTATACATTTACTGTAACACTTTAATAACTTTCTATTCATCAACAGTACATATAAATGTAAACACTTTTAAAATGTAGATAAATATGCAGACGGGGCTTTTTAAGAAAAGGGTTATTTGGGGGGAATGTGGTTGCACAGTTTCTTTTTATTGTATTTTCTACAGATGTATGATACATGATACTTTATTTTCATTAGCCCAATTGTCTGTAGTATTATTGTCAATTGTGTATGGATACCAAAACCCTTAACATTCTGGGGAAAAAAAAAAACATTTGTTGCAGGGACGTTAAGGTGAGAACTTAATGCAACTTCCTCTCATAGCTCAAATGAAACTCATCCATCACAAACTTTGTACATTTTCTTTAACCCCTCTTATAGATTTTTATCTTATGAAGGTGGAGGCAGTTATTCTCTATGGATTGGATGTGCTTCTTGCTCCAATCGAATCATATTTAAATAAACTGCAGGGAAAAATCTGGAAGCATGCTCTTGGTTTTCCTAATTATTTGCCCAATGCTATACTAAGAAACAAATTGGGTCTCAATTCGTTGGCTTCACGCTTTAGTTGGAGGATGTTGTCTAACTACACAAAAATGTCTTTTCCACCAGCTAATTCTCTTTATGAAGACTTTTTAGACATGCTCATCAAATCCTCTCCCTCTTCAATCATTCAGTTCCATGAATATGCACACTGAAGATCTCAAATGGTGGCCAGTACTAGCAAAATAATGCCATTTTCAAAATGACTGGGCTGCTACTTCTGACCATATTGCTACATACCCCTCCTTTGAAGAGTATGCAGTCTTCAGACACAATCAGTTGCCTCGTTTGCCCTACCTCACTTTACTACCATGTAATAAGTTACGCAATCTCTACATGAGATTCCGTATGGACCTGTTTCATATTAAAGTCTGCACTAAAAACTGGAGACTCAGCTTGAATGAAGTATCTGATACTACATGTCAATTTTGTGGTCCTACAGGGGAGAAAGAAACCTTAAAACAGCTGTTCCCCTTTTGTCAACATTACAAACTCCAGAGACTTGAAATCCTGAAAGAATTATGCTTCCTCGTTATACTTACAGAATCTCATCTGGGTGAGATGTGGGCAGCACTGACACCATAATTCTTGCCACAGGAGACGTTTGTTGACACTCATCGAACTAGAACTTAAGGAGGACGCATGCTAGTTTACTAGTAGGGTGAATTTGCTGTGAGATTCATAAAGGCGATAATGTTAAGAGACTTTGGGAGAGAGTTACATTTAAATCAAATTCGAAATTATGTTCAGGACGGTTATACCTCAGAATAGTCTTTGTCTTTCACTTACCTGGGTTCTTTTTCTTATGTAGTATGTGTAGTGAATGTTGCTCGTTGCTAACATGCTGTATTATCTACCTGATGATGCTTTGGACCTCCCGGTATACTGAGGTCTCCAGTCATTACACAGCACAACGACCATGTCTGTTATGACTTTAATAGCCATTTTTGAGGTATATGCGTTTCCCTTTTGTCCCTATGTTGTGTTATTACTTGTATTTTGATGAAGATTGAGTGAATCTGCATTCACTTGTAATTGTCATAGTTTGCATTTTTTTTTTATTTAGTCATTGGTATAGTAGCTCAGGTTCAGCTCATTTATAATTGTTTTTAGCTCGATTTTAATTCTTGCGTTTGTTTATTGTTGAGCCCATTCTTCTTCTGTGTGTTGTGCTAAAATAATAACTTTGATTATGTCATGTAACCTGTATTTTGATGTCAATAAGTTCTTTCTTTTTCTTGTTTGTTCTTTCTATTATTGTAATATGTAACACGTGTTGGTTTGTTTTTGTTTGAATTTTATATTTGTAAAGGTGTATAAGCACTAAAAACAAATAAAAATAAAAATAATACAACATAAATATTGAAATTCAGCGAAAGCCACCTTAACTTTGTGTCCCCTGTTGCGCAGCCTATGACCACAATGATGACATCACAGATCACTTCACAGATGAAAAAACGAATTACACTACAACAGTAAATGGCCTTCAGCCATGGTCAGTGTGCATGGACAAATATATTTTAATATATGCATGGGTACAAGTCATGGCCTTCAGTCATGGACAGTGGTCACAACATTCACCTATGTGCAATGAATATTTAAAAATAGAAACAGGCTACCAACCAAAGATTTTGGCCTTTACCAGTGGATACACCTTTCAAACATGTCCACTGTAAATTATACACACTGATCAGGCACTAGCCATGAACTTTAGCATAATACTGGACAGTGGCCCCAATCTTTGGCTGTGCCCACTATATATTCTAACATATAAATGGGCCACTGGCCGTGGCCTTTGACCTTCAGCAGTTTGTACATCTTTTGGCTATGTCCACTGGATATTTTAAAATAATAAAATGCCAAAAGCGATGGCCTTCAGCCGTGTCCACTGTATATTATACAACACTAACCAGCAACTAGCCATGGTCTTCAACACAATATTAGTCAGTGGCCACGGCCTTTGGCTCTGCCGACTGTATATTCTAACATATTAATGGGCACTAGCTATGGCCTTTAGCCATGGCCACTGACTACAGCTTTCAACGTTGTGCACTGTATGTTTTAAAATAGTGATGGGCTACTTGGCATGGCTATTATTATTATTATTATTATTATTATTATTATTATTATTATTATTATTATTATTATTAAATTAATTGGTATTTTTGAAAAATAACTGACCACTAGCTATGGCCTTTGGTGCTGGACAGTGACTACAGCCTTTGTCATGGCCAAGTGCATGTCCTAAATTGTTATTAAGGTAATCAAAGTTTTCATGAGCTCACTTATAAATGATGTTATGTCTAATTACATTGTTGATGTAATCAGTTATATACAATGTAATAACTGTTGTCACCAGTGATGACATTGGTGATGTGATTTGTAATGTCATCAGTGTTCTCATACAACAAGTAATTAGTGATGTCATCAGTGATGTGATCTGTGATGTCATCATTGTGGTCATAGGCAGAGCAACAAGGGGCAAAAAGTCAAGGTGGCTAACGTTGAATTTCAAGGGTTTTGTTGTGTTACGTTCTCACCTTAGCGTTCCTGCAACTGAAGTTTTTCCCTTGAATTTAAGATGTACATACGCACCCCTATAGCAAAACTATGATGATCATAAATAGCCCATGATGGTGGCAGGGTACACTCTAAAAATAAAGCTATGCCTCATTTAAGGCATTGTGCATGGCACTACTTATGATGATTGCAGCCTCATCCAATTGGATATCATACATGTGCCAGCTCCAGTGAGTCAATTCAGCTGTTGGAAGGCGATGTGTATTCTGTCTAGATGGGCTGAGCCTGCCAAATGACAGACTGGAACTTGAATGGCCATGCCTACATTTAGGTAATGCCTCTGCCAGAGACAACCACAGACCCAGCAGCTGACCTGGGCCTAGGCATCAAAGGAGCATACCCATTCCAAAGGAGTAGCCTCAACCCAGAGTGCTGCATTTCTAAGGCCTTTGATCCCCGTGAAAAGGGTAGGGATGAAGTTAGAGTACTCAAGAAGGTGCTGTACAGTGGAAGGAGACTTCCACCATTTTGTTTCTCTCACCCTCTCTCTCTCCTTCCTATTCCCTACACTTTCTTTAGAGAAAAGCACTTTAGGTGTGATATCAAAAGGACATAGTCTATGGGCCTCATTACGACTTTGGAGGTAGCTCTGGTGCTATTAGCGCCATGGCTGCCTCCAAAATTGTGTCCGGGTCTGATCTGGTAGAGTGGGGACTTACCGGGACATTCCGTCCTAGGCGGACCCGGTAAGTCCCCATTCCAAATGCCATTCCCATTCCCATTTGATCCCCCATAGGGCTCAATGGGAATGGGGAAGGTGCTAATTACAAGCCTGCTAATGGCAGGCCCGTAATTAGCACCCTGGTCCCCTAACGGGACCCGTAATGGAAGTGTGGTCCGACCACACGTCCCTTGCGGTTCCCGCTAAGGGACCTCAGAATTGGGCGGTAAGGGATTACTGGCACTAGTCTCCTTACCGGTGCCCGGTATCCCTTACTCGCCACCACGGAATGAGGCCCTATGTTTTTCAAGAACAGGGATTGGACCAATAAGGTGGCCTAGCTTTAGTCCAATCACCTGTGGACTTTTACCTGTAAAATAAGGGTCTCCCACCACTTCTTTGATTCACTCTGGAACAACACCTAAGAAGGATTCAATGGGAGAGCTGTACTTTCCAAATCCCTCAACCACTGAGATGAAGAAGGAGCAGCGCAACGCACAGGAAAGCTCTGCCCGCAACTACTTCCATGGCACATTGGAGGTCACTCTGGCTGTGGACCTGGCCCTGTCACTATGTATCAGAATCTCCTGAAGCTGGAGGAGAAGACCCTGAATGGACTTATTCTGTGCTCAAAACCCTGAAGTGTGTCTCAAGGGGCTTGAAAACAGAATAATCTGGAGGACCAGATCAGCTAAGGCTCCCAGTTCTGCCGCTACAATGCAGGTTGAACTGATGTTGAGCTACATCGACACTGAGGGATCCGGCCAGTGCAAACTTCTGCCACTTACCTGCTATGCTCAAATCAACTGCTGAACATCAGTATCCCACTCGAACTGCTGGAGCAAAAGGATCCTCATTTCCACAATCGCCGCCCGCCTAGTCAAAAAGCTGGAGCGTCACTTATCGACCCTCCCCAGTGTTTAGAAACCAACTTGGCTCTGCCTTGGAGAGATCCTGGTGAGCACCCAGACCTGCACATTCGAAAGCCGCCTTTGAACATCCAGGAATTACTGCATTTCAACCTGTGTGTTGATCCCTTGCCACTTTGACACCCATGATCCACTGTACCAAAACTGAACTTGTACCACTCGCACCATTGCTCAAAGCAGAGGTCCAATTCTATTGAAGTGGCTAAGAACTGAAACAAGGGACTATTGACCAATAACTGTCCTCTTGGTCCATTTGTACACTATAGACTGGTTAGGTCACTTTTGCATCTTTGTTCTCACACAAAGACATATCCTTTTAGTGGGTAATAGTTTCCTATCAGCCCTGTATTTATACTCAGAGTGCTAAATTCTTATATCTGTTGCATCTTCTCTGTTCTTTCCACATGGGTAAGTTTTGTACAGTGTTTTCTAATGAAGATGGTGCATTTGGTTAAAGTATATATATTTTCATAGAACCTTTAATCGAAATTCCCTTTATTTTGGTCTGTTATGCTTTATTGTTTGGGTCACTACTGAATCACATTCACACCCCTCTTAAGAGCATAGTTTTCCAGTTTTCCCTGTTACCACGAAAGGCGAAGGAGGTATAGCTCTTAACTGTGCCTGTTTTACCTTTATGATTGTGTTGGCTCCTGGTTTGTTGCAGTGTGAAGACTGAGTTGGCAATTTAGCCTCTACTCATTCTTGTACTTCTGTGGAGCAGAATCCAATTCGTCACAAGCATCGTGTGACAAACATCATGTTTATGATTTTATAAATGTTGGCAGGCCTGATTGTACCTCCCCTTTCTGTCTACAACAGTGCTTCTCATGCCTCATTCATTTGACTGCACGGCCAAACTTATATATTCCCTGTCTGCTCTGTTCCCCATCCTGATCACTCGTAGGCTGCTCCTGTGTTACCCACACTACTCCCTTCACTGGTTTCTTCTTTGTCTGGCCAACTTTTGTGCCCATGACCTTTGCAACCCAGTCAGTTGATTCACACTTTGTTTTGTTTACCTCTTTCCACCCCAATGTTTTTTTTGTTCGTTCAGTTTGTGTTTAGCCAAATATATAATGACATTCCACACCACCTTGGCTAGGTTTCAGTGGATGTTATCGACCATCCTTCCTTGTTAAGTGCCAAAGGTTTCATGCTTTAGAACATTCATGACCTTACACTCCACTCACTCTGACATGCAAGCATGCTAGTAGGATACAACAGGTGGCCAATCTACAGGTCGCTCTTGAACTGTGAAGTTCTTGTATTGTATTGTATAGTATTGAAGTTGTCATTTATATAGTGCCTTTTATTTATTTATGTATTTATTACATTCATATAGCGCACCTAACCCTTAAGCATCTGGGCGCTTGTGCTTAAGAATACGATTACATTGCAAAACTTGATTATACAGTTACATTGCCGATTACAAGTATAGTATCAATACATATTTATTATGTTGCATTACCACTGGTGGTAACGGTTATATTTCAGGCTTAGTAAGTTTCAATATATTCTTACATTTACAGAGTACAAGTTCCACTATGCATATCTGGCCTGCAGAATATGGTCAAGAACTTGGGGTACCTAGTGCTCAGTGGTGGGCTCATGGTTAATTCTTAATGACTTGGTTCAAGAGGCAGGTTTTGAGTTTTTTGCAGAAGGCCCATAGTGAAGAGTCTGTCCTTAACTCCAGGGGCATAGCATTCCAGTAGTTGGCTGTGATAACAGGGAAGCTGGAGCCTCCTGCTTTTTGTCTTTTGAATCTCTGAGCAGTCAATTGCCCAATATAGGCAGATTGGGTTGGTCTAGAGGACTGTAGTTTGGAGATTTAGTTTGAAAGGTAGAGCGGGCGGTATTGGACAGACATTTGTGTGTGAGTAATAGTATATTGAATTTAATACGTTCTCTTACTGGGAGCCAATGAATGTTTCTTCTGGTTGTGGTTATGTGGTTTGATTTGGGGATGCTAAGTGCCGCTCTGATTGCATTATTTTGAACTGTCTGAAGTTTCTTAATATTTTTCGCCGAAGAGCTTGCGAAAATGGCATTACAATAGTCAATCCTAGAAAGAATCAATGTGCTGGCAAGTGTGATGCAGTTCTTCACAGTTAAGAAGGGTCTGCATGCGGTAATAAGTTGACAGTATATGCTGAGGCTGAGGTGATGGCATTAACCTGTTGGGTAAGGGTGAGTGATGAGTCTAGATATACCCCAAGTGTTTTGACTTCTTTGGCTACCATCATATTGTTGCCACCAATGTCAATGGATCTGTATGATGGTGGGAGGTTCTTGAGCTTTGAAAGGCTACCTACAATCAGAATCTCTTTTTTATCATCATTAAGACAGAGTTTGTGTTCAGCCATCCAGGCTTGAATGGTGAGGTAGATAGTATTCAGGGATTTGTGTCGTGATTACCAGTGATTGACGTAGTAGGTGGGTGACGTCCGCATAGTACCAGTGATTGACACTAGTAGGTGGGTGACGTCCGCATAGTTTGTGTATGTGACACCCAATTTGTTGATGCAGTCAAAGAGAGGCTCTGTAAATGCATTGTACAATGTTGGAGAGACACAGGATCCTTGTGGGACTCTGCATATCACAGGGGTAGGAATCACTGCAGCCGTAGGGGAGAAGACTCTCATGGAGTGGCTAGTTAAGAATGATTCCATCCAGTTTATGGCATTATTTGAGAAATGGGCATCCCGAGCTAGGTGGCGGCACAAGATGTTGTGATTCCCTAAATCAAAAGCCGCAGAGATGTCCAGTAGGAGAAGGATGGCCAGGTCACCCCTATCTCTGATTTGATCCATTTGGCTTTTGAGGTCCTGTAGGGCCTTTTGAGTGCCATGGCCTGAGTGGAAGCCTGATTGGTGGAGGCGAAGGAGGTTACGAGTTTCGAGGTAGTTCTGAATTTGTAGATAGGCTACCCTGTCTAATATTTTTAATAAGAAGGGAACTGTTGTAATAAGTCGGTAATTGGTTGGTACATTGGGGCCTGATGTGGGTTTCTTAAGCAGTGGGAGCACCCATGCTTCCTTCAAATTTTCCAGTACTTTGTTAGAGGCAAAGGAGTTATTAATCAGGGTTGTGATGAACGGGGCCCGGTTGTCTGTGCATTCTTTAATCAGCGTGGCTGGGCAGATGTTGCCTTGGCATCTCAAAGGTTTTAGGCCCTTTATGGTTTTAATGGTTTCATCTATGGTGATGGGTGTGAATTCCAACCTAGGGTTTGATTTTGGTCGATTGTGTTCCACGATTGTGGGCTGAGCAGATGAATCAAGCTTCCATTTTTTGAAGTTAATCTTGTGTTGGAGGGATGAGATTTTGTCAATGAGTGCCTTTTGTGTGCTTACACACCAGGCTTGGTCCTTAGAGCAATCGTCTGGGGTCTGTGATGGTGATTCTAATTCCTGTAGGACAGAGAAGAGCTCTTTAATGCCAGATTTGGCATTCTCAATACGTGTATTTTATGCATTGATCTTAGCTTGGAAGGTCTTTGTATTCTGTAACTAGGTTGATGAAATGTTGTTTGTTGTCGTGAGTGGGTGTTTTTTCCCAGTTACTTTCTGCATTTCTTTTTTTACTGCACAAATCTTTAAGCTCTGTCGTAAACCAATGATTGATATGGGCTATGGGCTTTGCTTTGCGGATGCGGAAGTCCTAGATTAAAGTCCATTAGGATGAGAACTTTGGAGGTAGGTTTTATGTCCATAGCCAGCCGGGAGGCTATGTCCTCCTCAAAGGAGGAGGTAGAGCCTGGAGGCCTATTCATGAGGTGTATTGAGAGAGATGCTGTAGCAGAAAGGGTTATTTTGACGGACAACAATTCTCCTGATGGGAAGGCTTGGTTTGTTGTTTCTCTTATACTAGGGTTTGTTTTAGAGATGAAGGTGAAGGCGACTTGCCCTCCTTTCGAGATTATTCAGTCTTTTCTGATGATGGAGTAGCCATCAGGTAAGGCAAGTACAAGGGACGCGCTGGTTGCAGGGTGCAGCCAAGTTTCCATTATGGCGATAAAATCTAGATCCTTGGTGGTGATGAGGTCTGAGATGTCCAGGCTATGAGCTGTGAGGGATCTGGTGTTGAAAAGGGATCCCTTGATAATGGTGGGCATGTCTCTTTCTTTATCCCTGCTAGTCTGAGTGGTCACTTTAGGTAAAATGGGCTTTCTAGCGGCTACTGCCGGTTTGTTTTCTGATGTCAGGTTCTGCTGAGAGGTTGCACCGGGTGCAGTAAGGTTAGTCTTAGTTGCTCAGGAACGGAGGTGGCTGCTAGGGGGATTGGTTTCCTTGTGCTGATGTGGATTCCTGGAGGCAGGAAGGCTATTGTCCTGTCGCAAAGTCTTTTATTTCTCTGTGGAATAGTTTGGGTAGTGGTTGACTATGTGTCATTGTACCTCGTGGGATGGCGGCGGAGGGGTTGACCTATGCATGTGCTTCAAGATTAGATATGTTCTCTGTTTTTGTACTTTTATGTCCCAAGGTAGGCCCCGTGAGGTAAGCAGTGGATGTGTGTAAGGGAGTTTGTGAGGTAGACAAGGCTAGGTTTTCTAGTGTGCGATTGATGGTAGCCAACTCTCTGTTACTGCCCCCATTTGTTCATCAATCAGGAGGTATTGGGGACAGGTTTTGTGTGTGGTTGGAACGGGTGCATCTGCAGGAGGAATGCTGATGGCGGAATGTTAAGTGAGTTGGGGTGTACTTTTGCCATACTTAGTGTGTGAGGGTGGTGCATGCAGGGGGTAGGATTTGAAATGGGTTTTGGTGCGATCTAGGATTGATATGGGTGGGCTCGGTTTGTAGGTAGGTTGTTTTTGGGCATCGTGGTTCTTTGGAGGGCCATTGGAGAGGGGCCATGGTAATTAGGCAGGAAGCCAGCATGTGAGGAGTGCTTGCGTGTCTTTAATTGTATGGCAGTTGTGGTATCCTATGTATGTGTGGGTAGTTGTGGGCTGTCAGCTGGAGATTTAGTAGCCAGGTGCCGAGATGAGCTGAGCAGTGTGCTGTGCGGGATTCTAGATTAAAGCATAGTAGCACTATGGCCAGTCTAGGAGGCCTGTGCAGGTAGTGTGGCAAGTGCCCCAAGGCAGTACCAATAGCAATGAGTTAGGGAGCCGTCACGTGCTAAAGTGAGCCGGCCAGCATGCAATGCATAACATCTAGGGCAGTACATTTAAGGCAGTGCTAACAATAATAAGCAGGGGGGCGTCACGTGCTAAAGCGAGCAGGCCAGCATACAATGCATAACATCTAGGGCTGTAAATTGTAGGCAGTGCTAACAATAATGAGCAAGGGGCCATCGCCTGCTAAAGCGAGCAGGCCAACATACAATGCATAAGATCTGGGGCAGAACATTTAAGGCAGTGCTAACAATAATGAGCAGGGAGCCATTGCGTGCTAAAGCAAGCAGACCAACATGAAAACGGCACATCTGCGAAATGACATCAGGTGCAGTATCTCAGCGGATCGGATACAGAGGAGCTTGAAGCGCCGTAATAGGGAGCATTGGAGCGCATCCCGCGCAATGATAAGGGACAGTCAGCAGCTTGACCGGGTACTGAGAGGTTGTAAGAGGATTCAATTCAACACTACAGCTAAGTCAATGCCTAGTCTGGGATACTGAATGGAAACCCTTATTGATATATCTTTATGTCCAGTTCATGCGTTCTGGATGACTACCCCTATATAACACCCCTCCCTTGGAATCCCCCTGACCCCACTGAGCCAAGAAGTAGTTCTGTTTTGCAAGTTAAAAGGTTTATTTGAGAATTTAAACAATATAGATATATATCACACTTTATAATAAATTAATAATTGGATATCACACTGAATCTGAGCAGTAATCAATAATGGATAGTCTGGCACTAGCACACTTGTGAATAGGATCAGAAGAATAAGGTGGTAGAGAATGCTTTATATAAGTTCAGATGGATGTAATGTTGAATGAAAAATGCAATACAGAAAATACTCAATATGATTTCAACAAAACAATGTAATCACTTTTCTCTGGCAATCCCCTCCCCCCTTTATGCAATGCAAGGAAATGGAAGGAAAGCACACAGTTCTCAGAAATGCAATCAAATGTAATTCAGTTCACCCCAGCAAGCTTACACTACAGAAGTTGGAAACACAGGCCCAAAATGCTTTTATATGTGCTGGCAATGAAGTGAAAAATATGCTAAAATGCTTTTAATTCCCTCTAGAGGTTCAGGGTGAGTGGTATCAAGTTAATATTAGTCCAGGCTCACTCTAGCAAGGATCTAGGAGTAACTAGCAGGTTAAAAGAATTTTTGGCAAATGAAAGCAAGAAAACTGCTGTTTTCAAACGTGAAGAAAATTTGCAAATCGCGGCAAATTCGCGAGTGCGTTTTTCGCAATTACAGAGGAACTACAAGGACTAGCACCTTCGTTTTGGGGTCCTAGGACAGCCAAGGATCTCAGCTTCCAGAAGAAAGTTACTGCAAGTCTCTAGGACAAACGGTTACGGAGATATGAGCGATTAAATAAAGGTTGTTTTTCAGATTTGAAATTTTAAAGTTCAAAATGACAAATGACAGCTAGCAACTAGAAATGACAGGTGACAGCTCTACAAATGACAGGTGACAGTTAGGAGGCAGTTCTACTTAGATTAAAATAGCTTGAATTATATTATTTTAACTAAGAGATTGGTTCTACACAGTTCTGCTGGGTACTCACAATATATTTAGAAATAGAATGGGCCTCGCCACGGATCTGGTCAGGTTTTAGACTGGACTCTGGTCTGGTCTCTGCACTTCACAGTGATCTGGGTCAGCTCTGCTCTGCTGGTCTAGCCTCTCTGGATTCTGGAGATTGATAGATTTGAAGTCTGGATCTTTCTGCACAGCTTTCTCTAGAGATTGATGCAGGTAAAGTATGGATTTTCCCGGCAGAGCGTCCCGCAGCAAATGGATTTGAAGGTCCCTATCTGTCCTGACTGTCTGCTTTTATGTGTTTTGAAAATGGGTGTGTGTGCAGCATCACTAGGCTCTACCCCTCTCCACTCGTCATTGGCCACTTCATCCTCTTCCCCTTGATTGGGGGAATGAAATGAAGTGTCATCATGATGAGGTCTGTTTATGATACAGAGAACCCACCCCTGTCAAATTACACACAATCTATATTTTGACCCAAAAGACATATTTCATAGCTACACAGTGGTTTGAAATTACATGCACCCATCATGCATCACAGGAGGTATACCCTGTCCAAATCTGCTCTTCCTGGGAGCTTGTATTCAGAAATGGCGACATTTGCACTTTTTAACTGGTTTCGCAATATCGGACATTACCCCAAATTTACACACATGTGCGCAAGGAGTATGGACATTAATTGATGAAGTGTCAGATTTTTAACATGCATACATTTTAAGTAATACCCTCTTAACTGCTAAAACCCCCCTGAACATACCACCGGATCCTAACACGTCTTCAAATGTGCACCAAAAAATCACAAGAATTATGGCATCATTTAAATAATTATGACAAGTCCGTACTATGAGTTATTCATCTTTTTCTAAAACCATATTCTGGCTACAGGGGTGTGTCTTTTCAGGTCACATGGTACAGAAACCAGTCTTTCCAGTTTCTGCCAAGCTCAGAGACCCTGCCCCTCCCAGCTTCTGCCAAGAGGAAGCTGTTTTACGACACCTGCAATAAACCATCTGCCTGGGCCCTGGAAGGCCCATTGTTCAAGAGGAAGCCATTTATGGCCCCCATAATAAAACATTTGCCTGAGTCAGGACAGGGCTTTGTTCAATTTCCTGCAGAGGCCAGGTAATTCAATCAGAGAAATGTCATATCCCTTTTGGTGGGAGCAGCAAAATGCAGGTCGGCCTGGGAACACAGCTGTTGTGCAAGTCTCAACTCCTGTCGGGGGTAGCTGGTGGGCAGAATTCAGTTCCTTAAGCCAGGTTTCAGATAAAATGTCACTTTTTGTTCCCCAGTTTAAGTCAAGACAATTTTTACATATGCAGCTAGAATGCTGATTCTAAGTTCAAAACTATGACATTTAAACAATTGCAACCTATGTGACACTCAAAAGTAGGTCACACATTTAATTTAAACATTTCGATTTTGGTGGTTTTAATCCAGTTTCAGTTAGCCTGCTGACATGCATAGCCCAGCCAGTTTTGTGATGAACATTGTTTTAGGCTCATCCTCTTTCCAGATTTTGTATGCCCACAAGACTTTATTCTGCCAGATGTCCGCTGGTGTTCAGTGAGATTTTTGGATGTGTTGCAAATAGGCATTTTGAGCTGGCATTCAGAGAAACAAAAGGTGATTTTAAAGTGCGGTTTTTCCTTTGGAACACATTTCACTCATTGCACCCCGGCCCATCCTGCTTGCATTGGTGGGTGGCAAGTTAGGCAACCATTTTAGTGTGCACAACTGCGCGGTTTTCATAGATTCTGGCGCACATGTGGGCTTTTTCAGCCATCTTGGATTTCCTAAGCCCACAGCACCAAATGTTGTAGCATAATAGTCCAAACGTGGGTCAGAACACCCAACAAGGTGGGATGGCCAATCTGCCTTACGTAGTGGGTTTGGGTTGTATGCTATCTGGTTTTACAGGGTTGAGACCATGCTTCAGTCGTAAAGGGATAGGACAGACACAAAGTAGGGTCGGGTAAACCATAGCCATGTAATGGGCTACAAAAGGCGGTTGTCTTACTGTGGTTAGCAGTGAGGTTGCAGAACATGACTGTCAGTTTAGGGAAGTTTGTATCGCTGATCTTGATGGACATAGTGTGTCAAGGAGTGGCTCAGAGTTAATGCGTTGGTCTGGGAACGAGGAGACAATGGGTCACATGAGATTGTACAAACAAACCTAGCGTTCCGAGCACTTTCTAGCTGTCAGACAGGCTCGGACAGGAGCCTTTGATGAGTGCCTTCGATGGGAGGGCCGGTTTACACCAGCCGGTCCCCCTGATAGGCTCTTGTCTCGCCGGGGAGAAATTGGCTCCATCAGCTGTGCTCGATCAGCTGTCTGCTGAATTTCATCTTCTTTACGGAGCTCCAGCTGATCCAGCGTGTCTCGCGCACATTGCAAAGGCCTCCGCCATGGAAGGAATGATCACCGCCGACAATGCTTTTAATAAAGCATCTTTTGAATCTCCCGCCGAATCGACGCCGCTTCCCGCCCGCAGCCCGCAGCCTGATACGGCTTCCCACCCTGCCGGCTCCACCCCCCCCACCATTAAGGGAGACGGGGCTCACCGCCAGGCGAAGCCGCGAGGAGAAGGCCAGAGGACAAGGCCTGCACTCCTCTTTGCAGCTCTTCGCTGCTCGTCTGCCATTTGCCACGATACTATGCAACATCACAGAGGTAAGGAGCTTGCCCACTGCCTCCTCCTACACCAAGACTTGGCCACCAGGAGCTCCAGACTACGTGCTCGCACTATAGAGCCCACCATCAGCTCCAATCCCCTTCCCACTAACATCCGCAATGCGCGGCTATGCTCCCGTATCTCGCAACCCAACCCACCCACTTACATGGCCATACTCAGGCGGTTAACCACAAAGCCTAAAGCCTTCTCACTTACCCCCTATACAGTAGCAAAGGATACACTCCACCCCACCCCTAATTGTACCACCTCTACCCGCAATTTCTCCCCATCCGTGCCCACCACCACTGAAACTGCGCCCCCCAGTGCAAAATGTGTGATATGCAATTCTTATACCCCCATTGTGAATGCTATTGTGCCAAATGTGATCTCACCTGTGCTCACCACCACTGAAACTGCGCCCCCCAGTGCAAAATGTGTGATATGCAATTCTTCTACCCCCATTGTGAATGCTATTGTGTCAAATGTGATCTCACCTGTGCCCACCACCACTGAAACTGCGCCCCCCAGTGCAAAATGTGTGATATGCAATTCTTCTACCTCCTTTGTGAATGCTATTGTGCCAAATGTCATCTCACCTGTGCCCACCACCACTGAAACTGCGCCCCCCAGTGCAAAATGTGTGATATGCAATTCTTCTACCCCCATTGTGAATGCTATTGTGCCAAATGTGATCTCACCTGTGCCCACCACCACTGAAACTGCGCCCCCCAGTGCAAAATGTGTGATATGCAATTCTTCTACCCCCATTGTGAATGCTATTGTGCCAAATGTGATCTCACCTGTGCCCACCACCACTGAAACTGCGCCCCCCAGTGCAAAATGTGTGATATGCAATTCTTCTACCCCCATTGTGAATGCTATTGTGCCAAATGTGTTCTCACCTGTGCCCACCACCACTGAAACTGCGCCCCAGTACAAAATGTGTGATATGCAATTCTTCTACCCCCATTGTGAATGCTATTGTGCCAAATGTGATCTCACCTGTGCCCACCACCACTGAAACTGCGCCCCCAGTGCAAAATGTGTGATATGCAATTCTTCTACCCCCATGGTGAATGCTATTGTGCCAAATGTGATCTCACCTGTGCCCACCACCACTGACACTGCACCCCCCAGTGCAAAATGTGTGATATGCAATTCTTCTACCCCCTTTGTGAATGCTATTGTGCCAAATGTGATCTCACCTGTGCCCACCACTTCCAAAACTGCGCCTCCGAGTGCAAAATGTGTGATATGCAATTCTTCTACCCCCATTGTGAATGCTATTGTGCCAAATGTGATCTCACCTGTGCCCACCACCTCTAAATCTGCGCCCCCAGTGCAAAATGTGTGATATGCAATTCTTCTACCCCCATTATGAATGCTATTGTGCCAAATGTGATCTCACCTGTGCCCACCACTTCTAAAACTGCGCCCCCCAGTGCTAAATATATCATATCCAATTCCTCTACTGCCGTCCACCACAACACCACTGGAGCCCCCAGCTCCACACCGACCATGCCCATCACCTCACCCTCTCCTCCCACAGACCCCTCCCCAGTCGTCACAGAACCCCTCCTCAAATGCACCATGATCAATGCTAGATCCATCAGCGCCCACGCTCTAGACATTCACGACCTCATAACCACCCATGACCTTGACCTGCTCATGATATCAGAAACATGGCTACAAAATGCCTCTGACCCTGCGCTCTCCCTGGCACTACCTTCTGGCTACTCCATCACCAGACAAGATCGCCCCTCTAAAGGTGGAGGTGTCGCAATCATCGCTAAGGACTGCTATAGTATTAGAAAGGTATAAAAATCCCTACACAGCAACAATGACTACCTCCAAGTCAAAATTATCCTCTCCCCCAACTGTACCATTACCGCTCATATTGTCTATCGCCCTCCTGGCCCATTAGAAGACTTCCAAGCCGCCCTCATCCATCTCCTATCTGACAACCTCAAAAAACATTCGAAAGCCATTCTCCTTGGGGACGTCAACCTAGGCCTCCAGGATAAAAAGGACCCAGCAGCCAAATCCTTTGACTTAGCCCTAACAACACTAGGCTATAAGAACACCATCTTTAGCCCAACGCACACTCAGGGCAGAAAACTCGACTGGATTGCTCAGCACAACTGCCCACTCATCATCACTGGAAACACTCCTACCCCATGGTCTGACCACCATATCATCACATTTAGCATCCTCACCACCAGCTCCTCTACCCCGCCACCCCAACCCCTACCACCTTGCCTCACAAGAAGCTCCCGCCAGCTCACTAAGGAAAGACTACTGCCCTTCCTACAAGGCCCAGCTTTCAGACCACCTTTTTCCACAGACCCAGAAACTCTTGCATCAACCTACGATGCTGCCATTAAAGCAGCTATCAACTCCATTGCCCCACTAAAACCCCGTAAATACAAACCCACCACCCACTCTAACTCCTGGTTCACCCCAGACTTGCTCGCACTCCGAAACGAGAAAAAGGCATCACTTACTCAGTGGCAAACATCCCACACTGACAAAGACAAGCTGATCTTTAAAGCCTGCTCCACGGAGTACAAAATAGCTATCACCCGGGCAAAATCCAAATCTTTTGAATCCAGAATTTCGGAAGCCCAATCCAGCACAAAAGAAATCTTTGCAATTTTTAGGGAGCTAGAGACTCCTACTCCCACCCCCCAGAACTTCACCAAAGACAAAGCCTGGTGCGACGAAATTCAAACAGCAATGCTAACAAAACTGAGCCGCCTCCAAAGCAAAATACTAGCTACCAAACAAGCCCTGCCCAATACTCATATCCCTGTCCCACCACCAGCCCAAGACCCTCCCCAACCCTTCTCCTTCAAATCCATACAGGAAAAGGACATCATTAACATAATGAAGAACATCAAAGCATCCAACTGTAAAGGTGATGCCTGCCCAGCCACTCTCATCAAGGACTGCACTGAAGCACCTGCTCCCTTCCTGACAGCATTTGTTAATGCCTCCTTCGCAACAGGGAAAGTCCCCACCTCCCTCAAGGAAGCATGGGTCCGCCCCCTCTTAAAAAAACCAACTCTCGATCCCACCTCCCCCAACAACTATAGACCCATCACCACTGTTCCTTTCCTCCTCAAAATACTCGACAAAGCAGCCTATCTGCAGGTTCAGCACTACATCGAAGAAAACAAACTCCTGGGACTCCGCCAATCTGGCTTCCGCCCTAGACATGGGACTGAAACCGCCCTACTTGACCTGAAAAACCAAATGGACGATGCCAGAGACATGGGCAAATCAGCTCTTCTCCTACTCCTTGACTTATCTGCAGCGTTCGATCTCGTAGATCATGACGTCCTTTGCCATCATCTCTCCTCCACTGCCAAGTTCTCCCCTGACGCCACAGCATGGATCAAATCCTTCCTACAAGACAGAACCATGCAAGTATTCTCCGACCTAGCCTCTGCCTCACCCACTACCATACTCTTTGGCGTGCCCCAAGGCTCATGCCTCTCCCCCACACTCTACAACATCTTCACACGACCCCTCTTCCTCATCCTCGACGCTATGGGTATATCCTACACTAACTACGCGGACGATACCCAGATCCTCCTTACCCTCACAGGCAACTACGACACTGACTCCATGACCCTTAACAACCTCTACAACACCATCCAAGCCTGGATGGCAGACAATGGACTATGCCTCAACTCTGACAAGACAGAACTCCTACTGGTAGGTTCCCCCGAAACGCTAACAAAAACTTGACTCCCAATTCAGTCACTTCACCATCGACACCATCAAAATACCTGTTTCAGACTCAGTCAAAACTCTTGGAGTCTATCTAGACTCTAACCTCTCCATGGACAGACAAGTCAACGCCATTTCCTCCTCAGCCGCATATCATGCTAAACTGATCAACGCAGTCAGGCCTTTCCTCTCCAAAGAGAACTGCACAAACATAGCCAGAGCCATCACCGGCTCCAGGCTAGACTACTGCAACATACTCTTCCTAGGAACCTCAAAAAGAAACTTGGAGAGGCTACAAGTCATCCAGAATAGTGCTCTCCGAGCAGCCCAAGGTATTGCCAAAAGGGACCACATCTCGGAAGCCAGAAAACTAGCCCACTGGCTCCCAATAAAGGAGAGAATAATTTTCAAAGCGCTCACACTGACACACAAATGCATCCATCTCACTGCCCCCGATTACCTCTCACACAGAATCCACTCCGTCGCCTCTACAAGACCAACAAGATCACCCTACACCAACATGCTCTCTGTGCCACTAGTAAAAAGATCCAGAGCAGGTGGATCCAGCTTCCCCTATCTCGCACCCACTCACTGGAATGCCCTACCTCCCACCATCCACAGTGAGCCCTCCCTCCTAGCCTTCCGCAAAGCACTGAAAACCACCCTCTTCTCATAAGATCCCTCGCAGCAGCATAATACCAACCATATGACCCACTGCTTAAGTTGTATTGACCAGCCACATAAGCTGTAATGATAACCTTGCTTGTTCCTATCTGTAATATGCCTCTTACTGATACCATGCCTGTAACTAAGCTCATGCAAGTAACAGCGCCTCAATTCCCCTGGGCTGCTTGCGCGCTATACAAATTTAAATAAATAAATAAAATAAATAAAGATACACAGGTTGAGGAAAACAAAAGGAATTTAGGCTGCGGCCATCTTCAAAAAGGATCAAGTGGCCATAATCAAATGCAAACAGTAGGAAAATCTATGTTTGAAATGGAACAGGGTGTGGGTTTCACAGAATATAAGCGAAAAAGGCACTTTGGTGGTGCAAATGACTCGATGTTCAGGATGTATCAAATGAAGGGTCTACTTGCAGAATGAGGTCCAATAAAGCCTGATGGCCTTACCTCGTGTTGATTTTACCATAATTATTGTCTCAATGTGCTTGTGGTGGTAATGTCCTCAGGGATCGAAGTGCAGAGTGTTGGGGATCACGGAGTAGGATCAGAATGCGTATATTTGGCTGCAATAAGGCTTAGAAGGCGTGGCCAAGCTACGGTAGAAAGCAACCCATGCCATTAAGCATGTGGATGGGGGCTGAGAGAGTTGGGAGATGCTGTAAGTGCTAGAGATTCGTTATGTGTGCAGCTGGCCAGAATATGTCATAGTTCTTCAGTGCATTCCGATGTCGGAGGTGTTTAGGCATAGTCTGGTGTAAGTAGGTGGAATGATTATGTGACTGGTGAGACCGCATTTTTCATAGTCGTTGCTGTATTGTGATGTGTATAATTAGCCATGCCTGCGTCCAGTGTCCACAGAAGTGGTGCGTTATACGTACCGAAAAGTTCCGATGGAGATGTGTTGTGTGTGTAACGGATAAAGTAGTGGCATCCGGGGTTGATTCTTGAGGCAGCAACAAAATGGTTAGTGACAGCGGCAGGCTATGCTTCACTTCACAAATTGCCACTAGAGGAGTACTGGCTGTACTTTCAGGCTCTTCCATGTGGATAGCATGGCGATTCTTCCCATATATTGTGCATGCACTAAAGCTTCACAATTGTTACCTTTACCATGGTAGGTCAACCCCATAGTTCATCTAGACCTGAGAACCAGCCACCCCTCACGTCCTTCCAGTGCAATTTCGGGCAAGTACTTGAGTGCGTTCTGGAGCAACACACCAAAAACACCCACCTGGCCTTCTGGCGTGAGACATGGCCATGGCAGACAATACCTCAGTGGACAATGCCCCACCAGCAATCACAAACTATCCGAGTACGGTGGTACTCTCGTTCTATCTCCACCAAGTTCACTGCAATTTGCCTGTTTCCCCCATACATGACCGGTGCAGTGACTAATCCATCCTGTGAAATTTCATGTAGTTAAAACGAGATGAAGGCCTGTGTCCAGCTAGTGGTGCTTGTGAGAGCCAAGGTTATGATTTGTGTTTGATAGTGTGCGGGGGCCCGGGCCGCGGCGATGACGGTTGTCGCCGCCAGGTGTTGTGAGGTCAGGTCTGCAGCGATAACGCCAGCACCTCCTGGTCGTGGATGCTCATATGCTCGGATTGGGAATCGCAACGGCCATTTATAAATATAGGAACTTCATGTTTTTTTTACATATTAATCCAATACCTATTTGCAGTTTTCTGTAAATGTTAAGATATTTACTTCCAGGAGACTTTCTTAGCTAGGTCAAGAAGGCTGTTTTTTTTATGAGGCAATACACCCAACTGGTTATTGGGGGTCGATGGCAAATCACATGAAAGGACAGGAAATTCAACTTCTGCTCATTTTGCTGCCCTCTCTCGCGCACTAAGCCATTTTTAATTTCTAATAAATCCCAGCATGGCAGTTTCAGGAAGAGGGAGCATGGGAAGTAATTACCTTCGCTCTCACGCCTTGACAGGTCGGACCTTCAAAGATGCGCTTGGAGCACAGAGGATGATAAATGGGGCAAGCACTGCTGTGATAGCATTTTTGGGGGGACGTAAGTGGAAAATTTCCATTTTGAAATGTGATAATTTGGCACCTTTCACAAGTCTTAAAGAAATTGCAAGAGAAAAAAAAATAACATTCCGTATACTGTAATAGTCAGGACAGATCAAACCCTGCGCGCCGCGACATGGCAGAATTGGGAAGGTATGGCGAAAGGAGGCGGGCAGCGAAATTATTGCAGCATGCATTCTTTCCATCCCCGGAGTAAAGAAGAACACGCTGATAGGAACATACGCCTGCCCATGGAGCAGGACTCCTGCAGCACGTCGCTGATTCTTAATGCTGCACATGCATAAAAGAAAACCTCAGAAACTTGATGTGTCATTACACATAATCAGCACACTACTGAGTTTGTGCGCAAAAAGCAGAACATCTCTGTGTTTTTCCGTGAAAATGAAAAATCTAAAGGCTGTGTGTATTGGGTGCGACCATTGCATGACCTTGTCATAGGTTGCAGCAATTGCCGCCATCAGGTACGATATTAAAAGAGTTCAAATAGTTCTTCAGTGAACGTCTGAAAATACTCATGAAAGATGCTGTGTTATTTTGCAGGCTTTATCTGAATGTCAAACAAGAGCTCGTTTTCAAACACCTTCAAAAAAAACATTGCGAGTACACTTGCTCAATAATCTCAGCTATTTATTTTTTCAATAATGTCACTGAAGTGCGAATTGAGATGGAGAAACACTGTGTTCTTTCGCTGGCTCACTAATTCAGCCTTACTGATTGGAAGGCTTTCGACAGCTACTCTCCTCATATCTCATGAAAAGTTCGACAATTGCTAAAGCAATTTCTGGTAATGCACTTTTAGAAGTTTGTGTTACAAGACCTGAACCTAAACATGGGAAATGTTGAAAAGTCCTTCATTTGTTTATCTTCAGACTTAGTAGAGCTCAGAGAATAGATCACATTTGAATGACTTTCCATCAAACAGAACTCCATTTATGGAGCGGTCCCACACCACATCAGTGAAAGTGCCTACTCTCCAACACCTGAAGCTTCACCTGGAAGTATTTCATTGCAGCGCTCAGATTGCTAGAAGATGTTCTCTTACAGTGCAGCAAAGGACACTAAACCTTAAGAGTAGAAGAATGAAGATGTGGGAATCTGACCTGCGCCAAGTAAGTGGTGCCCATGGCTCAAAAGGGAAAAAGATGGCTTTGAAATGCCGACACACAAAAAAAGGAGCTATGGGCAGTGGCAGATTTAAGGCAAAGGGCCCCGTGGGCACAAATGAGAGGACCCCAGTTGGGTGAGTCATGGAGGCGGAACCTAGAGTTGGTGGAGTTGCACAATGATGAACTTTAGGAGCAAATGCTTAATTTTTTTTTAAAGTTATGTGTTTTTTTTACAGGTTTCTGTGTTGTGTCTCAGACTAGCAAGAGGCAGCTGTGCCTCCTTTCCAGGTTTTGCTCTCAATGGTGGTAGGTAATATTGAATGATCAAGTCTGCAGCTAATATTGGAAATGATAGGGTCCAAGGTAATCGGCAATAACATGGGCAATGGAAAGGGACATTACAGGACGTCAAACCATGGGGGACCGTTTCGTGCATGTCCCTGATGTTCTTATCCCACTCGCTTGAAATCTCATTGAACAACACAGACTTAAAGGAGTTAACCTTTTAATCTCAAAACATACCACTGGGTACATTTTTGGCGGAGCAGGTAACATGAACACTGATGGGACAGGAGAGTGGAGAATGAAGGAGGGCAGAAGCATGAGGGAGAGACTGAGCATGAGTGAAGGCAGGAGATAAGGTGATTGATGGGAGCAGGTGATGGTGAAAGGGTACAGAGAATGAACGAAGACAGGAGAATGGGGCATTAGTTAATGACGCTCCAGAATCGTGGAAATGCAGGTTAAAGAAGATTAACAGAAGGGGAAATATAGAGCAGAGGGTTCAGGTGTGTAAGGAAAATGGGAAATAATGGAGGTCTAAAGAGTCAAGGAGAAGTGAAGAAGTCAGGGAGGGCAGGAGAAAGTGAGAGGAGGGAGGCAAGTGAGTGAGGAATGGGGATTGGAAGTGCAGTGATGTATAGGCAAATGATGTGTGACGTGGGTACACAAGGGGGGAAGAATTGAGTAAATGAAGGCAGGTGAGTAAGCGAATAGCAGCAACATGAATAAGAGAGTGGGATCTTTATAACAACCTTTGGCATAAATGGAGAAAGAAAAAGGCCAGGAGGATTAAGGGAATGAGGCAAGAACAGGGGACAACAGTGTTCAAAAAGAGCAGGAAAGAGTATGATAGTAGGGAGGAAATTGCTGTAAAGGAAAAAAGAGGGGGGAATGCTGTATGGGATAAAAAGGAAGCAGGAGGGAAAGGAGTACAAGGGGAGCATATTTGTGATGTTAGGTGAGAAGGTACTTGCCCTAGGTGCCCACCTGTACTCAGTCACAGCTGCAATAGATAAATGAACAGTGAAACAATTAAAATGCAGCCACGTAGATAAGGAAGTATTGAAATGGGCCAAAATGATCCACATGGTTGCAGAAAATCCCCTTTGTATGAGTTCTCTGTGTTCACCTTATACCAAGTTGGCAGCTAAACAAGCCCAGATGACATCCAAGTTTGAGGAACTGGGCTGGGTGTGTCTGTAGCGTGGCGAACCATCCAGCATTTTGCAGGACTGTCCTGATTTCATGGGCCATGTCCCGTGTCTTGCACAGAGCTAGCTCGGGACAGGAATAAGGCCTGCCATGACTCCTTTGATGCAGGATCAGCTGTCCAAACTCTTCCAAGCTCACACTTTTCATGTGAAAGTTAAAAGCGCAGGGAAGCACAACCCCTTTCCCACTGCTCCCTCAGGTTCAGTTTTGTGTCAACCTAATTTCACTAAATCGATTAGAGGTTAAAACCCAGACACAGGGGCATCTGGGTAAGGAATGTTGTGCAATTGGTGGGTGATAATAAATGGAATAACTCTGCATGCTGTGTAAAAAAATGGCTCAAGCAGATTACCTTATTTTGAATTCTCTTTCACTGTTGTCGGGGTGATCTCCCGGGGGCCAGCAGAGCCGTCCGCGGACCTCCGGGGCTGGGGAAGCCCCAACTCCTCCCGCATCCCAAGAGGAGTATGACACACACACACAAGGAGCAAGGTAACTACTGCTGTTTATTAGAGTAACGGCAGGGATACGCTCAGACCGTATGCATCCAGAGAGGCTCTTGTCGTTAGCGGGGCTTGCAGGCCCTTTTTACAGCAGTATGACTCGCTACTTGCGTCACCTGGGAAAATCATCACAAAACCTATCGCCACTTCCGGTTGGTTCCCTGAGTGGTAGGGTTAGTATGGATACTATATGGGAAGAAATATTAGTGGATGAAGACGAGTCAGGTGATACACTTGGGCTGTCCCTAACAGTTGTTACATTGGAATTGTTACAAGGGGACCTTTGGTGATTGGCTAAGAGTAATAGCGTCAGTGATGACCCCCCCTGTATTCTGATTGGTTCTCCCACGAGCCCCCAAGCCTGGGACCATCGTCGTTCCCAGCTCGCGGTGTACCTGACATTAGCAACAATGTGCAACTATGTGTTTGTGCGGACAATGGACAGGTCTGCTTATGGGTTGGTGAGCAGGTCTTTCCCATCACTGCAGGTGTCCAACTTGTCGCTTCGTTGTTGCAGATTGTGTCCCAGACGTGGGACCCTGGCGGTTCTCTGTCTCGTAAGCTTGGCACCTTGTCAGTTCGGCTTAGTCACGTGTGGTGAGACTGTAGCTGGAGTAGAATTATGAGCATTAGATTTTCTATTTAGTCTCTGCGGGCTTGGCACCTGTAGGTATGACCTTGGCGCTGGGCGCGCGGCATGTGGGTTGCAACATTGTGGCCTTTACTGTGAGCTCTCGTTGGGGCTTGTTCTGCATGGTCAGCACTTGCATTTCGTTCTGAGAGGATTTTCGTTTGCGAGGCTCCTGCCTGGGGACTCTTGCTTGCGGCCTACTTGAGCCTAGTTTGTGAGTGGTGGTACATAATCCATACTATGGGGGTCGCAGGGTGACAGAGTGTCATACGTAGCATTAGATATACATGGTGACATCTTCATAGTGATAGGTAGCAAGAAAGCATTGGCAAGCATATACACAAGCTCTTCAGGCGTCTTGCGTTTCTGCGGTGCTGTAGAAGGCCTATATGAAAAATAACAATGATGCATGTCCGTGGGTATGTCAGTCCGCTACGTCATAGCACTGAGTATATTCTTCGTGTTGGTTGGTGTGTGAGTGACCAGTGTGCATGGTGGCACGTGTGTTCTTGTCTGTTGGCTATGTCGTCATGGCATCTCTAACGATGTGAATACTTGTGGCTGTTGTTCTAGTCGAGCTGATCCATGTCGCAGGTGTCGGCTTGACCCGGGCGTGCTACTGGGCATACTCTTCTTATATGCATGTTTTTGAAGCAGGGTACTTTGTCATCTGGTAAATAAGCAAACTCCTCTCGTAGGGGGTGCCTGGGCCGTGATCCCCTAGGCCATGGTCTGGATGAGATTGGGGGGAGGTTGTTATCCCATCCCCGATCTGGTCGACTTGTCGACCACAAAATGATCCTTTTCCTTATCTCCTTTTACTCTCCATACTTTCGTTATTAAAGCCAGGTGTCCATAGTCGTTGACATGATCTTCAAATGACCAGTACATATAAACGCATCCGCCGCTGGGTTTACAGTATACCCATCTTCCAACATAGCTCCTCTGGTTCCTTGGGTTCTCCACCTTCACACATGGCGGGTCTAGGTGATTTTCAAGTATTTGTTTGCGCAACCTTTCTCTTTCTTGTATAGTCATGTCTATGTGCTTGTCGTCTTCGGCTGGTAGCAGGGCGTGCATGCCAACCATTTCCATCATCTCATCCGTTGTACGTGCTTTTCTTTCTTTACAAACCCTCATTGCAATGAACATGGCCATTCCTACTAATAAACAGCCAACTATCAATTTTAGTCCATCTGACAGCCATGAGGGCATCCATGACCATAAAAAGGAGAACCAGCTGCCATCTTTCTTTACTCCTTTACTTTCTTCAACCATTTTCGAGTGCATCAGGGCAAGTTGTGATACTGCTTCAGTAAGTGTTCCGTTGTCTGCGTCATTAGCAGGGGAAATGTGCAACATGATTGGCCATTTTTTGCACAAACTACTCCTTCCATCACCGTGAGGAGGTCCAGCACATATCTGTTTTGTATTGCTACCATACGTACCGCCCTCAGGTTTATTGCATTAAATCCATTGACAGTAGAATTAATTGTCATCATTAGCTCCCATCTGGTTATCTGCAGCCATTTTGCATTTGCATATGCCTGCAGTCCTGGGTGTATTATTGATGAAAAGAACTTTGCTGCTCTGCTAAATAGTCTGTGTTCTGGTGGAATGGCAGTGAGAGCTGTCTCCGATCATCCCCACAGGTAGTTGTGGTTCTCCTTGTCTTTTCACTCTCGACAGAATGTTTGTGTCATTGTTATCGTCACCTTCTTTTGTCTCCTTTGTCCATCTTGGGCAAGTTGGCCATGTTGACATGTTTCTGAGGCACAACCAGAGATGGTACGTTGATGTGTACCATAGTGCATATTCCATTCCATGATGAAGGTAATTTGTGGTATGCCTTATCGCCGCAGGCCCAATAGTGGTCCATCAGAACTGCTGTGCCGGCACCCCCCTCTGGTACCAGTATTGTACAATTATAGTTGTTGTTATTTCCAACATCAACATTGCTGTTGCGTTGATATTGGGTCTTTGTCTTTCTCCAGCCATGTTAATAGTGGTACACTTTTTACCCACTCCATCCAACACGTGTGGTTTGTTTCGTTTATTGAGTTTGCTTTTTCGTTTGTTACCATATTGCTCCCCACCACTCCCTCTGTCCATCCTTCATTTGTGTATATCTTCCCATATATTACAATGAGAGCTCTTTCCCAACAACCTTGTTCACCAGCAATTTCACTTGCATACCAATCACACGGCAGGTATTCTAATGTTACTTTCTTCGTCTCTCCTTTTTCAGGGCCATCCGTTACGTATCTGAACCCTTGAGTGTGTAGGCGGTAGTTGTTGTACATCTTAAGTGTTTTGATGAAGTTATTTCATATGGATATGAGTCTCTTGTCTTCCATTGCAATGATACCACTGTCCCTTTAAATTGTCCTTTTGTTTGGAACAGTGCCATATATATTAGGCATTCTACTGTCCTTGCTGGTACTTCAGTAGCTACAAACGTTCTTGATGGGCTCATGGCGTATGGGATCAATGAGCATACATAGCAGTTGTCCTTAGTTGTCTGCTTACCAATTTTGGACATGTGCTGTTACCACAGGTTGATCATGATGTGTGTGGAATCTGTGAGATATGTGTCAATCCCATTATTATCTCCATAGGTGCTACGTTTAACCCTATTCCCATTACCTCTTGTGTTACTTGTACCACCTGACAACGTACCTGTTGCAGCTGTGGGAGGAGGTACATTAGTTTTAGGTGCAGCCATAATTCGAAAAGCAAGGTGTGTCTGCCAGACAGAGGCAGCAAGTAGACCAGTGATGACCAACACTCCTACTATTTTTATTACAATAGCTAATATCACTGGCATTTTACTCTTACCTTTGCTGCGGTCCTGCAGCTTATTCTTTGTGATTAAGGAGGCCGCCTAAAAATTTCTATAAAAATATGCGTTAAGGTGTTAGTTGTCAAGCTCTCCCTATCAGGTAGTCGTTTAATGCCCAGACAAAAAGCTGTTCCCACGCTAATCTCAGTGACCTATCTTTCAGAGCTGGTAAGTGCTCGTGGAGATGTGGGAAAGATTGTTCTATGGCTAAAATGAACGTATTGTAATATACACGTATCCTTCTCTTCTTTAGATATTTTGGTCTTTTTATAGCGTATACAAATTGGTGTGACAAGGCTCCAGGGGTGTTATCGTCTGTGGGTAGCATTTACCCCTGGGCAAAATGCAATGTTAGTTTCTTCACTTTTCCTTATACAGAACAGTTGTGCGCAGCACCTGTATGTGCGAAAACAAAAAAGAGAAAGAGAACATGCACGTGTCTACAAGTGTGGTGCAACGTAACAATTTGTTAGGCAATGTCCTTTATTTTGGTAGTGGCAGGCGCAGGCAGGCTGGGGTAGGGTTTTGTTTGACATGGGATCTCGTGACCATGGGGTGGGCTGTGGGAAAATGTCCAAAGTTGTTATAGTCCGTGGTTGGGGAGGGGTCAGGGGCAGTGTCGCAATTATCTTTTGTAGCAGCTGCTGCTGTGTTGTCCTTTGTTATTGTTGTTGCGTTGTTGGCCCTGTCGTCAACGCAAAGGCGGGTCTGGTCTTTGTAGGGCTTGACGTTCTGTAAGTGGTTCCAAACTTTTTTATCACAGAGCTTTACAGCTCGAGGAGCTACTTTTTCCACCTGGTGGGGCCCAGTGAACCTGGGGCTGTTCCACCGGCGGTTGAAGTTGCGGAGGAGAACATGGTCTCCTTCTGCAATTGAAGTTGCGGAGGAGAACATGGTCTCCTTCTGCAATAGCTTGTTGTCCTTGCTCCTCGTTTTTTTCTGCTTGGTTCTCAACCCGCGCCGCATGCGCTCGAGCAGTTGAGAGATAAAGGCGACACTAGTAATTAAAGAAGACACATATTGATACATTTCATCACCAAAAACATTTGCAGAGCTGTCATAGTCGGTCAAGGCCCTTGATGGTGGTGTTAGTGGAAGGCGCATCTGATGTCCAGTCACCACCTTGTGGGGTGTGAGGTGGTGATATGACCCTGGCCTATTCCTTAACTCAAACAGAGCCAAGGGGAGGCAGAAAAACAAGCTTTTCTTAGTTGTCTGTTGGATCTTTGCAATTTCTTCTTTCAGGAGGCCGTTCAGGCGTTCACAAACACCATTAGTCTGTGGGTAATATGCGCATGCAAACTTGTGTTTGATGCCAAGTAGTGCAGTTATGTGTTCAAACATTTCATTTGCAAAGTGCGGGCCATTGTCTGACCGCAGCACTTCGCAAACTCCCCACCTCGGAAAAACTTCTCTCACTAGAAATCTTGCTGCTCTGAAGGCATCTGCATGACAGCAGGGCCCAGCTTCTATCCACCTTGAAAATGGGCATACCACTACAATCATGTATCTGTGTCCTTGACATACGATGATCATGTCAACATAGTCAATGTGTAGGCGCAGGAAGGGTCCTTTTGGCCGGGGTATAGTACATTTTATCACTTGCAGCGTGTGACCAGCTGTGAACTGTTGGCATGTTAGGCATTTGCTGATACAGTTTGCAACATGTGAATTTAGCTCGGGACAGAACCAGGCTTCCTTTATTCGTGTTGCAATCACTTGCTTTCCTGTGTGTGTTGGATGGTGTAGCTGAGCCAGGGCTGTTTTCAATAGGGCTAGGGGCATCACTACCTTGCCTGTATTATTCTGATGCCATAATGCATCTGTGGGTGACATTGTGCACCCTCTTTTGACCCATAGCTCCTTTTCTGCCATGGGTGCTGCTGCCTGTAATTCCATTATCTGTGTTTCAGGGATGTGAGTGTATCCCTCCTTCATTAGCATCTGTTTTGCTCCCGCCCTCCCTTTAGCTTCTTGTTGAGGGTCCACATCTCACCAAAGTATGCAGCATGTTTGGCATGTGCGTCTGCTGTTTCATTTCCTTTTGAGATAGGGTCATCCCTGTTAGTGTGTGCTTGACACTTCACCAGGGTTATTTCTCTAGGGTCATTTATTACTTCAATCAGTTCAGCAAGTAGGAGGGCATGTTGTACTGGGGTACCATCAGCTCTTCTGAATGCCCTTCATTGCCATTTTATTAATCCTGAGTGTACCGTTGATGTGACATATGCACTGTCTGAATATATTGTCTGAATATATTGTTACTCTTTTATCATAGCTCTCTTTTAGTGCCAAAATCAGGGCCACTATTTCTGCCGCTTGGGCTGTTTGAGAGACATGTCGTGATCTCCTATAGATAAAGAGATGTTTTCTTGCAAGGTGTGCTCTCCATCCTGCTTTCAGAGCAGGGGCGCATTGATTGATGCAGGCTCGTTGCTGCCTAGGTACTTCATTGGCAATACTCCGACAGGTAAGTATAATGAGTCTTTTGAACAGTTCTCTATCTTCGTTCCTTTCCTTCCTTAGATGATGGCCAGCGTCCGGGGATGGCGACGTGCTGCTGAGATGAGTAGTGCTGAAGGTGAGTGAGAGCGCGATGCGCAATGAGACCTTTCGTATTTGTATTGAACTGAGTTCTTTTTTGGTGTCTTTTAGATGCCGCCATGTTTTCAGCATAGATGCCGGTTGTGAAGAAGAAATGCTGTGAGTAAGCGCGGTATACGGCGCCTCTATATGTTTCCACGCTAACCTGAAGTGTCTTTTCCCTCTTGCAGATGGATGAGAAGGTCCGGAGAAAGAGTTCCCCCAGAGCGGCTGGGATTCAGGTAAGCGTTAGAAGCTCGTACTGTCTTTAAAAATAAGCGAAGATTTCCTGAATGCTTACTAATGTCTTTTTTCTGTTCTTTTCCCTTTTCCTTAGGAAGCGGCGTGCCGGGATGGGAATGACACCGCCGAAGATGCCCGCAGAACAGAAGGAGCGATGAATGATGGGCAGAAGCGCCGCAAGGTAAGGCTGTTCTTAACAGTATTCTTGTTCTTGCAGGAGCTGGGCGCAGAAGAAAGATGCAGGCTTACTGGAGACCGATCCGAACACAGTGAGTGTCACGCTGCAGGTGCAGAAAACACTAAGCATGTTTCTCAGCCTGGGCGTGGCTTATATAGTCTCTGGGTATCCCAGGTGTCTCTGGGCTGAACCACACCCAAAAGACTAGACTGCACATGCAGTTCTGGGAACCGAAATATGTGGGGGCATCCATCTTGTCCCCGTCAATGAACTACAAGTCCAATCCCCAATGTTATCCTATGGGAGTGAGTGAGTCTGGTACCACAAGCGCCAAGTCTGACTCCAAGTGGGTCTTTGGAGGGATGGAGAGGCCCTTGAGGGCCATGTTGGTGATCGTGGCCTGGCTCCAGCCTGACATCTTGGAGAGCTGGGGACATGAGGGGCAGGAATCATGACAATATGTCGACAGGCCAGGCTTAGGGACCTCCCAGGATGCAGACAGGAAGAATGGGCAAGCATGCCCACAGTGAGAGAAGAGGGTAAAAGGAGAGGGAGGAAGAATGAAGGGGACGATAGAGCAGTTAACTGTAATATTGATATGATTGAAGAATTACCCGACACAGAGGAAGAGGATGAATACACCGACATAACCCCACGGGCACGGGGCGAAATGAGGGGGTACAATTTAATGCCACTTCTGGAAAGGGGAGGGGCCAGACCACAATATGTCCCTTGGAAGCATGCCGATAAAGAGAATATTAAGTGCAGACTCCCATCACTAAGTGGAGGAGCAGGAAAGTGGATATATGAAATGGAAAAACACGCTGCGGGGCAAAAATTAGCGGTGGGGGGACGTGAAGGGACTCCGAATAACAATATTGAGGGATGCTGCAGATGACATATGGAAAAGGGCGGGCTTCCCAGGGGTCACTATAACTGACACATCACATGATGGAGTGCCATTTGCCAACTGCAGACATGCGCTGGGGCAGGCTCTAAGGGTCCAGTAACCAGACACGTCAGACATAGGAGCTATAACATCACGCAAGATGCGTGAGAATGAAGATCCTGTTGATTACATCCAGGAGATTCAGGAGAAGTGGCGCCTGGAAACTCGGGAGCCGTGGGATAAGACACTAGAAATTTTCTACCATATACTAATACAAGAGCTCTCAGAGCAAGTACGAAGACAGCTCAAGCAAATAATGGGGATGGAAGCTAAGGCCTGGCCGGAAATACAACTAACTATGGTACACCACTGCAGGATGTGGCAGGAAAAGATGAAACAAAAGGAGAAAGATAGAAAGGCAGAGGAGGCAAAATTGGTGCAGAACAAGTTATCTAAATATGCCATGGAAGGAGCACTAAAAACAACGCCCGTGGTAGCAACACCAACCCCCACACAAGTAACGGTTGCACAAGACACAACACACCAACAGGTAGCACAATTACAGCAGCCAGCCCAAATTATAACACAGCAGATGCCCCCGCACCCACCATACACGGCACACGCAGGAGGAGGATATATGCCAGTGGGGAATGGGTACTATAACAACTACAGGGGGAGGGGTGGCATGATAAGAGGGAGGGGCTATGGCCAACCTGCACAACAGCAAGGGGGGGTTCCGGGGCTACTACCCAAATGGACAGCAAGGGTACCAGGACAACACAGGGAGTTTCCCATGGCAACCCAGAGAACCACCAATGTGTTGGGTTTGCAGGATGGTGGGACACATGTCACGCACTTGCAGGATGAGGCCCACCCAAACAGCCTGGGGGGAACAAGGGCAGCAAGGGCCTATCGGAGAACAACAAGCTTACCAACAACAGGGAATACAACAATGCCTACAACAACAAGCACCACTGCAACAACCAGAGCAGCAGGTACAAACATACACGCCACCACAGCAACAGGCGATAGCAATGCAACAACATCAAGTACAATACAGCAGCTTACACAAATACCGGACAATGCAGTATCAATAACTGATGAACCGCTACAGCAGACACAGCTGGGGAAGGTGACAATATTGGGTCACAACCCTTACACAGGAAGAGGTCAGTCACTATATCTACAATAGGACAGCCCACAGATGTCTTTGATGTGTCCCATCCTATCAGTAACACCTAATACTGCGGAGGAACCACGCATACAGGTAGCGATAGGTGACAAAAAATGTTCCTTCCTAGTTTACACGGGGGCCACTAGGTCCTGCATAAGGGAGGGTAAATTTAAAATGTCAGGCGAAGCCATGCACACTCAAGGATTCTCTGGGGCTCGAGGATCAAAGGGAAGGGTTGGACCCCGGGGAAGAAGGGGTTCAAGCACACAGAGAAAATAGGGAGTTAAACTCTACCAATCCTGTGTTTCAGGCTCAGTCTCCAGTTGTGTAGACTCCAGGGAAGGGTTCGAGGTCGTGAGAGGTCAGAACAGGCTGAGTGACGTTCCCGTGGATACCAGGTGAGCGTTACACATATGGGGTGTGCATAGGGGTTGGTGTCAGTGGACGTGGTGCTAGAGGTCGTGTTGTTAGAGGGCGTGGTGTTTGTACTGGTTTCGGTGTTAATGGTTGTGACGTTCTTCCTCTACCTGTGACAGTTGACCTTCTCTTGTCTTACTCACCTCGGTCCCTGTCTGTGTGATACCCATTTCATCCTTTGCCATCCTCCTCACTGCGTCCTCTTCTTCCCCTGTTAGTGTCCCTCAGAGTTTTATGAGCACCTGTGCTGCTACCCATTCGTCTGGTCCTATGGTTGTGATGTATTCCCCACTTTTCTTCCCTCCCTTCGTGCCTGCCAGTGTGGAGTGTAAGTCTATCGTGCTCGTCACCTCCTCTCCCCTCTGCTAGCTATCTGTAGGGGCATATGGTGGAGGGCTGTATGTGGGGTTTGAGTACCCCTCAGCGGCTGTCAGTTGTTGTCTGGCTGCTTCTCTTAATTCCGTTACTGGGTACAACCCTCCTTCTTCCTTCTTCAATTCCATTCGCCAGAGGCATTCTTCTGTCCCTTCCTTTTTCACCTTCTCTTCTGATACTGTACCCAATCCTTCTTTCTCCTTTCTGCTCTCTTCTGTGCATAGTGCATTGCTGCTCGCCGTGCCCATGCCCCCTCTGTTCTCCTTCTCCTCTTTGCCTCCTTTCGTTTCTTTGCTCCCTTTCTCCTCTGCTGCCCCTTCCATAGTAAACATCCCCATTGCCCTTGGCCTGGTTCCCTGAAACATCTTCCATAAGTTAAACATCTCTATATGGTGAGCTAATTTCTTTCCCTTGTACGAGTTGTGTATGTATGTCAATAGCGAGTGTTGGGTGTATGAGTCAAAGCTGCCGTTAGGCGGCCGTGGTGTCAGTATTTTGTTGTCTGTTCCTTGTGTCCAGTCGATACTGTACTCGAAAATGTTCTCCTTGTATGGTGATAGTGACATGCAAATGTGTTGGAGGGGTGTAGTTAAAGCGTTTCCCCTCACTCCAGACCCTGACCATGTTACAGTTTTGTTTTTCCCAATATCAACCTTCTTTACCTGGCCCCCATAAACTGGAGACTCCAGACCGTCCGCTGAAAAGTAATACAATTGCAAAATATACAGTTCTTTTTCCTTTATTATTTGTCTCCCTTGATGTCACCAGTATGGCCACCTACGGCCGTGGTGCACGAAGCCCCCTGCGGCTGCGTGCCCTGTGTTGCGTGCTTTTACAGCCACCCCACCTTTCCTTCTTCTTCAAACCTCTCCCTCCCCTTTTACAACCCCCTTGCTGAGCGTGACCGGCGTTCTCCGTGCGTTGCCACCTCTCCCCTTTTTGTCCCTCCCTTATTGAGAGTTGCCAGCAATCTCCATGCGCGGCCCTGTCACCTCTTCTATCCCGCCCTTTCCCACTTCCTATCCCCCAGCCACCCCTTGATCAACCTGAGATGGTCGCAGTGTCCTATACAAGCCCTGCGGGTGACGTCACCACCTTCTGCAAACTACTACCGGTAAGAAACCTTTACAAGATAAAAAGAGCGCGCAATATGTTTTAACCCTTGTATTCCCCGTAAACCCCACAGCTGTCCTCCCGCTTTAACCGGAGCAAGGTAACCCGCAATAAACTCTTACAATCGGACTGCACACGCTGCGTCGCCTCGAGTGTGATACGCCCCCTCTCCCGGGGAGCTTAACCAGCCAATCGTCTTCCGCACTTGGGAACAAACTAGCTACCTCCTGCGGGGAAACTTCATCTACCTAACGCGCTTCAACACTCAATTAGTAGGGATCCTCATCTACTCATTGATCTATAACGCCAATTCATAGGAAAGCCACAAAGCCACACCCCTTCCCTACAGGTGCCAGCAATCTGAACAAATCAGTTCCTTTTGATAACCACACGTGATACCTTTCGGCTCCACCCAATTTGCTGCGTGATGCGTAGAAGACGGCCCTCGTGCCTGTCCAGCCACCGCTCACTCGTCCATCGTCACTTATTTATCAAATCTTTTGCAACACACTGTAAACACCTCCCGCCTCCATTTTCACAATTCCTCCTCCCTCCCGCACATCATTACGTTGCTTGTTGGGTGTGTCATACTCACCAAGTCCTCTTGAGGCGGGGCCGTCTGACTGCGTACACCCCTCCAAAGCAGCTCACCACCTCCCCTCGTCTGGACTACGTCTGGACACTCGCCAACGGCGGGCGTGAAACTTCTCAAGTCGGCTCCTGAGGGCCAATATCCGGGTTGCGCTGTCCAGTCTTCTCGCAGTTCCGCGATGGTCCTGTAGTCCTCAAAATAGGGCAACGGCAGAGGGGGCCGCACTGCCGGGTCTCCTCGTTGCAAGAGGCCTTGGAATGGTGCTCTCAGGGTAATAGACCTCAAACAGATCTCAGCAGTGCCTCCAACTTGTCGGGGTGATCTCCCGGGGGCCAGCAGAGCCATCCGCGGACCTCCAGGAATGGGGAGGCCCCAACTCCTCCCGCTTCCCAAGAGGAGTATGACACACACACAGGAGCAAGGTAACTACTGCTGTGTATTAGAGTAACGGCAGGGATACGCTCAGACTGTATGCATCCAGAGAGGCTCTCGTCGTTAGCGGGTCTTGCAGGCCCTTTTTACAGCAGTATGACTCGCTACTTGCGTCACCTAGGAAAATCATCACAAAACCTATCGCCACTTCGGGTTGGTTCCCGAGTGGTAGGGTTAGTATGGATATTATATGGGAAGAAATGTTAGTGGATGAGGACGGGTCAGGTGGTACACTTGGGCTGTCACTAACCGTTGTTACATTGGAATTGTTACAAGGGGACCTTTGGTGATTGGCTAAGAGTAATAGCGTCAGTGATGAGCCCCCCTGTTTCTGATTAGTTCTCCCGCAAGCCCCCAAGCCTGGGTCCATCATCGTTCCCATCTCGCGGTGTACCTGACATTAGCAACAATGTGCAACTATGTGTTTGTGCGGACAATGGACAGGTCTGCTTATGGGCTGGTGAGCAGGTCTTTCCCATCGCTGTAGGTGTCCAACTTGTCGCTTTGTTGTTCCAGAATGTGTCCCAGACGTGGGACCCTGGCGGTTCTCTGTCTCATAAGCTTGGCACCTTGTCAGTTTGGCTCAGGCACGTGTGTGGAGACCGTAGCTGGAGTAGAATTATGAGCATTATATTTTGTATTTTGTCTCTGAGGGCTTGGCACCTGTAGTTATGACCTTGGCGCTGGGCGCGCGGCATGTGGGTTGCAACATCGTGGCCTTGGCTGTGGGCTCTCGTTGGGGCTCGTTCTGCATGGTCAGCACTTGCATTTCGTTCTGAGAGGATTTTCGTTTGCGAGGCTCCTGCCTGGGGACTCTTGCTTGCGGCTTACTTGGGCCTAGTTCGTGGGTGGTGGTACATAATCCATACTATGGGAGTCGCAGGGTGACAGAGTGTCATACGCAGCATTAGATATACATGGTGACATCTTCATAGGGATAGGTAGCAAGAAAGCATCGGCAAGCATATACACAAGCTCTTCAGGCGTCTTGCGTTTCTGCGGTGCTGTAGAAGGCCTATGTGAAAAATAACAATGATGCATGTCCGTGGGTATGTCAGTCTGCTACGTCATAGCACTGAGTATATTCTTCGTGCTGGTTGGTGTGTGAGTGACCAGTGTGCATGGTGGCACGTGTGTTCTTGTCTGTTGGCTATGTTGTCATGGCATCTCTAACGATGTGAATACTTTTAGCTGTTTTTCTAGTCGAGCTGATCCATGTCACAGGTGTTGGCTTGACCTGGGCGTGCTAGTGGGCATACTCTTCGTATATGCATGTTTTTGAAGCAGGGTACTTTGTCATCTGGTAAATAAGCGAACTCCTCTCGTGGGGGGTGCCTGGGCCGTGATCCCCTAGGCCATGGTCTGGATGAGATTGGGGAGAGGGTGTTATCCCATTTTCCCACTTCACTGTGAAACCCATTCTTAAAACCAAATTATATTGTTTTTAGGCCCACACTCCTTTGCAGGTTGCTACTGCAACTGTGCAATCAGGGTGGCAGATGTAAAGCTATGTATGTCTTTTTGCTTGACCTATTTCTACAACTATGTATATAATGTCAGGTTGTTTAATAGAAAAACACATTGTTTTCTTTTTGAAAAAGCAACCTTCAAAAATATTTGTTACCTATCAATGGGAAGATATGTGTATTCTAGTGCGTATATCCACAGCCTAGGTCCAAATACTGATTTTGCCACTTTAACAAAATGTGTGATTCTGGGCAAATCATGTAATCTCACTGTGCCTGAGTAGCTTGCCTTGGATGTCGCTAGAAGTGATTTTGTTTGCAATTTTTCCTATGAACAAAAACCTTCATGATTTACTAAACTATTGAGTTGTTTCATATTAATAATAGTGAACATGTATATATTGCACAACACATTATTCTCTTGGCTTACACTTCAAAACTTCTTTTAATGCATTCTAAAAAGGTTTCCTAGAGTATTGAAGACGGATGCTACTGTTTGTAATTTTATTTACTGTGATGTCATTTCTGATCAAGTCAATCTATATAGTGAAAATTAGGGTTCTGCATATCTTTTGCTGGACAGGTCCGGCATACAAATGAGAACATATCAGTGGGCCTCATTCCGAGTACGGCGCTAACCAATGGCGCTATTAACGCCTTGGTTGACGCCGTACCCGGAACGGCAGCGCCTTGGTGGATGGCGGAATCACCGCCGCATTCCAAGGTTGGCGGGGCTGTAATTCCCCATTCACCAAGGCTCTTCCCCATTCCCAAATGAGCCCCCATAGGGCTCAATGGGAATGGGGAAGATGCAAATAACGGTGACCGTTCATTACGGTCACCGTTATTGGCTTGGAGGCCCCTTTGCGCCCTCGACTTTAACGCCTGCTCAAAGCAGGCGTTAAAGGCGAGGGCGCAGAGGGAACTCAGAGTATGGCGGTAAGGGAATACCGCCACCGGTCTCGTTACCGGTGGCCGCTATCCCTTACCGCCATACTCGGAATGAGGCTCAGTGTCTTTTATGCTTAACATTCCCGCAGTGTTGTGATTTTGTTGTATGTGTTCACAAGCCCTTGTGAAGTGGGGCGTTGAAGAAGCTGCCCCTATTTTGGCCACTACACAGCAACATATTTCTTATTTTCATGGACTTACATGTACACTTTGCCTTGTGTGCATGTTGCAGGCAGCCCTTTGCTTGTTGCTGTCACCTTAACTGAAGACTTTATATGTTTGCTTTACAGCAGGTTACTGGCTATAATAGCACACAACTTCCAGCAGTGTTATCACCACATTTCCTCTGGTTTCCTCTGCGTTAGCACCTTGCTGACAGAGCAATTACTAACTTTCTTAGTGGCAGTTTAGGTTCACTCTGGCTGCCTGCCCCTTGATATCATATAGCATTCTTATTTAAGGAACCCAGTAGGGCCAGAGATTGTGTGTCCCCCTAACTGTAAGCAAACAGGGCCAATTCAAATTGAAATGGGCCTCACTAGCCATGACAAATGTTTAGCAAGGCCCTGTGAGCGAGCTCTTAAAACGGCTCTTTGTTATTCCACTCTGCCTGACTGCCAGCCTAGAGGAATGAGGGTGTGTATGTTGTGGCTGCTGTGAAGAGATTTGGAAGGTGTAACCAAACACTACAGTGTCTGCTTGCTCTTTGTCCATCATACAAGTGCTACATTCGCCTCTGGGTATGGGACGCTGAGGGAGATGCACCCACCTTCCGATCCTAACATGCTCCGCTGGGCATAGTGTCACCTGATCCTGGCATTTTACGCACTTCTTATTTTAAGGTAACATCTCCTATACAAGATCAAGTAAATTCAGCATCGTTTAAGACACAGAACATTAGACAACTGATATGACACTTCAATTTTATACTTATGGAATAATGTTCGCAATGGGGAATCCACCTCCTTGACTATATGGGACATACTCAAAGACAATGCTTACATACTCAAAGACAATGCTTACATAACATACCAAGTGCTTTTATACTTTTGGACATTGATGTAGCATTTTGAACCATCAGCCACAAAATCACCCTCAATACACTCATGACCACCAGTTTAAAAGGAACCAGACTGCAATGGATCACAGCCTTGCTTATGACTTGGAAAGAGACTACCGACTTGGCCTTTCCAGGTCATGTTACTGCACCATCGCCTGCACGGTAGACTTACGACATGCCCATCCCCACTACTCTTCAATATCTACATGATCCCCCTCTAGGAAATAATAAACAATGTCACATTCAGCAAAGATGCAGATTGAACTTGAAAAGCATGTTTGTTTCATTTTCATATGTGATCTCATTTTGTACGTTTATAATGTTAATGTTTACAAAAAGAAGACAAAGCTAAACATTGAGCAACGTTTCGCTTTTATAATTGAAATGATTAATTTAAGTCTTATGTTTTTCAAATTCATTCCTCACAATATCATATTCATCAGAGACCAGATTCAAATTTCAACTATTACAGATATACAATATTTAACATGACAGTGCAGCAACATGGAAAGCCTGACTCAACATTGATTTAGCCTCATCTGTATCAAATATGAAAGTCCTAAATATCAATCAGTCAAGAGTCGAAAAGGAATGGGCTGAACAGCCAGACTTAAAGGCGCAGTCACTATTGAGACGAAAGAGATACTTCCATTGCAAATTTGGACTATGTTCACTGAAATCCATTATGGCTTACTACAGACAAAAAGTAGTGCCTATTTTGACCTATGGCAGTGAATCAATGAGCAACTTGCAACAAACAATGTGGAAATAATATTAAGCCATTTTCTGGAAGAAAGTCTTGGCTCTACCACTAGCATATCCTATGCCAAGAATTCAGTTTGAAGTCGCATACCAGTCATTGATTCAATCGTACTGTGGAAACAACTGGACTTGTAAAAAAAGTGATGAGTGACGAACAAATACCTGCAATTGAGATACTCAGGAAGAAGGGACACTCAATGAATGTCACAGCATGTCACAGCATTGAATGCTTGGAAAAAAGATATGGAAACAAAAATGGCCACTGAAAATATATCGATTGAAATGTTGAGACCACGCCCACAATACGCAAAAAGACAGATCCAACGTAATGATTGAATTAAGACATCACAGAAAAAAGCAATTTGAACAGCGAAATGGAGAGAGGAGACCTGAACCAACTTCCAAGGTATCTGGCACTCTTTCTGAGATACGTTTTGGAAAATGAGACTAAATCTACTCCCGACAAGAGAATTATTAGCAAAAACAAACATGATTCCAATAACGCAGCGACACTGCAGATTCTGTCAACAACCTGAAATTGTAGAAACGTTATACCATATGCTAATGGAATGCACATTGCTGACTGACAAAAGAACTCTATTTAGAGATTTCGTTATGATACCAAAACAACAGAGACTAGATGGGCACAGATTTTACTGGGAAATGATAAAAAAATTGGTCTTCACCATAATCCAGTTTTGGAATAACATAATGAAGATGACTGAGGAGGTAGCAGCAAGAAGAGACTGAATATGATCAGCATGATCAAATTGATTGGTGAAATAGATGGAATCTTAAGAGGATTTTAAAGATAAAAGTGATAAATGAAATGTTTAAAACTTAAACTATATAATTTTAAATAAAAATAAGAAAGTCCTATCTTATGTTAAGGCCTTCTTTTCTATGAGATATGACAGTCCTTTCTTCTTATCAGTGCACCAAGCTGGCACACAAGCATGAAAACGAGATGGGACACATCCTGGTCAGCCTGGCCGACTTATGCAATACCATCACACAATGAGTAATTCATAAAAAATTGCAACATTTTAATCATTCAGGTCACTCACCACAACTCTTTTTCCTAAATGCTTCCACATTTTGGAGTGTTAGCACAAAGGCCATCAGGTATAAGAAACAGACAGTAATCATGAATGGAAATTCAAAAAAGAATGAACACTGCTATCCTGAAGTATAACAACAAAGCAATCAATTAAAGGGATGATGTATGGGAACGTTGAACTATGTGTAGGCTTTATACTGACTGTACAAGTTAGTTTATGGTGGTAGTTGGTGACAGCCTCCCATGTGTTTTTGTATTTACAGGAGTAATCCTCTGTTCAAAATTGGGAATTTTTTTATGTGGCCCTGGATTGCATGGTGGCAACTGAAGAATATCATTTTTGTCCCCTGAAGAAAGTTGATGCAGTTATTGCTATGAAGAACTGAAACATGTCAGGATCTGTTTGTGTCTGAGTTATAACACCTAGAAAGTGTATGTTTTATTTACAATTGTTAAATGTGGTTATATGTATGTAAGTTTAGTGATTGAGTTATTTCTTATATCTATCATGTGTTGTATGTTGGGTCATGTTCATGTAGAACATTTTTATGAGTTTTTATGTTTTTGTAGACTTTATTAAATAATTCTTGAGTATTGTGGTTACATGTTATGTACTTGGTCTATTCTTTCAAGACCATAGGTATGGGGAGGGTCTGCCTCACCAGACTACTAGTATAGATCAGTGAATTTCAAAAATCAAAAACTGTCTCCTTTATATATAAATATTTATGGCCAACTTCTGACCATGTGAGAGAGTATCTAAAGGGGTATTTTGCCTTTAATAAGGTTGAACAACAAAGCAAAACATCCATGCTCAGCTGTATAACAGACTAACAAGTGACAGGTTCAGTCTAGCGCTATCACCCATTGACAGGTATTCTTTAGGACTCAACCCCCTCTAACGTCCTAGTTAATTGACTTATGTCTTAATCTACTATAATAATTACACTACACATGGCCCTCCAAACATAGGACAGCTTTCTGCATAGGGGCACCATCCCTACCACATTAACCCAGATGAAGCTGTTCATACGTCACAGCTCACAGCACGTTGCGTCACACCTTTAGCTCTGTCATACGCAGTTTTCCCTCCAGTCTCCCAGTGCTGTCTTCAAAGAGAATTTACCATCCCAATAAATCATGCACCTAAGTGTTACTTCCACAAACCACGCAGACCCATGCCTCCACTCATGATATGGTGACATACAGTTGGCATGTGTTCATACCACTGAGATAACACCTGCTTCCCCTTATGCCCCACTAACTCTCCCCAGCCTATCTTCCAGGGCCACATGCAATGCTGTTTTTTCAGAAATTACACCAGGTGCAGGACACCAACTGATGCCATTGTGTGGTGTAACTGTACCTGTAGCGTGGGCTCTTTCCATGCATTTTGGGCATAATATTTGATGCACTTGAAGAGATTTCTAGTGAATACAGACAGGGTCACTGGTCTTGAAAGGCATGACTGGGTACAGTGCCCACAGTGTTTAGCCAGAGGCCCCTGTAGTTTGTTCTGGTGGGGCACTATCGCTGGATATGGCAGCAGTAATGTTAGGAACCCAGCTCTCTACTTTGTTGTGTTTCTATTTTTGCTCACTTTGGATTTTGCCCTAAATATGGCTTTTTTAATTAGTTCTATAACATACGTGAGATTAATAATTGGCATTGTTTGTACAGTATCAGGATTTTTGTACATACACCCGAGGAATTGTATCCACCTTTCTTTCCTTTCAAACTTGGGCTCCCCTTCAGTAAGCCCATCTTTTTCAATATTAAACACATTTTGTACTGTTGTTGTTCCTGGGATGCAATGAGGTTTTCATACTTGCATATGGGACATAACATGTGGGGGTAACTTGGTTGGGATTCTTTTTGACTCTCTTGGTACTGTGAATCAGTCGTTATGAAGTTAGTGCATACTTGTTAAGTGACTTCAAGTCAGCAATCCCACTAAGTCAGTGCCTCGTCTGGGACGCCCAAGGGAAGCCCTTATTTATATATTTTTATGACAAGTTATAATCTGGATGATGAACCCTTATATTACACCCCTCTCTTAGAATCCCCCTGGCCCCACTGAGCCAAGAAGTAGGTTTGTTTTGCAAATTAAAAGGTTTATTGAAAAATGTACAATATATATATCACACTTTTATAATAAATTAATATTTGATATCACACTTAAGAATATGATGATGATCAATAATGGATAATCTTAAACTAGCACACTTATTTTATTACTTAGGAGTTGGTATGGAAAGAACAAGGTAACTGGGAATGCTTTATGGTTTCAAGGAGATGCAAGGTGGGACAGAATGCAACACAGAAATAATTTGATATGTTTTCAACAAGAGATAATGTGATTGCTTTTTCTTTTGACAATTCACTCCCCCCCTTTATGCAATATAAGGAAATGGAAGGAGAGCACACAGTCTTCAAGAATACCAACAAAAATGCAATACAAAGTTCCAATTCCCCCCCAGCAAGCTGAGAGCACCAGGGATGATTTTTAAACACAGGCCCAAAATACTTTAATGTGGTGGCAATGAAGTGAAAAATATGCTAAAAATGCCTTTAATTCCCTCTAGAGGTTCAGGGTGAGTGAGAGATACTTTAAATCAGTTCAGGCCAGCCCTATTAATGATTCAGGGATGGTTATCAGGTTGAAAACGGAATTCCGTAATGGAAGAAAAAGACAAATAGTTTTACACGTGGCTGAAATGAAACAAAATGTCAAATCGCGGCAAATAAGTCAAGTCGCGTGCGTTGAGTGCAATTATGAAGGAACTATAAGGACTAGCAGAGCTTGTTGGAAAGCTTAGAATCTCAGCTTTAAAATAAAAGTTAAATCTCGCTTCCATCACAAACGGTTCAAGAGATACGGACGATTTTGTGAAGGTAGATTTTCAGAAATGAAATAATGATTCAAAATGGCTAAATGACACTTTTACAGGTTGAAAATCGGAGAGGGGACACACAATTCTATGATGCAGTTTGGGACAGGTTCAAATGTTTTGAATCAGATTAATTTAAGCTAAGAGATAGGTTCTGCACAGTTCTAGCTGGGTACTCACTCCTAATTTTGGAAGGAATGGGCCTCGTCACAGATCTGGTCAACAGGATGGACTGGACTTCTGGGCGGTTTCTGGTACTGGTTCTCTGGTTCTGGATCTCTGGTCTGGATCTCTGGTTCTGCTCACAGCGATCTGGTCTGGGTCCGGTCTGCGGTTCTGGATACAGCTCTGCTTTCTGGGTGTTTCCCGCACAGGGTTCTAGGCCAGAATCCGACAGCTCAGCCCGGCTGTTTGAATAATTTGCAAATGATTTTGCGGCCTGCTGAAAAAGGATTCAGCTTGTGGATTCAGGCCTCGCTGCTACAAGTTCTGGAGTCTGGATTCAAAGTTCTGGTCTCTGGAGATTGATGGATTTGAAATCTGGAGTCTCCCGGCAAAGCGTACCGCAAGAAAGTAGAAAGTGAATGAATCTCTACCTGTCCTGCACAGTCCCTTTTATGTGTTTTGAAAGTGGGTGGCTCGGCTCATTCTGCATGCCCAACCCTCTCAACTTATCATTGGCCAATTCCTCCTCTCTCCCTTGATTGGGAAACTGAGTTGTGTGTCAGAGTGATGAGGTAGGTTTATGGGTCAAAGGGTCCTCCCCTTGTCAAATTGCACACAAATCTATATTTGATCCAAATACACATTTATCTATGTACCATTTTTCTAATATTATATGTCCAGTTAACATATTTTCTGTAGCACCAAACCATCCGATCCCTGTCTTTGTAAGATGTTGGGTCCGCCTTTGACAGAATTCTGCCCTTTTCATCCAGATAACGACCTCTAAACTTTTCCAGATTTTACACAAATGTGCACAAGGGATATGGGTTTCAGATGATAAGGTGTCAGATTTTTAACATGCATACATTTGGAGTAACAACCTTATTTTCCGCTACTACTCCCCAGAACATACCACAGAGTCCTGACACCTCTTAAAATGTGCACAGAAAAATCAAGAGAATGATGATATTATGAATTATCCATCTTTTTAAAATTATGCTCTGGCCCCAAAGGGGTGTGGTTTTCCAAAGCACATGGTGGAATGTCTGGTTTGTCCACTTCCTCCAACTCAAGTTGCTCACAGAGGCACTGCCCCTCCCCGTTTCTCTCAAGAGGAAGCCATTTACGACCCCCCCTAATTTAACATTTGCCTGAGCCCAGGAAGGCTCATTGTTCTGTTTCCTGCAGTCCCCGGCTGCTCCTCTAATTCAATCAGAGAGGTGTCATCTCCTTTTGGCAGGGGCAGCAGAATGCAGCCAGGCCTGGGAACACAGCTGCTGATCAAGTTTCAACTCCTGTCGGGGGCAGTTGTCAGGCAGAATTCAATCTCTTTAAGCCAGGCTTCAGCTAAATGTCACTTTGGTTCCCAGTTTTCTACATTCAAACCAAACTTGCAATTTTTACACATGCAGCTAGAACACTGAGTCTAAGTTCAAAACTATGACATTTAAACAATTGCAACCTATGTGACACTCAAAAGTAGGTCACTCATTTATTCTAAACATTTCAATTTTAGTGGCTTTAAACCCAAATTCACTTAAGCTGCTGACATCCCCAGCTATTTTCAATACATACATTAGACATTTACTTCCTTCCCGTCATTTCAGAATATAGTTTTACATTGTATCCACCTCTTAGCTAGTCTTTCTTTGGCCTGGTTTGGGTTCATTTGTTCAGTTTTACACAAGTGTCTGGTGGTTTTAAAACGCCGGCTTTCTGGTAGTGGTGAACACCAGTATTGCACCCATTTTTGACATTAATAACAACAGATTTTGAACAGCACCATATTCCTTAGCACTGATTTCTCTCATGGCGCTTCTGGCCCCTCACGCTCACACTGGTGGGTGGCAGGTCAGGCGACCGTTTTGGTGTGCGCACAAACTGCGCGGTTTTCCTGGATTTTGGCGCAAATGTGGGTTTTTCCGCCATCAGCACCAAATGTTGTAGCGTAATAACTTGAACGTGGGTCAAGACACCCAACAACCTAATATTTGACAAATATTTTAGCGAAGGTATTATAAATAGTGCCATATAATGCTGATTTTAAGCTTCAAACAGTATTAATTAATTATTGCTAGCTTACGTTGCACATATATCATATATTTCTTAGAACATTCAGTCTCAATTACCAATTTACAAGCATTACTGAAGAATAGCATGTGTAATGGCACAGATGTTGTCCTGATGTTGAGGGTGGAGGTAGATACATTATCTAATTAATGTGTTACACTTTTTATTTTTCTCCTTCAAAATACATGTTTGATGTGTCTGTGGTGTTATGGTATTCGATTTATTGGCCCTCATTCCGAGTAGGGTGGTAAGGAGACCGGTGCCCGTAATCCCTTACTGCCCTACTACGAGGTCCCTTAGCGGGTCCCTTCCGTAACGCCTGGTCTGACCAGGTGTTAAGGACGAGACCCGTTAAGGGACCTGGGCACAAATAACAGCCTTCGCATATACCGCCCCGTTATTTGTGCCCTCCCCATTCCCATTGAGCCCTATGGGGGCCCAAATGGGAATGGGGAATGGTTTGGTAAATGGGGACTTACCGGTCCATCCAAGGTCGGAATGGACCGGTAAATCCCAATTGAACCAAACCGGAGTCGGTACCGGTATGGGAGGCAGTCATGGCGCAAATAGCGCCATGACTACCACCATACTCGGTTTGAGGGCCAATGTTTTGTAAATAACTTTGTGTATTGTTTTGATGAATAATTATATAGGCGTACGTGGTATGTGAATTTTGGGAACTGTATGTATGTATATGGATTATACATTGATTGTAATAAATAGCATTTTGTGCTCCTGAAAAATAAACTATGTTATATGAAGCGCTCAGTTTATTAAGTGAATGTTCCTAAAAGCTTGTTATCAAAGTTATTAACAACTTACATATAATGCATATCAGTGCAACTATGTTTCTTTTTTTGGTTGTCTATTTTATCTATGATTGGTTGTCTAGCTGTAGGACTTCCCTTACATGTGTACTATGTGTACCTGCTGTAGGCCATGTCCTCTGGGCACTGAACACAGGGGGTCATTGCACCCGTGACTTGTGCAAAGTTCTTGCCCTTCAGGCACTGCATGCTTATTCACTCATCCCAGAGCATGGCCTGTGAATTACTGAAAAGACTACATCACAAGTCATGGCCACATCAGACACTACAGGAAGAACCACCATGTTTGAGGCATGGCCGCAGAAAATACACTCGAATCTGTGGCCAGGGTAACATGATTACATTATTTTCCAGTCATGCTCATATGCATATCGGTAAATAGCTGGCATCCTAAATATTGTCATGTTTGAGTTTCTGATTCAGTTTGAGCCTATGTGTGTGTTTGTGTGAACTCATGTCTGCATGTATAGGAGTTCCTCATGGCGCATGATGAATGTACATGGCAATATCTTAGTATTGTATGGCATTTCTGGGAGTATCTGGGCATTTGGTGATACTGCCTAGCTCTATGATACCATTACCTAAGGTCAGAAGTGTACTAGACCATATGGGGAGAGTAACTGGGCATAAACGGTAGAAGCTGACAAATGCTCTTTGGGAAAATGTGTTTGGTGGTAGAAGCTGGCATATAGTGTGAGCACCGTAGTAAAAAATTACCTTGGCTAAAATATGAAAGCAGAAATAAGCTATCTTATGGCATTTGTATTTGAATGTATTATATTTTGTTGTGGAACAATGCATTTCACACACAGCACCTACACGTGAAGATAAAGACATTGGGGCTATTGTGAACCAAGCGCCATACATTAGAGGGAACGGTTGTGTGAGAACTGAACAGTTGTTTGAGTTTAATAAATAGTACAGAGATGAGTTAAACAAACATGACAGCCAACAGTCTGATGTTGACTGGAAATGTAAAGGTTGCTATGCACATAGGAGTTGCTGCAAGCAGTTAGGGTGGGGCTGAAATGTGATTGTAAATTGAAATGTCATCTGATGAGGTGATCTTTCAGTGAGGATTTAAAGAAGTGGATGAAGTGGTGTTTTTGGCATTGAGGGGTTGGGCACGCCAGTGGTGACAGGAGGGATAATGAGTGAAAGTGAGAGTATAAACAGGCTGAAAAGGAAAGAGAGGGTTTAGGGTGGGTGATTGAACATTGGATGCTTGGAGGAGAGTACCAGGAGATAGTGTTAGTCAGGTAAAAGTTTCAAGACCATTCAGCGGTTTGAAGATGAGGACTGGGAATCTGAACAGTAACTGGTTTTGCATGGAGAGCCAGATGACGTGGCTGTGGTGAAGGGAAGTGGGAGAATAGATTGGAGAGGGTATGGTTGATGAATGTGTGTGTTATTCTGGCCCTAGAAGATTAGTAATGAAGTGATTAAGGTTGTGATGGCTCTAACTTCCAAGGCATATGATAGCTAAACCGGGCATGTGGTCATATATCTACTCATTTGATCCCCCTACAAACATGTTATCTGTCATCTTTAGATTCTGGTCACATAATGACACTGTTTGGCCATATGGCGCCAAATCATAAAGTAACCAGCTCAAACTTTGATACATGAAACAATATATCTCAAGCAACTTATGTATTCTGCCATCAATACATTAAACAACAAATACAGCTATTAACATCTTCATGATATCCACTTTGAAAGCCAAGGTAAAAGAGGGAAATCCGAAAACATACATGGCTTTCATCGACTTCTCCAAGGCTTTCGACCGAGTAGATCGTTCTAGACTTTGGGAAAAATTGTCATTATGGAACTGCCCAAGTGCTATTCTAAATCCTATCAAAGCCCTCCACACAGACACCAACATCAAGATACGGCTGAATCAACTAGGAAGCCTTTCTTCTGAAATCGCAACCAGTAGAGGTGTTAAACAGGGCTGCCCTCTGGCCCCGGCACTCTTTCTCGCCTATATGGGAGACTTTCAACATACAGAATCCCGGATCAGGTCTTTTCCACCAAAACTTGCAAAAACGAACATCAGCAGACTATTTTACGCGGACGATCTTATCTTACTAGACATGACCCCGATAGGCCTTCAACGCCAACTCTCAAACCTACATGAGTTCTGTTCCGAAAACAATCTGGAAATTAACATCGAAAAAACAAAGATAATGGTGATGGAAGGCCAGTCACAGAAACAGGAAAAATTCAACTGGACCATTGAGAAAACAACGATTGAAAAAGTTAAAAACTACAAATATTTGGGTGCGTTCCTCGATACTACAATAAAAGAATCAGCAATGCAAGAACACCTCTGGGACAAAATTCCCACCCTAGCCACAAAGGGAAAAGCCATTGACAAAAAATTTGGGAAATTTTCGACAATTCCTCTCTTAAACTTCTACAAAGCAAAGGTGGTCCCTTCCGTGACATACGCTGCTGAAGCCATGCCTTACCTTCCTAAAACTCTCTGGCCTAAGCTAGAAGCCTACTTCTGGAGATCGACTCTCTTTCTACCAAACTCAACTCCTATACCACTGATCCGTCGAGAATTGAGTCTGTTATCCCTCCGGAGTACGGTCGATTGCAACTCAATTATGCTTTACAGAAAATGCATACTTCCAAACGGTACTTTCGCTCACGGCCTGATCCTTAAAGAATTACAAACATCAAGCTGCAAAATGCTGACCCAGTGGAAAAAAGAAAACGCATACCTACTAAACACAATAGAGTGCACTGAAGACGAACTGATTAACAATCCATCAAGGATACTTAAGAAACTAAAAGAAATGGATTGGATCAATACACTAAATACAACAACTAACTACAAACTCACCTCACATTTGCCGCCTATGGCAACGAAACTGAATACCTTACAAAACTATATTAAAAAATTCCCGAGCCGAGCAGCACGCAACTTGATAATGCGAGCAAGACTAAACCTCCTTGATACAAATGAAATACGACACATCAGAGGCTTGTCAGAATCAAACAGTTGCAGATTCTGTAATACAGAAAAGGAATCACTGCGCCATTTATTGCTTTCATGCCCAGACACAAAAGAGATTTGTTTGCCCTACCTTAAAACTTTTCTGCTACATTCTTTCATGACTGATGAAGACACTTGGTGGGCTCGGCTGATGGGCGGCCACCGAACAACATGGCAACTGGCGACCTTCAAGATCTTACAACAGTTAACAGAAAAGCTAGAACTCAAACGAAAGGAACACAACTAGGATTCTCTGGCCTCAGACTTAACATTGCAAGTATAAATGTTGCAAAAAAATCAATTATTTGATTAAAAATTGCAAAAAAAAAAAAAAAATACACCTAAGACAACCCAGAGTTGTTGTCCTTGCCAATAGATGTCGGCTTTGGATGCACAACATGAAGAGAGAATGTAATTCAATTGCTGCAGTTTGCATTTAAATAATCTAACGGTAGTTCACAGAAGAGAGAAATCATATTAAAGTCATTTTAATGCAATTTGCTATAATAAAGACGAGAACAATGTTCATGGTCCTATTTTCTTATCCAAGGGAGAAGTTTGTTGGTTTTCCTTTTTTGGATGCTTTTAGTCTAAACCTTCTTCATTTGGAAAACACATCTTTTACTTGAATAAATGATTGGTCCCACTCTCGAATGGACTATATTTTTTATTCCTGTTCTTTTAGACATTTACTTACTGGTTATATACCCATTGGGCCAATGGCCAGTGATCATGTTGCATTGAAATTTTATTTGAATTTTAGTTCCTGCAATAATATAAAAAAAGATGCATGGACTGTACCCTGAGGGTAATAAGTCACGCTGGTCTGCTAGAAATAAATACATGTTAATAAATTGTAAATTCCTATTTAGCCCAAGGGACCTTGAATAGGTTTTCTAATGATGGTAATTACTCTCAGCTGGCCGGGCATATTTTAACTGTTATTCAGACTGCTAAAAGGCATATGTAAAGTACTAGGTTGTCAATATGACGCCGCAATTGCAGCTCGGAAGTGGCAGATGAGGCACGAGATTAAACAAAATTAAATGAGAGCCCCTTGCCTCGGACTCCATTTATAAAATCTACTCTACTTATATTCTTGAAAAACTGAATGAATGGGTTGCCGAAAAAAAAGTTACTCTCTCCCAAGCAGATGGGGTTTTGTAAAGGCTTTGGAACTCTGTGTAATATTTGGTGTTTGATAAACTTGATCGGCACAGCTATTTGTACCAAGGCTTGAATCTTTAGGTTTGCTTAGACGATTCTTTGGTGGCCTTTGATTCAGTGGTACGTCCTATACTGTGGAAAAAGATGAAAGACTGGGGATGTAATCTTTCAATTTTATATTTGATACAACAGCTGTACTCAGATACTACTGTAGTGGTTAGATTGTACAAGGAGGGCTGGGTATCGGCAGATGGTGCTACCAACTGTGGTGTCAGACAGGGATACGTGCTGGTCATGTTACTCTACAATCTGTACACTGCGGATATGGCGGATTACCTGGCTAACTCCAGGGATTCCCCCCCTAGAGTTTGGACTGACATGCTTCCCTGATTGTCATACACTGACGATACTATCATTAAGAATAGGACGCTTATTGCGTTTCAGCGGATTATAGATGCTTTGGCCTCTTATTCAGCAGAAAATTGACTGGAACTCAACCAAAACAAAGACTATGATCATTGGGAATAAATCTGGTTCAAAGTCCTGGTTCCTTGGAAAATCAGGGCAATTGTAGTGGATGTAGTTGAAAAATATATTCATTTGGAAGTTCTGGTGAACATTTGCTTATCCTCCTTATCCCTTAAGAATTATATTGTTCAGAAAATGTTAAAGAAAATGCAGTTTATAAAGACATTTATTGCATCTATTGGTGGCTATTCCATTGAAGGATTGATTGTGTTATATAAATGTAGCCTGGTTCACAGTGTACTTCATGGCCTGGAGGTTTCCCCGCTGAAGATGTTAAATAGATTGTGAAATTAGAAAGAAGAATCTTGAAATAAATGTTGAAACTTCCCCCAACCTGTGCCCAATGAGGCCATATGCTACGAACTCGGTTTCACACCTCCGCTGTCTATTTCGAGGATTGCTAAGAGCACTTATCTATATGAAATACATGAGTCACTCTGATGTTGAGTCGTTGTTTGCTCCATGTGCACCAGATTAGAAGGTTCTGTGGTACCTAACCCCCTTTTAAACATTTTATGGAAGAAGTTACCAGCTATCACTCTGTGATCAATATGGCGATTGACCTTTCATTTAATTTGGGAAATAGTCTTAAACAAATGAACGCTAAAGCACTGCTATCGGACAGAGGTATGTTAAATTGATAAGATTTCCTTGAAATCTACATTCATAGAATATGCTAAACAAGGATTCCCATTCCCCCTCCAGTTTTCATACATTTTAAAATTGCAATGTTTTGCAATAAGAAATTTTAAATTCAGATTAAGATTGAATCATTTACCTTTTAATGCGGTGCATAGGGGTGGAAAAAGATTCCATACGATAAAAGACTGTGTAGGATGTGCAATCTGTAAGTAGATACTTCGAGCCATATATTTGCTAATTGTCCTCTTCTTTATATTAGATACTTTAAGGCGTATTCCTCTTTTGTAAGTGACATATCTTCCATACAAATTGATCAATTTTGTAGTACGATTTTTTCGGGAGAATCACTTGTCATCACTTCATCTGTATATTTTATATGGAAAGAATTAAAGAAATGTGTTTTAAATACCTAGATTGACACGAGCATGTTTAAACTGTTTGTTAATGATTAATTTTATTCGATATACTTTTAGATCAAGGGCTGTGGTGTTACACTATTTTAGGTGATTGTTTTGTTGTATACTTATGGGATAATATGTTAACTTGTGTTTTTTACTGCCAATTTGTATACATGTGTAATTGTTCGGATGTGTAAAGGTTCGTATGTAACCAAATATACAAATACAATAATTAATAACAAAATTAAAAAATAAAATCCTAAATGCAGGTAATCAGCTAAAATCCCAGAGATCACATAGTTTGATTCCTCTAAATTCTCTGCAGGGAAGCAGGCTAGATTATACTCTGAATCCCTACCATTGGCTTCTCATTGGGAAAACTTATCCATTAAGCTGTTTTCATGTGTTATACTGGTCAGATAGAACAGGGAGTAGAGCGCTTGCATTGACATCATGCAGAGCCTGCTGACACAGGTTCCAATTCCAGCAGGGCCAAACTCAGCCTTTCATCCTTCTGAGGTCAATAAATGAGCACCACACACTGTGGGTAATAATAAGCAGTGCTCAGATTCCAGAGGGTTCGTAGCGCTATGTAATTGTGAATTATTATTTTTGACATGCTTGTGGATATGCTTGAACTCCACTCTGGAGGGAAAATTTGCTCACATTGGAAAGATGTCCCTTGCTGATATCTTTGTTGTAAAATAAGAAGAGTTCCCTTTTTTTCCAGGGCTGTACTGACTCATTAGTCACTAAACGGAGTAATCTGCACCGTGCCCTATGTTCTGCTGCTTCATTCCAGGCAAATGGTAATGTTGACTTTTTCGCCCTTGTAGCAAGAAATGTTTATGCCAAACGGCCAAGTAATGTCAGATAAATTCTTTGTGTACTACAACCATCATTAAGTCGTTGAAAAGCATGTCTCAATGGCATCTGCTGTATTTTCTAAAACCGTTCTCATCCGTTTAAGTCTAATATCTGTGCGTGACTAATTTTTGTTCTGTATGCAATACCATTTCCTATAAACAGAAAGCTCCAGTAGAACATCACTTTTCATTTAATTAGAAACTCAATGATATCGTCTTCCTTTTCATCTCTTTTAACAAATCACCACCTGTGAAATAGTAAATACTGCATAGTAAAGAGTGACCTTTAATATCATTTTAAATCATGAAACGACTCAAGAAGGAGTTGTGTTACTCTATATTAGCAACCATACTAACACTGCTTCATATACATACTTCGCATCACTGACCGCACAGAGATTCTATGCATCCAAAATAATTCCATCAGTCTTTTTTCTTTTAACGTGCTGCTAAATTCACAGCGCTATTATTGTGCTCTAAGTGAAACCAGACAAGGGAGATGTGGTTATTACTGTGACTTATTCCTGAAGGCACGGCACTATGTTTATTAACCCAGTGTCATTTTTTACCTTAGCACGCTACTTAGTGAACGTGTTGGACGGTTCTGTCTGCCTGAACAAGTTAGCTTTACCTGGTATGTGATGTGTGTGATGTGCACTTTGTTCGCTCTTTGAAACAATGGAAAAATACAAGTGTTTCACCCCCTTTTTCTTAAAGATGGCCGGCTATCGAGCAACTACAGCGCTATATCAATTGTGGCTCTCTAGCTCCCCATTGCTTACCTTCTTGTTCAGCATTCATGTTGCATCACAGCTCACAACATCCGTCTGCTTAAAGTGAGGATGTGCTGAATCATCTACTACTTGTTTAAGGGGGGTAATTTATAGAATTCGGTGCACAAGTGGCGCAAGCGGCTGGCGCACAAGGTGCGCGTATGGCAGTCTGCGCCAACCGCGAGCGAAAAAAAACCATTTCAGTGCTCAGCGTATTCATGGATTTCAACATCCATAAGCAGCCGTGGCGCAGCGACCCTGCAGCAGTGCCAGTTACGCCGCCAACCCCGCCCCGTGCACCATGACCAGCGCACAAATCCAGTACATGGTGCAAAGGTCAGTGGAGCAGCATACAGCTCCCCAACCCCAAAAAACGCGTGTAAAACTCCATGCGCACCCCTCAGAATACAAGAACCCCGCTCGCGCCAGGTATATAGCATAGAAAAATCACCCCCCTGTGGCGTGGGCTGCCTGTGGTGCATGCCCAGGGTGGATGGGGTGCCTGTGTGTATTCTGGGGGTGCGCGGGGAGTTTTACATGCAATAGGCCTAGTGCGAGCAGGGTACGTGAATTATGGGGGTGCACGGGACGTGTTACACGCGATAGGCCTAGTGCAAGCGGGGTACGGTATTTCGGGGGTGCGCGTGAAGTATCACACGCGATAGGCCTAGTGCGAGCGGGGTGCGTGTATCCTGGGGGTGCTCGGGACGTGTTACAAGCGATAGGCCTAGTGCGAGTGGGGTGCGTTTATTCTGAGGGGTGAGCGGGGAGTTTTACACATGTTTTCGCAACCGTGGGAGGGGTACGTGTATTCTGGGGTTGCGCAGGGAGTTTAACACGCGATAGGCCTTGTGCGAGCGGGGTATGTGTATTCTGAGGGGTGCATGGGACATTTTACATGTGACAGGCCTTGTGCGAGCGGGGTATGTGTATTTTGGGGGTGCGCGTGAAGTATCACACGCGATAGGCCTTGTGCGATTGGGGTACGTGTATTCTGAGGGGTGCGTGGGACTTTTTACACGCGACAGGCCTTGTGCGAGCGGGGTACGTGTATTTTGGGGGTGTGCGTGAAGTATCACACGCGATAGGCCTTGTGCAAGTGGGGTACATGTATTCTCAGGGGTGCGCGGGATGTTTTACACATGACAGGCCTTGTGCGAGTGGGGTACGTGTATGTCGGTGGTGTGCGTGAAGTATCACACACGATAGGCTTGTGCGATTGGGTACGTGTATTCTGAGGGGTGCGTGGGACTTTTTACACGCGTCAGGCCTTGTGCGAGCGGGTTATGTGTATTTTGGGGGTGTGCGTGAAGTATGACACGCGATAGGCCTTGTGCAAGCGGGTTACATGTATTCTGAGGGGTGCGCAGGATGTTTTACACGCGACAGGCCTTGTGCGAGTGGGGTACGTGTATTCTGAGGGGTGCGCGGGACATTTTACACATGATAGGCCTTGTGGAAGCAGGTTACATGTATTCAGAGGGGTGCGCGGGGAGTTTCACATGCGTTTTCGCTGCCGCGGGAGGGGAAATTGTATTCCTGGGGTGCCCTAATGCGAATTGGCAGTGTGTGTCCTCCCAGGTGTGCCCTCTCCCCCCTCCCCAGGCCCTGCAGGCAGCCCACAACACAGAGGACTACCCTGCACCCCTGGCCATGCCCCACAGGCAGCCCATCCACCCTGGCCATGCCCCTCAGCCAGCCCACATGTCACCATGCACCCCACCCACCCATCAATGACAGGCACCTGCCAGCAGGCCCCGACCCATGTCCCTGCACCCCCACTCACCCACCCAGCAGTGACAGCAGGCCCCGACTCATATCCCCCCACCCACTCACCCACCCACCCAGCAGTGACAGGCATCTGCCAGCAGGCCCCGACTCATGTCCCCCCACCCACTCGTCCACCCACCCACCCAGCGGTGACAGACACCTGCCAGTAGGCCCCGACTCATGTCCCTGCATCCCCACTCACCCACCCAGCAATGACAGGCACCTTCCAGCAGGCCCCGACTCATTTCCCCCCACCCACTCACCCACCCAGCAGTGACAGGCACCCGCCAGCAGGCCCCGACTCATGTCCCCCCACCCACTCACCTACTCACCCAGCAGTGACAGGCACCTGCCAGCAGGCCCCTACTCATGTCCCCCCAACACGTCATGACGATCCACAATCATGGGCTTTATGGCCACCCAAATCACACCCCACGCCACCCCATTCCAAACACACAACCAGGTATTACATCCACCCCACAATGAAATCCCCATCACATGATACATCCCAAATGGCAAGTATGCACATCAACACATTTCCGTCACACCCACACAATGGGTGCATGTGATTGAGAAAACACACATCGTGACATGCATGAAACCAAAGAGTGAATACCACACATTGAAGTTGGAAATAAAAATGTATTAAACACAAAAGCAAGGGAATGAAATGAAACACACAAGAATGGAAATAATGATCAAAAAGATGCATGTCCGAAATATAAAATAAAAATGTAGGAAAGCAGAATCCAAATCAATCCAAAAGCATGTGTCCAAAGTGTCAGTACGGCAAAACAAATCCAAAGTGAAAAAACAAGACAAAACCATTGATCCATGGAAAAATAAAAAATAAGAAGTGAAATCCAGTGTGGAACTATTTACAAAGTACAAATCCAAGGTCCATGAGCCCAACCATTGAAATGAAACCTACAAAATAACCTACCTAATGAAGAACTATATACAAAAAGGTGGGGCATTGTCCAAGCGCCCCAACAGAAATAAAAACAGAAAGGAAACCTAACACTAACTAACTATATGCAATGGCGGCGGGTAAGTCCTACGGCTCACTCTGTGATGTCCTGGGCCAGGGCATCATCGAACTCCATGTCGATGTCCCGGAGGCTGGCCTCTACCCTGGCCCCGAGGTCTCGCAGGGATGCAGTCATGGCCTGTTCCAACTCCCTGTGAGTTGCCTCAAGGCAGTTAGCCTGCCTAAACGTCCTGTGCATGGAGAACTCTGCCCTGACCATGGTGAGCCACGCCTCTTCCGCCTGCTGCCGCTCAGCATCTATCCGCTGGCCCAACCACTGCCACATGGAAGACACTCCCATTCCAGGGACCTCCTGCCCTCCGGCTGATGTCTGCCCCTCTGATGTTGATGGCCTCGAGCCATCATCGCTCCCACCTTGAGCCTGCTGCTGCTGTCCATGTGCCCTGCCCGATGATGCCGGCACATCCTCCATCTGCTGGTCTCCAGTTGGTGGGGTGTCCACCCCTGCTGGACCTCCGACTCCCGACTGTGGCAGGGATGTGATCTCCACCAAGCTGGCTGTGTTGGTCGGGCCAGGTCCACAGGGGGCCCTGGTGGAATCTGGGCCGGAAGACGGCAGGGAGAACAACCGGCGCGTAGTCTCCACAGAGGAGGAGAGGGCCGCCAGAGTGGTTGACACATGTCGGAACCCTCCGACCAGGGCCCCTCCCAACTGTGCCACGTTGCCACAGTTCTTCCTGATGGCAAGCGTGGTCCCCCCAGGAAGCACGCACGTCATCACGAATGACACGCATGCGTAACGTGACACCAATCAGGACGGACCCCATACGGTCATGAGTCTCCTCGTCCGCAGGTAGTGGAGTGCCAGATGACGTGGGCCTCCCTCCTACCTGCGGACGGGCCTGGGACGGGGCATCCCTGCTGGTGCATGGTGGTGCAGTCACAGGGTCAGGGACAGTGACATGCACAGGCCGTTCCGCGGTGACCTGTGCTGCCTCCTGCCCCTGGCCCTGGACTGCACCACTTGCACCAGTGGTACTACCCCCACCAGGCCCCATGTGCGGCTCAATAGCAGCCGCCTCCTCTGTGTAGACCACCAACCTGGATGGCTCCGCACTGTCTTCCACCATCGCAACCCCCTGTGGGGGCTCACCCGGCCCTTTTGCTGCAGCCGTAGTGGCAGACGCGGCACCAGTCCCCTCTCCCCCGGATGATGGCAATTCCTGGGAGGGTGGCTGGGCCTTGCGTCACTGCCCGGTGGAGGCATCCTCGCCGCTTTGCTCCACAGCGCCGTCTCCGCCTTCTTCTTCACTCGACGCTGCGTAGAGGGAGACATAGAACACAAGCATCAGGGTACTGTACAATTGTCCCCTAGACAGGAAGCAATAACACATGAGTGGCACTGTCAAACGTCATTTCCATCCTGTCCCTCCACAAGACATGGGTCAATGCAGGCAACACACATGCAGAAAAAGGCACGGCGCATGCAATCAACATCAGCATCCATGTACAAGGGCCTCTATTGACATAAATGTCTTCAAACTCACATGCATCATGGCTCATACTGATCCCATGCACACACACCACCGGACAGTCATGCATCAGGGCTTATACACCACAGACACACACGCTACTCAGACACACAGACATGTACACCATACATGTACATGACAGCAGCACCCATCTCTCACACCCCATCCATGTCCAAGAACAGAGACAGGCATGCATTCATGTGTGCATTCCGCATGTTGCTCCCCATGTTGCATTGGAACAATGCACCATCCATGTGGTTCACGCATGACTGATCTCACATGCAGCATGATGTCCCTGCACACACACATCCATACATGGCCTATGTCACACATACAGGCAAGTAGCTGACTACCAGCACACTGCAACATGCCCTCTTTCACACAGCAATGCATGGCCACTTACCGCTCAACTCCAGACGGGTCTGCCTCTGAAGGATCTGGACGTGGAGCGCTGGGCTTATGCCTTCCAGGACCCTCATCTGGATGTTGCTCAGGCTGACCCCGCACCCCTCTGCATCCTTCGCCTTCAAGAGGCGCTGGGCCTTGCTGAGGGTCCGGCCCTGAAGTCCTCCCAGCGCTTCCGGACGTGCTTGATGTCGCAGGTTGCCACCCCCTCCACGTTGATAGCAACCACTACGTCCTCCCAGATCCTCTCCCGTCCTTCCTTGTTGGTGTGAAGAGGGCATCATAATGCCCCAGAACTTGCTCCACCAGGATACCAACTTCCTTATCGGTGAAGCTGGTAGCCCTCTTCCGCTCTGGCTGGGGTGCACCTGTGGTCTCGGGTGGTGTTTTCCCCGACATGGCAACCACGAGACAGGTGTGGGTGGGCAACTGGGTCCTGGGGCTGGGCTGTGGCGCAATGGTATCCCAGTCGGGAGGCTTGTGTTCCAGCAGGGGTGGACACAGCAACTGGACCCCTGCAGATGACTGATGTGCAGGCACCAAATAGCAGGGCACGTGGACAGCAGGCAGGAAGGCAGCAGCAGATGGCAGGTGGGAGCATGCTCGAGGGTCTGGGGAGCAGGAAAATGGCCTTTTGGGCAGGAGCGTGGTCTTCCGTGTGTTGTCGCGTGGCCAGCTTGATACGGAGTGATTTGGCACTTGAAAAAACTGCACGTCAGCATGTAAATCGAGGAAAGGCCCTTAGCACGTAAGCGTGGCATTTCCCCCGTGACGGGTGCAACGTGAATCAGCACGTGAAAAAACAACAAGTCTACGTGTTAATGCGTGCAATCAGAGGAAAGGGCCTAAGCGCGTAAGTGACATGATGCACGCGGGCGTTACCCTCAGCATGGGTTAAAGGTGAGCGAGGCCAACAGTTCGCTGTATGTGCCTTTCGTGGAGACCGATGTGTGTGTTGCTACTTCGTGTTGTTTCATGCGCATCACAACTTCACAGCGTATCAAGGACGTATCTCTTCTTTTGGCGGGGGTATTGGCTACATGTGTTTTTCATTATCACGCTAGTCTGATGGTCGCGCATGCTATTTTTCCCACTGCGGGTGCCACTGTGTATTGTGTACCCGTTTTTGAGGTCATAGTAGCCTGTGTGTCCCACGTGTATGTGTTTTTCCTGTCCCTGGGTTCCACCGCATACTGTGGGAGCTTAATTCCACACATGTGGGCTATCGGGGGTTGTGTGCACGGTTTTACTGCAGTTTTGGGGTGCCTGAGCGTTGCGTGACCCGTCACTTCATCACCGGGGTCACATACAGCCTTGCAGGTGCTGGAGAGCTTTTAACATCTTGCATCTCACCACCTTCAGCCCAATTGCCCAGGACAATTGTCGTGTACTCCTCCCATTGGCACTACTACATCTGTGCCAGCACTACTCCATCTGTGCCATGGTTGGTAGGTCACAAAAGGTGAGGGGCGCCTCAGCTGTGTGTACTCCTTGTGGCGCGCATTGTCAGGGACGTGGCCGGGGTGACCATGGAGTAGGGGGACTCCAGGGTGTCCAGGGTAGCTGCAGAGGGGGAAGAGGCAGGGGTGTGGCAGCTTGTGACAATGTTGTGCCACGTGTTGGTGCAGTCATGCCACCACCCCCTGTGGCTCCGGGAGATGCAGTTCTTGCATCTAGCACTGGCGCCCATGTGACCCGGCAGTCCGTTTCATCAACTGCCACGGGCCCAAGGGTAGTGGTAGCTGCAGGTGTGGCTGTGGACACTACCACCCAGGCTCAGGGACTGCCAGTGCAGGCTGCATTGGCACTTGAAGAGTCCATGGAAGATTTCCAGCAGGTCAGGAGGCTCACCATAAGTGCAGGAAGGGCTGCCCTGACCGAGGCACATGTCCCTGGTGCAGTTATGTCATCTGCTGCCCCGACCAGCCGGGTGTTGGCAAGTGCAGGGACAGATGCAGCCAACAACACCCCGGTTGTGAGTCTACCAACCAGGACAGTCGCGGTCAATGACCCTGGCACAGTGGATGTTGCTGCGCAGGGTCCATTCGAGGGCACCCAGCAGCCACTGACGCAAGCTCAGGTAGCTTTTGTTTTATCATACCTGAGTGGTAGTGCAGCAGATTGGTCGCTGCCGTTGGTAACCAATGACGATCCTCTATTACATGACTTTGGGGGGTTCCAGAGAGAAATGGAAAAACTTTTTTGCTCGCCATACCCAGGAACAAGCAGTAGACAATGAACTCTTGTCCCTCCGACAGGGGAATCAGGACTTGTTAACGTACATTGCTACCTTCAACAGACTGTTTGCCGAAGCAAGGTGGCCAGAAAACAAAAGAACCACGTTATTCCATCCAGGCTTACGAGGCAAATTAAAGGACATCTTAGCCCAGGTGGTTGATCTACCCAGAGACTGTGCAGAATTCATAAATTCATAAATCTGGTCTTGCAGCTAGACCACTGGTTGCAGGACCGAAAGGCAGACCCGTCTAAGACGGACCCTTGGACCGTGTATGTTCGACCAAGGGAAAACACACCCCGTGTACCTGAAAATGCTGTAGAACCCATGCAGATTGGAGGGATACGGCCTCCATTAACAAAACAAGAGCGGGACAAAAGAAGACAACAACAGCCAGTTTCTTTCTGGAGAGGAGCACCTGCTACCTTTTTTAAAATATTTGCAAGGAACTTGGGGTTGGACACCCTGAGTTACCTGGGGGTAACCAAACATGGAGTCCCTGCTCACTGTGCTCAGAGAGGCATAGCTTCACCTCACTGATGAGTCACTACAAGGCTGAAACACGTGTATGGGGTTGCTGGTGGTACTCTTGTTCAGAGAGGAATTCCCATAGCATTTCGGTGCTGGACTGCCCATGTGGGCGGGACAAAGACTGATATGCAACCCATCTGTGAAAGGTACAGTGAGCAAAAAGCGTGTGCTGCAAACTCTCGTCTCAGAACAGGTTATCATGCCATGTTCTTTCTGGAGAGGAGCGCCTGCTACCTTTTTAAAAATAACAGCTTTGTTTGTATTGTGGGAAACCAGGACATTTCCTGAAGGACTGTCCAGTAAAACCCCCAAGAAGAACAGTCGGGCCACAGAGAAGGATGAAGCTAAGGAATCGGAAAACTACCAAGCTCGACAAACGTAGAGGTCAGTTTGTCGAGTGAGAAGAAAGAGTTGCTGACCTCGCACTTTGCAATACCAGTGATCTTAATTAACCACCAACAGTCGTCAAGAATGCATGCTTTTGAAGCATACATCGATAGTGGAGCAGTTGGAAATTATATTGATGAAGAACTGGCAGCAGAGATGGGGCTTCCTTTGTGTTCTAAGCCAACTATGGACAAGGTAACCACCGTGGATGGGACAGAAATCGCTTCCGGACCAGTAACCCAGTGCACAGCCAGGGTAACCTTGCTGTGCCAGGACGGACATCGGTAGTCTATTTCATTCGATCTCATCAAGGCACCTCAGTTCAGGCTAATACTAGGGATGCCATGGTTGGTTCCTCACATCCCTTTGATAGACTGGCGGGCATGAAAATTAACCTTCCCCGGTGACTGCTCCCCTGCCTGCTATTACCAAGAGGAGAAACCCGACGCCTGTATCCCCATGACTCCCGGAGCGACAGTATCAACCCTGGGAGCAACTAATACCTTGCCAAGTGAATACCATGATTCCAGGATGCTTTCCGAAAGGACCAAGCCAATACATTGCCGCCACACAGGCCCTATGACTGTCAGATCAACCTTGTTCCTGGTGCACAAATCCCTTGCGGCAGGATCTACGCTCTCACAGAACCAGAAAACCTTCATTTGAAATCCTATTTAGACCAGTACCTTGCAAATGGATTTATCCGTCCTTCGAAGTCCGCCGCAGCCAGTGCTTTGTTTTTCATACCGAAAAAGGAAGGAGACTTGAGAACCTGTATTGACTACCGTGCATTGAACCAGATCACTGTGAAGAACTGCTACCCCTTGCCACTTATCCCTGAGATGCTAGACCAAGTTAAACATGCCCAGATTTATACCAAATTGGACCTTCGAGGAGAGTACCACCTGGTCCGAGTCAGAAAGGGAGATGAATGTAGAACTAAGTATGGCTTGTTTGAATATCAAGTCATGCCCTTCGGGTTATGCAAAGCTCCTGCGCATTCCAGTATTTCATGAATGACGTCTTAAGGGAGTTAATCGATGTGTGCGCCTTAGTGTACATAGACGACATCTTAGTATACTCAGCCTCGGAACAAAATCATGTCAGGCACGTTCGTTCAGTCCTCACCAAGCTCCGTCAACGTCGCTTGTTTGCAAAGCTTGAAAAATGCTTTTTTCACGTCACCGAAGTAGAATTTCTTGGTTTTATCCTTACTCCATGAGGCATCAGAATGGACGTGCACAAGGTAGATGCCATTCTGAAATGGCCTTCACCAACGTCTCTGAAAGGGGTACAAAGCATGCTGGGCTTTGTGAACTTTTACCACTGGTTCATCCCAGACTTCTCTCAGGTTGTGCACACAATCACAGTACTATTACAAAAAAACAATAAAAAGTTTGCTTGGACCGAAGAAGCCTTGCAGGAACTTAAACAAAAGTTTACCTCCGCTCCAATCCTGTGACATCCTCATCCAGACCTCCCTTATGTCATTGAAACTGATGCATCCAGTCTCGCAATGGCGGCTGTCCTTTTACAGAGAGACCCGAAAACCGGCCAGCTACATCCGGTGGCCTTCTGGTCAAAAAGTTCTCACCTCCAGAGATTAATTATGCCATCACGGACAAGGAACTCCCGGCTATCAAATCTGCCTTTAAAGCCTGGAGGCACTACATTCTGGGGGCCAGACACACCATTACAGTCATCAGAGACAACCGAAACCTGCAATATCTCAAAACAGCCAAGGCCCAGTCCTCGCGCCAATTACGGTGGGCCCTTTTCTTCGCCAAATATGATTATGTAATCACATTTCAACTAGGAGTCAGAAACGGAAAGGCAGATGCCTTATCTCGCATGGACATTGATGAAATAGTATATTGTCACCCCGAGTGTGACGGGTATGCCCAGGCGTGGGTCCCGTGCCTACTGGACCTAGAGACCCAAGCTACTCCTCACTGATGAGGCCCAACAAGGCCGAAACATGTTGGGGATTGTTGTGGTCTCGTGCAGAATGGATGTGACCTAGCAGTTCTGGCTGGACTGCCCCTTTTGGGGTGGGACCAAGCCTGATTTGCATATGGTTTTTTCCGCTTCTGTAATGGCTTGGCAGGCGAAGAACGATGGTCTTGAAGGTTGCCCAAAGCAACGCCAGTGGTTAAGATTCAGTCTAAACCTTCTAGCTATCGCCTCTTTGTCCTTGATTTGTCACCCCGAGTGGGATGGGTATGCCCAGACGTGGGCCCCGTGCCTGCTGGGCCTAGAGACCCAAGCTACTCCTCACTGATGAGGCCCAACAAGCCCGAAACATGTTTGGGGATGCTTGTGGTCTCGTGCAGAAGGGATGTGACCTAGCAGTTCAGGCTGGACTGCCCCTTTTGGGGTGGGACCAAGCCTGATTTGCATATGGTTTTTCCCCTTCTGTAATGGCTTGGCAGGCTGTAAAGAATGGTAGTGGGTGTCTGTACTTCCGCTCTCTATATGGTAGAGGAGAGGCACAGAGGACCATAGCCAAGATTCTCTATTATTGGTACTTGGTCGAGCAATCAAGGCCTAGCTTCTCAGGAGGTGATGCAGGCTGGTTCTTAAGTACAATGTAGTCACCGAACCCCCACAAAGGAATGTCCACACACTGTATTACTGAAAACACAGTCTTTATATAATTAATATTCAAAGGTATGTACACGATCACAATAACGCACTTTGTACTCGGAAGTCAATAATGATAAATATATACAATTCTAAAGTGGTACCACCAATGTTATCGAATCTCATTAAAGTGCATCAACTGTACGGTTAAAATGTCACACAGATCAATAACGAGGAAACCAGCAATAGAGATAGGAAGGAACGCAAGATGGTTGAAACAGTAGGCAGAATGCTGACCCCTACCCCGAGGCACAGTTCTGTGTGGAGATCCCCCCACCTGGGCAACCTGTAAATAAAGATATATAGCACAAGCCCAGTCCATATGTTCAATAGTCTCACTTCTTCCTATTAAGGTTTTACCCCCCCAATGTACCTGGTGGAGTAGAGTTCTCCGACGATGCATCGACCGATCCTTCTTGAGTGACTCCCTTTAAGGCAGGAGCCACGGATTGTCGAGAGGTGTCGAGGAACTCGGCGTTCAGTGTCAGGGAATCGACGGCCCTTCTTGAGTGCCCTCCCTTTAAAGCAGGAATCACGGGTCGTCGAACGTCCGACGGTGAACAGGTTGAACTACGGCAGGGAAGCGACATCTTCGTCCCTAGCGGTGCTCGTCGACGACAGAGCGTTGGCGTCCTGCAAGGAAGAGGCGCGCGGGGCACCTCGATGACGATAGTTCTGGACCGCAAAGAGATGATGAAGAACTGTGACCCAGCAAGGGCGTCGAGTCGTCGGCATCTCTGTGGTCCTTAGGTGGCGGAAAAACCACTGGTGGCTGCTCCTCGGCGCGTCGACGGTCGGGCCTCCTCCAGCGGGAGACAAGCGGGTGACGATGTAGACGAGAGCATCCGATGATCAATGGAAGTTCTTAGGCAAACGGGAGCACGGTGGCTCCGGTCGGCGACGGCGGTCGTCGACAGTGGCGGACAACAGTCCCAGTGCTTCTCCTTGGAGTTCCGCAGCAGTCCCCGTATCGGGTTGGCAGCCTGTCGAAGGTCTGTCTACCAGTGAGCGTTGGCAAAGATCAGCTGTGCACGATGGTCCCTCGTAGCTCGGGAAGAGGGAGCCTTACCAGGTCCTCTCTGGGTCAGTCCTTGGAGACACAGCAGCTTTCAGATTGTGAAGGAGAGCAACAGCAATTCTTCTCGTCCAGCAGGGCTTCAAGGGCAAGCGTCAGTTACTCCAGTTACTCGTCGTAGTGGACTTCAGCTTCTGAACACGATTCCTAGCAGTGAGAGGTCTCCAGATATACTGTTGATCTCCCATTCATTCCGCTGGGTCACATTCAAGCATCCAATCACGACTACGGGCATTCATACAGGCAGGCAGCCAATCAGGCACACAAGGTATTCAGGCCATTCACTTCTCTCAAGCACTCAGTTTTTCCCCTTCTGTAATGGCTTGGCAGGCGAAGAACGATGGTCTGAAAGGTTGTCCAGAGCAACGCCAGTGGTTAAGATTCAGTCTAAACCTTCCAGCTATCACCTCTTTGTTTTTGCAGGGGTCAAATTGCATCACTTCCTGTGATGTCATCAGAGGACAAGGGCTGTGTGATGCCAGTTCCGCTACCCCTGGCATTTTGGTGAAATGACCTCCCTGGATGCAAGGGCTCTATTTGTACAATCAAACACCCTATCTGTAACTCCAATCTTTACCGAAAAATGTGTAGTAAATATTAGCTTGTACATTCCATCCCATCTTGAAGCCAAAGCATCTGTACATTTGTAACTCTTAATTAAAATACAATCTCCAGGTTGCAGAGAATGGCAGGCTTCAGTCAGTTGCCTGGGCAAAGTCGTTCCCATCTGAGCATGAAGAGATCTGATAGAAGAGATGAGAGCTTAGACATATTCAAGAAGATTATACTCAGTCATGTGTATATCTGCATTGACATTCTTGACAGGTGGAGATGAATGCATCTCCATAGCTATCCATAGAGAACATCATGGCAGCTCAACACCGATCTCCAATTTGGAGTGCTACTTATACTAAACAGTACCAAAGGAGAGCCTCTGGCAAATTGAGGCCAGTCTCAGAGAAACTCTTTGCTAACTTATTCTTTAGAATGCCGTTCTGCCATTTTACTACATCTGCTGACTGAGGATGGTGGGGTAGTGGAGATTGTGCTGAATATTCTCTTGACTGATGGAGTGCATTCTTATCTCACTGTGTATACTCAGAGGTGTACCAAACCATGACACAAAATCCTGAACCAGTTCTTTGACTTTGGAAAATAGCATCTGCTCTTCGACATGGTGTAAAACACAGACTTAAAGCAACTGTTGGCATGTGCACAATTCCCTGTAATTGAATTCTTGATTTTAAAATGGCTAATGAATATATCTGATTGACTGCAAAAACAGGTCCAAATGATATTGAAGCTGTCCAATATTCTCGATACCGACTATGAAAAGAAAAGGAAGAATCCGATATATTGCGCCAAGATCTTTGATTTTATTGATAACGTTCAGGTTGAAAAATAAAGATTAGATCTCATTCACTTTGTTGAAATGCTTTGTTGTGTCTCAACACATGTTTCCGCACCTGTTAAGGTGGTTCATCAGGAGGGTGCAATCTATTTAGTAACCTAAAACAAAAAAGGACTTAATATCAGTCTAAGCAAATGATTTTTGGATTTTAAATTAAAAAAAATTGCTAGGTTTCATCTCTTGATTTCAGCCTCAGCAAACTATATTTATAAAGTGATGGTAATACTCACTAATGAATGTGAGCTGTCTGACTTAATAATCCAGGATGGTCAATTGGAGAATTAGAATGGAACTCTTCTTGGTTTTGCTTGTTTGTTTTTCCGAATAGGTTCCTACAACAAATGGTAATGTGTGTTCCAGTTTAGTTACTAGACTACATGACAAAACTCAAGTATCAAATGAATGGATTGTAAGTTTCCAATATCTATAATTAGCATCCATGCTGCTTACCTTAATTATTGAGATGTGTTCTGGTTTCTCATTACGATTGTTCACCTTGAGGCATGTTTACCATGGGAAAACAAATATTATTTATAATTGCGTGACGATGCGATCGCGCTTGTTGTGCGCAACTGCATCATCACGCATACTCCATCTTGCATTGGACTTGTTCTAATTACATGGCAGTGTTGCACGGTCTCAGTAATTATGTGAAATAGATTGCAATATATTTAAATATGATGATCTTTGGGTTCAGTCTGGTATCAAAAGGAAAACATATTTTCAAAGAATTATGTATATTTTCATCCCACTGAGCATTATGCTTGAACATGTGAATAGATCAATGATACATTACTAAGTAAAAATTGAATAATAAACATTGTAATAGAATATGCGGCTGAACTTGCTAAATAGGACCTGGTTATAATACACAATAGGCCTCATTACGAGGCTGGCGGTAGCCGTGCCTGTAATACATGATTGGCGGCCAGCAGCATTTTATTTTTTCCGGTTCATTACGGCCTTGCCTTGCCAGACCTGGTATTTGCCCATTCCTGGGTGCCGGGAAAAATTGTTCCCCATTCCCATTTGAGCCCCATTGGTCTCAAAGGGAATGGGGAAGCCGGATGCACCGGCACCATTATGAATGGCGCCGGTGCATCTGACATGCTGTGCTTGTGGCTGCCGCTCTGCCCACCAGGTCAGACCTGGCGGGCAGAAAGGCACCCACGAGCACAACTCATAGTTTGCCAGTCCAAGAACTACGGTACTGGCAAGCTTACTGGTACCGTATTTCCCAGACCGGCAAACTTGTAATGAGGCCCAATGTCAACAAGAGCACTGGCCGGTTAATGAATGGTAAAAGATTTAGAGAAAATGACTCATCTCTGTGTCTACATTAAAACCTATAAGGCAAGTGTCCATTAAACATATCCAAGATGCTTCTTTACATCTCAAGATCTTCTCCCTGTTGCCTCCTAAAGGAGGCATATGAACATTTTCTAGTCTGAAAAAATTGATATTGGCCACAGGGTCTTCATTGTGTTCCTTCTGAAAGTGGTAAGCCAGGGGGAATCTTAAGTCCTTCTTGATAAACGATCTGAAATGTTCTGCAGTTCTTATCCTGAGAGAGTGAATAGTCCTTCTTATGTACATCTTTAAACAGGTACATAGTATGCCATAAATTACATATTTCGTATTGCAGTTTATAAACTGTCAACTTTTTTGAATTGTGCCATTTGGTAATTTGATTTCTTTGTTGGCATTATCGGAGTATGGGCATAATTAGCATTTCCCACACTTATAGTTGCCTTGTAGAGCCTTCATTTGTGGGAGACCAGTATCTTTGTTTTGCGTCAAAAAACGTGATGGACAAGTTCTTTAGATTTTTTGCTTTTTGAAATCTTAGACAAGATGTACTGTCTAAGAAGGGTAATAGGTCATCATCAAGTTGAAGGATGGGCCAATTTTTAAATGATATTTTTCTTATATGTTGTGTATCAGAACCATTCTTATTAGGCGTAACTGATGGATTTGTTTTGAGTTTGTTAATGAGGAGATCCGCTCTTGTGCGTGACTTTGTTTTATTGTATACTTTCCAAAGATGCTGACATTCATAGCCTCTTTCTTTGAATTTCCGGATTGAAACTTTTGCATGTTTTTCAAATGATTGGCTATCAGTATAATTTCACTTTATCCTCAACAGTTCTCCGTACGGGATATTTTGGATCACATGATTTGGGTGATTGCTCTTTGCATGTAAAATACTGTTTCCTGCGGTTGGTTTCACAAAAAGGGTTGTGTGAATGATGTCTTTCTCTATATAAAGTTCCAGATCAAGGAAATTGATTGAATTTGTGCTTTCCTGTAAAGTGAATTGAAGATTGTAGTCATTAGTATTCAGGTAATGACCTCCCCACAGTATCTGAGAGGCCACATGCGAACAGGAGCCAAGACACATCTAAGACACCAGACGATTCCTGAGGCTAGAAGATGATCTTCCTTGTCACAGTACCTGTGGTGCCTTGTCAGGTGAAGGGGCAGAGATTCTCGGTTTCACTTGATTCCTTTCGCGGATGGATCCCTCTTGGAAGAAGGAGCCACTGGGATGCTGAGTCCAAGAAGAACAATTGAACCAAAGTAGGAGTCCTGAGAAGATGAAACTTGATGTGGGATCCTCAAAGACTTGGCAGATGAGATTAAGACCCCTGGGGACTTTTGAGGACTTCTGGTGGCGACGCGTGCATAGGTCACCTTTGCTGTTGGGTTTTAGAATAACGTGGTTTTCCAACTTTCAGTTCTTTGGTGCTGCAGCCACAGCATGGAAGTCTGGATGGCTTCTGGTAACCTGGACTCGACCACTGGAAAGACCATGGACCCTCACCAGGTCTGGAGCCTCGGGACATCTTCTTGGTTTCTGGTGGTGGGAAACCCACCGGCAGACCTTGCTCTGCACTCTGTGACCCTGGACCTTCTCAGGTGGGAAAAAGTGCTAGTGGATGATGGCAGGGATGTCCCTCAATGTATTCTTCAGCAGTCTGGAACTTTAGCAGCTCCAGGTGTCAAGCAACACTATGCCAGGGTAGCCCCCTCTTCTGGGCGGTAGACATCAACAGGCTTCCAGGAGTCACACATGCTCCACCGGCCCCTTCATGACACCAATAGACTGCTTTGATTTGAGATGTCCAGGCACTCCTCTTCTGGATTCATGAAGACCCTGTCTCTGGACCGCAGGCACCCAGGACTGGCTTTTACTGTACTTCAGATGAAGAGCAGTAGGTTGCACAATGGTCCCTCATAGCTAGGGTAGATGTCTCCTTTGCAGGTCCTCTCCTGCATGAGTCCTTGTAGCGGCACAGCATATTTTGGATTTTGATGAAGAGTAGCAGCCTCAATCTTCTTCCTCCAGCTGGACACCAATAATCAGCTTTGGCTTTGACGTCAGCCTCTGAACAGCCTCAGTTTCAAGATCATCTTCTGAAAAAATCTTAGTTTCACTCAATTCCATTTGAGGATGGATCCCTTTTGGAAGAACAAGCGACTGGGATGCTGAGTCCAAGAAGAAAAATTGAACCAAAGTCATTCTGAAGTGCAGCAGTTTTGCTCTTCTTAGTGCTCTCCGTTGGTCGATGATTTCTCCGACTGTGGGAGTCCTGGGAAGATGAAACTTGATGTGGGTTCCTCAAAGGCTTGGCACATGAGATTAAGACCTCTGGAGACCTTCAATGACTTCTGGTGACGATGCGTGCATAGGTCACCTTTGGTGTTGGGTTTTGGAATTACTTGGTTTTTCGACTTTCGGTTCTTTGGTGCGGTAGCAACAGCATGGACATCTGGACCGCTACTGGAAAACTGGCCTTGACTACTGGAGAGGACCACAGACCCTCACCAAGTCTGGACCGTCTGGACATCTTTTTTGGATTCTGGTGATGGGAAACCCACTGCTAGACATTCCTCTTCACTCTGCGACCCTGGATCTTCTACGGTGGGAAAAAGGGTCAATGATGATGGCAAGGATGTCCATTGAAGTATTCCTCAGCAGTTTGGAAGTTTAGCAGCTCCGGGTTTCAAGCAGCACTATGCCAGGGTACCCGTTCTTCTGGGAAGTAGACAGCAAGTGGCTTCCAGTGATCACAAATGTTCGTCCGGACCCTGCATGATACCAGTGGTTTTCTTTGACTCAAGATGTCCGGGCTCTCCTCTTCTGTTTTCAGGAAGACCCCTTCTCCGGACGCAGGCACACAGGACTGGCTTACAGGGTACTTCCGATGAAGAGCATAAGGTTGCATGATGGTCCCTCATAGCTCAGGTAGAGGTCTCCTTTTCAGGTCCTCTCATGGATCAGTCCTTGGAGCAGCAGAGCATCCTTTGGATTTTGAGGAAGAGTAGCAGCCACAATCTTCTTACTCCAGCTGGACTCCAGGAATCAGCTTTGGTTTCAAATTCAGCTTCTGAACAGCCAAAGTTTCAAGATCAGCTTCTGAACAAATCGGTGAGTGCAGGGACTCTAGTTATACACATTTGTTCCCCATTCACTAAGGCTGAGCCAGGCTCTGTCAGCCAATCAGGCAGAAGGGCATGTATGCAGGCAGGCAGCCAATCAGACTCACAGGCATTCAGGCCATTGACTCCACCCAGACACCCATAACACAGAATGTGAGTTCACTTCATACTCCATTCACACAGGTACCCCCCCAAGGGTGTACCCACAACACACAGTCCCTGGGAACGCTCCAGTCAGTTTGCAGGAGCCAACCCCAGAGCAGTACATGGTATTTCCACCCAACAGCCGTTCAGGGGGAAAGGACAGGGTTAAGGGTTCCCAGGAATTTGGGAAACAAGATAAAATGCAATATAAACCAAGAGACCACAGTGGCCATCTTGCCTTTCTTCAGGAATCCATTGATTCCTATGGCACGACACTCAGACTCACTGTCAAGTCAGCATGTAGCTGTTACTGGCCTGCTCTGTAGGCAACATACAGGTGCCCAAAACACACATAAGGGGTACAAGAGTTTACCCCCACCCATGATTGCCAAAAGGGTATCCCAAAAGGAAAACATGAAGAGCTGCACTGCCAGAGGTCCAGGCTGGAACTCATTGGCTGAAAACATAAAGAAATCACCAGTGCTCGAAGTGTAAAAAAAGAAGTAGTGGAACTATGTTGCTGGCTGGCCTGCACCCACTCCCCACAAACCCCATCTTCACGCTCCTCCCACACACAAAACAAACCCCCAAACACATGCACCTGCTGTTTAAGGGAACCTTCAGTGTAGTGCACTGAAAGTGCAAGTTTCAACTTATTCCTACACTTTTATTTTTAAATTAAACCATTCCGGAACGGTTTCTTCTTAAAATAAAATTATAAGAACAGTAAAACTGAATTTCAAAAAGCAGAGAAGCACTGCTCCCAACCGCTCCGCTCATTTGGACCACCGGAAAACACACAGAGAGAAGTGGTAGGACAAGGACTAGGAGGCATATCCAGTATCAAAGACGGGTACTGCATAAGCCAGCAATTGGTGACTCAAGGGAGACTAGGCCATCCTATAGGGGTCCTCCTGACTGCCGTCCAAAATACAATGGGATGCTCTCTCCAACTCATCGATTCGAGTGTATATGGTTTGTTGTCAAATTGGTATGTATTTCAGGTAGAATCCTCTGCTACCATATTTGTTTTATGGATATGTGTTGGAATCCAACTAGATGTCTCATTCAGGCCCTCCTCGAAAAATGTATTCCCTGTTAGACGATTCGTACTTGCAGCATCAGGCTGGCTTAATTCTTTTGGCAGGTGATCTGAATTCAAAACTGCCATTTTTAAATGGTCCGAAAGTGAGTTAGGAAGAGGTTCGCCTTAGGGGTGCGATTTGAGATGAAAACATAGACCTCTGGTCTACCTTCATGCAAAATTGGGATCTCCAATGCTTAAATGGGAATGTTACAGGCGACTTTGCATTGTGTGATAACTGGTGCATGGGTAACTGTGCCTATAGAATTGATAACATCATAGTTAATAAGGGTTTATTCTCCTATTGTGTAGATTTTTTAATTAAGGACACAAGTCTGCGTGACCATAAGATGTTTACTGCTTACTTCTCTCTATCTATTAAGCAGTGCAGAAGGGAGGGTCCAACTGAAGGGATAGTGAATTTGGATGGAAACCAAATTAAATGGTCACAGGGGAATCAAATGCAATTCAATTCAGTTGTCATTAATGTTTTGGATGATGCAAGAGAGTGCCTAACTGCTCCATATTCGAATTGCACTTTTAGAAAAGATACTCTTCAGAGTTTGGACATGTGTCTTCCTCCAGTAATGAGGCATCTGCTCTGTCCATGCTGCCATATACTCAGGTGGTACAGCTTTATACTAAAAGTGGAGTCTTGTACTGTATCAGTTGAATGGTTTTACTAAGCCCTTAGTTGGAGTTCAGAAACACTGTCCTAACACTGATGGCAGCAGTGGGATATATTGGAGGCTGGGTTACATTCACTTTGAGATACCAAGGTTCAAAGAAACCATCCAATAGGTTTAACCAAAGGTGTGTGCCTAGAATTAACACAAAAACCAAAACCATGGCCTACTTTAGGCCTGAGGACTACTGACATATATCATTTGATCAACTGGGTGTATTATGCAGATTATGTGGCCTCAAGGGCGAAAGCTTGATTTATTACAATGGTTATGGGACAATAAGATTGTATACCCCTCACCTGAGTCCACTCCTGACAATACTGATGAAAGTGAGTATGTTGAGGGTTCAAACAGCTGTCCAAACTCTGTGGGGGATGAGTATGAAAGTTCAGATGAGGAGGATGTTAGCTCACCCCACTCTCCTTCTCCTGTCCCTACATTGCCCTATACCATAACATGTGGCGTGTTCATGGAACTGGACCAAAATAAACTTCTAATGGACTATAAGCTGAAGATCTGAAAAATGGAAAGAGTGTATAGCTCATCTATGGAAAATAATTCTTTGGACTGTTCTTATTTTCAGGGACTAATAAGCCTGAAGCTTCCAGGATCCAATTGCTGGTAAGTCTGAATGACTTTGAATGTGAAATTGTTGTATGGCTGAAACCTTTGATCTCACGTGTAAAAGGTTTGGTCAGTTTGAGAGTGATAGAATACCCTGAGTTCTTTTAAGGCTTCCAAAAATGACTACCACAAGATCTTGGACTTCCATGAAGGTGAAAGAAGTAACTTGGATAGGGTAAAAGAAACTCTCATAAGTAGATGTGAGAAGAAAACGTCTTAATATCTAAACCCCTTAAGGGAACATGAGAATAAAGATAGATCTGAAAGACCCTTCTCTGTATACCGTGGAGGGTCTGTTCCCAGTAAGTGTAACAGAAAAGCTGTGGTTTCAGACTCAGTCGAGCCACCTTGTAAAAAGGTTGAGACTCTTAAACCTGAAGCAAGAGAGGTTCCTTAGAAGACCCCTCCTTAGTGATAAAACACATTAACTGCCACTCTGAAGGGCACTTGGTTAAAGCACCCATAACCTCAAATAGTGACCAAGCCCTTAGGCCCACACAGCTAGAGGTCCCTCCCGTGACCCCACCTTTAGTTAACACTAAGGTGAACCCACCTCTTGAAAACCCATCTAGAGTGGAAGTGGTTCATCCTGTTGATAAGAACTTAAGTGCTCCTGTTCAACATCTGTGTAATAAAACATGTTTTTGTTTGTAATAGATATTTATTGGTTATGCTTCCAAAATAAAACATTTAACCATATACATTAACAACATCCTCTAAACAGCAAATTACAGCATGAATGTTTTAGAGATTTACCATTCTACACCCATTTCCATTTCCAACAGCCGCTTCGGTTGAGACACATGATTCACAATCCACTTTTATCAATGATCAGTCTTGTTAGACATTTGTGAGTGGACTTGTGTCTAAAGGTGTTTGATTGCTCCCTCTTCTTCCACATCATTTCCACAATACCCTTTTATCCAGCAGGCTCCTTTGCCTGCTTTAATACTACTTCTAAAAATTGCAGAACCGCCAAGCAGAAGCTAGTTCTCTCTCCCATTAATACCCATTCCCACCACTGGAGATCCAATGTTGTCAGCCGATAAACCCTATGGAATTGCAGGTAGTCAACTCGCAGGTCAGATAAGGCTGTACAAGAAGTCACCAGATGGCACAGTGTTTCAACTTCCCCTGCAAGTCCACAATATCTGCAGACATTTCTGGAGTTACTTGTTTCCTATTCAATTCCACCTCCCTGATATTCAATCACACTCTAAGCAATAGGTCCCTGTAGTAAGGCGAAGAGAATTTTAATAAATAATGTGATGGCTGATTTAGGCCCTTTCTTTCCCTTTCCAGACAACGTATCAAAATATCTGAATTTCTTTGGCGCACGGTTTCCACCCAATCCTGATTTTGATCTTCGTGGGGTTAGTGATTAGTTCCTCTGCGAGAATTCCTTCGATCTTCTCCACCCATTCTCTAAGAGATTGATCAGTAGATTTGTTTACTGACATGAACATTTCAAAGGGTGTTCCACTTTCCACCAACCTGCACTTCCTGTAAAAGATTTCCACAGGGCAATTGACTCTAGCGACTGCAGTCTAAGCTTGCGTCTAACGGTTGAGATTGTCAACGAGCTAGGTCATCAGAGGATATCTTTCCAGAAGAGGCCCTCTAGTAGGGCCCATACCTTCCAAGACATATTTAACATGTCTTCCGACCCATAGGTGAGGATAGGGATCCCCTCCCTCGATCTGCAGCACTATTGTGTCATTCAGCTCGAGAAAGGTGTCGTTGGGAAAGGGAGAAAAATAAAAATAGAAAACTGTAACTACTATTTAGGTTGTACAGATTGAAATTTAGCTGTTTCATTGGCTGAGATGAAATGTTTGAATATTTTGTTCCCTTTCCAATGATACCTTTTTTAAAGCATTGCTGGGCGAGGATTGGGCACAGAGTGCTCGATCCGCATCCAGCAATGCCACTAGACCACTAGGGATCTGTTTGTGAAGTGGGGGGTGAAGGGTCTGCTTACTATGTAAGCGGCCCTCTCCCCCACCAGCCCCCGAAGCATGGGCCACACAGGAGCCCATCTGCCCCTAGAGAAGGGGTAAAAAAATATTTTTTCAATAAATATATCAGATTTGGGTGGGAGGGCAATTAGAGCATCAGGAATGTTCTATAATGAAAGGGGGGTGGCCCTCTCCCCCCCCCCACCCTAAGTGGATGGGGGGCACCTCATGTAGCCCTCCCTGGTGGCAGATTTCTGCCCCTATCTGCCCCCAGGGAGGGCTACATGATAAGCCCCCCGGCATCCATTTGGGGAGGGGGTCAGGCCAAAAGAAAATGTTTGTACAGGCCCCCTCAAGCATGGGGCTGCATGTATTGGCCCCCTGGGGGAAGATGGGTGCCTATCTGCCCCTAGGGAAGGGGCCAAAACATAAATAAAAAAATACAAAAATGCATTCAGATTTGGGTGGGGGCCACTAGACCACCAGGCTTTTTTTATAGTGAACAGGTTTGGCCCTCTCCCCCACCCCTAAGTGAATGGGGGGGTTCACCTCATGTAGCCCTCCCTGGGGGCATATTTCTGCCCCTAGGGAGGGCTACATGAGATGCCCTCCCATCCATTTGGGGTGGGAGGGAGAGGGCTACCAGAAATCTTGGTACAGCCCCCCCAAGCATGGGGCAGTATTTTGCCCACCCAGGTGGCAGAAACCACCAGCGACTTATATTATGAAAAGGCAGGTGGCCCCCTCCCCTCCACCCCAAATGGATGGGGTGGGCTCTCATGTAGCCCTCCCTGGGGTCAGATTGCTAGTGCAATCTTTCAATCTGCCCCTAGGAATCAGAACATGTGTTTTTACTGGGGGTGAGAGTCAGTAGACCACCAGGGATGGCTTGAAAGGGGGGCCGTGCTGGGAGAGTAGTAGTTATTATTTGTTTTTTCTGGGGTCACCATAGGCAACAAATGTTTTTTGTTTCGTTTACAGCCTTTTCTACATGAGCAGCTGCAACGTTATGTGAGTACTGTTTTTTACTATTCTACAATTAGGGCCCGTTTGTCAGTTTGGTGGGTGGGATTGGGGCTGGATTGTTGGTGGTGTGGGCAGGAGTGGGCCGTCTGGGGAGATATTTTTGTGGTCTGGGACACAATGGAAGGGTCAGGCCCCAAATTGCCCCCAAATTGCCCCCCATGCCAGCATAACATTGGTTTTTCCCTGGGAGCGGCGGTCTCCCATGTGGTTTGACCATCAACAAGCCATCTGGTTTTGCTGCGTTACAGATGTCACCTCTGGCGAGGAATGGGGGATCCTTCTGGGGCTCTCTGCAACTGCTGCTGGACTTGGGGATGGTTGACCCACATGGGAAACAGGGCGCCCAAGGCGGTGGCATCAATCCGAACATCCTGGAGTTGTAGCTGGCATGCGTTACAGCTCTTCCCTCTGAGAAGGGACAGGAATCCTGCCGGGGCTCCCTGGAACTGTTGCTGAACGTGGGGATGGACCAACCCACATGGGAGACAGCCAACCAAGTCCGGCGACATAACCCCCCGACTCTCCTGGAGATCTGGTGGGCCTGCGGTACAGCTTCTCCCTCCGGGAAAAGATGGGGATTCTGCCGGAGCTCCTTGGTACTACCGCTGTGATTAGAGATGGTAGACCCACTTATGAGATCGATACCAAAGGCTGGGGTCATCACCGCCAACCATCCTGGAGTTCTGGCTCGGCTGCATTACAGCTTTTCCCTTCGGGGAGGTATAGGCACACTGCCGGGACTCCCTGGTGAGGAAAAACTGAAACACAGGCCAGCAAGAACTCCAGGACAGTTGGAGGTGATGCCCCCAGCCGTGAGCATCAGTTTCCCATGTGGGTATACCGTCCCTGGGTGTACCGCCCCAAGCACAGCGGCAGCGCCAGGGAGCCCCTGCGTGGTCCCCATGCTTCCCCAGGGGGAAATTCTGTAACACAGCCCAGCCAGTGCTCCAGGATGGGTGGGGGTGATGTTCCTGGCCTTGGTAGCCTGTCTCCCATATGGGGCGAACATCCCCAATTGCAGCGGCTGTCCCAGGGAGCCCGGTAGAGTCCCTGACCTTTCCCGGAGAGAGAAGCTGCAACGCGGCCAGCCAGAGCTCAAGGATAGTCGGGGTAATGTCTCTGTCCTTGGTTGGTTGTCTCCCATATGGGGTGACCATCTCCAAGTGCAGCGGCTGTACCAGGGACCACCGGCAGGGCCCCATCCCTTCTCCGAGGGAAATTCTGTAAAGCAGCCAAGCCAAAGCTCCAGAATTTGTCGGGGTGATGTCCCTGGCCTTGGGTGGCTGTCTCCCATGTGGGTCGACCGTCCCAAGTCCAGTGGCAATTCCGGCAGGGTCCCCATTCTTCCCCGGAGGGAAAAACTTTAACACAGCCTAGCCCGAGCTCCAGGCTGGGCTTGGGGATGGTCCACCCACATTGAAGGTGGGTGCCCAAGGCCAGGGACATCACCCCTGACCATTCTGGAGGTCTGGCTGGGATGATTACAGAATTTATCTCTGGGAAAAGAGGGGGACCCTGGCGGGGCTCCTTGGGACTGTCGCTGCACTTGGGGATGGTCAACTGACATGGGATATTGGTGTCCAAGACCAGGTACATGACCCCCAACCATCATGGTATTCTGGCTGACCTGCGTTACAGCTTCTCCCTCCGGGAAAGGATGGGGAAAGTCCTGGGCCTCCCGGGAACCAAGGCTGGGCTTGGGGACATTCAACCCACATGGGAGTCAGCCGCCCAAGGCCAGGGATATGACCCCCTACCACCCTGGAGCTTTGGCTGGGTTGCTTTATAACTTCTCCCTCTCGGAATGGACGTGACCCTGCCGAGGCCCCCTGGGACTGCTGCTGCACTTGGGGGTGGTAAACCCACATGGGAGAGAGCGGCCCAAGGTCAGACGTCACCCCTGACAAATCCTGGAACTCTGGCTCCTTCTGGGAAAGGTCAGGCACCCTGCCGGGGGCTTCCTGGGCCCACTTCTGGGCTTGGGGACAGTCAAACCACATGGAAGACAGCTGCCCAAGGCAAGGGACATCACCCCGACCATCTTGAAGTGCTGGCTGGGCTGCATTACAGAAATTTCATCAGGGGAGCGAAGGGGTCCCTGCCAGTGCTCCCTGGAGCTGCTGCTGCACTTGTGGACAGTACACCCACATGGTAAATGGATGTCCAAGGCTGGGTACATCACCTCCACCCATCCTGGATTTCTGGCTGGGCTGCGTTACAGCTTTTCCCTTCGGCAAGTATTGGCACACTGCTGGGACTCCCTGGTGGGGAAAAGCTGTAACACAGGCCAGCAAGAACTCCAGGGCGGTTGAGGGTGATGTCCCAGGCCGTGGGAATCCATTTCCCATGTGGGTGTACCATCCCTAAGCACAGCAGCAGCACCAGGGAGCCCCAGACAGGGACCCCTTCCCTCCCCAGGGGAAATTCTGTAACACAGCCCAGCCAGTGCTCCAGGATCTTTGGGGGTGATGTGGCTGGCCTTGCGCGGCTGTCTTCCATGTGGGGTGACCATGCCCAAGTGCAGTGGCAGTCACAGGGAGCCCCAGCAGGGTCCCCAACCTTTCCCGGAGAGAGAAGGTACACACAGGCTAGCCAGAGCTCTATGATTTGTTAGAGGTGATGTCCCTGGCCTTGGGTGGCTGTCTCCCAGGTGGGTTGACCGTCCCCAGGTCCAGTGGCAGTTCCGGCAGGGTCCCCATTCTTCCTCGCAGGGAAATTCTGTAACACAGCCCAACCAGAGCTCCAGGATGGGAGCTAGCAAGGTTCCCTGATCGTGTGCCGAGTCATTCATTGACTCTTATAATTGGTAAACAGCGTCAGTGTAATTGATAACAATGCCATTATTAGTCTCTGAAGCTCTGTCATATAGCCTTGGGACGTTGAGAATGTTCAACTATGCTCTGATTGCCCCAGGCAGAGTCGTCCTGACTTCCTTGAGAGGATTTTGTTGTTTCATTGTCTGAGGATTTTCAAGGGGCAACATGTAAGCAAGTGCCTCGGGAGAGCTGGCCCAAGGTAGTGGGGAGGGAAAACTAGGTCCCAGCTGCCCACAACATCATCTTTCTCACCCAACTCACTGCTTCTTCTTTGAGGATAGCACTGATTGATCAGAAGTGCAAGTGTTGCAGGAGACATATTGGCCTCTATGGCTGACAGTCTATCCTGAATAGACACCAGGCTCTTTCTTTTTTGGGTATAGATTTTGTCTATTAACTCTGTGAGGTCCCTTGCCAATTGGGCTGCAATGTCTGAGTTTTTATGAGGGTCCTTCTGGGAAGAGGAGATAGCGAATTCTTGATTGGGCTCTGTTTCTGGGACCACTGACTCTATGTCGTTCGTGTTTGTTTACTTTGCTGGTGAAGGCAATTTACCCTTATGGGCAGGTGCCAAGTCAAAGGAACTGGCCTCTGTCTCGATCTTGCTGGACAATGGCGCCTCTGCCCTCTGATTGTCACAACCACTTCCATCCTTCGCTCTCTCTGCTAAATCCATAGCCATTGTCCCTTTCCAGAATTTCAAGTTGGGGCCCATGGATTTCTCTGTATGTCCCTTGAAGCTGGTGTGATCGGTACCTACTGGTGAGCTTGGAGTGATGAATTCGGCAGCTGCCATTTCTACCAGGGGGTTCATGAATTTTGGGGCTGATTTGGCAAGTTGGCAGGTTTTCATGTTCCCAGGAGGTTGACCCCGTCAGATTCTCCGACCTACCCCGGGATTACTGTCAGACGGGTTGTACAACAATGTTTTAATGAAAGCAGGCAAATCTGCTATCTGTTTGGTGATTTTAATTTCAGATTAGAGATCATGCTTTCCAATTTACGGGCAGAGGTGTTGTAATGACAGAGCGTGTTAGAACACTGCTACTCGTTACTCCACGCAGGCATTATAGTTGAAATTAAGGCTTGATTGAACTAGAGCCCACTGCTACTCCTTACTCCACGCAGACATTATAGTTGAAATTAAGGCTTGATTGAATTAGAGCCCAGTCCCTTCACACGTATGGCATAAACAAACTGCGCCTGGGTTGTACTTCTCCAACGCTGGGGCTAAAAGTTGAATCTGAGTTCTTCCATGTTTCAATCAATCTCTGAGCACCAAACATAGAGTTTTTGGCCATGCACTTCACAGTGAATGATATGGGCCGGTTTCACAGCCACCCAAATCACCCTGATACCACTCCCTTTTCAGGCCAATATACTTGGCTCAACGCTCTCCAAATTCAGTGAAACAGAAACTCCTGCCTGGCTCCGGCCACCTGGCCACCGAATACCAAACAATTGGCAAGAACACTTCGCACAGGCGCTTCACGTGGGCACTGAGTTTTTAAGGAAACGCCTTCAAGCGAAGTTAACGCACCAGCACACGTAAGGTAGAAACGCCTTTGAATTTCCTTCACTTTGCAGAAAATGCAGTGCTTTTGTTCTGTTGCCTAGAAAATAATGTCAATTTCGTACGGTCCCCGGGGTTCATTGGAAATGCAGTATAACAATATAGCACTGTTGCAGAGTAGCACTCTCACACCAAACACTTGGCCAGGACACATCACGCAGGCGCTTCCCATGGGCACTGAGTTTCAAGTCAATGATGTGACTCTGCCTTCAGCTGAGGTAGCAAGTCCCCCTAAAACCTCACAGACATTGGAGGGGGTCCTTGAATCTCATAACTAGGACTCTCAACCACCTTCTGTGGAGGCAATTCCTAGGGCTGACAAGAATCTTAGTGTTCCTGTCACACACCATGTGTGGTGTATGTCCTTTAGAATAAAGGCACCTTCAGTTCAATATGAAGTGGCTGAAACACTTGTAAATCCACTTACAGTGGTTCCTAAAACTCTAAAATTAGATATACCTGACCTGAAAACCTACCTACAGTGGAGGTGATTCAGATGGATGTAAAGAACTTAGGTGTTCAGAGTGCCCATAAGGAATCTTCCAGGCCTTAAAACCAAAAAGAGTTATAAGAAACCTAAACATAGCTTTCTTACTAGGCCTTCTATAAAGAAAAAAGCCTGTGACTCCAACCACTTCTACAGGAGAGATGGATATGTGTTCTGAACGGACATGGATCTCTGTTTCTAGAGACAACTCAAAATCTGTGGGATCCTCTACAGAGGACCCTACTGTAAGTCCTAATGTTATCAGGGCAGCCTCTAACAAAGGCAAATCAAAAACTAGAACCATAGGGAAATGGGGGCCTAAACCATGCTGTCATGATCTCTGCTTCCAAAAGATCAGGACTTGCCCGACTCCCTTGGAAGCAGACCCATAACCCCGGTTCCGAGTGCCAGCCAGTCCCAATTGGGACCTTTTGGACCCTGTCCTGGCGCCAGTGGCACCAGGCTCATAAAGATGCCCAGTCCCAGCGCTGGAAGCGCCAGGCTCATAATGCTTGGGTGGACTTACCTGCAGCAGACCATGCTGCTTACTTACCTGCCAGTTGAACCCCTGATCCTCTTCTGTTTGCGACTACTTTTCCTGTTGGGTGGGGCAGGAGCCACTCCCTAGGTTCAGAACACTGGAACTCTTCTGGAAAGCAGGAACTCTTTTCTTACCTAGGCGTGGCTGTGGAAGGAGACACCTAAGCACTACAGGAGGCTATTTAAACCACACCCGATGGATGAATCTTGCTTTGCGTTATTCTGCATTCTCTGCAGCAGAACGCTCATCGTGTCTTCTGCTTCTGATCCTGGGCCTAAGGGAACAAAGGCTTACCATCCTGGAATCCAGTCTTCAGCAGCACCTGTAAAGACAAAGAAAGAACAGGTTAGCACTACGGTCTTCAGTGGCAGCGCATCTCTTACCTGGTCCATCGGCTGTCACCAACGCCTCGCGCTGCATTCCGGCATCTGAAAGACAAAGGCTTACCTACTCTTCGCATGCTCCGGAGGTCTTCGCACTGCATTCCGGCATCTGAAAGACAAAAGCTTACCAGCTCTTCGCACGCTCTGGAGGCCTTCGGCGCTGCATCCCGCATCTGAAAGACAAAAGAAGGTGCGTTTAAAGACATTGGGCAACTTTATTACTCACGTGCCATTACTCCTTCCCACGCCGAATCCAGTGGGTATTCCAGCACCCTTCAGCTTCTCTAAAGCTCCGAACTTGTACCTGCAAGATAAAAGGGACAGTTAGTGCGCATCGTGAAGCAGGCTACAAGCGCTTACTTACGTGCTTCCAGGCGCTTCTATTCCTCACGCGGGTTCGATCCTCAACTCTCAACAGCCCGCCATCCGCCATCGCCGGAACCCTGCAAAACAAGAAATATCATTACAAAAGACTTTTAAGACATTTGAAGTGCCCAGAACTTACCGTTCGTGCAGTTAACGACGGACAGCAGTCCTCTGAGGTCAAGAGGCCTGCACCCTTATCCAGTGAAGAAACTGGTTACGGCACCCTGCCCCGAGGTAGATGGGGAGCCCGGCGTTCACTTACCTAAGACATCTTACTCTTCGAGTCAGACATACAGTGCACAGAGGTCCAGCCCAAAGAGCCAACCGTGTGTTACACATCACCTTTGAAGATAAGGCATTCACCCAGTCAAGACCGGCGCCTCTGCGGGAATCAGGTGAGCGTTACACATGCCCTACTGTTTCAATTCCACATATAAAGTCTTTGACCCACACTGCTTCTGAGGTAGAGGTGAATAGGAAAATTGGAAACCTCTCTTGGCCTTTGAGGACTGGTAGTTCTCATAGCTCGCAAAAAAAAATATATAACTGAAAATCTATGTCTAAGGCTAAACACCTTGAGACTGTTGGATCTTCTATTGGAGACCCAATACTAAATCCTAGTATTAGAAGGGAGACCTTTAACCAAGGTAAGCTTAGATCTCAGACGAAGTGGAAGCATGTATGATGCTTTGCCACAACTCCTCCAACTAATATCCCTGAGACCCAACCAGCTTCAGAGTGAGAGGTGGTGAGGAACCATGGAGAACCCTCTAAGTCTAGGGGATTTCTTTATAAGAATCCCTTTAAAAGGTCTATTGCAGGTTCAGAAGTTGTAGACCTGATGAGGGATTATTAACTCAGGCCCCCTCTTTTAAAAGGAGCAAATTGCCTAGCAATGATTGCCGGTCATGTAATGCGTTAAGAAGCTATTCAACTAATCTCAAAAAGAGTTACAAAAAGATGTCTGATGAACTCCACAGAAGGTTTAACCAACTGCGACAAGAGATCCATGAGAGGATTAAATCTTCCTGCCCCTAAGTCTGAGAGGGACAAGTGTTAGATAAGATTTCTATATCAATGATACATCTTCCTGACCTGTGTCAATCCCAGAAAGTGTTGCTTTACTAGGTAACTATGTTACCTTATCCCTAGGTGAATGGGAATCCTTTTGCCCTCTCACCTAGCCTTTTACTCTTTTTATGGGTGACTTTTTTATGTCTCCCCATAGTGTATGGTTGAAGTTATAGATTCCTACAATGTTCGGTCTTAGGCTGGATTGCCCCTATGGGCTCCCCTGTTAATTTCTCTTTCATGTACTTGGGTGGACTACAGTTCTCAAGTAGTAAAGAGGGATTTTCATCCCCCTTTACATTTTATATAGTGAGCCAGCACACCCCACCTTATGTGGAGTGCTGGGGGATACAATGTATCCATGTTCTTGCTTACCTGGTAACATTGTGCTAGAATTGGAAGTTTTGTTGAATGGCTGGTGGCAATGTAACTACTTGTATTACTTTTTAGTCTTAATTAATCACAGGCTGTTAATTCAGCCTCAGTAATGCACAGAAGGGCCACCATTTTGCTAAAATGGTGGGCTCCTTTTTTCACCATGTTTTGTGTGCTGGCTGTTTCTAAGGTCTTCCCCTACCATTCACAGTGGATGTTTTGTCTTTGGCGGGAATTCTTTAGTTTCCTTGCCAAGTCTCCAGAGTGTCTGGGAAGGTAGGAGGAGGAAGCGAGGGAGGAGTCTATAACTCTGCAGCCCTTTGTCTTCCACCTTGACTGAAATGAAAAAACTCCCAGTGGGGGGTTGGCTGTCCTGACTGGACAGCCAGACCCACCTTTGCTGTAAAATGTGGGGAGAGAACACAAAAGTTGTTCTGTTGTTCCAGCTAAACACTCTGAAACTGGAAGCTGCTGACAAGTCGACCACTGGAGCCAATACTGAAGATGATGATGAAGAAACGACAGCTGTAGCTGTTTAAAGTGACCAGAGAGCCTGCTGTGTACCCAGAGCCTGCTGTTACCCTTCCTTCCAAACAAACCTGGGGATCCCAAAAAGTATGACCCCCGACCCAGAGCCTGTTGATATCCTCTGGACTCACGAAGACCTGCATTTTGAGCCATCCCATGTTGTACCCTGGGACCTCAAGCCATCATGTGGTGCATGGTCTTCTAAATTCCGAATTGAGCTGAAACTTTGGTGGATTCCTGCTGGACCTCCAGTGATGAAAATTGAGTCCAAGACGTCCACTCACCATAGAGCTGTAGCTTACAAAGGATGAGAATCCATTCATCAAAATTCAGTCTTCTTCTGGCTCCTGAAAAGGGTGCCAAAACCACAAAGCCACATCCATCCATGAAGGAACTCTTGCCTGGAGGCTTCCCCGTTGATCCCTGCTGCAGAAGCCCTTCCAGTGTCCTGTCTTCAATCTTCATGACAAGGAATTCAGCGACCAGGTTTTTGGCTGCAGATCCTGAAGTCTTCCCCATTGCAACCTCTTCTTCTGTTCTGAGTAAACCACGTGAAGATGCTCTTGCCTAGAGCCTTCCCCGTGATCCCTGCTACAAAATTCCTTCCAGTGTCCTGTCTTCTGTCTTCATGATAAAGGAATTCAACAAACCAGGTTTTTAGCTGCAGATCCTGAAGTATTATTGCTGCAACTCTTCTTCCGTGCTTAGGTACTGTGCTAGCTAGGGTATTAATTTACCTTAAGTATTTGTGATTTCTGTAAAGCTTTGGGGGTTTCTTGTGATTGGGAGTCCTCTCATCCAGTTCACCCAGGCCAGCAGGAATACTCCTAGGGTTTCTTCTCTGAAGTCCCTGGACCCTCAACTAACTCTAAAGTGAAATACCTACTTGTTTGACCAGTCTTACTTAGGGACTCTGATTTTTGTGACTTCTTTGCCTTCCTGAACTGCCTGTTGGATCTAGTGCCTCCCGTTCTGCCACTGAGAATGCTCATTATCCAGGAATAAGGGAAAGACTTTCTAAGTATTGGGCCTGTTGCCTAGAAAAGAGAACAAGTGTATAAAAGTTTACTTAGTTGTAAATGAGTTGGTTTGTAACTGTAACTCTGAGAGTGAACAGTTATACAAATTCATACTTACCTTGAATGTGTGTTCTGCCATTCTGAAAAGTATATATACGGTTACTTTACTCCCCTGTGAATTGGTTGTGCCTCTTCCCCAAAAGTAATGCTGTTGGCTCCACTTGGCTATATGGTTAGGATATAAATGTATGAGTGCCCCAATTGGTGTTTGCTTCCCATGACTTGCTGTTAGCCTGTTAGCCTGTCTAGAATAAGTCTGCCTTAGGTTATACTTAACTTTAAGTTGCACCCTAACCTCAACCCTAACCCTAACCCAACCCTAACCCCTAACCCTAACCCTAGTCTAACCCCTAATCTAATCCTAGCCCCAACCCTACTCCCATTAATTTTGATGGATTCATCGAATTATATACAACAAAGTGGCTATTCGATGGAATGGAATTTCATTGCATATAATTCGATGGTTTGGTATTAGATGCTTTGGTGATCGATGGATTGACCAGATACCTTTGCAGCCTTATACTAAGAGTGGAGTCTTGTACTGTCTCAGTTAAATGATTTTACTAAGCCCTTAGTTGGACTTTAGAAAAAACGTTCTTAACAGCCCCCATCACACATTGGGCTTGATGCTCAGAATTGTTTTATAATGGCACAATTCCATAGGAAAACCCTCTGTGAATCAAGCCCATTGTCTTTAACTGTGCTTGGTTGCAGTCAAGAAACAAAAGAATTACTGATTGGCACTCCTCCAGTTTCATTGAGTTGCCTACATGTTGGACAAATGCTATTTTAAATCAGTCTAAATAATTTTTTGTGGGCACGCCTCCGTAGTGGCAGCTCTCAATGTATTCATGGCTTGATGAAACACAGCACCTGGATTAGCAGCCGGCCAATTGGCATGCTGTACCACACTCTGCCTGACTTGAAGAGGCATCATTACTCTCACAAGCTGCTCAGTATCAGCCCATGCAGGATTATAATATTGGATCATGGTTTATCACCACAATGGAGCATTGAGGTTTCTCCCATATGTTAGGAAATTCCTTGGCTACAGTTCACGGCACATGGACTGAGAGTAAACAATGATCTTCCCCTCTCCATCGTCAGCGCCCAGATCCTGAAAAACTGCATTATTCAATCCATATCGAATACCACCCCTCGCAGCAGATAGAGTATAAGACCACCACCAGAGGCACTCATTCCAGCGACCTGGGGCTTCCTGAAGAGGTCAGGGCCCTACAATGACCACCCAGGGTTGAGCTACAAACTGATTCCCTGATCCCTGACAAGCTTTATTGAGAATCATGTTTAGGGTCATACTGCTGTGGGGCATTCAGTTAAGCGCCAAAGGTAGTGGTTGTCCCGCTCCCATTAGGGATGCCATTTTGCAGCATGAAGCTCCCTTTGCAGTCTTCCGTCCAACTCCTTACCAGCATCCTGTGATCCTGCGCCTGCTGCTTTCACTTTGAAAAGAGGATTGATTTCCTGTTCCTGTTTATATCTGTCTCCTGCTAAAGTATTTGCAGGCTTCTTTGGGAATTTAAGTACTCTCCTTGTGGCGTCTACTCGTCGGGGGCCTCTGGAGCAACGGATTGACAGAGCTAAGCATTATTTCAATTATCCTTTTCCTTTTATATTCGTTGTTCCCTGTTAACCCCTGTGTGACTCTGGTTGCCACAAAACATGACACAAACAAAGAACACAAACAACTTTCAAACAAAATTCCATCGCAGCACTCCAATGAAACAACTAATTGCATACACTTGTATAGCAATTCCACCCGATACTCATTCTTTGAAGCCATCTCTCTCACTAGCTCCCTTCCATCACAGCCACACCCCACCTTTACGCACCTCATTTACAGTCCCCCACACACAACCACACCTTCCATGCTGACTGGACTGACTTCACAACTGACAACCACATCTACCCCTGCATCACTATCTGCCTTGGCCACTTCAACCCTGGTACTTCCCATCCAGAGAGAAAACCCATACTAAAGAGTATCCACCCACACAGCTGGCAAAACCCTAGACCTTTTGATTTCAAGCGAAAATCAAGATCTCTGTGGAAAATCGAATCTGGGTGTCATGGTTAGGTGGCCCACAAGTGTGGTGATGCACCTGCACTGCACAAGATGTCTGAGTCCACAGCACCAGAATTGTCAGAGAAGCCAGGATCATTCATCAATTTCTGGTGATGACAGAAGCACCTTTTATTCGTTGGCTTGCAAGTCAAGGAAAACTGCATCCTTCATCTAAAAGGATCCCACCAGACTAACCTGCCCTACATTGCAGACACCTTACTTCCATAGAGCACTAGTCACCTGACTCAAGAATAGTCAAGAAAACTACAAATAGGCATTCCAGCACACTTGTCTCACCTACCACCAAAACAATGATCTCAATCATTATGGGGTAGACCATCTTTTATGCGTATTTACACTTGTGAGGTAACATGACCATTTCTGTTCTGCCAATCCCACATGTGTGGCAGTGAACCTCCACCCCAATGACAACATCCATTCTCTTATGAGCTGCCATATTTTACTAACAGATCTATGCTGCTAAACTCCACTGTGCAAGGGCATTTGGCTTTGGCCCATTTAGCACAGCTGGACAGTGGCCATTGTCCTGTTTATAGGGTGCATGCGCAACGGAGATCATAGTTAATTTTCGTAGTTCATACAAGCATACACAGAGCTTGCACAAATAAGGCACAAACAACCTTTGGAAGGTCAGCTAAAAGGAACACAGTCTGTGAGAATGTAGGTAATGATATGATGGGGCGGAACCAAATATATTCAAATTCATGATCATGAAGTCCACCTGCAAGAGAACATTCTACTCTCTATCTATTCAGAATGTATTTACTTTTTTATTAGCAATAGTCTTACCACAGTACTCCAGCAGAATTTCCTCTGGCCCCTGAACATCCACCTTCTGAAGAGAAGCCATCTTCTGA